>NC_061791.1:14315500-15003500 GCF_022458985.1 Mugil cephalus | reverse complement strand
GGGAAACCCCAAAAAAGGTCGTGAGTCTTAGTGCAATTTTTGGAGCTGTCACTGTTGGAAAAAAAACCCAAAAAAACTAGCTTTTGATGTTGTACTTTTTATTGAAAGGAGAAAAGTACCAAAACTTGACACGAACTATGGATTTAGTTTATCAAAAACCCCTTTTTTGTAAATGTAGCTTTAGGAAAATTTTGCATTGAATTTTTGTGTTAGGATGTTTTTTTGGGAAAATAAAATTCATCAAAACCATGGCCCAGGTGCTGTTTGGGACAAGTCGTAGGATGGTTTGATCTAAGGTATTTTAGCGTTGCGTGGCAACGCCATCAGGGAGTGAAGCAGCTTTGACGAAACCTTTCTTTTTTGTAGGGAAAGGGAACTCAGATTCCACCCGTCTTGTTCCATACAGGAGATTGAGGAGAAAAAACCTCAACATCACCCTCTCACAATAACAAAGATGTGGGAGAAAACTAGTTTTAGGTGGCCATGTCTTAGTTGTCTGTAAAATGACCACTTTGGGCAAGTCCGGTCTGTCGGTCCCCCCTTTGGTCCCTTAAAGAGGTTTGACCCGACAACAAGGCTGGTTTTACGTAGAAAGAACAACCTGGGGGGAAAGGAGGAGATTTTGGTTCTAAAGAAATAAAAAAAAAACAAAAAATCAGTTTAAAAAAACACCCTTGATGGTTTTTTTAACCATTTATGAATGGAGGAAACAATGGTGTAAATGGGTTTCAGTCAAGAAAAATTCATTCAGGCTCCCAATTTGAAAAACTGTCTCAGGAGGGAAAGGGGGAATGATTGACTGTAAAATTACTATCAGAGTGGGTTTTTAGGTTTTTTGTGGTAATGTTGATTAGACAAAAATAGTTCAGGTGATTTTGGGTTGTTTGTTTGTGCTGAGACAGAGAGATTTCCGTTTAAAAAAGCATTTGTTTTTCATGAAATCTACTTTTTACAAAATGTAATTGTGTCAAAAAATTAAAAATATTGGATTGATGGGCTTTTTAAAATAGTAAGGGATAACATGTATTATTAATTATCCCTCCTTCATTAGACCCGAACCTTTTTTTATGTTCATCCAATCCCCCTTGATACATGTGACACCCGAAGAAAAAACAAACAATGTGAGTTGGTAGTGGACCATAAAAAAATTATATGGGGTCTAAAAAAATATTACATTAATATATAAATATGTTTACAATCAAAAATATTTTTGATCAAAACTGATTGGTCAATGTGAAATTTTAGTTTTATCAAGAAAAAAGGGTTGATTTCATGTTTCATTATTTCTATGCATAATGTTTTAAACACAGCATGTTTTTTGAATTTAGAAAATAGGATGACTTACAAGACAAAAAATTGGAGGTCCCCTGATTCAGAGGTTGGTTGCTTTAGACGCTTGAAAGGTTGTTTCCCAAGTCTATCTTTTCAGTGAAATCCGGCCCGTTAGGAAAATAAAATGATGAACTTCGGGTCCGACCCCTGACACATGAAAAAACAGATTTGTCAATGGGTTTGGGGGGAAAAAAGAAAGTTGATCAAAAAGATAAATTACAATTCCCCCTTTATGTGAGATTTGAAGTAAACTGGATTTTTATTTAAAATTTTGGGCCCTCAGCAGGGGAAATTGAGCCCTGGGGTAGGGTGCAGGTGATTGTGGGGGCAAGGGAACTTTTTGGGAAAACGTTTCCAGATGATGGAAAAATTTGCAGGCAAATTTTCCCCTGGTTCAAATTTTTCTCGGGGGGGTTGGCTTTGTGTGATCTGAGAAAAGGGAAAAGAGTGATGAAAATAACTGATAGTTACAGTTGTCGTGTTAATGTGTAATGTACCTCTCCATGGGGTTTTTTAGAACCCTTTGTGGAAATGATTTTCTGTGGATCATCAGGAAAGAAAACCCGTGAATCTTGGGAGCGTCTTCAAAAAGTGCACCTGGGAAAAGAGAAATGTTTATAATAAGCATGATGGGTTTTTGAAAATGTAGTTTCAGATGTTGTTGCTTGACCTTTTTTTAGAGCCACACCCAAACAGTGTGGATTGGCAACAAAAAACCCCGTACTTTGTGTAGTGCTGCACTTTGATACAAAACAGCTTCATCGGAAAAAAAAAAAGTGGAGAACTTCAAAATACGAAGTACATGGACACTGAGTGAAAAGTGAGGATAAGAGCTACCTGGTTTCTAATGGAAGTTGACATGTTTTGATCCCTGGATCCGGTGTATTTTGGGAAACATTGGCGGTCGTACTGGGCCGAAGCAGTGGGAAAGAGGGGGTAGTTTTCCCGTCCACAGCAAGCTGACAACAAAATGTTGCTTTATTTTTTTTGGCCACAAAAAATTACTGTTGGTGAAAAATTTTGAAGGAAAGCAAATCTTTGCTATCCTGTGACAGCCCTTGGAGTACTGTTAAGACCCCATATTAAAGTGGAGGCGTAGTTTTGTTTTCAACCCGATACTTTGATTAATAAGAAATAACAAAAATTTTCAGTTTTTCCCCTTGTTTTGGTTTTCAAAAAAGACAATGATGTAATAGTTGGCAAATAAAATGTAAAAAAAATGTAAAAAAAATCCTAATGTTGGACTTCAGCCCTATGAAAAGTCACACCAACTTTGTCTTTTTTCTTTATTCTTTTTTCCCAAAAAGATGGTCTTAAACTCCCCATATCAGCTTTTGGTACCAAAGAGTAATGTTCATAGAATCCTCAGTGGGGGTTTTGTTTTTTATGGTCTTCAAAAAACTAAATACTGGCAGTGGTAAAAGTTTTTTTGTGCCCCGAAAAATTAAATTTTGCTGAAAAAATATTAAATATAGTGTTTTCTCACCCTCAAACCAAATGTTATTTTTTTTTTTTTTTTAAAAAAATTTGTGATGCCATCACAGAATGGCTATAAATGGGTTAAAAGTATCTAAACTTTTTTTCTTTTTAAAAAAAGAGCAAAAATATGGTTGGGAAAAAGAATACTTTAATATTTTGAATGCCAAATCAATGCTGGGTGGAGTGAAAAAGTTCATTAAAAAGGGTGTTATTACGGCCAAGGGTCACGGCAGTATGAAAAAGGTTACATATTTTGAAACTTGCAGTTTTTGAAAATTTTCTAGAAAAAATAAATATTAAATTTTTTTTTTTCATTTGGTTTAGTTCTCTCTATATATTGTTGACTTTTTGCAAAAATTTTTATGTTTTGACAATTTTCATGAGAAATGTAGAAAATGTGAGGGTAAAGCTTCTAAATTTACATTGATGTAAATATAGATTGTATGGACCGACAAAGTGAGGCTTTTTTTACCTAAATCTTTTAAGATGCCACAACAGTGAAAAATTTTAAAGTTTGTGGTTTGTATGCAAGTGATACACAGGATGTGAAACCCTTGAGGGAAAAGGGGCAACATTCTGAGAAAAAAATTAAAACAGTACATCATTTGATAGGTATGAGCAATCTTAAAAAATAAATAAAAAAATCACAACCCCAAAACCTATTATATTACATATTAACTTAATACTTTTATATGTAGTATAATTTTATGTTTTATATTAAAACAACACATATCAACCCTAATTTTAAAAATATACATATTTTCCCCAGCAAAATAAGTTGGTATAAGTCATCTGCTTTTCTTTGGCCCGGGGAAAAAAAACCCTTTCCTTGTGGTAGAATGGTCTTTGATCTGGACATGGTGAGCATTGTATTTCAGTGCTAATCTTTACATGCAAGGAAAACCCAAATGCCAATCATTCAATTTACCCCCTAATAGGTGACTCAGTCTTTTTTTCCCCAATGAGTGTCCATCTCCCGTACCAATGAAGAAAACCATCCATGTTTCTGCCTACTGCCCGAAGAGGTATTAGGGCGCCCGAAGAGAACGCCCGTGGTTTAAGAGTTTAGGTGAGAAAGAGACACTAGAGAAAAAGGGTTGGATTAAATGGTTTTTAGACCCTGAAAACAGAACTCTCTGTTTCATTGAAGGTATTTAACATGGACAGTAGGGATATTTTAGTTTTGTGCTTTGTAGGAACCAAACAATGAAGTGATGAACATTTTTTTGCATGATTGACCAGAGAAGGAAACTGTGAAAGGTAGAGAAACATTTAAACCCATTAAACATTCTTTACCTGGTTCTTGTTGGGACTTCCCCGTAGTAGAAGTCTGGATCCTTTTCTTTGTCTAAATGAGACGGATGTGTCAAACCACCCCTAGGGTTTCTTTGTTCTCTTCCAACTGAAACTCCCCCCAAAAAACCCTTGTCCCCCTGGGATGAAAGAGGAGGCCAGAAACGGCTCCCTCAAGACATGAGTGTCCGCCCCGTAGAGACTTGAGAGTTTGGGGTTTTTTTCTTTCGCCCTTTAACCAAAAGAGAGGACTTTTGTTGCGTTAGCGTCACTTCTTTTGTTGGAGAGCAATAGATGAGGAATGATCTGAAATCATCCCCAAAATCCCCATGCCTTTTCTTTTTATCGTGGGTGCCTGTGTCCATCAGTTGGAGAAAATAACTTGTTGGTCTTTGTGTGCATTTTGAAGGTGTGGTCTCAGTATCAAAGGACACTTGTCTTTTCGGGGTGCTCGCGGGAGAATTAAAAATTTTCTGATGAGTGGATTTTTTTTGAAATCATGAAATAGAAAAGAGTGTTCCGTCTCAGTGGCCCCCCCTGGTGTGTTCTTTGTACAGAAGGTTAGAGTGTTCTTCGGTCCCGAAACTCGCAGTAAACCCAATCATTGTCAGTCACACCGAGTTTTTTGGCGCTTCTAAAAAGGGTAATAAAAGTTTTTGCGAAAGTTGGTTCAGAAAGCTTTCGAGACTCGGGCAATTATCATCCCTTGGTCTTTTACCCAGCTGCAAGATTCCCCTCAGGCAGCTGTGGATCAGAGTCGGGCGTGTCAGCTGGACAGCTTTCCCCCTGTGGGGATTAAAGTGTTGTGGCCATGAAAAGTGGCGGATGTTATCGAAGGCGAACCCCCTCCATTCCTCCAACACCGACCCTGTTTCCCCCGAGAAAAAAGCAGCGAGCAGCACGCATTTTCACAAAGGTGCCGCTTGGTGGATACCCCCAGACAATGAAGCCCGATAGCGCTCTGACTCGTCATGGTCTTTTTAGAGCCGCGGTAAAAGGCAGGCGCTCTGAAAGAGAAGTGTGAAAATGGGGGGAGGCAGCGCGCGAAAGAAACTAAAACAGCAGCATTCGAACTTAATTCTGAATTTTTGATGACAAAGAGCATCCTATTTTCACCCCGCCCCCATTTGTCACCCTAATATTGGTCTTAAAGTCCACACAGCTTCAGTTAAATAAAAAAAAAAAAAACTGAATGTTGAAGATAACCATTACAAAATCAATGACAGCTGGCAAACGTTCTATAAATCAGCCTTCAGTAGTTTACATGGTATCCATCTCAAGAGGAACAAAAAGCTGTGACGAGGATATTTCCACCTCCATTCAGTTAGCGAATCAATTCTCGGTTTGTCTCTTATGGTCCGTCCGCACCACAGGGGAACGGTCTTATTCCTAATTAAAGTCAGTGATCTGTAGGACAAATATGCGATCCTTTTACATTTACACAATGATCCACATAGTATCTCCTTGATTATGCTGTTGAATAGGGAGAGTACATGGTCGCTGACATTTCCAAACTTTATGCAACTTCCTCCATCTGTCCACCCATCCCTTCGGCGTGTTCAGACAAATGTGAAGCGATGGCGACATCTGGTGTCAGTTCTGGGAAGTTATTTTCTCTGCTCTATGAAATACTTTGAACGACTACGACCAAACAAACGTATATGAGTTTTAGACATGACTGACAGTGAAGTTCAGACACTGTACAGCAGTTTTTACTCCAAGTCCAACTTTACTCGACACAAGACTGCTTTATATCATCAAAATATCCCCCAAAAGAAAAAAGAAAAAATTATTAAACGTCTTCACATACATTGGCCAAGAGACAATTTATTTTTTAGGATAACAATTACGGTTCAAACAGCGACTCGTAGACTATATATTCGACGTTTACCAGTGAAAGTAGCCACAAGGTGAGCTGTGGCTACTTTCACTGGTAAGATACAGATGAGATACGGGAGTCTTTATTATTATTGTGGAAGGAATATGTTGGTATAGATATACCTACATTTGTGCATGTAGGCTATTTTCTACTTGTAATAATTTCAGTTTATAGAACATTGTTTTCTCAAACGTAAAACTTCAAAATAAAATTGAAACAACTGATAAAAATGTGTCGACTATATGTAAATTATTTAAAGACCCAACGAGTATAACTACACTCTAACGTGTTACTTACTTGTGGTTTCGTAATTCCTGCAGTGTTCCTGTGGATAAAGTATGCATGATTCAGTTTTTTTTTTCTTATTTTTCTCATGTAGTTATTTTCTTGCTGTAGTCTGATTCGCTTCTTTGCAGTTTTACGTTAATTAACAAACGAGCAGCAGGTGTTAGCAGAGGGCTAATCAGCCGCCATGTTTAACTTGAGAGTGTGACGCAGTTGTGTGACGCAGTTCTTATTGCCGGACCTTTCTCTGGCACGTTTTTGTAGTTTTTAATATGTTTTCGGTTTTATTTCTAGATTGTTGCATACAATAAGCGATAATGTCCACGGAAGTGTAGCATTACATTTAAACTGAAGATGTTTGACAACAATAATTAAGACTAGTATTTAGTCATTTTAATGATTTTAATGTTTGACCATGTTTGATTCATTGTTTTTCAAATAGCAGCTAAATTAAATCAGCTGTTATATATCTTCTTCAAAACAGCACCAGGTCTTCAGGGTAGACTGGGACACAGTGTTTAAAGTAGACGGCTTGGCAGGTAGTTTCTTTGAGCATCTGTAGAGGTTACCACACTTCTGTTGATTTTTAGCAGTCAGACTTGTCCTTGTTGCTTTATGTAGTTGACAGCTATGAAGTACAATTCTTGTTTTAATACATCACCTATCCGGTTAACTTAAGCTTAGGTATCAGTATAAGTTAAGACAACCTGAGCTTAATATTGTAAAAGCACCTGAACAACCTTCATCAAACTGATCAACTCGTAAGCATCACTTAGTTAGATAAGATATTTTATTAGATTGCAGTCAAATCATCCTTTGTTGTGTTTAAATAACATTATTCATGTATGGTTTATAAAATGTATTAAATACAGTCACTAAAAGAGCTGCACTTCTGCACCATGGCATTAGAGGCCAAACTGGTCAGGTGGTCACTAATCCCAATGTAAAGATATTACAAACAAGAGGTCATCAGTAGAATAAACTATATATATACTCAGGGAAACCCAAGAAATAAATGACACTGTCAATACTAAATACTCAATTAAAAGTATTTAATAATTATAAGATAGTAATAGGATAAGCATTTATTTCAGTTTAGGCATTAAAAAGAACTGGGTAAAAAGAACATAACAATTATATAAAAAATAAGTCAAAACTTAAACAAAGTACATCGTAATAACTACATCGAATGGTCTCTTAATAGTAATATTCCACCTAAAATACAATGACTTCATATGTACTACCTGTATAGCCTGTAGTATCAGAAAGCTTCAATGGCCTGAACTTGTTCCCTGTGAGAACGGCCGGAGAGCTAGGCATCTGTGGTCAGAGCTCGTTCATCTCAGCGGTGCGTCTCCTTTGCCAGCAACAGATAAACACTAACACTGAAAGATGAAGAGTTACTGATTGAAACCGAGCAGAAAAATACAATTTCCTCTATTAAGTGGAACAGGAAAACATCTAAATCAGTATTTATTCTCCAAGATCTTTATAGAAAATAGCAGAAAACATTGACTACACATAATACAATGTACAAGTGTAGGCTTTGACATAAACTGCTGATGGATCAAAATCACTTACCACCTATGACACAAGGTATCAGCATCAAACGCACTATCAGAAGGACCTGATGAACTAAAGGCAGATTACTTAGCAGCACTGTCTGGCCACCATACTTTATCTAGAAAACAAGAATGACACTGCTGTTGAAAAGGAAATAAAGGATTGGAAAGTCTCAAAAGAGCACTCAGTCAAATATCTATTTACTGTGTTTATCAATAGTTAGAAGTACATTTCTCTCTTTGAAAGTCTGACCCAGTATTTTCTAGTTTAGAGGAAAGTTTTACCTCTATGTGCTGAAATGTAAAGCTGGATGTGCTTTGTATGTCACAGGTGAAAAAGTCAGTCTGGTTTTCAGTTTCTTTCTCTTCCATGATGCAAGGATATTTCTTTCCATCTTCAATACCCCACACTAACAGCTCTGCTGCTGTCATCTCTAGTTTATCTGCCTTTTTCTGAAATGATGAAATAACAAATGCTTGATGTTTGCTCATCTGTTAAAAAAAAAAAAATATATATATATATATAGATATTAAAAAATGTTTTTTAAAAAAAAGTTGTACCTGTAGGGAGATGCGAGACCCATCCCTTGTCCTCACAGGTGAGAAGGTGGTGAACACAGGGTCTGGATAGTAGGTTATTTTTGTGGAGCAGGCCAAGGATTGATTGGCTACTTTCAAATACACAGTGCTGCTAGAAGTCGTCTGAGGGTTTAAAGCTGCAGGTGTGTCGTACGAGAGTTTCTGTGGGGAACTTATGTCTGTTATATATTATCGAATCTGTGTTTAGCTTGCATGACGGTGACTAAAGCAAGTCAGATTTGGCCAAGTGGAAGCACTTTGATGGAGAATAAAACTGGATCTAAGATAGAACCTTGTGGTACACCAAAAGTAGAGGGAAGTCTGGAATATGTGAGATTAGCTCTGGTGACCAAGAAAGTTCTTTCCAAAGGGTAAGAATAAAAGAAACTAAGGGGAGTTCTTCTGATGTCCAACCAGGACAGACAATCCACTGCATGAACTGCATTTAGGTCTAAAGAAGTTTCTCAGCGTTACTATAAAGCAAAATGTGGATTTGAAAATTGAAAATTACCTGCAAATTTTTTTTATTTTATTTTATGTAAAAATACATTTTAAGTTTAATTTACTTCACAATTAAATACAATGTACTGTAATGGAGCCAGATATCATAACATATCACATAATGTGACGTAACAAAGGGACATTGTGTCTTGAGACCCACCTGACTGCTGCTGGTTGTGGGAAGCTGGACTTCCGTCTGGCTGTGGATGTGTGTGATTCCTTCCACAAACTCCAAGTGGGACCCCATGAGTGTGACCTTCCTCTTCCCACTGCAGACTGCATGCTTTGACAAAAGAAGCTGTGTGCCCATCAGCTGGCTGGAGTCTTCCTGGACATTTTCAACCTGTCCCTGCAGCTCGCTTCAGTTCCTGTCTGCCTCAAGTCCTCCATCATTGTGCCGGTGCCAAAAAAATCCGCTGTCACCTGCCTCAACGATTACCGTCCTGTTGCTTTAACACCGGTAATCATGAAGTGCTTTGAGAGGATGGTCTTAAGTCACATCAAGGACGTTATCCCTGCTACTCTGGACAGACATCAGTTCGCCTACAAGGAAAACCGATCGACAGAGGACGCAGTCTCATTAGCACTGCACACGGCCCTGACTCACCTGGAGCATCCTAACACCTACGTCAGGATGTTATTTGTGGATTTCAGCTCAGCTTTCAACACTGTGATCCCAGACAAGCTGACGCTGAAACTCCACAACCTTGGACTGTCTGCCTCTCTGTGCTCATGGATTAGAGACTTTCTCACCCACAGGCCACAAGTGGTGAGAATTGGGGACCGTACATCATCTACACTGGTCCTGAGCACAGGGACACCGCAGGGATGTGTGCTCAGCCTGGCCCTCTTCACCCTCTTCACACATGACTGCACTGCCGTTCACCCCACAAACATGGTTGTGAAGTTTGCAGATGACACCACCGTAGTGGGTCTCATATCGGACAACGACGAGACTCACTACAGAGAGGAGATCCAGCACCTGACAGGATGGTGTTCAGACAACAACCTTGTCCTGAACACCAGCAAGACCAAGGAGGTCATCGTGGACTTCAGGAGATCCAGGAGGAAGGAACACACCCCTCTCCTCATTCATGGGGAGGAGGTGGAGCGGGTGGACAACATCAAGTTCCTTGGCATCCACATCACATCTGACCTCACTTGGTCCACGCATACATCTCACCTGGTGAAGAAGGCCCAACAAAGGCTCTTCTTCCTCAGGAAGCTGAAAAGGACTGGACTCTCCTCTCAGCTTCTGACAAACTTCTACAGAGCCACAATAGAGAGCATCCTCTGTCTGAGTGCAACAGTGTGGTATGGGAGCTGCACTGTACAGGACAGGAAGGACTTGGCCCGGGTGGTGAAAACCGCACAGGGGATTGTTGGGAGTCCTCTCCCACACCTGGACTCAATATATGACAGCCGGGTCCAAAGGAGGGCTGGCCGTATAGCTGCAGACCCCACCCACCCAGGCCACGAACTGTTTGTGCCTCTTCCCTCCAGGAAGAGGTTCAGGAATATAAAGACCAACACAAACAGACTGAGACACAGCTTCTTCCCCAGAGCTGTGAAATCCATCACCCCATCTCCTCACATACCCCCTATCCAGAGACTGAGCATTAAACCCCTGCAGATGCCAGATAGACTCTGATACTGCACTGCACCTTGTCTAAACATGCTGCTATACATGCAATATTCATACTGGTCACTTTAAATATCCTTGATTGCACTACTACCTCTCATCTCATCTTATTTTATTCTTAAATTCTATTTTTTTATTTTAACTTGTTATTCTATTTTATATTTCCGATTCTATATTTATATTATTTATATATCTCAGGTCTGTACATTTATACCAAGAGCTGCTGAACAGAATTTCGTTGTGCCTTGCATAATGACAATAAAGATTCTTGATTCTTGATTCTTGATTCTTGATTCTTAAAACCTTTCTTTTCTGTAGTGGGAATGTGGAACGTCAGACTCACACCAGTCTTGTTCCATACAGGAGATCTGAGAGAGAAACACATCAACACTCACCACCATCACAATAACACTGATGTGGAGAAAACATGAGTTTCTAGTGTGGCCATTATCTTAGTTGTCTGTAAAGTGACTCACTCTTGTGGAGTACAGTCCAGGTCTGTCTGGATCCTCACTCTGGTCACATTAATGAGGTTCTGACCTGACAACAAGGCATGGTTTCTACCGTAGAAAGACACAACACTGGGAGAGATGGAGGAGATTTCTGGCTTCTAACAGAAATAAAACACACAAACATCAGCTTTAAAACATCACCCTACTGATGTTATAACATTTACTGAATGGAGGAACAATGTATGTAACAGTGGAGGTTCAGACTCACAGAAAAGTTCATCCTAGGCTCCAACTTTTGACAAACACTGTCCTGCAGGAGGAAGTGGGAGAATAGATTCAGAAGGTTTACGGGTCTCTGATCCAGAACCTGCTGCAGCCAAGGGTTTGGTCAGATAAAAACAAAACACTGAACACACCCAAACCCAAAGGTATATTCAACCACAGAACATTGTTGTATATACAGTGTAAAGTTTTACTCAGTAGGCTATATCTGACATGTGTTTGTTTGTCGTGTGCAAAAACTAGAAAAAAGGGACCACCCAGTTGCGTTGGACAAGTTTACTGGTAGCCCCAGTGGTGTTTTTTAAAAAACCCATAAAATTTCAGAAAATGCAAAGATTTGAATGGATAATTCGGCTGCCGAATGTCCTTCTAATTAGGAAAAGGTAGTCGACATTGGATATTCTTCCAAAGTATGATGAAACTTCAGTATAAAGGCACATTGTTAACGTGAAAAGTGAATATATTTAAACATGTTTATATTAAATATCAAAAGAGGGGGTTTTTAAAGAGTATGCTCTTAATAGATAAAAAGAAAATTAATAAAATTATTCTTGTAGATAAACAAATACAAATTACAACAGTTGTGAAAGCTCAAATGAAACATTACATTATCCACTCCTTGATTAGACCATGAACAGCTGTTTATGTTCCATCCACAGCCAGCCCTGACACACTGCTGACACCTGAAGAACAAGCAGAAGTATGTTGACAATTACTCATATGGATCACACTGTCTTATAGTAACTACTAATATAGTAGTTACTATGTCTAGTACACTGTAAATGACTCTCAAATTACAAGTCACAACTTTGTGATGATCTTTCATAAATGAAATGATCTCCGCGACCCTAGTGAATATCAAGCGGTATGGAAGATGAGACGAAATGAGATGAGTGTGATGAGAAACCTGACACCTATGCCCGACACTAGGTGGCAGCACCTGGCTTGATGTACTTCGTGATGGCTGCTGAAAATGAGAGTTTTGGGCCCAAGCATCTGAAGGTGACCTGCTACTAAATGGTAAATTTGAACACTGCCATTTGGTGGCGCTATTGATATGATAATATCAGAGTCGCATATTAGAGAGAGTCTGGCCAACTCAAATCATGGGCGCCTTGTTAGATACCTCAGAGGGAAGATTCTCCAGTGTAACCCTATGGGCTGGATGTGCTATGTTGAAATACACTACCGGTCAAAGGTTTTAGAACACCCTAATTTGTCTAGTTATTTAAAATAATGTACATTTCAGAATTATACAAAAGGCCTTTTTCTGGGAACATGAGGTGGGTTAACAATTTAAAGCTGTTCTGCAGCAATGAAGGTTGAATCAGCCTTGAAACCTGGTGCTACTAATTCCTACAGGTGTTCCAACTTTTCTGGATTACTTACAACCCCCTCTGTCTGCATGAAAGCAGTGTTGCAAAAACTGTGGTACCAGACCCTGATGAGCATCAGGTAGGAAAACGTATTGTGCTGCAAAAAGTACACCGTAAAATCAGCATACCCAAATCAACACTGTAAGGAGTTGATCTTAACACTTTTAAACTGTCTATATGGGCCCACCCCTCAGTGTTAATTTAACACTTTTTGAGTGTTGGTGCCTTTACACTAAAGTTAGTGTACTTTGACTCTTGTAGTTAAATTTAACACAAACCTAACACCAACGTGTTCTTTTTTTTAAACACTTTTATTTAGTGTTAGCAATTAACTCTCTCAGAGGACATTTTCTTAACTACACAAGTGTTACCCCCACAACACTTAAAAGGTGCCAATATAATTCTTATATAATCCTACAAAAAATACTTGGAAAATAAACTTTACTGAAATAAGAAGGTAGTCACGTTTGGCAAAAACATTTATTTTCAAACTTGCATCAGAAATATTAGAACATGCAACAGTAAGGCACAATGTAGCATTAGCACCACTAATCACAAGTACGTGACTCGTCTCACTCAGACAAACGTCGTCATTTTGCAGCGGTGAGCACAGAACTTCACTCGTCGCACTGTTACTAACCACCTAATCACCTGCTTAAGGGTTTAGAGGTTAGCAAGTAAGCCCTATTTTGGTTTTGGATCTGTTTTTGTTTTTAGAGTGCAGATATTAATGTAAATTGAACACTGTGGCCGCTCCGTCCTCCTCAGAGATGAGAATACAGACTTCTTCAAGACTTAATTTGTAAGTTGTCATTAGTCCTTCTTATTTAAGTCAACACATTACAGCATCACAATATCACACCTCTTCCAGTCAGCCTGAATCATTGCTGCTGTATGTACGTAACTGGCGAGAAAGATGGTCGCTCCTGCAACTGACTTGAGATTATTTGTTGTTTCTTTGAAAACAAATCGAGTTGATGTTCCCATCAAAACCGTTCTCACTCATTTTTTTCAAAGGCTTAACACTTTTAGTTCAACAATGTGAATGCTTAAACCTGTAAGGATAGCATTGTTTAAAATGAGTAGTTCTTATTTAGCTCAGGTCTTTAAGTTATCTGTATTCACATTTTGTACCAACTATGGTAAAAGGGGAAGATCATTTAATCACATCATGTTTCTTTGAATTTAGAAAATAGGAACCAAACTTAAAAGACAGAGTTGGAGGTCCACTGATTTTCAGAGCAGTTGGTTAGTTTCAGACGCTCTGAAAGGTTCGTCTTCCCAAGTCTCATCTTTACAGTGACATCCAGGCCTGTTAGAGAAAATAATATGATGAACTTCAGAGTCTCGACCTCTGACACATGAAAACACAGATTTGTCAACTGGTTGGTGGGAAAGACAGAACAGGTCTGATTCATGACAGCATAACATCTACAACTCCTCCTTGACTGTGAGATTTGAAGTAAACTAGATTATTTATTTAAAGTTACTGACCGTCAGCAGGAATTGAGCCATGGGATAGGTTGCAGTTGCATTGTGAGAAGTTATCCTCTGTCCAGTTGACAGTCAGGTGGGTCTGGATCTTTAGTGTGATCTGAGAAAGGAAGAGAGATGAGTGACAAATAACTGATAGTTACAGTTGTACAGTGTTAATGTGTAACCTGTACCTCTCCACTGGGGTTCTTTATAACTTTGTGAGAAATGATTTTCTCTGTGGAATCATCAGGAATAGAAAACCCAGTCAGAATCTTGGCAGTCGTCTTCAATGTGCACCGGGGAAAAAGAGAAGCTCATGTAACTAGATGGAAGCAACTTACTAATGATGACTTCAGCCTATGAAAAGCTCAGAAACAAATTTGTGTTGTTTCTTGATTTTTTGCAAAATGAATGGTCATTAAGCTCCTACATATTAGACTCTGTCTACACATGCAATAATAGTTCACAGAATCAGACTTGTTCCAAGTCAAAGTGCTGATGGAGCTGAAGCAAGAATTTAACGTGAGGAAACCAACCAACATCTAAGAACTGAGGAAAGGATTAAGATTCCTCCAGTTACCGGAAACATTTAGTTGAGCTGTTATTATTGCACAAGAGGGTCACGGCAGATACTGAAAACAGGTTCACATATTTTGCAACTTGCAGATATGACAAATTTTCTAGAAGAAATAAAAGTATAAATATTTCTGTTTCATTTGGTTGAGTTCTCTCTATATATTTTCTGGACTTTTATGCGAGTCTACTTATGTTTTGAGCAATTTTTAAGCTGTAATGTAGAAAATTCTGAGGGTAAAGCTCCTAAATGGCACTTGATGTAACACTATCAGATCTGCCATGGACTTAACAAAGAAAGTCTAAGTGAAAACTCACAACAAGTAGAGAACAGCTATGAGAATTCTAATGTCTAAATGCAAGATTTGTACTCATTAGAGTCTACTTCCTTTTAGTGCGGTTATCATAGCAAATCATCAAATCATAATTAGCAAGGTTCCTGTTGCTCTATCTCATATAAATATTTATTTTAGCCTCTCATTTACAGTTACCACCACAGCAAAATTAATGTTGGTTGCTATGCAACTGGCCAGAAAAATACATCACCTTGGACACTGTTTTGCCAACTACTTTTTGTATATTTGTTCATAATACTAATTCTGTATATCTCATTTCATTGCATCTTTCTTGCTGGGATGACCGAGGAGGCCAGAAGTCTGCTGCCTTCACCATCAGAGACACTAAGAGTCGCGCCCCGTAGAGACTTGAGAGTTTGGGTTTTACTTGTTTCGCCTTTCAAGCCAAATGAGACGCACTTTGTCACAACGTCACTTCTTACGTTGGAGAGCAGATACATGAACTGGGGAGAGACAGGCTGTCTGAAGGAAACGTGGAGCGTGTGAACAAGCCTAACACGTTCTTCAACAGGTTTAGCTCTTTGAACCCTGTCTCCTCCTGGATCACTGACTACCTGACAGACAGGCCACAGGTCGTGCGTTTGGGCCGTGTCCTGTCTGATGTGGTGCTGAGTGGTGTGGGAGCCCCACAGGGAACTGTGCTTGCTCCATTTCTGTTCACCTCATACACCACTGACTTTTAGCACAAGTCATGTGTCACACAGAGAATGTTTTTGATGACTCTGCAGTTGTGGGGTGTGTAAGAGGTGGACAGGAGTAGGAGGATTATAAACGAGTGGTGGACGGATTTGTGGGGTGGACTGGAAGGAATTACCTGCTGCTTAACGTGGGCAAGACCAAAGAGATGGTGATTGACTTCAGGAGGAAGGGAACAGATCCTCAGCCCTTCAGCATCCTTGGTGGGGGATGTGGAGGTGCTGGGGAGTACAGATACCTGGGAGTTACCATCGACAACAGACTGAACTGGAGGGCAACAGTACAGCTGTGTACAAGAAGGCCTGCAGGGGGACTCTACTTCACTGTATGTTATAAGATGCTGGGGATCTTCTCCCCAGTCTTTTGGGTGGCCAGCCTTTTCTCTGCTGTTGTTTTCTGGGGGAACAGCATTGCAGCCAGTGATTACCAACAGACGGGAATTAAGTGATCAGGAAGGCTGGCTCTGTCATTGGTGCACACAGGAAACTTTTGAGGAGGTGGTGGAGAGGAGGACACTTAATTAAACTGTTATTAATCATAGATAACCCTGACCACCCTCTCCCCCAAAGATGATAGATGACAATGGGCTTGCTCTCCGGGAGACTCAGACAACTCCGTTGTCCCAAAGAACGCTACAGGAAATCTTTCCTGCCCCAAGCCATATGCCTGTTCAGCTCCTCATCTATACGTGACAGAAAAACACTCTGTACATTATTTCTTTTTCCTTTTCTATTGACTTTTTTCAATTCACCTTTTTTTTTTTTTTTTTGTAATTTTTGTTAATATCCTGTATTTTAGTATGTTGTGTTTTACAGTACGTATGGCGTTGAGGCCTGTAAATTGCTGTTGCAACTGTGAAATTTCACAGTTTGAGTTTTTATAAAGTCTATCGTGGCTCAGCTGGTACAGACGTGAAGGCTTTGCTTTGGCCCTGATGTCTGACACTGCGTTTCTAAAGCCTCGCGTAAAAGCGCAGCGGGGGCTCTGAAAAGTGAAGTGGGAGGAAGGAGGGCACTGAGCGACAGGAACAGTCGCAATGACATCCTTCTTAGACTTGCTTTTCAGTTTACTCAGGACGAAAATACCCAGTTTAGCGCGAACTCGCCCTACGTCAGTTCTCAAGTGTGGGGCGCGCCTCATGGTGGGGAACTGAGACGTAAAAAGGTGTGGCGCGACACAAGGCTGGAAATTACTCAATTTAATGCGCATTCTTTCGGAATCCATTATGTGATGGATTCTTGTCTGAACCTATATCTAATTCGAAAAAGAAAACGTCTGGACACATGTCCGTTACCTGCGTAACTCGCATTTCCTGTTAACTGCACTCCAAAAAATCGTGTCGCTCAACGTAAAACTTTGGACATTTTTTAAGTTATTACAATCATCTAGCATTAAATACATGCCACAAGACTTAGTTAGACCAACTCAATTACTTTAGTGCAAGCAACATAATCTGTTTTGTCCTCCACGAGCTTATTTAAGTTAAACAAACTTAATTTTGATTACGTTTAAATATAATATAAAAGCGCTTTATCGTAGATAAATTACATGAGTAGTCACAGCTGCCCTGGGGCTGACGCAGACTGACGGAAAATTCACTGCCGTGTTTTTTAAGGCAAAAAAATATCAGTTGAAAATTATGTAATACTGAGTTGAACTATCTATTCTTTTTCATATAGACCAACGCGTTTAATTAAGTTATCAACTAAATTATAATACATACACATAACAAAACTTTCTTTTATGCACAAAAGCTCTTGATTTTGGCGTTACTTACTAACCCATGAATAATTTTTCAGAGTGTATGAGAGGGGACTGTGATAAGAATCAAAGGCCCCCTGGGAAGAAGAGTTTACAGTGTTTCTAGCCTTCTAATAAAATTTGGTGTAAACAAAATATAAAATGTATACATACTGTTTTTATACTTGGGTTGTTTATTTCAGTTTTGGGAAATTTGATGTTCAGAATCACAAAGACTTATTGCCAAGTATATGTGTACTTTTACAAGGAATTTACCTTGGTGTTTGTTGCATAAAAATATAGAATGAGATAAATAAAATAATTCCGAAAACATATACACACAAAATATACAAAAGATTTTGTGAATATGCTTATTATTTTTCTGGTTCAGATTTAGAGGAAAGGAGGTTTTTCTGTGGTCTGAGGTCTGTATGTATATTATACATGATGATAAAGAGCAAAACAAACTATTTGCGCTGTCAACGTTTTCAAAGTGGGTTGTGGGAATTAATTTTGGCTGGTAGCAGGCTGCCTGAAGTCACATCTGCCCACAAACTTACAGAGACAGGAAGAAAATGTTAGAAGAAAAAATACTTATTGAAAATTAAGAACCCTTTTTAAAATACAAATGTGTAGGAAGCTGGTGAACTTTTTCCCTTGTGAAAAACGGATGGAGAGCTAGGCATCTGTGGTCAGAGCATGTTCATCTCAGCGGTGCGTCTCCTTTTGCCAGCGATAGATAAACACTAACACTGAAAGATGAAGAGTTACTGATTGAGACCGAGCAGTATCAGTATTTTTTTCTCCATCTCATAGAAATAGCAGAAAACAATGACTACACATGATGCAACGTACAAGTTTAGACTTGACATAAATGCTGATGGATCAAAATCATTACCACCTATGACACAAGGTATCGCACCAAACCCACTATCAGAAGGACCTGATGAACTACAGGCAGAGGACCTAGCAGCACTGTCTGGCCACCATACTTTATCTAGAAAACAAGAATGAATGCTATTGAAAGGAAATAAAGATTTGGAAGTCTTTAAAAGAGCCCTCAGTCAAATATCTATTTAGTGTGTTCATCAATAGCTAGAAGTAAATTTCTCTATTTGAAAGTAAAACTAAACTAGCTCAAATTTGACCCAGTATTTTCTAGTTCAGAGGAAAGTTTTACCTCTATGTGCTGAAATGTAAAGCTGGATGTGGTTTGTATGTCACAGGTGAAAAAGTCAGTCTGGTTGTCAGTTTTTTTCTCTTTCATGATGCAAGGATATTTCTTTCCATCTTAAATACCCCACCTAACAGCTCTGCTGCTGTCATCTCTAGTTTTCTGTCTTTTTTTGAAATGATGAAAATGACAAATGCTTGATGTTTGCTCATCTGTTAAAATATATTATATATTAAAATAAGTTTAAAATTGTTGTACTGTAGAAAATTTGAGCCCCATCCCTTGTCCTCATAGGATGTGAAGGTGGTGTACGGGGTCTGGTAGTGGTTATTTTTGTGGAGCAGGCCAAAGGATTGATTGGCTACTTTCAAATACACGTGCTGTAGAAGTCGTCTGAGGCCTTAAAGCTGAGGTTTGTCTGGAGATTTTCTGTGGGGAATTTAAATCTGTTATATCATTCATTAATACACAGGTTTAAGATGTTAAAAATCCTTGTGCATGTTCAGGCAAAACACATTTAGAAGCTTAGCCCAATTGAAAAACCGACCAGCAGGCTAGCAGTTAGCTACCAACTAGCAACCAACAAGAACAGACAAGCTAACTAGCCTAGCCAACAGCAAGTAAGAGGTGATGGAACATGTAACTACACTTCAACCAACACTTCTATCCTCTGCCTAAGAAACAGAAGTAAACACTAATATAATTGAACTGTGTTTGGCTTGCATGAAAAGGGATGATGACCAAAGCAAGTCAGATTAAAGTTAAAAAAAGTAAAAAAGCAGTGCAGTCACCCAATTCAGGGGTTTAAATTTATGTCTGATTGTCATCTGCATGATTTGACCAACTGGAAGCACTTTGATGGAGACTAAAAATGGATCAAAGATAGAACCTTGTGGTACACCAAAAGTAGAGTGAAGTCTGGAATATGTGAGATTAGCCCCAAAAAGTTCTTTCCAAAGGGTAAAAATAAAACCAGGACGGGACAATCCACTGCAGGAACCGCATTTAGGTTTAAAGAAGTTTCAAAGATACTATAAAGCTAAATGTGGATTTAAAAATTGAAAATTGCCTGCAAAATGTTTTTATTTTATTTTGTTTTATTTTAAAATACATTTTAAGTTTAATTCACAATTAAATACAATGTACTGTAATGGAACCAGATATCATATCATATCACATAATGTGACGTAGCAAAGGGACATCATGTCTAGAGACCCACCTGACTGCTGCTGGTTGTGGGAAGTTGGACTTCCATCTGGCCGTGGATGTGGTGATTCCTTCCACAAACTCCAAGTGGGACCCCATGAGTGTGACCTTCCTCTTCCCACTTGCAGGACATGGAACAGTAGCCAATCAGGAGAAGGGATTTATCCTTGGTTCTTTGAGGGCCTTACCACTGTGATCTTGTTAACATGATTAAATTTTAACTAATCAAACCCACCTGGCCCAGGTGCTGCTTGGTACAATGTCTGTGCAGGATGGGGGTTGATCGATAGGTGATTAAAGCGTTGCCATGGCAACTGCCATCTGGCAGTAGAACGCATCCCTTGACAAAACCTTTCTTTTCTGTTGTGGGAATGGGGGAACGTCAGACTCACACCGTCTTGTTCCATCAGGAGATCTGAGAGAGAAAAACATCAACACACCATCATCACAGTAACAACGATGTGGAGAAAACATGAGTTTCTAGTGTGGCCATGATCTTAGTTGTCTGTAAAGTGACTCACTCTTGGGGTACAGTCCAGGTCTGTCTGGATCCTCACTCTGGTCACATTAATGGGGTTTGACCTGACAACAAGGCATGGTTTCTACCGAAAGGAAAGAACAAACACTGGGAGAGATGGAGGAGATTTCTGGCTTCTAAAAAGAAATAAAACACACAAACATCAGCTTTAAAACCCCAAACCCTACTGAAGTTATAACATTTACTGAATGGAGGAACAATGTGTGTTAACAGTGGAGGTTCAGACTCACAGAAAAGTTCATCCCAGGCTCCAACTTTTGACAAACACTGTCCTGCAGGAGGAAGTGGGAGAATAGATTCAGAAGGTTTACAGTCTTTGTACAGTTGATCCAGAACCTGCTGCAGCCAATGTTTGATCAGATAAACACAAAACACTGCACACAGCCAACCTAAAGTATATTCAACCACAGAAACCAATTGTTGTATAATACAGAACTAGAGTGAATAAATTTAAAAAACATGTTTTTATTAAAATACCAAAAGAGTGGATTTAAAAGAGTATGTCATAATGGATAAAAAGAAAATGCGGTGGTGGGAAAAGTCTCAGTTCTTACCGACAGCCAGAAAACAGCAAACACCTGAAAATTTTTTCAGTTTTTTTTAAACCCTTTCCTTTACTTTGTTGTTACAATAAATGGGAACATTCCCCAAAAAAACCCAACTTTAAAACCTTCATTTTCTTTTTTCTGGAATCAAGTTAAGATCCTTTCTCAACCCACCATCCGCAGGTGACTAATAAGTTTTGTTTTTTGAATAGTCACCACAAATACAAATACAACAGTTGTGAAATCTCCAATGAAAACAAAGATAATTACATTATCCATCCTTCATTAGACCATAAAACAGCGGGTTTATGTTCCACCCACATCAGCCTTATACACTGCTGACACCTGAAGAACAAGCAGAGGTATGTTGACAATTACTCATATGGATCACAATGTCTAGTACACTGTAAAGGACTCTCAAATTACAAGTCACAACTTTCCGATGAAAAAATTTTTAAACTCATCAGCGTTAATTAAACTCTGGTGTGATGAGAAAGCTGATACATATGCCCGACACTAGGTGACAGCACCTGGCTAGATGTGCTTAGTGATGGCAGCTGAAAAGGAGAGTTTTGGGCCCAAGCATGTGAGGTGATGCTGCTAAATGCTAAATTTGAACACTTCCGTTTGGTGGAGTCAACTCAAATCATGGGGCCCCTTTTTTAAATCCCTCAGAGGGAAGATTCTCCATTTGTAACTCTATGGGCTGGATGTGCTATGTTGAAATAAATATCTTATTCTCCCATTAACAGGCCTATAAATTTTATTGCCAACGTTGCAATATCTTAAAGACCCTCAGTTAAGTACCCCAGTGTCTATTTACTTTAAATTCTTAAATGGACCCTGTAAAATGTTTTGTAGCCCAATCACCTCATCAGTATGGAGCTGTGTTTACCTGCTCCTCAGGTCTCCCAGTCCGTTTAAAACTTTAAAATTTACTCAGAAATAGTAAATTTTATAACAATGTTATCATTATAACATTAGCCATAATAACTGAGCAGTAACAGAGGTACGTGTCAAATAAATTTGTCTATCTACATGGACATAAATTACATGCACACTTTGGTTTCACAGTATATATGATGGTAGCTGCTATTTTTGTTTAAGTCTTTAGTCTAAATAACTAGGTAGCATAAGAAGCTAGGTTAACTTCAAGCTTCATTCATTTGTAAATGATGGTATGTCTGTATTTTTCCAATATAAAATCTTAAACGTCAAAGAGAGATTTTGACATTTACCTCACATAATAGGGAGAAACCAGTTGACATCCAGTTCTTCCTTTTTTTAATTTCCCTTAACTTCCTCTGTCTTTGTTCACTAAGGAAACGGTGGAGTTTCCTCCATGTTTTCCTGATCCTGTGCTGGAGCTGTAGGCTGAGAACTGTGGCATATATTAACTTTTAATCTAATTTTATTCTCCGTTATTGCCACTTCTCTATGGATGAATATTGGTTAGATGTATCTAACAAGGTGCCCATGAAACACATGACCAGCTCAGAACCAATCAGCAAAGAGGGATACCTCAGACAGCCCATTCCCTAGTTGGCCAGACTCTCTCTCTAATATATGGCTATCAGAGCAGCTCTGGATAATTTATGTCATCAGATTGGGATTGTTTATGTAATGGCATTATTCGTCTGCAATTTTGTCATCACCTATTTGTTGTCAGGTTCTGTGTGTGTGAGGGTATTGATAATGATATTTCTGGATTGTATTATGAGATTTTCCTGTATGGCCCCACCAGAATTTGCAATCAAAAATCTTCCATTCTTTGTAAAGCACCTTACTGTCACCAAGCTGCCATTATAGCTAATGGGTCACAGCAGCTACTGTGATGGTCACTGCGGAGGCAAGCGGAACAAGTTTTATTGTTCTTTAGGTCCAAAATGATGGTATCTTAAATCTTAATTTTCCCATCTCTTTAGATTGTGGCAGACTTGCTGCAGTTATCACAAACACACTCCTCCCTTCTTCGTAACTTCTGAGGGGTTACATGAAGAAATGTATCTTTTAATACTAACAAGTGTCTCCAGCAAGTAAAGACTATTTTTTAATTGTTGTTTACAGAGTGCAGATATAATGTGTATTGAATACGTTGCTGTTTTCGATACACATTAATGCTTTAACTTGTAAGGATAGCCTTTTCTTAATGAGTAGTTCTTACTCAACTCAGGTCTTTACGTTATCTGTATTCACATTTTGTATTCTATCCATTTTCCACAACCAAGATCATTTAATCACAGCATGTTTCTTTGAATTCTAGAAAATAGGAACGAACTTACAAGATAGAAGTTGGAGGTCCACTGATGTCAGAGCAGTTGGTTAGCTTCAGACGCTCTGAAAGGTTCGTCTTCCCAAGTCTCATCTTTACAGTGACATCCAGGCCTGTTAGAGAAAATAATATGATGAACTTCAGAGTCTTGACCTCTGACACATGAAAACACAGATTTGTCAACTGGTGGAATAATTCTTCTGTCAGTCACCTCTCATTTATTTTTGGTTGCATGTTTTTTATAGTGGGAAATGTTGTAAATTAATGAACAGGTCTGATTTACTATCATTATTAGTTTATTGAATTCGGACAATGCACATTAATCAACATTGATGAGTTAGTCATCAGTGTAAATGCGGCAGTCTTAGCACAGATGCTAATTTTCAACCGTAGTCCCAAAGGGGAGACAACACAGAAAAAGAAGACTTTAAAACAACATTCATACAAAAGACAATTACAGAACCTGACACGGACAGACAGTATCAGAACAGACATGGTCCAAGGATCCAGAGAGCATACTTCAGATTAAGAAAACTTTTAGGCTATGTGAGTACATGTCATAACTTGTTCCAGCTATGTGTACATCTTACAGATAAAACCGTTTGGGAAAATTTTACGCCTCGGTATATTACAGTCACCTCTAGTTAGAGCTCTCGTTCTTCGTCCTTCAATGTTTTTTCTCTGGATGAATTCATTTCGAGGTGGCGGGGGGCAAGAGCATTTAAAACTTTGAGGATGAAACAGGTATCCATAAAGATTTGATAGCTATCAAGAATATTATACCTTTTTAGGATATTACAGTAATGAAAGTGAAGAGGTTTCCTGTCTAAGATTTAACCTTCCTGACAGCATAACATCTACAACTCCTCCTTGACTGTGAGATTTGAAGTAAACTGGATTATTTATTTAAAGTTACTGACCATCAGCAGGAATTGAGCCATGGGATAGGTTGCAGCTGCATTGTGGGAACAAAGGACGACTATTTTGTGGACAACGTTCTCTAGATGATGGAAAGATTTCACAGGCAAAGTTATCCTCTGTCCAGTTGACAGTCAGGTGGGTCTGGATCTTTAGTGTGATCTGAGAAAGGAAGAGAGATGAGTGACAAATAATGATAGTTCAGTTGTACAGTGTTAATGTGTAACCTGTACCTCTCCACGGGGTTCTTTAGAACTTTGTGAGAAATGATTTTCTCTGTGGAATCATCAGGAATAGATAACCAGTCAGAATCTTGGCAGTCATCTTCAAAAGTGCACCTGGGAAAAGAGAAATGTTCATAATGAAGCTCATGATGGGTTTTTGAAAATGTCAGATGCAGATGTTGTTGCTCTGACCTTTGTTTAGAGCCACACCAGACACAGTATGGATCCTGTGTAGACAAACACTCCTGTACATATGTGTATGTGCTGCACTTTGATACAGACACACGCTTCATCTGGAAAACAAGTGGAGACACTTCAAAATACAGCAAATGTACATGTGCCACTGAATGAATAGTGAGTGAGTAAGAGCAGTACCTGGTTTCTGAATGGCATGTAGACATGTTTCTGATCCACTGGATCCAGTTGTATTTTGGGAAACACTTGGTGGTCGTCACTGGTCCTGTAGAGCACCGTGGGACAAGCAGGGTGATAGTTCCTGTCCACAGCAAGCTGACAACAACAATGTAGTTTTGTTACATACCTGCATAGCTCTGATCAATATTTGAAAATAATCAAATTTTTCCACATCCGTTTTGATACAACCATTTATGTTTAATAGTTGGCAAATTTCACGTACTTTGATGTAAACAACTCTATAATGTTGACTTCAGCCTATAAAAAGCTCAGCACCAACTTTATGTTGTTTCTTTATTCTTTTCCAAAAAGAATGGTCATTAACGTCCTACATATCAGACTTTTGCTTCACATGCAGTAATAGTTCATAGAATCAGCTCAGTGTTGTTTTTTTGTGTGTATTCTTTCAAACAATTTGTGATGCCATCACAAACAGTGGCAGATAAAGGGTTAAAAGTATCTATCTATCTATCTATCTATCTATCTATCTATCTATCTATCTATCTATCTATCATCTTTCTATGTACATTTTTAAAATATAAAAAAGTAAATAAAAAAAGTATGGTTGAGAAGAACTCTTTAAAATTTTGGAATGACCAAGTCCCAAAGTGCTGATGGAGCTGAAGCAAGAAATGAACGTGAGGAAACCCACCAACATCTAAGAACTGAGGAAAGGATTAAGATTCCTCCAGTTACTGGAAACATTTAGTTGAGCTGTTATTACTGCACCAGAGGGTCACGGTAGATACTAGGTTCACATATTTTGAAACTTTCTAGAATAAATAAATATATAAATATTTCTGTTTCATTTGGTTGAGTTCTCTCTCTATATTTTCTGGACTTTTATTAAAATCTACTTATGTGTTGAACAATTTTTATGCAGAAATGTAAAAAATTCTGAGGGTAAATGACACTTGATGTAACACTATCAGATCTGCCATGGACTCAACAAAGCGAGGCTTTTTTCACACACCATCTTGTGGTAAACTGACCACAAGCAGTTGAACATCTATTAAAGTTCTGTGGTTTGTATGCAAAGTGATACACAAGATGTGAAACCCATAGAGGGAAAGAGACACACATTCTGAGAACAATGCAACGTACATGAGTACATCATTTGACAGGAATGAGCAATGTAAAAAAGTTTTAAAAAAAATCACACATATATATATATACACACACAAACACACACACACATATATGTATGTGTATGTGTGTGTGTGTGTATATATTTATATATATATATATATATATATCACCACAGTAAGTCAGTCATGCTTTTCTTTGGCCTGGGAAAAAAACACCTCCTTTCCTAGAATGAGTCTTTGAACTGTGACATGGCTAAGACATTGTCATCTTCAGTGCTAATCAATTACAGATGTCAAGGAAACCAAGATGCCAAATCAGATATTTAATATTTACCCCAATAATAGGTGCACATCAGTCTTTATACTCACCTTAATGAGCTGTCCATCTCCTGTACCAATGAAGAAAACCATCCATGTCTTCTGCCTCACTGCCAGCACAGAGGTCATGTAGGGCTGCCTGAAGAGAACTGCCTGTGGTTTTAAGGTCTTAGGCTGAGAAAGAGACACATAGAGAATAGGGTTGGATCTAAATGGTATTTAGATACCTGAAGACAGAACTCTGCTGTTCCATTGAAGGTATTTAACATGAACCAAACAATGAAGTGATGAACATTTATCTTGCATGAATGACCAGAGAAGGAATACTGTGAAAGGTAGAGACAACATCTAATCCCCATTAAAACATTTTGTACCTGGTTTTTGTTGGGACTATCCACATAGTAGAAGTCTGGATCCTTATCTTTGTCTAAACTGAGATCAGGACTGATGTCAAACACCACCAGCTCAGTGTTGATTTGTTCTCCGTCCACACTGAACATTCCGCTCCAAAGAACCATCTGTCCACCTGGGATGACCGAGGAGGCCAGAAGTCTGCTGCCTTCACCATCAGAGACACTGAGAGTCGCGCCCCGTAGAGACTTGAGAGTTTGGGTTTTACTTGTTTCGCCTTCAAGCCAAATGAGACGGACTTTGTTGCTGTTAGCGCCACTTCTTACGTTGGAGAGCAGATAGATGATCGAACTGATCTGAATCCGTCCACAAACTCCCCATCGCCTTACTTTTGATCGTAGGTGTGCCTGATGATCCATCAGTTAGAGGGAAATTTTACTGTTGGTCTTGTGATCGCATTTTGAAGGTTGACTGTCTCGTATCAAAGGAGCACTTGCTCTTTTCGGGCGCATCGCGGTCAGAATTATAAATCTCTGTCGATGGATTCTTCTTGACATTCACCAGAATACCGACGAACGGGCTGTTCCGTCTCTGTGGTCCCACCAGGACGTGTTCTTTGTACAGAATGTTAGAGATGTTCTTCAGGTCCAGAACCTCGCAGTAACTACCACACTCATTGTCAGTCACACCGCAGATGATCTGAGCGCCATTCTCAACAAATGGTAATAATAAGTTGATGCTGAAAGTTGCGTTCCAGAAAGTCTTCTCAGAGACTCGGTCAAACTTATCATTCTTCGGTTCTTTACCGGCTTCAAGATTCCTCTCAGGGTCAGACTGTGGATCAGAGTCAGGTCGTGGCTCAGCTGGTACAGCTTCTCCTCTGTAGCGATATAAAAACCGTGTTGTTGGCCACTGAAAAGTGGCGGATGTCTCCATCGAAGGCGAAACCTCCTCCATCCCCCTCCAGACACCGACCCTGTTCTCCCCAGAGAATACAAGCAGACCGAGCGAGGATCATTTTCAGCAACGGTGCCAGCTCTGGCTGGATACCCCCAGGACAATGAAGCTGTGCATAGCGCTCTGATCTCTGATCACTGCGTCTCTAGAGCCGCGCGTAAAAGCGCAGCGCGACTTTGAAAAAAGAAGTGCTGGGAAAATGGGAGGAGGCAGCGCGCTGAAAAGAAACTAAAACCACAGACATTCTGAATAATTCTGATATATGTTGACAAAACAGCATACTATTTTCTGTTGGCCCCATTTGTCACCTTTATCGTTCTTAAAAATCCACACAGCTTCAGTTAACAAAACGTGTGCATGCTGAGGATAATGATTAAAATCCACGTCTTAAAACTCTTTGATCAGTCAAGATCAAGACTCAATGACAGCTGGCAGGAGTTCGCTAAATCAGCCTTCAGCAGTTTACATGGTTTCCATCTCAAGAAGAACAAAAAGCCGTGACTCGGTTTGTCTCTTATTGTCCGCCCGCACCACAGGGGAACGGTCTTATTCCTAAATAAAGTCAGTGATCTGTAGGACAAATATGCGATCCTTTTACATTTGCACAATGATCCACACATTATCTCCTAGATAAAGCTGCTGCATAGGGAGAGTACATGTTCGCTGGCATCTCCAAACTTTATGCAACTTCCTCCATCTGTCCACCCATCCCTTCGGCGTGTTCAGACAAATGTAAAGCGATGGCGACATCTGGTGTCAGTTCTGGGAAGTTATTTTCTCTGCTCTATGAAATACTTTGAACGACTACGACCAAACAAACGTATATGAGTTTTAGACATGAATGACAGTGAAGTTCAGACACTGTACAGCAGCTTTTACCCCCAGTTCATGTTTCATCTTTACTCAACACATGACTGCAGTGACTGACACAGTCACAATGAAACTCACTGTCACCCTGCAATGAGAAAGTTTGTTGTGAAATCCTTTGTGGTTCTTGAAGGACAAAGATACAGGATTCTTTATCATTATTGTGGTTGGAATATCTTGGTATAGATATACCCAGAGTTGTGCGTGTAGGCTATTTTTCTACTTGTAGTCTACTACTAAATTCTAAAGTACATATGATCAACAGGAGGAGAGTCTCATGACAGTGGTGAGGTTAGTCAGATGTGTAGAACATCTGAGGGCCTCAAATGAGGGGATACAAACAAGTAGCTGACCTTGCCATGACGAAAAGGGATTCACCCAGGAGCACGTGAGACAGAGAACAGTAGAGGGGTTGTTAGAAAGCAGGTTGATCGCGGAGGGAGGAAAATAGGTGTTGGGGAGGCTTAGGTAGGAAGGACTTTCTCTTTTCTTCTACAGCGCTGTCTCCCCGGGGGTTGGAGGACCTGAGTGGCTAGAGGCAGGACCGGCCTGACCACCAACGTGGGAGAGTTAAGTCTAAACCACGACTCCCCCCACCACCACCAATTTATTTTTCATTGTATTGAAACTGTTATAAAGATGTGTAACTACTGAAAAACATCATTTTCTGGGACATTGGCCAAGACTAAAAAAAAATGAACAAAACAAGGTCCATGCGCATGTATTTCTATATTCAAATTCATTTTTGAATAAATAGCTTAATTTGACAGCAAGAAGTCTTATGGTGGTTTTTCCAGGAGAATTAACGAACACACTGACACATACAATAAGTGACAATGTCCACGGAAGTGTAGCATTCTGGAAAAGTTCTAAGCATTACATTTAAAGTGAAGGTGTTTGACAAAATAATTACGACTAGTAATAATAATTTTAATGATTTTAATGTCTGATCATGTTTGATTCATTGTTTTTCAAATAGCAGCTAAATTAAATCAGTCTGTCAGCTGTTATATAACTTCTTCAAAACAGCACCAGGTCTTCAGGGTAGACTGGGACACAGTGTTTAAAGTAGACGGCTTGGCAGGTGGTTTCTTTGAGCATCTGTAGAGGTTACCACACTTCTGTTGAATTTTAGCTGTGAGACTTGTCCTTGTTTCTTTATGTAGTTGACAGCCATGAAGTAAAATTCTTGTTTTAACACATCAAATATCTGGTTAACTTAAGCTTAGGTATCAGTGTAAGTATAAATTAAAACAACCAGAGCTTAGTATTGTAAAACCATCTGAACAACCTTCATTAAACTGATCAACCCGTAAGCGTCACTTATTTGATTGCAGTCAAATCATCCTTTGTTGTGTTTAAATAACATTATTCATGCATGGTTTATAAAATGTATTAAATACAGTCACTAAAAGATCTGCACTTCTGCAACCATGGGGATTAGAGGCCAAAAATGGGGCAGGTGGTCACTTAAACCCAATGTAAAGATATTATAAACAAGAGGTCATCAGTAGAATAAAATATATATATACTCAGGGAAAACCAAGAAATAAATGAAACTGTCAATACTAAATACTCAATTAAAAGTATTTAATAATTACAAGATAGTAATAGGATAAGCATTTATTTCAGTTTAGGCATTAAAAAGAATATAGAAGTACACACTTGGTAAAAAGAACATAACAATTATATAAAAAATAAGGCCACACTTATAATAATTACAGTGTAATAACCACTTCAAATGGTCTCTTAATAGTAACATTCCACCTAAAATACAATGACTTCATATGTACTACCTTTGTAGCCTGTAGTATCAGAAAGCTTCAATGACCTGAACTTGTTCCCTGTGAGAACGGCCGGAGAGCTAGACATCTGTGGTCAGAGCTCGTTCATCATAGCGGTGAGTCTCCCTTGCCAGCAACAGATAAACACTAACACTGAAAGATAAAGAGTTACTGATTGAGACCCAGCAGAAAAATACAATTTCCTCTATTAAGTGGAACAGGAAAACATCTAAATCAGTATTTATTATCCAAGATCTCAGTAGAAAATAGCAGAAGACAATGACTACACATGATGCAACGTACAGGTTTAGACTTTGACATAAACCATTGATGGATCAAAATCACTTACCACCTGTGACACAAAGTATCAGCATCAAACGCACTATCAGAAGGACCTGATGAACTAAAGGCAGATTACTTAGAAGCACTGTCTGGCCACCATACTTTATCTAGAAAACAAGAATGACACTGCTATTGAAAAGGAAATAAAGGATTGGAAAGTCTCAAAAGAGCCCTTAGGCAAATATCTATTTTCTGTGTTCATCAATAGTTGGAAGTAAATTTCTCTATTTGAAAGTAAAACTAAACTAGCTCATGTCTGACCCAGTATTTTCTAGTTTAGAGGAAAGTTTTACCTCTATGTGCTGAAATGTAAAGCTGGATGTGCTTTGTATGTCACAGGTGAAAAAGTCAGTCTGGTTGTCGTTTTCTTTTCTTCATGATGCAAGGGTATTTCTTTCCATCTTCAATACCCCACACTAACAGCTCTGCTGCTGTCATCTCTAGTTTATCTGTCTTTTTCTGAAATGATGAAATGACAAATGCTTGATGTTTGCTCATCTGTTAAAAAAATATATATATTAAAAATTTTTTTTAAAAAAAAGTTGTACCTGTAGAGTGATGCGAGACCCATCCCCTGTCTGTATAGATGAGAAGCTGGTGAACACAGGGTCTGGATAGTAGGTTATTTTTGTGGAGCAGGCCAAGGATTGATTGGCTACTTTCAAATACACAGTGCTGCTCGAAGTCGTCTGAGGCCTTAAAGCTGCAGGTGTGTCATAGGAGAGTTTCTGTGGGGAATTTAAATCTGTTATATCATTCATTAATACACAGGATAAGATGTTACAATCCCTTGTGCATGTTCAGGCAAAACACATTTAGAAGCCCAGTCCAACTGAAAAACCAAACAGCAGGCTAGCAGTCAGCTACCAACTAGCAACCAACAAGAAGACACTAGCTAACTAGCCTAGCCAACAGCAGGTAAGAGGTGATGGGACATGCAACTACACTTCAACCAACACTTCTCTCCTCTGCCTAAGAACAGAAGTAAAACCACTTTAAGATTATCGAATACTTATCTATTCTCATCTGCATGATTTGGTCAAGTAAAAGCACTTTGATGGAGAACAAAATTGGAACTAAATTGAACCTTGTGGTACACCAAAAGTAGTGTGAAGTCTGGAAGTTGTCAAGAAAGTTCTTTCAAAAGGGTAAGAATAAAAGACGGAAGTTCCTTTGATGCCACCAGGACAGGGCAATGCACTGCAGAAACTGCATTTAGGTTTTAAAGAAGTTTCAAAAGATACTGTGAAGCTAAACGTGGATGTGAAAAAATTTACAATTACCTGCAAAAATATTTTTATTTAGTTTTATTTTAAAATACATTTTAAGTTTAATTTACCTGGTCCACCCGACTGCTGCTGGTTGTGGGGGAAATTGGACTTCGTCTGGCCGTGGCTGTGTGTGATTCCTTCCACAAACTCCAAGTGGGACCCCATGAGTGTGACCTTCCTCTTCCCACTGCAGGACATGGAGCAGTAGCCAATCAGAGAGAAGGGATTTATCCCTGGTTCTCTTGGAGGGCCTACCACTGTGCATCTTGTTAACAAAGATTAAATTAACTAATTTAAACCCACCCGGCCCCGGTGCTGCTTGGTACAATGTCGGTGCAGGATGGTGTTGATTGATAGGTGATTTTGCGTTGCCCTGGCAACTGCCATCTGGCAGTAGAACGCATGCTTTGACAAAACCCTTTCTTTTCTGTGTGGGAATTTTGGAACGTCAGACTCACATCAGTCTTGTTCCATACAGGAGATCTGAGAGAGAAACACATCAACACTCACCATCATCACAATAACAATGATGTGGAGAAAACATGAGTTTCTAGTGTGGCCATAATCTTAGTTGTCTGTAAAGTGACTCACTCTTGTGGAGTACAGTCCAGGTCTGTCTGGATCCTCACTCTGGTCACATTAAGAGGTTCTGACCTGACAAGAAGGCATGGTTCTACCGTAGAAAGACACAACACTGGGAGAGATGGAGGAGATTTCTGGCTTCTAACAGAAATAAAAAACACACAAACATCAGCTTTAAAACATCGCCCCACTGATGTTATAACATTTACTGAATGGGGGAACAATGTGTGGAACAGTGGAGGTTCAGATCACAGAAAGTCATCCCAGGCTCCAACTTTTGACAAACATTGTCCTGCAGGAGGAAGTGGGAGAATAGATTCAGAGCTGTAAAGTTACTATCAGAGTGGGTTCGGTTTTATTGTGGTGAATGTTGGTTAGGTCAAAAACTAGTTAAAGTGTATTTTTTTTGCTTGTTCAGTGTGTTAACGAGCATTCCCCTCTCTCTCTCTCTTAATAATGTCTTAATAATATTGGGTTGATGTAGCATTTTAACACATCAGATAAGGAGATAACAATAGTCATTATTACTTTTCCACTCCTTCATTAGACCATGAACAGCTGTTTTTGTTCCATCCACATCCAGCCTTGATTTCACTGCTGACACCCGAAGAACAAACAAACACATACTTGAGTTGGTAGTCAGGGGCCATAAAAAAACTATATTTTGGATCTAAGACAGATAAAATTACATAAGTATATAATAATATAGTTTACAATAAAATATCTTTAATGTTTACAAAAACTGGGCTTTTGGTCAACTGATGAAGCTTTTTAGACTTTTATCAAGAAGAAGGGAACTGATTTTCACCCTTTTATTATTTTTATGATATATATAGTTTAATCACAGCATGTTTCTTTGAATTCTAGAAAATAGGAACAAACTTACAAGACAGAAGTTGGAGGTCCACTGATGTCAGAGCAGTTGGTTAGCTTCAGACGCTCTGAAAGGTTCGTCTTCCCAAGTCTTATCTTTACAGTGACATCCAGGCCTGTTAGAGGAAATAATATGATGAACTTCAGGGTCTCGACCTCTGACACATGAAAACACAGATTTGTCAACTGGTTGGTGGGAAATGTTGTAAATTAATGAACAGGTCTGATTCATGACAGCATTTAAAAATCTACAACTCTCCTTGACTGTGAGATTTGAAGTAAACTGGATTATTTATTTAAAGTTACTGACCGTCAGCAGGAATTGAGCCATGGGATAGGTGCAGGTGCATTGTTTGGGAACAGAGGACGCTATTTTGTGGACAACGTTTTCAGATGATGGAAAGATTTGACAGGCAAAGTTATCCTCTGTCCAGTTGACAGTCAGGTGGGTCTGGATCTTTAGTGTGATTGAGAAAGGAAGAGAGATGAGTGACAAATAATGATAAGTTACAGTTGTAGTGTTAAAGTGTAACCTGTACTCTCCACTGGGGTTCTTTAGAACTTTGTGAGAAATGATTTTTCTCTGTGGAATCATCAGGAATAGATAACCAGTCAGAATCTTGGCAGTCGTCTTCAATGTGCACCTGGAAAAGAGAAATTCTCGTTTAAAGAAGTTCATGATGGGTTTTTTAAGATGTCAGATGCAGATGTTGTTGTCTGACCTTTGTTTAGAGCCACACCAGACACAGTATGGGGTCCTGTGCAGACAAACACTCTGTACATTTGTGTATGTGCCGCACTTTGATACAGACACACGCTTTTTTCTGGAAAACAAGTGGTGACACTACAAAATACAACAATTTACATTTTGGGCACTGAATGAATAGTGAGCGAGTAAGAGCAGTACCTGGTTTCTAAAAGGAACGTGGGCATGTTTCTGATCCACTGGATCCAGTTGTTTTTTTGGGAAACACTTGGCGGTCGTCATTGGGCCTTTTAGAGCACCTTGGGACAAGCAGGGTGATAGTTCCTGTCCACAGCAAGCTGACAACAACAATGTAGTTTTGTTATTTTCGGCCACAATCAATTACTGTGGTGAAAAGTTAGAAGGAAAGCAACATCTTTTGCTATGCCTGTGACAGCACTTAGGTCTAACCACTAGCTAACGACCACAACAAAAAAAACGCATTGTTCATGTTTAATTCTTATACATGCTCAATGATTGAGAGCAATTATCCTTCCTCTGATCTACTGTATGTTTGTATCTTAGACAGCATGAATTAATCCAGTCAAATGCCAGTTTTGGTCTCCCCACCATCGACCTCCTTGGACACTGAATCAGCAAACACAGGGCAATACTCCTACCATCAAAGACACCCTGAAGATATTAGTTAACAGCCCACAATATATATCACTACTGTTAATAAAGTATTGATTTAAAGTATTTTTCTCTTTCCAGTGATAGATGGAGAAGACAGAACTCTGCTGTTTCACTGAAGGTGTTTAACACGGACCAGTATGGGATATTTCTAGTTTAGTGATTTTGTAGGAACCAAACAATAATGAAGTGATGAACGTTTATCTTGCATGAATGACCAGAGAAGGAATACTGTGAAAGGTAGAGACAACATCTAATTTCCCCCTTAAAACATTCTTTACCTGGTTCTTGTTGGGCTATCCACATAGTAGAAGTCTGGATCCCGATCTTTGTTAAATGAGATCAGGACTGATGTCAAACACCACCAGCTCAGTGTTGATTTGTTCTCCGTCCACACTGAACACTCCGCTCCAAAGAAACCCTCTGTCCACCTGGGGTGACCGAGGAGGCCGAAGTCTGCTGCCTTCACCATCAGAGACACTGAGAGTCGCGCCCCGTAGAGACTTGAGAGTTTGGGTTTTACTTCTTTCGCCTTCAGCCAAATGAGACGGACTTTGTTGCTGTTAGCGCCACTTCTTACGTTGGAGAGCAGATAGATGATCGAACTGATCTGAAATCCGTCCACAAACTCCACATCGCCTTTATTTTTGATCGTAGGTGTGCCTGATGATCCATCAGTTAGAGAAAATACACTTGTCTGGTCTTTATGATCCGCATTTTGAAGGTTGATGGTCTCAGTATCAGTGGTCTTGCTCTTTTCGGGCTGCATCGCGGTCAGAATATAAGTCTCTGTCTGAGATGGATTCTTCTTGACATCCACCAGAATACCTACGAACGGGCTGTTCCGTCTCTGTGGTTCCACCAGGACGTGTTCTTTGTGCAGAGTGTTAGAGATGTTCTTCAGGTCCAGAACCTCGCAGTAACCACACTCATTGTCAGTCACACCGCAGATGATCTGAGCGCCATTCTCAACAAATGGTAATAATAAGTTGATGCTGAAAGTTGCGTTCCAGAAAGTCTTCTCAGAGACTCGGTCCCAAACTTATCATCCCTTTGGTTCTTTACCGAGCTTCAAGATTCCTCTCAGGGTCAGACTGTGGATCAGAGTCAGGTCGTGGCTCAGCTGGTACAGCTTCTCCTCTGTAGCGATATAAACCGTGTTGTTGACCACTGAAAAGTGGCGGATGTCTCCATCGAAGGCGAAACCTCCTCCATCCTTTGCCAGGCACCGACCCTGTTCTCCCCAGAGAATACAAAGCAGACCGAGCAGCAGGATCATTTTCCAGCAACGGTGCCAGCTCTGGCTGGATACCCTCAGACAATGAAGCTCTGCATAGCGCTCTGATCTCTGATCACTGCGTCTCTGGAGCCGCGCGTAAAAGCGCAGCGCGACTCTGAAAAGAGAAGTGCTGAAAGTGGGAGGAGGCAGCGCGCTGAGAGAAACTAAAACCAGCAGACATACCAAATAATTCTGATATATGATGATAAAGCAGCATCAGCATTTTCTCTTGGCCCCATTTGTCACTCTTCTGTCGTTCTTAAAGTCCACACAGCTTCAGTTAACAACGTGTGCATGCTGGATAACGATTACACAATCAAGTCTTAAAACTCTTTGATCAGTCAAGATCAAGACTCAATGACAGCTGGCAAACGTTCTATAAATCAGCCTTCAGTAGTTTACATGGTATCCATCTCAAGAGGAACAAAAAGCTGTGTCGAGGATATTTCCACTTCCATTCAGTTAGCGAAACAATTCTCGGTTTGTCTCTTATGGTTCGTCCGCACCACAGGGGAACGGTCTTATTCCTAAATAAAGTCAGTGATCTGTAGGACAAATATGCGATCCTTTTACATTTGCACAATGATCCACACATTATCTCCCTCCTGGATAAAGCTGTTGAATAGGGAGAGTGCATGTTCGCTGGCATCTCCAAACTTTATGCAACTTCCTCGATCTGTCCACCCATCCCTTCGGCGTGTCCAGACAAATGTGAAGCGATGGCGACATCTGGTGTCAGTTCTGGGAAGTTATTTTCTTTTTTCTATGAAATACTTTGAACGACTACGACCCAACAAACGTATATGAGTCTTAGACATGACTGACAGTGAAGTTCAGACACTGTACAGCAGTTTTCACCCCCAGTCCATGTTTCATCTTTACTCAACACAAGACTGATTTGTATCATCAAAATATCCCACAAAAGAAAATAATAATTGCATTAAACGTCTTCACATACATTAGCCAACAGACAATTTTTACGCTGCAAACAGCGTCAGTAGACTCGTCTATTCGATCTTTACCAGTGAAAGTAGCCACAAGGTGAGCACACAGCCACAATGAAACTCACTGTCACCCTGTAATGAGAAAGTTTGTCATGAAATGCTTTGTGGTTCTTGAATGACAAATATACAGGAGTCTTTATTATTATTGTGGAAGGAATATGTTGGTATAGATATACCTAGAGTTGTGCATGTAGGCTATTTTCTACTTGTAGTATACTACTAACTACTAATGTACATATGATCAACAGGAGGAGAGTCTCATGACAGTGGTAAGGTTAGTCAATTCTGTAGAAAATCTGAGGGCCTCAAATGAGAGGATACAAACTAGTAACTGACCTTGCCATAGCGAAAAGGGATTCACACAGGAGCATGTGAGACAGAGAACAAAAGAGGGGTTGTTAGAAAGCAGGTTGATCGCAGGAGGGAGGAAATAGGTGTTGGGGAGGCTTAGGTAGGAAGGACTTTCTCTTTTCTTCTACAGCGCTGTCTCCGGGGATTGGAGGACCTGAGTGGCTAGAGGTCAGGACCGGCCTGACCACCAACGATGGGAGAGTTAAGTCTAAACCACAACTCCCCCCACCTATAGACAACCAATCATATTCATTTGTATTGAAACTGTTATGAAGATGTGTAACTACTGAAAAAAATCCTTTCCTGGGACGTTGGCCCAAGACTCACTGAACAGACAAGGTCCATGCGCATGTATTTCTATATTCCAATACATTTTTGAATAAATAGCTTAATTTGACAGCAAGAAGTTGTATGGTGGTTTTTCCAGGAGAATTAACGAACACGCTGACACATACAATAAATGACAACGTCCACAGAAGTGTAGCATTCTGGAAAAGTTCTAAGCATTTAAAGTGAAGGTGTTTGACAAAATAATTACGACTAGTATTAATAATTTTAATGATTTTAATGTTTGATCATGTTTGATTCATTGTTTTTCAAATAGCAGCTTAATTAAATGAGTGTGTCAGCTGTTATATAAGTTCTTTAAAACAGCACCAGGTCTTCAGGGTAGACTGGGACACTGTGTTTAAAGTAGACGGCTTGGCAGGTAGTTTCTTTGAGTATCTGTAGAAGTTACCACACTTCTGTTGATTTTTAGTTGTCAGACTTGTCCTTGTTTCTTTATATAGTTGACAGCCATGAAGTAAAATTCTTGTTTTAACACATCAAATATCTGGTTAACTTAAGCTTAGGTATCAGTGTAAGTATTAGTTAAAACAACCAGAGCTTAGCATTGTAAAACCACCTGAACAACCTTCATTAAACTGATCAACCCGTAAGCATCACTTATTTGATTGCAGTCAAATCATCCTTTGTTGTGTTTAAATAACATTATTCATGCATGGTTTATAAAATGTATCAAATACAGTCTCTAAAAGAGCTGCACTTCTGCACCATGGCATTAGAGGCCAAACTGGTCAGGTGGTCACTAATCCCAATGTAAAGATATTACAAACAAGAGGCCATCAGTAGAATAAAATATATATACTCAGGAAAAACCAAGAAATAAATGAAACTGTCACTACTAAATACTCAATTAAAAGTATTTAATAATTACAAGATAGTAATAGGATAAGCATTTATTTCAGTTTAGGCATTAAAAAGCATATAGAAGTACACACTTGGTAAAAAGAACATAAAAATTATATAAAAAATAAGGCAACACTTAGAATAAGTACAGTGTAATAACTACTTCAAATGGTCTCTTAATAGTAATATTCCACCTAAAATACAATGACTTCATATGTACTACCTGTATAGCCTGTAGTATCAGAAAGTTTCAATGGCCTGAACTTGTTCCCTGTGAGAACGGCCGGAGAGCTAGGCATCTGTGGTCAGAGCTCGTTTATCTGAGCGGTGCGTCTCCTTTGCCAGCAACAGATAAACACTAACACTGAAAGATGAAGAGTTACTGATTGAGACCGAGCAGAAAAATACAATTTCCTCTATTAAGTGGAACAGGAAAACATCTAAATCAGTATTATTCTCCAAGATCTCAGTAGAAAACAGGAGAAAACAATGACTAAACATAATGCAACGTACAGGTTTAGACTTTGACATAAACCATTGATGGATCAAAATCACTTACCACCTGTGACACAAAGTATCACCATCAAACGCACTATCAGAAGGACCTGATGAACTAAAGGCAGAGGACCTAGCAGCACTGTCTGGCCACCATACTTTATCTAGAAAACAAGAATGACACTGCTATTGAAAAGGAAATAAAGGATCGGAAAGTCTCAAAAGAGCCCTCAGTCAAATATCTATTTACTGTGTTCATCAATAGTTAGAAGTACATTTCTCTCTTTGAAAGTAAAACTAAACTAGCTCATGTCTGACCCAGTATTTTCTAGTTTAGAGGAAAGTTTTACCTCTATGTGCTGAAATGTAAAGCTGGATGTGCTTTGTATGTCACAGGTGAAAAAGTCAGTCTGGTTGTCAGCTTCTTTCTCTTTCATGATGCAAGGATATTTCTTTCCGTCTTCAATACCCCACACTAACAACTCTGCTGCTGTCATCTCTAGTTTATCTGCCTTTTTCTGAAATGATGAAATGACAAATGCTTGATGTTTGCTCATCTGTTAAAAATATATACATATATTAAAAAATGTTTTAAAAAAAGTTGTACCTGTAGAATGATGCGAGACCCATCCCTTGTCCTCATAGATGAGAAGGTGGTGAACACAGGGTCTGGATAGTAGGTTATTTTTGCGGAACAGGCCAAGGATTGATTGGCTACTTTCAAATACACAGTGCTGCTCGAAGTCGTCTGAGGCCTTAAAGCTGCAGGTGTGTCGTAGGAGAGTTTCTGTGGGGAATTTACATCTGTTATATCATTCATTAATACACAGGATAAGATGTTACAATCCCTTGTGCATGTTCAGGCAACACACATGTAGAAGCCCAGTCCAACTGAAAAACCAAACAGCAGGCTAGCAGTCAGCTACCAACTAGCAACCAACAAGAAGACACCAGCTAACTAGCCTTGCCAACAGCAAGTAAGAGGTGATGGGACATGCAACTACACTTCAACCAACACTTCTCTCCTCTGCCTAAGAACAGAAGTAAAACACTTATAGATTATCGAATACTTATCTACTTCTCATCTGCATGATTTGGTCAAGTAAAAGCACTTTGATGGAGAACAAAATTGGAACTAAAATTGAACCTTGTGGTACACCAAAAGTAGTGTGAAGTCTGGAAGTTGTCAAGAAAGTTCTTTCAAAAGGGTAAGAATAAAAGAAGGAAGTTCCTTTGATGCCCAACCAGGACAGACAATGCACTGCAGAAACTGCATTTAGGTTTAAAGAAGTTTCAAAGATACTGTGAAGCTAAACGTGGATGTGAAAATTGACAATTACCTGCAAAAATATTTTTATTTAGTTTTATTTTAAAATACATTTTAAGTTTAATTTACCTGGCCCACCTGACTGCTGCTGGTTGTGGGAAGTTGGACTTCCGTCTGGCCATGGATGTGTGTGATTCCTTCCACAAACTCCAAGTGGAACCCCATGAGTGTGACCTTCCTCTTCCCACTGCAGGACATGGAACAGTAGCCAATCAGAGAGAAGGGATTTATCCCTGGTTCTTCTGGAGGGCCTACCACTGTGCATCTTGTTAACACGATTAAATAAACTAATTAAAACCCACCTGGCCCAGGTGCTGCTTGGTACAATGTCGGTGCAGGATGGTGTTGATCTATAGGTGATTTTAGCTTTGCCGTGGCAACTGCCATCAGGCAGTAGAACGCATGCTTTGACAAAACCTTTCTTTTCTGTAGTGGGAATGTGGAACGTCAGACTCACATCAGTCTTGTTCCATACAGGAGATCTGAGAGAGAAACACATCAACACTCACCATCATCACAATAACAATGATGTGGAGAAAACATTCTTCTAGTTTCTAGTGTGGCCATTATCTTAGTTGTCTGTAAAGTGACTCACTCTTGTGGAGAACAGTCCAGGTCTGTCTGGATCCTCACTCTGGTCACATTAATGAGGTTCTGACCTGACAAGAAGGCATGGTTTCTACCGTAGAAACACACAACACTGGGAGAGATGGAGGAGATTTCTGGCTTCTAACAGAAATAAAACACACGAACATCAGCTTTAAAACACCACCCTACTGATGTTATAACATTTACTGAATGGAGGAACAATGTGTGTAACAGTGGAGGTTCAGACTCACAGAAAAGTTCATCCCAGGCTCCAACTTTTGACAAACACTGTCCTACAGTAGGAAGTGGGAGAATAGATTCAGAGCTGTAAAGTTACTATCAGAGTGGGTTCAGGTTTTATTGTGGCTAATGCTGACTTAGATCAAAAACTAGTTCATGTATATTTTGTGCTTGTTCAGTGTGTTAACGAGCATCGCTCTCTCTCTCTCTTAATAATGTCTTAATAATATTGGCTTGATGGAGCATTTTAACACATCAGATAAGGAGATAACAATAGTCATACATTATCCACTCCTTCATTAGACCATGAACATCCATTTATGTTCCATCCACATCCAGCATTGATACACTGCTGACACCTGAAGAACAAACAAACACATACTGATTTTGGCAGTCAGGACCATCAAAAACTAATATATGGATCTAAGACACATAAAATTACATTAGTATATAACAATATAGTTTACAATCAAATATCTTCAATGATGACAAAACACTGACTATGGTCAACTGATGAAGCTTTTTAGCTTTTATCAAGAACAAGGGAACTGATTTTCACGTTTCATTATTTCTATGATATATATAGTTTAATCACAGCATGTTTCTTTAAATTCTAGAAAATAGGAATGAACTTACAAGACAGAAGTTGGAGGTCCACTAATGTCAGAGCAGTTGGTTAGCTTCAGACGCTCTGAAAGGTTTGTCTTCCCAAGGCTCATCATTACAGTGACATCCAGGCCTGTTAGAGAAAATAATATGATGAACTTCAGAGTCTTGACCTCTGACACATGAAAACACAGATTTGTCAACTGGTTGGTGGGAAATGTTGTAAATTAACAAACAAGTCTGATTCATGACAGCATAACATCTACAACTCCTCCTTGACTGTGAGATTTGAAGTAAACTGGATTATTTATTTAAAGTTACTGACCGTCAGCAGGAATTGAGCCATGGGATAGGTTGCAGTTGCATTGTGGGAACAGAGGACGACTATTTTGTGGATAACGTTCTCTAGATGATGGAAAGATTTCACAGGTAAAGTTATCCTCTGTCCATTTCACAGTCAGGTGGGTCTGGATCTTTAGTGTGATCTGAGAAAGGAAGAGAGATGAGTGACAAATAACTGATAGTTACAGTTGTACAGTGTTAATGTGTAACCTGTACCTCTCCGCTGGGGTTCTTTAGAAGCTTGTGGGAAATAATGTTCTCTGTGGAATCATCAGGAATAGATAACCAGTCAGAATCTTGGCAGTCGTCTTCAAATGTGCACCTGGGAAAAGAGAAATGTCTTATAATGAAGTTCATGATGGGTTTTTGAAGATGTCAGATGCAGATGTTGTTGCTCTGACCTTTGTTTAGAGCCACACCAGACACAGTATGGATCCTTTGCAGACAAACACTCCTGTACATCTGTGTATGTGCCGCACTTTGATACAGACACACGCTTCATCTGGAAAACAAGTGGAGACACTACAAAATACAGCAAAATGTATGATATTCATTATTACACAGGATGAGATGCTACAATCCCTTGTACCAAGATCTGAAGCAAAATGCATCTAGAAGCCCAGTCCAACTGAAACACCAAACAGCAGGCTAGCAGTCAGCTACCAAGTAGCAGCCAACAAGAAGACACCAGCTAACTAGCCTAGCCAACAGCAGTAGGTAAGAAGTGATGGGACATGCGACTACATGCCTATGGAGGACCAATTCTGCCACAATAAAAAACAAATAAATAAATGAATACCTTCAGTTAAATGATATGAATAATTAAATAAATAAATACCTAAATATATGACATAAATGCTCTTTATTTATTTAACCATTTATGTATTTACTGATGCAAGCACTTCGGCATGCACAATTAAATGTTATTCTATTTACCTATTTACCTTTTGCAGTCGACCCTGTCTGATGGCCTGTTGCATTTAGCGTTGTGCACCAGCACAACCGTCGACCCTATTTGGAGGAAGTGGTACATCGCTTGGAGTTGTCTGTGTTGGCTCCCATAGACACAATAAAGAGTAGATGCCACATTGACTGCTACCACCTGTAGGAGCTGACCACTGACATATATGTGTGGCTGCCATCTTGGACCAATCATCCGCTGCATTCACTCACCTGTTTAAAAGGACCAACGTCACCATCCCCGGCTTCCAGATGGTTCGAACCGAGAGACACCATGTATAAAGGAGGGGGCCTTGCCATGCTCGTGAACAACAGGAGGTGTCTTCCTGGGCACGTCTCTGTTAAAGAGCAGGTCTTTTGCCCCGACATCGAGGTCTTCGCTGTCGTCCATATTATTTGCCGAGGGAGTTTACCAGTGTCATTGCCATCACTATTTATATTTCTCCATCTGGAAACGCAGAAGCAGCGTGTGATGTCATCCACACTGTGACTGCGGTACTGCGAACACAACAACCTGGGGCCTTCATAATTATCACAGGTGACTTTAACCATGTGTCTCTATCATCCACACTCCCAACCTTCTTCCAGTTTGTCAGTTGTGCCACCCGTGAAAATAAGACTTTGGACCTGCTGTACGCAAATATTAAGGATGCGTACAGCTCCACTGCCCTGCCACCACTGGGCAGGTCAGACCACAACCTAGTTCTGCTCTTACCATCATACAAGCCTGTGGTTCAGCAGCACCCAGTCACAGTGAGGACAGTGAGGCCATGGATACACTGCGTAGAGCGCTGGAGGCCACAGACTGGGATGCTCTTTATGAGCCACATGGTGGGGATATTGATGGCATGACAGACTGTGTCTCTGAATACATTGGGTTCTGCAACATCATCCCGACTAAGGAGATCCGCTGCTACCCAAACAACAAACCATGGGTAACCAGCGACCTGAAGGCCCTTCTCAACAACAAGAAGAGGTCCTTTAGATCACGGGACCGAGCAGAACTAGCTTTCATCACAAACCTTTTCACACCTCCCGCCCCCAGGACATCCTCTCATCATCCCACCAGTTCCTGCAGCAGACACCTCTCTGCACTACCCTCGTCACCTCTACCCTACAACCCACTGCTGACATCCCCCACCCCCTAGTCTGGACTACACATCAAAGCCAGCCAGGTGAGGAGAGTACTGGAGAAGCTCAAATACCAGACCGTATCAGCCCTCATTGGTTGAAGGCATGTTCCAGTCAGCTATGTGAAGTTCTCCAGCAGCTCTTCAACCTGAGCCTACACCTTCAGAGAGTGCCAGTGCTCTGGAAAACATCCTGCCTGGTCGCAGTGCCCAAAAAAGGACGTACTGCTGCACTGGAGGACTAGAGGCCGGTAGCACCGACCTCTCACATCATGAAGGTCATGGAGAGACTGGTCCTGGCACACCTCAGACTGCTGGTGTGCCCATCACAAGACCCAGTGCTGTTTGCATATCAGCCCCATGTTGGGGTTGATGATGCAATCATCTACCTGATGCAGAAGGCCTACTCCTCCCTGGACAAACCCAACACCTCAGTCCGGATCATGTTCTTCGACTTCTCCAGCGCCTTCAATACCATCCAGCCCAGACTGCTGAAGGCCAAACTGGAGAACATGCAGCTTGGTGCTCCCCTCGTCACTTGGGTTGATGACTATCTGATTGGCAGACCACAGTTTGTGAGATTACAGAACTGTGTGTCTGATCGTCTGATTTGTAACATTAAGGCCCCCAAGGAACTGTGCTGTCCCCCTTCGTCTTCACCACATACACTGCTGACTTTCAGTATTGCACTGAGTCGTGTCATCTGCAGAAATTCTGTGATGACACGGCCATTGTTTGGTGTGTTGAGAGGGGGAGAGAGGCTGAGTACAGGGACCTGGTCGACCGCTTTGTGAAGTGGTGTTGGGAGAATCACCAGCAGCTGAATGTGACAAAGATGAAGGACATGGTGGTGAACTTCAGGAGAAAGTGGAGATGTTACCTGCGTACAAGTACCTGGGGGTCTCACTGGACAATAAACTGGACTGGTCCAACAACACAGAGGCCGTCTACAAGAAGGGTCTGAGCAGGCTTTACTTCCTGAGGAGGCCTGGGTCCTTCAATGTCTGCAACAAGATGCTGCAGATGTTCTATCAGTCTGTTGTGGTGAGCATCTGCTGTGGTATCCTGGGGTGCGGGCATCAAGGCAAAGGACTCAAAAACAGACTGAACAAACTCATCAGATAGGCAGAGTCTGTTGTTGGCTCTAAGCTCGTCACCCTAACCCTGGAGGAGGTGGTGGAAGACAGGATGCTGGCAAAGCTGCTGGCAATCATGGACAATCCCTTCAGCAACAGACTCATTCAACCCCACTGCTCTAAGGAACGATACAGGACATTGTTCCTCCCAACCACAATAAGACTTTACAACTCATCTACCTTTGTCAGATCCACAATCACAGAACTGCACTGAATCTACCTGTCACCTTTTACTGCCTGTGACCTTGCGCTTCAAGTATATCTTACATAATCAAGTATGATTTACAATATATCATATTATATCCTAACTTGTGTGTGTGTGTGTGTGTGTGTGTATAAGGATATATATATGTATATGTATGTATATATGTGTATGGGTGTGTGTGTGTGTGTATATATATATATGCATTAATACATGTTTACATATTATATATTGTAGTTATGTACGTATGCTCACCTTGCACATATGACACATTTCTGTGTATATTATTATCATTATTATTATTATGATTATTATTATTATTACATACTGATGCTGCTGCCATTATTAGTACTATACATACTGTTATATCATCAGTACTACTGCCATAATCTTGCCACTGCACCTTATCTACCTGTGTATCTTGTGTTTTTTAAGTGTCCTTGTCCTGTGTTTTTAACTTCGCTTTTATTTTTACACGTCAGCATTTTATTGTATTGTATTTTATTGTATTCAAAATACCGGACTGCTATGACAGCCTAATTTCCCTTAGGGGATGAATAGAGTACTAAATCAATCAATCAATCAATCAATCAATCAATCAATCAATCAATCAATCAATCAATCAATCAATCAGAAAGAAATAAAGGTTGATTATGTTCGGGCTACTCTAACAAGTCTTGCTTTGAAGAATATAAACATATTAAGACGGTATAACGGTATTACTCAGTAGGATTACATTTCAAAAGTATTTCCTTAACTAATCTCTGGATGGCAGTATGGTTCCATGGTAGAAACTTAAAAATATTTGAAGGCTAACTTCGCCATTATAAGGCCTACAAAGACGATCAAAACATGGATTTGATACTGATCACAAGTTGGGTGTAGTTTAAACATTGCATTTTTGGTTACATATGTGTGTGGTACATGTGGTGTACATTTCAGTTTCCAGTTCTAGTCAAACAGAGGTGCTGCAGTTCTATTTTATTTACGACGTTTATCTCGCTATATGGTCCAACGACACCTGTAGGTCTGGTTTCCTATCTGTGGGGTACCTGGATGTGGATTAACACATCCATGAGAACAGTCTTAAAGGCAAAATAATTCTTGGTTCTTGGGATTTGTAATGTGCTTTAAAGATTTTTTTACGGCTTTGTTTTATGGGCTCAGAAATCTGCAAAGGAAACAAAACAATGCTCTAGAGAAGTCCTCCCCCTCCTGTTGGGTCAGGGGAGAAATCAGATGTTCTCCTACGTTATTATGTCCAATAACATTTTGTTGCACATGCTAAAGTGCTTGCATCAATAAATGAATAAATAAATAAATAGCATTTATGTCATATACTTAGGTATTTATTTATTTAATTAATTATTTCTGGCATATATCTATAGGTATTTATTTATTTATTGTAGCAGAATTGGTCCTACATACATGTCAACCAACACATCTCCCCTCTTCAAAACACGAGGCAAAACATATTTAGAAACTTATTCCAACTGGAGAAAAAAAAAAAAAACGACCAGCAGGCTAACCGTCAGCTACCAACTAGCAACTAACAAGGAGAAACCAGCTAACTAGCCTAACCAACAGTAGTAGTAGGCACATTACTGGGGTTTTCAAGTGGGCACCTTCCTTGACCGATGTTTCGTTAAGTTAGGCCCACGACGCCCCAAGAAGGCTTAACAGTAAGTTCCAGCATCCTGCTCCTGATGCCTGGCTCCACAGAGGTTGTCCTGCACACAGCCCTCCACACCCTTGCTGTACATGACCTATGATATCTCTTTGCCTGAGGGCAACCTGTTCCTGCACTACGTCTTTTTGATTCCACTTCCTATCTGTTTTAACGGTGGGCGCTACACTAAATGAATAGTGAGTGAGTAAGAGCAGTACCTGGTTTCTAAATGGCACATAGACATGCTTCTGTTCCACTTGATCCAGTTGCGTTTTGGGAAACACTTGGCAGTCGTCATTGGCCCAGTAGAGCACCGTGGGACAAGCAGGGTGATAGTTCCTGTCCACAGCAAGCTGACAATAACGATGTTATTTTATTACATACCTACATCGCTCTGATCAATATAGAAAATAGTCAAATTTGTCAGATTCTTCCACATTTAGCTACAACCATGGAAATTATGTTAAAAAGTTAGGAAATAATTGTGCAACTACTTGCACAATTATTTGCTAACTATTTAACATAATTTTAAATAGGTCATAGATTGAAATATTATAAACTAGAATCTAGTTGCACAATTATTTGCTAACTATTTAATATAATTTTAAATAGGTCATAGATTGAAACATTATGGAGTTGCTTGCATGCATGTTCTCTCTATATATTTTCTGGACTTTTATGCAAATCTACTTATGTTTTGAACAAATTTTATGCTGAAATGTAGAAAACTCTGAGGGTAAAGCTCCTAAATGGCACTTGATGTATTAATATCAGATCTGCCATGGACTCAACAAAGCGAGGCCTTTTTCATCCTATAAGTAGGCAAAGTTTTACAACAAGTAGCGAAAAGCTATTTAAATTCTGTGGTCTGTATGTGAAGTGATACACAGGATGTGAAACCAAAAGGTGTGAAAGAGACACACATCTGAAAACAGTACAACTTGAGTACATCATTTGATAGGAATTCAATTTTCTTTTTTATAAGAATAAAGAGCTCTGCCCTACACAAAATGTATACGGTGCATGCTAATATCTGGACACATTTTTTATTTTACAAAAATATAAGCTTCTGTATTTAAATTTCTAATCATGTTTGATTTGAGTAATTTTAACAGCTAGATCACACTCACCAACACTTTAGAAACCACACTGATGGAGGAGTTACGCTATCTGTACTCATTAGATTCTACTTTGTTTTAGTGTGGTTTATTATTACACTGTTTTCTGCCTCATATAAATTTAGCCTCTCCTGTAGGCTAGCAATTCACTGTTATCACCACAACAAAATTAATGTTGTTATAAGTCAGGCATGCTTTTCCTTGGCCCGGTAAAAACAAGACCTCATTTTCTGGTTGTGGTAGAATGAGCTTTTGAACTGTGACGTCGCTGAGACATTGTTATTGTCAGTGCTAATCATTCACAGGTGTCAAGGAAACCAAGATGCCAAATCGTTATACACACCTTAATGAGCTGTCCATCTCCTGTACCAATGAAGAAAACCATCCATGTCTTCTGCCTCACTGCCAGCACAGAGGTCATGTAGGGCTGCCTGAAGAGAACTGCCTCTGGTTTAAGAGTCTTAGGCTGAGAAAGAGACACATAGAGAATCAGGGTTGGATCTAAATGATATTTAGATTCATGAAGACAGAACTCTGCTGTTTCATTGAAAGTATTTAACATGGACCAGTATGGGATATTTGTAGTTTAGTGACTTTGTAGGAACCACACATTAATTAATTGATATACACTTATTTTGCATGAATGACCATAGAAGGAATACTTTGAAAGGTAGAGACAACATCTAATCCCCATTAAAACATTCTTTACCTGGTTCTTGTTGGGACTATCCACGTAGTAGAAGTCTGGATCCTTATCTTTGTCTAAACTGAGATCAGGACTGATGTCAAACACCACCAGTTCAGTGTTGATTTGTTCTCCGTCCACACTGAACACTCCGCTCCAAAGAACCGTCTGTCCACCTGGGATGACCGAGGAGGCCAGAAGTCTGCTGCCTTCACCGTCAGAGACACTGAGAGTCGCGCCCCGTAGAGACTTGAGAGTTTGGGTTTTACTTGTTTCGCCTTCAAGCCAAATGAGACGGACTTTGTTGATGTTAGCGTCACTTCTTACGTTGGAGAGCAGATAGAGGATGGAACTGATCTGAAATCCGTCCACAAACTCCACATCGCCTTTATTTTTGATCGTAGGTGTGCCTGATGATCCATCAGTTACAGAAAATATACTTGTCTGGTCTTTGTGATCCGCATTTTGAAGGTTGATGGTCTCAGCATCAGTGGAGCACTTGGTCTTTTCGGGCTGCATCGCGGTCAGAATATAAGTCTCTGTCTGAGATGGATTCTTCTTGACATCCACCAGAATACCTACGAACGAGCTGTTCCATCTCAGTGGTCCCACCTGGATGGGTTCTTTGTACAAAATGTTAGAGATGTTCTTCAGGTCCAGAACCTCGCAGTAACCACACTCATTGTCAGTCACACCGCACATGATCTGAGCGCCATTCTCAACAAAGGGTAATAATAAGTTGATGCTGAAAGTTGCGTTCCAGAAAGTCTTCTCAGAGACCCGGTCAAACTTATCGTCCGCCGAATCTTTACCGAGCTTCAAGATTCCTCTCAGGGTCAGACTGTGGATCAGAGTCAGGTCGTGGCTCAGCTGGTACAGCTTCTCCTCTGTGGCGATATAAACCGTGTTGTTGGCCACTGAATAGTGGCGGATGTCTCCATCGAAGGCGAAACCTCCTCCATCCTCCTCCAGACACCGACCCTGTTCTCCCCAGAGAATACAAAGCAGACCGAGCAGCACGATCATTTTTCAGCAACGGTGCCAGCTCTGGCTGGATTCCCTCAGACAATGAAGCTGTGCATAGCGCTCTGATCTCTGATCACTGCGTCTCTAGAGCCGCGCGTAAAAGCGCAGCGCGACTCTGAAAAGAGAAGTGGGAGGAGGTAGCGCTGAAAGCATTTAAAACCATCAGACATTTACAATAATATATGATGAAGACAAAGCAGCATCAGCATTTTCTATTGGCCCCATTTGTCACTCTTCTATCGTTCTTAAAGTCCACACAGCTTCAGTTAACAAAACGCGTGCATGCTGAGGATAATGATTAAAATCCACGTCTTAAAACTCTTTGATCAGTCAAGATCAAGACTCAATGACAGCTGGCAGGAGTTCGCTAAATCAGCCTTCAGCAGTTTACATGGTATCCATCTCAAGAGGAACAAAAAGCTGTGACGAGGATCTTTCCACTTCCATTCAGTTAGCGAATCAATTCTCGGTTTGTCTCTTATGGTCCGTCCGCACCACAGGGGAAGGGTCTTATTCCTAAATAAAGTCAGTGATCTGTAGGACAAATATGCGATCCTTTTACATTTGCACAATGATCCACACATTATCTCCTGGATAAAGCTGTTGAATAGGGAGAGTGCATGTTCGCTGGCATCTCCAAACTTTATGCAACTTCCTCCATCTGTCCACCCATCCCTTCGGCGTGTTCAGACAAATGTAAAGCGATGGCGACATCTGGTGTCAGTTCTGGGAAGTTATTTTCTCTGCTCTATGAAATACTTTGAACGACTACGACCAAACAAACGTATATGAGTTTTAGACATGACTGACAGTGAAGTTCAGACACTGTACAGCAGTTTTAACCCCCAGTCCATGTTTCATCTTTACTCAACACAAGACTGATTTGTATCATCAAAATATCCCACAAAAGAAAATAATAATTGCATTAAACGTCTTCACATACGTTAGCCAACAGACTATTTTTTTTTAGGGAATCAGTTACGTTTCAAACAGCGTCAGTAGACTCGTCTATTCGACGTTTACCAGTGAAAGTAGCCACAAGGTGAGCACACAGCCACTACTACTAACTACTAACGTACATATGATCAACAGGAGGAGAGTCTCATGACAGTGGCAAGGTTAGTCAGATGTGTAGAACATCTGAGGGCCTCAAATGAGAGGATACAAACAAGTATCTGACCTTGCCATAACGAAAAGGGATTCACCCAGGAGCATGTGAGACAGAGAACAATAGAGGGGTTGTTAGAAAGCAGGTTGATCGCAGGAGGGAGGAAATAGGTGTTGGGGAGGCTTAGGTAGGAAGGACTTTCTCTTTTCTTCTACAGCGCTGTCTCCGGGGATTGGAGGACCTGAGTGGCTAGAGGTCAGGACCGGCCTGACCACCAACGATGGGAGAGTTAAGTCTAAACCACGACTCCCCCCACCTATAGACAACCAATCATATTCATTGTATTGAAACTGTTATAAAGATGTGTAACTACTGAAAAACATCATTTTCTGGGACATTGGCCAAGACTAACTGAACAGACAAGGTCCATGCGCATGTATTTCTATATTCCAATACATTTTTGAATAAATAGCTTAATTTGACAGCAAGAAGTCATATGGTGGTTTTTCCAGGAGAATTAACGAACACACTGACACATACAATAAGTGACAATGTCCACGGAAGTGTAGCATTCTGGAAAAGTTCTAAGCATTACATTTAAAACTGGATTGCCAACCACCCCCCAAAAGAAATAAAAATGGAGAAGTAAACGTAGGATGGTTAGCTCTGCATTAGGTTACTCCTGCCTGCAAAACATTCAGATGCAGCTCAAAAAACCTATTCAAAGATTCCATTAAAATCCACTATAGCAGAGAGAGACAATACATAATGTTACTAGCATGATTTGAAGAATCACACTGCATCCAAGTTCCAAACGGTCACTAAAATTTGAAAAAACAATTAATGAAACCTTAGCTTCAACCTTATGCTCAATGTGTTCAATTCAAATTACTATCTTTACAAAATGTCAAGGGTGCTGTGAGTGAGCAATGCCGGGCTTAAACTGTCTGTTCTGGAAGCATCCAGCTCCTTCTGACACACTGAGAGTCCGAATACTGATGGAGGACCAGCGTGTGCGGTCTGCGCAAGAAGAAAACCTTGCAGCAGGTTTTACATATCAATGGACATATGGCCCCAAAGGCCTGAACCACTGAAATCCAAGTGTAAATGTCTGGTAGCTGTTAAATACTGCACACACTGGAGGGAGGATGGGAAGTAAATTAACTCAAGTCTCAGTTCTGCTTTGAAAAAAAACAAGTTTTTTAAAAAAAAAAAGCCATCAACTGTAGTAATGGGAGCTACTTTGGTAAACAAAAAGCCCGCAGTATAGTTTGATAATTTAACATGTGGTTTAAGTTAAGTTGAATCCATGCAGATTTTACCTCAAAATACTCATTCCCGACAAATTTGATGGTAACAAATTATTAAAATCAATACAATGTAAAAGCTGTCTTTGCAATGCACAATTTGTACATGCAGTGAAATAATAAAAAGATATATTAAAATATGCTAGCTCAAATAGTCAGCTCAATGCTCAAGAGTTAACACAAAATATTAACCACTTTGCAATGCACATTTAGTTTTCGTTGGTATTTGACCAAATAATTACGACTAGTATTAATAATTTTAATGATTTTAATGTTTGATCATGTTTGATTAATTGTTTTTCAAATAGCAGCTAAATTAAATGAGTGTGTCAGCTGTTATATATCTTCTTCAAAACAACACCAGGTCTTCAGGGTTGCCTGCTACACTGTGTTTAAAGTAGACGGCTTGGCAGGTAGTTTCTTTGAGTATCTGTAGAGGTTACCACACTTCTGTTGATTTTTAGTTGTCAGACTTGTCCTTGTTTCTTTATGTAGTTGACAGCCATGAAGTAAAATTCTTGTTTTAACACATCAAATATCTGGTTAACTTAAGCTTAGGTATCAGTGTAAGTATTAGTTAAAACAACCAGAGCTTAGTATTGTAAAAGCACCTGAACAACCTTCATCAAACTGATCAACTCGTAAGCATCACTTATTTGATTGCAGTCAAATCATCCTTTGTTGTGTTTAAATAACATTATTCATGCATGGTTTATAAAATGTATTAAATACAGTCACTAAAAGAGCTGCACTTCTGCACCATGGCATTAGAGGCCAAACTGGTCAGGTGGTCACTAATCCCAATGTAAAGATATTACAAACAAGAGGCCATCAGTAGAATAAAATATATATACTCAGGAAAAACCAAGAAATAAATGAAACTGTCAATACTAAATACTCAATTAAAAGTATTTATTAATTACAAGATAGTAATAGGATAAGCATTTATTTCAGTTTAGGCATTAAAAAGCATATAGAAGTACACACTTGGTAAAAAGAACATAAAAATTATATATAAAATAAACACTTAGAATAAGTACAGTGTAATAACTACTTCAAATGGTCTCTTAATAGTAATATTCCACCTAAAATACAATGACTTCATATGTACTACCTGTATAGCCTGTAGTATCAGAAAGTTTCAATGGCCTGAACTTGTTCCCTGTGAGAACGGCCGGAGAGCTAGGCATCTGTGGTCAGAGCTCGTTTATCTGAGCGGTGCGTCTCCTTTGCCAGCAACAGATAAACACTAACACTGAAAGATGAAGAGTTACTGATTGAGACCGAGCAGAAAAAATACAATTTCCTCTATTAAGTGGAACAGGAAAACATCTAAATCAGTATTATTCTCCAAGATCTCAGTAGAAAACAGGAGAAAACAATGACTAAACATAATGCAACGTACAGGTTTAGACTTTGACATAAACCATTGATAGATCAAAATCACTTACCACCTGTGACACAAAGTATCAGCATCAAACGCACTATCAGAAGAACCTGATGAACTACAGGCAGATTACTTAGCAGCACTGTCTGGCCACCATACTTTATCTAGAAAACAATTATGACACTGCTATTGAAAAGGAAATAAAGGAGTGGAAAGTCTGAAAAGAGCCCTCAGTCAAATATCTATTTACTGTGTTCATCAATAGTTAGAAGTACATTTCTCTCTTTGAAAGTAAAACTAAACTAGCTCAAGTCTGACCCAGTATTTTCTAGTTTAGTGGAAAGTTTTACCTCTATGTGCTGAAATGTAAAGCTGGATGTGCTATGTATGTCACAGGTGAAAAAGTCAGTCTGGTTGTCAGCTTCTTTCTCTTCCATGATGCAAGGGTATTTCTTTCCGTCTTCAATACCCCACACTAACAACTCTGCTGCTGTCATCTCTAGTTTATCTGTCTTTTTCTGAAATGATGAAATGACAAATGCTTGATGTTTGCTCATCTGTTAAAAAAAATATATATATTAAAAAATGTTTAAAAAAAAAAGTTGTACCTGTAGAGTGATGCGAGACCCATCCCTTGTCCTCACAGATGTGAAGGTGGTGAACACAGGGTCTGGATAGTAGGTTATTTTTGCGGAACAGGCCAAGGATTGATTGGCTACTTTCAAATACACAGTGCTGCTCGAAGTCGTCTGAGGCCTTAAAGCTGCAGGTGTGTCGTAGGAGAGTTTCTGTGGGGAATTTACATCTGTTATATCATTCATTAATACACAGGATAAGATGTTACAATCCCTTGTGCATGTTCAGGCAAATCACATTTAGAAGCTTAGTCCAATTGAAAAACCGACCAGCAGGCTAGCAGTCAGCTACCAACTAGCAACCAACAAGAAGACACCAGCTAACTAGCCTTGCCAACAGCAAGTAAGAGGTGATGGGACATGCAACTACACTTCAACCAACACTTCTCTCCTCTGCCTAAGAACAGAAGTAAAACACTTATAGATTATCGAATACTTATCTACTTCTCATCTGCATGATTTGGTCAAGTAGAAGCACTTTGATAGAGAACAAAATTGGAACTAAAATTGTGGTACACCAAAAGTAGTGTGAAGTCTGGAAGTTGTCAAGAAAGTTCTTTCAAAAGGGTAAGAATAAAAGAAGGAAGTTCCTTTGATGCCCAACCAGGACAGACAATGCACTGCATGAACTGCATTTAGGTTTAAAGAAGTTTCAAAGATACTGTGAAGCTAAACGTGGATGTGAAAATTGACAATTACCTGCAAAAATATTTTTATTTAGTTTTATTTTAAAATACATTTTAAGTTTAATTTACTTTGTATTTAATTCACAATCAAATACAATGTACTGTAATGGAGCCAAATATCATAACATATCACATAATGTGACGTAACAAAGGGACATCGTGTCTAGAGACCCACCTGACTGCTGCTGGTTGTGGGAAGTTGGACTTCCGTCTGGCCGTGGCTGTGTGTGTGATTCCTTCCACAAACTCCAAGTGGAACCCCATGAGTGTGACCTTCCTCTTCCCACTGCAGGACATGGAGCAGTAGCCAATCAGAGAGAAGGGATTTATCCCGGGTTCTTTTGGAGGGCCTACCACTATGCATCTTGTTAACACGATTAAATTAACTAATTAAAACCCACCTGGCCCAGGTGCTGCTTGGTACAATGTCGGTGCAGGATGGTGCTGATCTATAGGTGATTTTAGCGTTGCCGTTGCAACTGCCATCTGGCAGTAGAACGCATGCTTTGACGAAACCTTTCTTTTCTGTTGTGGGAATGTGGAACGTCAGACTCACATCAGTCTTGTTCCATACAGGAGATCTGAGAGAGAAACACATCAACACACCATCATCACAGTAACAACGATGTGGAGAAAACATGAGTTTCTAGTGTGGCCATGATCTTAGTTGTCTGTAAAGTGACTCACTCTTGTGGAGTACAGTCCAGGTCTGTCTGGATCCTCACTCTGGTCACATTAATGAGGTTCTGACCTGACAACAAGGCATGGTTTCTACCGTAGAAAGACACAACACTGGGAGAGATGGAGGAGATTTCTGGCTTCTAACAGAAATAAAACACACAAACATCAGCTTTAAAACATCACCCTACTGATGTTATAACATTTACTGAATGGAGGAACAATGTGTGTAACAGTGGAGGTTCAGACTCACAGAAAAGTTCATCCCAGGCTCCAACTTTTGACAAACACTGTCCTGCAGGAAGAAGTGGGGGAATAGATTCAGAGCTGTAAAGTTACTATCAGAGTGGGTTCAGGTTTTATTGTGGTGAATGTTGGCTTAGGTCAAAAACTAGTTCATGTGTATTTTGTGCTTGTTCAGTGTGTTAACGAGCATCTCTCTCTCTCTCTCTCTCTCTCTCTTAATAATGTCTTAATAATATTGGGTTGATGTAGCATTTTAACACATCAGATAAGGAGATAACAATAGTCATTATTACATTATCCACTCCTTCATTAGACCATGAACATCTGTTTATGTTCCATCCACATCCAGCCTTGATACACTGCTGACACCTGAAGAACAAACAAACACATACTGATGTTGGTAGTCAGGACCATAAAAAACTAATATATGGATCTAAGACACATAAAATTACATTAGTATATAATAATATAGTTTACAATCAAATATCTTTAATGATGACAAAACACTGACTATGGTCAACTGATGAAGCTTTTTAGCTTTTATCAAGAACAAGGGAACTGATTTTCACGTTTCATTATTTCTATGATATACTGTATATAGTTTAATCACAGCATGTTTCTTTGAATTCTAGAAAATAGGAACAAACTTACAAGACAGAAGTTGGAGGTCCACTGATGTCAGAGCAGTTGGTTAGTTTCAGACGCTCTGAAAGGTTCGTCCTCCCAAGTCTCATCTTTACAGTGACATCCAGGCCTGTTAGAGAAAATAATATGATGAACTGCAGAGTCTTGACCTCTGACACGTGAAAACACTGATTTGTCAACTGGTTGGTGGGAAATGTTGTAAATTAATGATCAGGTCTGATTCATGACAGCATAACATCTACAACTCCTCCTTGACTGTGAGATTTGAAGTAAACTGGATTATTTATTTAAAGCTACTGACCGTCAGCAGGAATTGAGCCATGGGATAGGCTGCAGGTGCATTGTGGGAACAGAGGACGACTATTTTGTGGACAACGTTCTCCAGATGATGGAAAGATTTCACAGGTAAAATTATCCTCTGTCAAGTTGACAGTCAGGTGGGTCTGGATCTTTAGTGTGATCTGAGAAAGGAAGAGAGATGAGTGACAAACAACTGATAGTTACAGTTGTACAGTGTTAATGTGTAACCTGTACCTCTCCACTGGAGTTCTTTAGAACTTTGTGAGAAATGATTTTCTATTCGTCCGGAATAGATAACCAGTCAGAATCTTGGCAGTCGTCTTCAAATGTGCACCTGGGAAAAGAGAAATGTCTTATAATGAAGTTCATGATGGGTTTTTGAAGATGTCAGATGCAGATGTTGTTGCTCTGACCTTTGTTTAGAGCCACACCAGACACAGTATGGATCCTGTGCAGACAAACACTCCTGTACATTTGTGTATGTGCTGCACTTTGATACAGACACACGCTTCATCTGGAAAACAAGTGGAGACACTACAAAATACAGCAAAATGTATGATACTCATTATTACACAGGATGAGATGTTACAATCCCTTGTACCAAGATCTTAGACAAAATACATCTAGAAGCCCAGTCCAACTGAAAAACCAAACAGCAGGCTAGCAGTCAGCTACCAAGTAGCAGCCAACAAGAAGACACCAGCTAACTAGCCTAGCCAACAGCAGTAGGTAAGAAGTGATGGGACATGCGACTACATGCCTATGGAGGACCAATTCTGCCACAATAAAAAAACAGATAAATAAATGAATACCTTCAGATATATGCTATAAATAATTAAATACATAAATACCTAAATATATGACATAAATGCTATTTATTTATTTAACCATTTATGTATTTACTGATGCAAGCCATGAAATGTTATTCAGATGAGATCGAAGAGAGCACGGATCGACTGAACATGCCTTGCTTTTCACAGCCAGCCAGGTAGTTTGATTTGAAACGGCACAGCAATGGCAGGCAGGAGCCGAAGCGTTTAGCTGATGTGCCAGAAAGTAACACTGTCAGTCAGGACTATTTACCTTTTGCAGTCGACCCTGTCTGATGGCCTGTTGCATTTAGCGTTGTGCACCAGCACAACTGTAGACCCTATTTGAAGGAAGTGGTACATCGCTTGGAGTTGCCTGTGTTGGCTCCCATAGATACAATACAGAGTAGATGCCACACTGACTGCTACAACCTGTAGGAGCTGACCACTGACATATATACGTGTATATGTATAAATGTCCATGGAGGTGATGCGCCCTGTGGCTGCCATCTTGGACCAATCATCCACTCCATTCACTCACCTGTTTAAAAGGAATTCATGTGACCAGAACTTACAAGATTCTCAAGATTTCCTGCAGTTTTCTTTGCTGCAAACATCAGACATGTGACTATCTTAGAGGATTATTATTTACATTGAGAACAAGTGTTTTCATACTTTGTACGCAGTAGGCTTAACAGTGATTAGTAGTACTTTTGAGTCTGTGTCCAGGTACATGATGTTTGTAGTGTATCACATAGTACACGATTCCCGAGCTGGAGCAGTCAGTGCTGTGTCGACTCTTTATTATGTCCATGAATGCGGCGCCTTCCCTTTATTGTAGGGGAAATAAGTTATTAAACATTTAAGTCTAATTATTGCATTCACAGATAGGGGGCACCGCTTACTGATGAAAAGTACACTTTAAGAACTAAGCAATTAATATTGGATCAAAATGAATTATTAGTTATTAACCAGTCTCATCATATCTGAGGGGGCAGCTCTCAGTACAGTGACCATCTATTGCCAGCTCACAAGGACCTTACTGACAACGACTTAAGTGAGATATATCATTCAAGATGGCGCCGTACTGATGGATGCCTGTCGCAGCAGCTCCGTGTATTACGGTCGGTGTTTTTTTTAATTTTTTTTTATTACGTTTGCTGTTTATTTTTTGTGTTTATTTTTGCACTGTCCCGCGCATCTCCACAACGCAAAAAGTGGAGATACTTTTGCAACAACACTTTTTGCTACTTTTAATTGCACTTCGGTCTCTCATACAGGCACCACTCGCCGGCATTGTTTACACCCGCGACCAGCTGATGGCCCTGAGGCATACCACGATGTTGGCCGGAGAGAGACCTACCATACCGGACCAGCTAAAGAGGGGGCTGCAGAGCGGGGGTGAAACGAAAGACGGAGAAGAGAACGTTTAAGCCCTTCACCCCAGCAGTTATCACTGGAAACGTGAGGTCGTCGGCGAATAAAGTGGACGAACTGGAAGCGCTCGTCAGGACATAGAGGAGTACAGATAGTCCAGTATCATGTGTTTCACGGAAACGTGGCTGCACGAGCAGACACCGGACTCCAAAGTCACCATCCCCGGCTTCCAGATGATTCGAGCCGAGAGACACCTTCGCGACCGGCATGTAGAAAGGGGGCCTTGCCATGCTCGTGAAAGACAGGTGGTGTCACCCCGGCACGTCTCTGTTAAAGAGCGGGTTTGTTGAACCGGACATCGAGGTCTTCGCTGTCGTCCATATTATTTGCCGAGGGAGTTTACCGGTGTCATCGCCATCACTGTTTATATTTCTCCATCTGGAAACGCAGAAGCAGCGTGTGACGTCATCCACACTGTGACTGCGGTACTACGAACACAACAACCTGGGGCCTTCATCATCATCACAGGTGACTTTAACCATGTGTCTCTGTCATCCACACTCCCAACCTTCTTCCAGTTTGTCACTTGTGCCACCTGTGAAAATAAGACTTTGGACCTGCTGTACGCAAATGTTAAGGATGTGTACAGCTCCACTGCCCTGCCACCAATGGGCAGGTCAGACCACAACCTAGTTCTGCTCTCACCATCATACAAGCCTGTGGTTCAGCAGCACCCAGTCACAGTGAGGACAGTGAAGAAATGGTCTCCTGAGGCCATGGATACACTGCGTAGAGTGCTGGAGGCCACACACTGGGATACTGGGATGCTCTTTATGAGCCACATGGTGGGGATATTGATAGCATGACAGACTGTGTCTCTGAATACATTGGGTTCTGCAACACCATCCCCACTAAAGAGACCCACTGCTACCCAAACAACAAACCATGGGCAACCAGCGACCTGAAGGCCCTTCTCAACAACAAGAAGAGGTCCTTTAGATCACGGGACCGAGCAGAACTAGCTTTCGTCACAAACCTTTTCACACCTCCCGCCCACAGGACATCCTCTCATCATCCCACCAGTTCCTGCAGCAGACACCTCTCTGCACTACCCTCGTCACCTCTACCCTACAACCCACTGCTGACATCCCCCACCCCCCAGTCTGGACTACACATCACAGCCAGCCAGGTGAGGAGAGAACTGGAGAAGCTCAAATTCCAGAACGTATCAGCCCTCATAGGTTGAAGGCATGTTCCAGTCAGCTATGTGAAGTTCTCCAGCAGTGCTCTGGAAAACATCCTGCCTGGTCCCAGTGCCCAAAAAAGGACGTACTGCTGCACTGGAGGACTACTACTCCTCCCTGGACAGACCCAACACCTCAGTCCGGATCATGTTCTTCGACTTCTCCAGCACCTTCAATACCATCCAGCCCAGACTGCTGAAGGCCAAACTGGAGAACATGCAGGTTGGTGCTCCCCTCGTCACTTGGGTTGATGACTATCTGATTGGCAGACCGCAGTTTGTAAGATTACAGAACTGTGTGTCTGATCGTCTGATTAGTAACATCGAGGCCCCCCAGGGAACTGTGCTGTCCCCCTTCCTCTTCACCACATACACTGCTGACTTTCAGTACTGCACTGAGTCGTGTCATCTGCAGAAATTCTGTGATGACACGGCCATTGTTGGGTGTGTTGAGAGGGGGAGGGAGGCTGAGTACAGGGACCTGGTCGACCGCTTTGTGAAGTGGTGTGGGGAGAACCACCTGAAGCTGAATGTGACAAAGATGAAGGAAATGGTGGTGAACTTCAGGAGGAAGTGGAGCTGTTACCTGCGTACAAGTACCTGGGGGTCTCACTGGACAATAAACTGGACTGGTCCACTAACACAGAGGTCGCCTACAAGAAGGGTCTGAGCCGGCTTTACTTTCTGAGGAGGCTCAGGTCCTTAAATGTCTGCAACAAGATGCTGCAGATGTTCTGTCAGTCTGTTGTGGCGAGCACCATCTTCTTTGCTGTGGTATCCTGGGGTGCGGGCATCAAGGCAAAGGACGCCAACAGACTGAACAAACTCATCAGGAAGGCAGAGTCTGTTGTTGGCTCTAAGCTCGTCTCCCTGGAGGAGGTGGTGGAAGACAGGATGCTGGCAAAGCTGCTGGCAATCATGAACAATCCCAGTCACCCCCTCTACAAAACACTGGACAAGCTAAAGAGCAGCTTCAGCAACAGACTCATTCAACCCCACTGCTCTAAGGAACGATACAGGACATCGTTCCTCCCAACCACAATAAGACTTTACAACTCATCTACCTCTGTCAGATTCACAATCACAGAACTGCACTGAATCTACCTGTCACCTTTTACTACCTGTCACCTTGTGCTTCAAGTATATCTTACATAATCAAGTACTTATATGCATATATTATACCTTAACAATATATCATATTATTGTATTATAATACATGTTTACATATCATATATTGTAGTTATGTACGTATGCTCACCTTGCACATATGACACATTTCTGTGTTTATTTTTATTATTATTTTATTATTATTATTATTACATACTGATGCTGCTGCCATTATTAGTACTATATACTGTTATATCATCAGTACTACTGACATCATCTTGCCACTGCACCTTATCTACTTGTGTATCTTGTGTTTTTTAAGTGTCCTTGTCCTGTGTTTCTAACTTTGCTTTTATTTTTACACGTCAGTATTTTACTGTATTGTATTTTATTGTATTCAAAATACCGGACTGCTATGACAGCCTTATTTCCCTTAGGGGATGAATAGACCAACCAACCAACCAACCAACCAACCAACCAACCAAGAAAGAAAGAAAGAAAGAAAGAAAGAAAGAAAGAAAGAAAGAAAGAAAGAAAGAAAGAAAGAAAGAAAGAAAGAAAGGTTGATTATGTTCGGGCTACTCGAACAAGTCTAACAACTCTTGCTTTGAAGAATATAAATGTATTATAAACGTAGTTCCACAGAGGTTGTCCTGCACACAGTCTCAGGCCTCCACACCCTTGCTGTACATGACCTATGATATCTCTTTGCCTGAGGGCAGCCTTTTCCTACACTAAGTCTTTTTGATTCCACTTCCTCCCTGTTTTAACCGTGGGCGCTACACTAAATGAATAGTGAGTGAGTAAGAGCAGTACCTGGTTTCTAAATGGCACGTAGACATGTTTCTGATCCACTTGATCCAGTTGCATTTTGGGAAACACTTGGCGGTCGTCATTGGCCCTGTAGAGCACCGTGGGACAAGCAGGGTGATAGTTCCTGTCCACAGCAAGCTGACAATAATGGTGTCATTTTATTACATACCTGCATAGCTCTGATCAATATAGAAAATAGTAAAATTTGTCAGATTCTTCCACATTCAGTTAGCTCCAACCATGAAAATTATGTTAAATAGTTAGGAAATAATTGTGCAACTAGATTCTAGTTGCTTGCATCTGCAAGCAACTCCATAATGTTTCAATCTATGAAAAGCTCAGCACCAACTTTGGGTTGTTTGTTTATGCTTTTGCAAAAAGAATGATCATTAAGCTACTACATGTCAGACTCTGGCTACACATGCAGTAATAGTTTGTGGAATCATTGTGTGCCTCTAAACATTCTACATTCTGCATCAAAAAAGACTCGAAATATCAGCTGATTTTATCACTCTCAAAAAAGCATCACCTTGCATCATTCTCTCACTCTCTCTCTCAAATCCTTCACAATAGACAAAGAGAACCCAATCAAACAAACTGAACAAAAATATTATACTTGTGTGTATTTCTTTATCCGACATATCTGTGAGTTGCATCTGCTCAGAAATGTTTCCATTAAATGTAATGAGTCTCAAGTATTGTTCACTGCCCTGTTTTGGTTTAAATAGGATTTGTCATGGTCTAATCTCCTTCTGATCTGGCTTACCAGACCATTGATAGCGAACAAGAAGAACCAAATGAATTTTTTGGAATGACCAAGTCAAACTCCAGATTGAGTAGAAGCAAGCAATTCATGTGAGGAAACCCACCAACATCTCAGAAATTAAGCGGTTCTTTCCTGAGCAAAAGGCTAAAATTCTTCCAAGCTGCTGTTGATGACTGATCATCGGTTACCGGAAACATTTAGTTGAGCTGTTATTACTGTCCAAGGGGCTCACGGCAGATACTGAAAACATGGGTTCACATACTTTGCAACTTGCAGATATGATATATTTCCTTGATCAAATAAATGTATAAATATTTCTGTTTCATTTGGTTGAGTTCTCTCTATATCTGGACTTGTATGCAAATCCACTTTTGATAACAATTTTGATGCAGAAATGTAGAAAATTCTGAGAGTAAAGCTCCTAAATGGCACTTGATGTATTAATATTAGATCTGCCATGGACTCAACAAAGTGAGGCCTTTTTCACCCTATAAGGCAAAGTTTTACAACAAGTAGCGAACGGCAATTTAAATTTTGTGGTCTGTATGTGAAGTGATAGACAGGATGTGGAACCAATAGGTGAAAAGAGACACACATCTGAAAACAGTGCAACTTGAGTACATAATTTGATAGGAATTCAATTTTCTTTTTATAAGAATAAAGAACACTGCCCTACACAAAATGTATAAAGTGCATGCTAATATTTGGACATGTTTTTATTTTACAAAAATATCAGCTTCTGTATTTAAATGTCTAATCATGTTTGATTTGAGTAATTTTAACAACTAGATCACACTCAACGACACTTTAAAAACCACACTGATGAAGGAGTTACGCTATCTGTACGCATTCGATTCTACTTACTTTTAGTGTGGTTTATTATTACAAATAACATAATTAGCAAGGTTTCTGTTTTCTGCCTCATATAAATTTAGCCTCTCCTGTCACCTAGCAATTTACAACAAAATAAATGTTGTAATAAGTCAGGCATGCTTTTCCTTGGCCCGGTAAAAACAAGGCCTCATTTCCTGGTTGTGGTAGGATGAGCTTTTCAACTGTGATGTGCCTAAGACATTGTTATTGTCAGTGCTAATCATTCACAGGTGTCAAGGAAACCAAGATGCCAAATCTTTTTACTCACCTTAATAAGCTGTCCATCTCCTGTACCAATGAAGAAAACCATCCATGTCTTCTGCCTCACTGCCAGCACAGAGGTCATGTAGGGCTGCCTGAAGAGAACTGCCTCTGGTTTAAGAGTCTTAGGCTGAGAAAGAGACACATAGAGAATCAGGGTTGGATCTAAATGGTATTTAGATTCCTGAAGACAGAACTCTGCTAGCTGTTTCATTGACGTACTTAACATGAGTCAATATAGGGTGTTTCTAGTTTTGTGAGAACCACACTATAATGAACTGATGAACATTTATTTTGCATGAATGACCAGAGAAGGAATACTGTGAAAGGTAGAGACAACATCTAATCTAATCCCCATTAAAACATTCTTTACCTGGTTCTTGTTGGGACTATCCACATAGTAGAAGTCTGGATCCTTATCTTTGTCTAAACTGAGATCAGGACTGATGTCAAACACCACCAGCTCAGTGTTGATTTGTTCTCCGTCCACACTGAACATTCCGCTCCAAAGAACCGTCTGTCCACCTGGGATGACCGAGGAGGCCAGAAGTCTGCTGCCTTCACAATCAGAGACACTGAGAGTCGCGCCCCGTAGAGACTTGAGAGTTTGGGTTTTACTTGTTTTGCCTTCAAGCCAAATGAGACGGACTTTGTTGCTGTTAGCGCCACTTCTTACGTTGGAGAGCAGATAGATGATCGAACTGATCTGAAATCCGTCCACAAACTCCACACCGCCTTTACTTTTGATCGTAGGTGTGCCTGATGATCCACCAGTTACAGAAAATATAGTTGTCTGGTCTTTGTGATCCGCATTTTGAAGGTTGATGGTCTCAGCATCAAAGGAGCACGTGCTCTTTTCGGGCTGCATCGCGGTCAGAATATAAGTCTCTGTCGATGGATTCTTCTTGACATCCACCAGAATACCAACGAACGGGCTGTTCCGTCTCTGTGGTCCCACCAGGACGTGTTCTTTGTACAAAAGGTTAGAGATGTTCTTCAGGTCCAGAACCTCGCAGTAACCACACTCATTGTCAGTCACACCGCAGATGATTTGAGCGCCATTCTTAACAAATGGTAATAATAAGTTGATGCTGAAAGTTGCGTTCCAGTCTTCTCAGAGACTCGGTCAAACTTATCGTCCGTCGAATCTTTACCGAGCTGCAAGATTCCTCTCAGGCTCAGACTGTGGATCAGAGTCAGGTCGTGGCTCAGCTGGTACAGCTTCTCCTCTGTAGCGATATAAACCGTGTTGTCGGACACTGAATAGTGGCGGATGTCTCCATCGAAGGCGAAACCTCCTCCATCCTCCTCCAGACACCGACCCTGTTCTCCCCAGAGAATACAAAGCAGACCGAGCAGCAGGATCATTTTCCAGCAACGGTGCCAGCTCTGGCTGTATACCCTCAGACAATGAAGCTCTGCATAGCGCTCTGATCTCTGATCACTGCGTCTCTAGAGCCACGCGTAAAAGCGCAGCGCGACTCTGAAAAGAGAAGTGGGAGGAAAGAGAGTGCAGATTGACACGAACAGCCGCAATGAGGTGTTTCTATAGGCTTGCATTTCTTTACACTTTTCGACTTGAGTTTACTCAGAGGCGATTCTAATCAGTTTGGTGCGAACTCCTCCTATGTTGAGATACACAGCAGCATCTATTTATGTTTCTTTTCTTCTCAAACTCCTAGTGAGATTTCATCGGTATGAGTAGCAGAATACTGGTTCTCATCTAACTAGCACGAGTTAATATTATAATGTAAAACACGTGTTTGAATCCATTCGATGACTTTCTGAAGTCCAGTGCCCAGGCACTGACTGGCACTACTCAACACAAGCCGGCTCGAAGCTGAAGGGAGGGATATGGGCAAGTGGATGGGTCATCTAATCGCCATAACTGCAACAACGCCACGATCAGTCAAGGCTCACTGATGCACATGGTGAGTGAAGGCTGGTCTGTTGATCTGATCCAACAGACGGAAACCAATTGAAATTTCTGGTATTTAGTTATAGTGAAGGTACAGTGGTGCCTGTAGAGGATGATCAGTCATTTCTGAGTGAAAAGAAACCTTAATTAGTATGGCTTCGTTATTTCTAATTAGTATTTTATTGCTTAACTTACATTTACTTTATTTTCATAATTACACCAAAGACTTAAATCTTTACATGCTGGTGCAATTTAAATGTAATCACTCACATTGTTTTTTTTTGTCTTGCGCAGGGCTGGTCTCTTACTTTAGAACTCACATGCGTGACTATTGTCTATAGTTACAGGAACAGCAGAGGCAGAACTGGTACTCATTTACAGTGGTGTAAAAATGTGTTGGCCTACTTCCTGATTTATTTTTTGTTATGTTTGTCACAGCTAAAACAAGTCACTAACTCATATTTTGCATGACACTATAATTATCAAACTGACGTGGGCCAGTGTAAAACATTTTCATTGGGTTATTTTTCTCTTCTCAGTAGTTGAGCTCTATTTAATCACATCATTGTGGAACATTTACCTCTCAGAAAAAAGTTCTAAATACCTGGCAGGGAGGTGGAGTCTAAATAGGAACATTTGTGAGTGTTTTCCACCGGAAACTCGCATGTTAACAGTCTGTTATTTACCTGCTATTTACCAATCATTGAGAAATCTCTCTTTATTTTCCCAGAGCCTGCGTTCTCATTTCATGCCACTAGAGGTCGGTGTCGCCCCTCAGTGCGCGCATGCACCGGCATGCAGCCGCAGCCCGTTCAGAGGCAGCAGAGTGTTGGGAACTCCAGCAGCTCCGCTTCGTATATTTCCACTGACCGTCTGTTTAAAGGATTCATTCATCAGAGTCAGAGCTGCAGCTCGGTCTGCCCGGACAGGACCCATCCATTCATCCGCATCTCGCTGCGCACTTCTCTCCCTCCATCCAAAGGCGAGCCGCGTCCGCGTCCGCTTCCGAGAAGGTCACACGCATCATTTTTGATCAACGGAACCACCAACTTTTTGTTTATTTTTTCTCCATTCTTGTTCACCTGATCGCTGCTTGATCACAGAGGGCTCATTGCTGCAATCACTGGTGAGTTTTTCCTCCGGTGTTTTCCTGTGAGGTGCGTCTCTTCAGGAGACTGCAATACTGAGGTGTGGAAATGATCAAAGCCGTGGTCAGGCCAGGAGCCCTGATATTTTACTAAGAGGTAGAAACCTTTGAGGAAGGTCATGACATACTCCGAGCTTGCTCCTAGGCAAGCCTCTGTCCCATGGCAACGAGCAATATTTCCAAAACATGCAAGTGTTTCTGGATCGAGATTAAAAATGAATCTGATCAGACTTCGGATTGATTGATATCACACTCCACATACTCGGAATAACATTTTTCTCTTCTATAAAGTAAACAGCACTGTAACATATCAGATGATGGATAATTTCTTTTGGAACAAATTCATAAAATAAATTGTACTACAGTCAGATCCTTTGGTTAAACCGTCATTAATATGCAGTTTCATCGCACTATGTTGCTCATGTCCTTTCACCTTCCCCTCTTGGGTCCCAGGATGTCATTGACATTCATGAGCAGCCCCGAGTGTTACATAACAGCCCACATCTCAATGTGATTTAGGGTCAGTCAGCACACCGGTGCCTGCCAAACTGGAGACCAAAGGACCCCTGATGGAAGGTTATGTGTGGGATCCCGGCAACAATCACACAGATTGGCTTGATACCAGTGTTGATGCACTGGAATTGAAATCAGCACTTAGAGCGACTGAAGGCTAGATAAGATTGCAAAGCCTGAACATCTTGCAAAAACAAGTCACAGCAACTCTAAGCTAACTTGCGCATATCAAGATAAAGTGCTATTTGACTCCCAGAGTAGTACAATGCTCATAACTCAGTGATTGTAATTGCACTTCTGTAACTTCCTTTTACTCTGTACAGTGAATTCGACTCGAAAATGAATTCGATCATCTCAAATTTGAACTACTACCTGTTTTTCTGCTCACACATTAATGCCTATACAACAGTAATAAGTCAGTGATATAATATGTAAAATGATTTTTAGTTCTAGAAGGGGCCATTGTGCTTAATGAATACTTTAACTTTGGATATTTTAAAGGTCCCCTGTGTGGTTTTTGAGTACTAATAGCTACAGAGCAATGTTTTCACGAATGGCCTGGGCAAATGTAAACATAACATTGTTTACAAGAACTCTACAGGGCACCTTTAAAAGCTGCACTTGTGGCCAGAGCTTATGTAATTGTCCTTGAGTAAATAGAAGACTTGTGACAAATTCTATTTTAGATTGTGGCATATTTTATCTACCTCTTGCACATCTGATGACTTGTGGAAGATTATGGGAATGAGGTCCGTCTAACAGAGACAGTTTAAAAAAGGCCAACAGTGTCTGCTGTAAATGTGGGAAATCTTTTCAAACAGCGTTCTCGTTCAATGACAGAATGAACTTGCAAGTTAAACCCATTTTTTGTGTAATTTTTGAGCGGTGCCATTTCACTGTAAACATCCTTTTGTAGTTTTTACTTTGAGTTGACCCAAATATCATTTAACTGTTCAGTTAAGAAGTTGAACACAGTAGAACTCGTTTTCTCACTGGTTTGCCTCCAGAGCCGGAGCACCATTTGTGTATTTTGATGACAGGCCTGTGGTTTGCTGTCTTTCTATAGCCCGTGGTGCGGCAGGTCTCCTCCCATGGTCTGGAGCTCTGAAGTCTGTAATCTCGCTCAACCACAGCACCACCACCCAGATTCATTTCTTTGGGTAAAAATGACACAAAAGCCAGCTGGGCACACACATGGAAAAAAAAAAAACATACACGTGCTGAGTCTGACAGTTTGGATGGAGTCCTTGTAGAGCAGAGGTCCATAGTTTAAAGAAAAGCAGACTTGTTCATCATGCACGGAGGACATCGGACCCACTGTGCACATGTATTTCATGATAAAAAGCTTTTTCTTCCTTGAAAGTAAAAGAGAACTGCTGTGGTCACGTTTGACAACACTGGATATGAACAGTGTACTTCTTTAGTCTCCTGCTGAATGGGATGAGACGAGTGATACCGCCCTAAATTCTGGTCGTTACATGTGAAGCTATAGCCTGGGGACAGTAAGCTTAGCATCGTATAAAAGCCCATGAAACAATGGCTGGTATTTGGAACGCTGAAACAGTGTGTCAGATTTATGATATGAAACCAGTAGAATGTGAAGTATTGTAGTATTCAAACACTGGACACCACTAACAACCCCACAATGCAAAATAGAAGTCTTACAGGATAAGAAGAAAGTATGTGGAACAATAGTATATAATGAGTACGTAGTGAAAAGTATGCAGATGGAGCGAATGGATTCGGTCCTCCTTGGTTTCGCATAAAGGCTGACTAGTAACCATCTCCACTATGCTTCAAAGGTGCTCTTCAGATGTCTCATTGGGGATGTCACAGGGCATCCATCCATCTTTATGCTCTGGGAACCTTGGCATTTAGTGGACCGTAAGCTTCGTTAGGGTTCATGTTGGGGTTGGCGCTAATAAATGCTAAACAGCAGTTACTTTACTGCAATGCAGAAAAGAGAAAAGACAGACGGTGTTCACAGCGGACCAATCTCTGCAGCAGCATGTAGTTACTTTTCTGGGGAGGTGCCTGTTAAGCTAGGCTACAGCCTAGCTACATAATAGATTGGATAGCTTAACTCAGGTTTTTGAGCTGCACGTCAGCTGATTTTTATGACCTGTTGAACTGAGCTTTTGACTAGACGTTTCTTGTTTCAGGGCTATATGCTAAGCTAGCATCCAGCATCCAACTTGCTGAACTACAGTGACTATAGTGCGGATCGATACTGAAATATCGATACTTCCGATAATAATTTATTTTAATGATCTTATTATTTTACCTACTTATTTTTTAGTATTTGAAACAGCATTTTCACATATTTTGTATGATTGTTTTCTGTTTCTGTTCCAAGTTTAAAATAAATAAATACTCTGATGTCTTGTATTCTTTATGAAGCTATGATTTGAAATCCACTACTTTTGTGTATTTACACAAAGACCGATCAGTATCGCCAATACCAGCCTGAATTTTACTCAGTGTCGGATCAGAAAGGAAATCTGTGCTATCGAACGTCACTACTGAACCACCCCTTTACTGTGTAGACAGAATGAGGGAGAATCAGTCCCGACTGGTTTTCATGGCAGCCCTGAAGACTTAATTAATTAAATTGAGGTCTACTTTATTGCCATGCACCACTCACTGCCAATTAGATTTTTGTTTAACAAGAATTTTTCCAACAACCGCATTATCTTATTTCAAAATAAGGTGCCCAATTTCTCTGTCAGTACAAGAACAAACTCCAACTGTTCATGGGCACTAGTATTTTGTGTGTGTTACGTAACAAGAAACGGCATGTGAAAAGCACCGGGTTAACGGTTTCTTCCTGATTCCATGTTTTTGTGTTTTTGTGCAGCCGTACTTGTCACGGCATGTTGCTCCATCTCCGTACTGGATGTAGCCGAGATAAAGTTGATAAAGATCGTCTTGCCGGTCAGGTAAAGGTGGCAAACAAGCGCGTCAGTACTTTTGATCTAAGGCAAAGCTAGATATTCATTTGTTGTTGTCTTGACGGTGCAGTTAATAGAACTCGCTGCGTATGCATTGTGTGTACCCTGTGACTGGAGACTGAGGTGGGTGGGTGTGACGATGGGTGGAGCTGGCGGAGGCCATAAATGGCAAAATGTAAAAGAATGACCGCGTCGGTAGGGAAACACTGCTGTGCTAAGTTAGTCTCCCTCTCCCTGGTGATTCCATGCTGCTTCTGCGGGGGAGAGCGAGGGATGGCCGCGCTGGTGCGTGTGTCGGATTGCAGAAATATGTGCGCGATGTCAAACAGACAGAGGAAATGAGAAAGTGAGACAAAGGGCAACAAAAACAAGCAAACAAACAAGAAATCTGCTCCAGCAGGAAGGAGCCTTGGCGTTCCATTCATGAGGACTTTCCCTCCTGAAAGCGTGCACTGTTGCGGATTACACTTTTAGTTGTTCGCGCAAAAGTCACAGAAATCACACAGTTACAGTCTGACCGAGGGGAACATATTTAACCCTTTCATATTTAAGCTTCAAAATGTCAGCCTGAACTTTCCTTTTGCTTATTTTGACTTTAAAAAGGTCATCAAATGTCCTGTGAGTAAGAGCTTTTGCCAATTTTTCCAAAATAACTGGAACTCGCAATATCTGGCAGCTACTTACAATTTACTGCTTGTTAAAAGAGCATAATAAAGTTCTGGGAGAGGGGCAAGTGAAATTACCGTAATGGTGCCATATTGGCTGTAAAGTCAGCTTTCAGAGACTGTTAGAATGGCGCAAACCGTCTGTGGAGATCCGTCTGACGAGCCAGAAATTGTCAAAATTTTAAAGTCGCACCAGTTGATCCGGGCGCTAACAGCCACACAGATATATCCGCTGTTTACGCCATGCTTGTACGCTTTCTGGCAAATGATGAGAAGGTTGATACTATTTTCATGCTTAAACACAAAACGCAAGGCTAAATACGAATCGGCTGTTAGCTTAGCTTAGCATAAAGACTGGAATCAACAGACAACAGCTAGCCTGGGCCCGTATAATGACATCAACCCATCGACATTTGAGCTCCACTTTAACAATGTTTATCTTGTCCAATCCGCGAAAGAATCACAATGGCAAAAACGATAGCCATGGTTTTGTTGGCATTCTGTTTGCCCGTGCCCTCTCAAGCCGCAAATTTACTTTTCAGGTCTGTGCAAATACAACAAACAGGACAATAAATCAAAATTTATGAGCTTTAGATCACCGCTAACCAAACTGGTGCCACCTCCTAAACACTGGGAGGAGGATGCAGTTTAGACAGAACAGAACAAAATGTCAACGTTACTATTACGACATCGCTGTATAATTCACTGTTTTGACTGTCTGGCTGGCGGAGTATAAATTAATAACGAGAAAAACAAATATTTAAAGACGCTGGCGGCTGCCATGATGACCCCTGCTGAGAGAGACGTAGATGGATGTTTGACCACCACTTGAGATACACAGCTAAACCTTATATGGGCATGTGTGTATTGGTACAAAAGGGAAGAGGTTAGCCGAAACTCATGTGCGTGTGTGTTTTCGGAGTGAAGGAGCAGAAAACTGGACGCCTGCCATTTCATAACTCCAACAAGTTGGCTAACGTGTATCTGGCACTGACACACACCCAAACACATTTTTTCAGCTTTTATTGAACTGGGCACAGCGCGTAGAGCTCGTGATCTGCTTTCAGTTCTCTCCCATTATCTCAATGCGTCTCCTGTCGGCCATCAGAGGCTAAGAGAATGAAGATGAGTGAAGGGATTGTCTGATTGATTGATTGATTTGATGGCTGACGTACTCTATAAAGCAGTTTTCTTTATTAGGTTTTTCATTATGTTGAATATGATACAACAACAAGATTTAGGTAAGGAATTTCTGTGATCTTTTGGAAAGCTGATAACATCTAGCTCTGCCTGACCAAATCCAATCACTTGCACATTTTATGCCACTTGCCACGGTATCACAGTTTGATTCTGAGACAAGTCTTTGTTACAGTGCACTGATACCTTTTCTTTGCAAACTGAAATCTTTGCCGTTCACTGCGTATAAAGATTCATCCACCTTTATATGCAGTGAATTCTGTAAAGCACCTTTGAGCACAGTATGGTGTCTCTGACCTTTACCATCTTTGCTGCACCTGGCTACTCTTAAGTCTTGACTAATTCTAAGAAATGGTCAAAGAGACGAAGCATGAGTGTAGCCTAAGTGTGTTAGTGAAAGCTAGGTGGACAGCTAGCAACCTGTGAGGTCGCCTGCCTGTCACTCAAACTGACCACACCCACAATTACACAAAATTACACACTGTTTCAGAAATGAAACACAGAGGCCAAATCCGTATTTTGTTCAAAGCTGATAACATGTTTATTTCTGATGTCAACTTTTAATACGGAGGTCTGTGGAGATCGACTCCAGTTTGGAGACAGCCTCAAGTGGCCATTTGAGGAACTGCCGCATTCCCCATCTACTCAAGGTTTTTGGCGTGACTAGCCTGCGGCACAGTTTTGGGTGAGAGTTGGGTGACGCTACTCACAGACAGCAATGAGTCCTTTATCATCACAAGTCCATATCAGGCTGCTGTGCACCACTCTCGAAGCAGAGCACTCCACTGAAGCCATCGAGGTGTAGTAGATTTTAGTTGGACTAGGATCAAACAGTAAAACAGAGGGAGTTGGAGGACGAACTTAAGAGTCAATCAACTGGTCTGATAACATCACAGTGGTTTGTTTTCTTATCAAACATACCTGTGCTTGGTTGTTTAATCAGGCCGCACTCGTGTTGTCTTTCCGAATGGATGATTTCATCTCTCAGTGTGCTTCACTCTACCCTGTTGTCTGTCTTCAGCTCCACATATATTCTTCTTGCATTTTTCATACACCTGGGTTAAAAAACAAACAAACAAACAAACAAAATCCTATTCGGGGTAGGTCTATGGCTCTCAAAAACTGATCGACGCAAATATAGCTTTTTCAGATACTGCTTACTTTGGTGTAACTGAAGATTGATTTGTGGTGTCTGTTCTTATCTATACAGAGGACCAAAGCTGCCAAATAAGAAAACCGCAAAGTAAATATTTGAAATCTTATTTTAAAATGTATTTATGTGTTAGTATTGTACTTATTTCTATTAATTTCTTTAAGATGACCTGATGACACACTTGAGTAAAAATAAAAGAAAAAAAGAGAAGACAAAAAACACAAGTCAAAGAGAAAATTAATAAATATAAGTACTGATAAAAAAAAAGGTTAATAAATAAAAAAAGCAAGCACTGTTGTGACATATTAGACTTTTCTAATAAATTCAATTAGAAATGTATTTTTTTGAGTCATTTATACATTTATTTTTATTTATTTTTTGGCAGTTTTGGGCCTCCATACTTCCGACGGTCAAAGGTGCGGGGAGACGCATCACCATAAGAAGTGATTAAATCTCAGCAGTCACATGACGGGAGCAGGAAAGATAGAGAGTGTGTTTTCATCTGCGCTGTTGAACTAATATTAATTCAGCTGCAAAGTCAGTTTCCTGAAGGACAGAAGGGTGGATTTCATTTCAGGGATTTTCTTTATATGCTCGATGTTCCTGTGCATGTCAGAAAATGAAAATATGATCTTGTAGCTGCAAAACTATCATTCACATGCATTTTATTGCATTTCTTTTTAAAAAAAATTATTAATTTAAGAAACACTGTTTTCAATACTTAAGTCCTACTGAAAATCACAATTATAACTGTAAGTTCACAACAATTGACTTCTAAAGTGACACTTTCCGAGTTAAGACTTCAGTATCCTTCAAGTCATGTTATGAATTTTCTGCGCGTTCATATTCAAGCCGGTGCACGCGTATTCAAATTGCTAGGATACAGCGAGATAATAGGATTTATTTGATTGACCGTTGCTGACGTCTGCCTTGTTCTTTTTGCAGATATCGTCCTCCACCTATGAACAATGTGCTCATTGTGCTCCATTCTGTTTTTCACATTGAGCCAGTGTGTCAATAATTCCCTTCAGCGCTAAAATTGCAAAAATTGCCTGTGTCCTGAATTTGTGCTGCGCTTCATGAAAATAGAACAATCCTCTCTTAGTCGGGAACTCAGACCTGTCTCGTGTTATTTATCCAAGCACATCTCCTAGGAGCCACATTTATATACTAGTAATGAAACAGCATTACGTCCAAATTACATTTATCCTCATGAGGTTCACACATCATGTATGCTCATACAGCCCTTGCTTGATGTTGGTTTTCATGGCTATGTTCAGAGAACTTTAAGTTCAATATTGAAACAGCAGTTCTGAAAAGAACTGCATATTTCTCTACATGGTTTCTGATCCTTCAGTGCAGTCTTATAGAGTCTGACATGTCTGCCTATTTCCTGAAGGACACTGAGAAATTTCTATCTCCTTCACAAATGGTGACGTCCTTTGTTGAGGGAGACGTACCTACAGGAAATGTCACCTACAAAAATCCTGCGCTTGAGAACATGCACGAGGAACAGTCGCATTCCCAAAATGTCCTGTAGCATCCGGTACTGAAAATGCATTGCTGTGTTTCTCCTCAGACTCCGCTTCCTCCTGTGTCGACGAGAGGATGATCGGCTGACCTCTGAGTTCACTGAGCTTCACCGGTTGCAGCTGCTGTCATGGCCAAAAGCCCGGAGGTGAAACTGGCCGTCTTTGGCAGAGCAGGGGTAGGCAAATCAGGTAAATGTACACTCAAGCTTTAACAAAGACAGGTCAATTCCTTTCTCTCGATTTACCGGGGGGAATGTTGTATCTGGTCCTACGCATTTTGGTGCTTCGAATGATTTTAAAGCATTCCAAACTAACGATTAAATGACGTGTTGCTAGGTACCATCAGTATTCTCTTTTTTTTCTTATCTCTTTCTGCACCACCGTGCTCCTCACTATGACTCGTTCTTTCTTCCTCCTGTCAGTATTTTCAGGCTCGCCATAAATTCACCTCATATACAGTTTGTTTGCGTAGTCACCAATAGGCGGTTGTTTTTTGGTCTGTCTTAAATGCCTTCACCCCCACAGATAAGTCCGTTGAGTCACTGCTGTTTGGTTTCGGTATTCTTCCGTAAGCCGCTGCAGTTCAGTCGGCCGGCGGCCTGTACGTATACCCCTCAATAACACAGACCATCTGTTTCCCGTCAGCTGCAAATCAAGACAGATTGCTCCTATGTAGCAATCAGATGTTAGAAAGCATGCTTTTGGGATCTCTGCCATGTTGAGGGAGACCGTTAACATGTCAAAGGAGGTCAAGTTAAGTGCTGTACTGAAAAGTGTAATGACTAAGGAGTTCATAACCTTCGGCCGAAAGGAGCGCAGCTGTAAAACATGACAGCGAGGCTGATGCTGTCTGACATGGAAGTCAGGAAACTTGCCCTGGAATCGGAGAACTTAACTCTCCGACTTCTTTCCGTGAACTGCGACGTGTGTTATTCTTGCTGCCCTGCTCCACTTCATTTAGTCGAGTTCATTCCTCGGAAGCCTGCCAGGTCTTCTCGATGAGCTGTCGTCTGAACGGAGCCCTCACCTCTGCTGTCGTTCACTCTCTGGCTCTGTATGTAGCTGCCAGCTTGATGTTGTCATCGGAAACCGTGGAAACGGTTGATTAGTGTATTGTTCTGGCTTCTGGGGCTACTGTACGTCACTGCTAATTTTCTTTAAAAACAGCATCTCTGTTATCAACGTGAAAACTTGCTAGAATGTGCTCACCCCCTGTTTTGTTTCACTTGACGTGAGCCACCCATAGACTGTACCTTAGTCTTGAGGTATAAAGTCAGACCATGAGCTGAGATCTCAGCTGTACCCCGTGGCACACAGGATTTTCTGTCTCCATCCAGCAGTCCAAAGGTGTTTCATGGTCTCACATTGGTCTTTTGTATGCCTTGAAGGATAAAATGTTTCTCTGGAGCAGCGCCGACTGTGCTAGTGTGCAGCTTGATGGATGTCCAGTGAAGAGGAAGCACAGCAGTGTATGCTTCTACAACGATGTTGCTTTCATCCCAGGCAAATATTTTATTTTGCAGGGAGACATTTGTGGATTTATTTTTGCAAAGAGACAGAGCAAGCAGCCTTTTGAGCTAAATGCTAACGTACTCACAGTTGCATGTATGCCAAATTAACGCGTTAATCATGTAGCGCGCTAGCATGACAACATCTGTTGATGGTCCTCAGTCTTCAGGTCATAGTAAATCCAAAAAAACGAGCCTAAATGAGGGCGCCTGGACTTGTAAAGTTTATTGAAGACATTCCACTCAAGTAGCTTCTTCAGTTCTAAAAGACTGGTGGGACTTGTCGTTTCAGTAGGAACGTCTTTGGGTGTTTCCCATTGGAAACAATGAACAGGATGTGTGAATGTCCAGAGGATCAAGTGAGCACAGTTGTACTTTCGCTCACATCTTCAGACTAAAGTCTCTGGCCAATAATGGATCATCAGAGTACACATTATTACCCATAAAACACAATCAAAACAGCTTCTTTGAAGTACAGGTAAGTATGCGATCAACATCAGACCCAAGTCATGGAAATTTCTAATTTCAGTTTGTTTGATTTTTGTGTTTGTTTATTAGCATTTAAACCAACAATGTCTATAGTGTTTTACTTGGTCCTAAAATTTGGCAATCCAATCACAAGTGGAAAGGCTTAAGTACATCTGTTCGCACTTGCCACTCCGCACTCATATGTATCTCATCGCTCCATATGCATAAATTTTCACTGGGAAGAATCTCTTTTGATAGTAATGATGCTGCAGACAACCTGCTGTGAGACTGTGAAATAGAAAAATCTGCAATCAGTCATCCATAACCTACCACACGCAAGTATCATTTTCATGACGCAATTAGAAACAACCCACACATAACCAATAAATGCATTTGTCAATTTATTCTTGCCAAGGTGTGCACGACAGACGAGGGATATTAAACAGTTATCCCTGCCAAAGAAACGACAGCACTGGCGTCGTGTTGTGTTGTCGCATTAAAAGAATGAGGCAAAACTCTCTCCAAATATGGGCCGAGTCATTCAATATAAATGCATCCTCAACAGTGAATTCCCACCTAAACACAGACAGGTTAGCAGACTCTGGTAATCATGAACATTTGTGCTGCTAGCATGCCAAGGAAAACAACATATATTTTCTTTATCTGTTCTATTTTTTAGTTTGTGTCGGGACTGCAATATATCACAAATGTTGCCAGGACTTACAGAGAGAATTGTACGTAAAATGGAGACGTCCAGACGGTCCGGTCTCAGTAGTTTGAAAGTAGCTCTGTGGAAGAACAAAGAATTTTTACAATGACAACGTCGATATTCCACTTTGCATTCTGGATCTGGGTGTTTTCACAATGGAAAATAACTTCCTACCCTCTCACGTGGACATTTGTTCTGCAGATGGACACTCATTCATGCATCACCCACACGCCTCCGTTTGCACAAAAAACACACACAGCAGGATAGTAGGCATTGTTGTCACCTGTGATGCTACATGTAGCCCTGATGCTCCCTTCAACAATGGACACCTCTTATCTAAACATAGCCCTTTAGTGGAAACTAACAAATGCTAATGAAGCACTTTTCTACCCAGTTGGCAAACATCCGGATTCAAGCAATAAATTAAACTCCCACTTGGATAAAACTGTGATTTAACCACATTTCACTTGTTGTTTTGCGACTTGTTGTGCATTGGAGTGAGTGCCCTTACAGACGCCAGTTGTACTGCTGTTTTAGGTAAACAAGGAAGTGTTTAAGCATTTAGAAAGACTATTGGAATAATTCAACCTCTCATCTGCCCACCCAGATGAAGGACCATTGAACAATTATCAGAGTAATCAGCCAACATCCTCTGGGCACGTTCAATGCCTGTAACATTATTTCTGTCAGTGGTATTCTGCATATGATACTGTTTATAGCATCTTCAGACAAACAACAAGATCTTGTTTTAAGCTTTATAGCTTCTATTATATGTGTAGTCTGTGTTTTGGTGCGGAAAAAAAAGGCAAAAGGCCTTTTCGTGGCCTGTCAGTGAACAAGCTAACATGCTGCATTTGCCAAGCAAATACCTTAAAGAAGTTGTTGTGGTTTCATTTTGAGTTTAAACTGTCCAGTTGAAGAGCTGTCTCTCAACTCCCACAGCATTCTTGTGTCTAGGTTTGCTAGCTGGAATGCGAATGATGACTGGTGCACAGAGCAGACATTCCCCACCTAGATATCCATTAGTTGTAATCCGGATATCCACTGGCTAGAGGAGGCTGAAGACATCGACTGTTGCCCCTAGATGTAAAGTCATCAGACGACATCTGATGGGTTCCCACACTCATGGAATTTAGTAGCAATTACAACAGATTCCACCCAATGTTTGTGAGGACATGTCAGCTTTAATGGTGGCATTACAGAAAAGGACAGGAGATCACCAACGTCTTTAGAACCTCAGGCAACCACGAGTAAATAGTTTAAATTAATCCAAAAAAAAAAGAAAAGAAAAAAAGCTGCTGCAACCACGTTCCTAGTTTTACAGCTTCATTACAAACCTTCTTCAGTCACCATCAGCCTCCAACAAACCTCATAAATCAGACCTGGAATATTAAACCTTCTTTCTGATAGCATACATATCAATAGCTTCAGATTGTCCAGATGTGGTTCATGTGGAACAAACTGCATGTTCTCAACTCACAAATGTTGCCAACTTCACTGTACAGCAGTTACCCGTGAGACGTCAATGGTTTCTGTTTTAGCCTGACTCTAGGGAACCAGTGCTTTAGTAGTGATTGTCCCTAATGAGCAGCGGCAGACCTGCTGGCTGCTCAGCGTTGTTGGGGGTTTTCCGGGCCCTTGGTGTTGGTCTGACCTGAACTCACACAGAGCAATCTTGCGCTAATAAAGAGCAGAGTGTATCAACTCCACTGTGGCTGTTCTGGCGCTTTGCAGCCTTTTGGTTTATTGACTCAGCGAAGGGAAACTGGGGCTAGTGAAGAAGACAAATTTATCCAATTACTGTGCCTCTGACTTAGTCCCTGATTCACACACACACAGGCACACAACCACACACACAATGAACGTGTCCATAAAAATACTCCCTAGCAAGGTTTTCCAGTAGTTTAGTCAGTGAGGAGTAAGCTGAGAACACATTTGGCCTCATGACCGCATGTATTTTAGTTTCATTGGGCTTTTGTGATGTATAAGTAAAAGCATAACAACAGATGGATTTTGTGCAGTTCTCCAAAGAGCCTGAACCGGTCAGTATGTAACTTTACTGCCACATTCTCCTTTTGTTTTCACAGTGTTTGAGAGTGTAAAAGTATACATAGAGTAAATGAATGATGGACTTTCTGCTGTTGACACTGGCAGATTTAAAGTGACAACAACTTTGGCAATGGTGATTGTTCAGTTGAAAATCTAAAAAGTTGCCATGTTCGTATAAACACTTACGAAGCCTCTCAGTAAAGTTGAGTTAGGCCTTAGGTAAACCATACACAATTCAAAGCTGCATTGACCAGTAAAGTAAATTAATAAATGTGTAAACTCAACTATGCGCAAAGTAAAAGGTATCACTTGTACCAACACAGCTATCACCTTTAGCCTTTGCTTTCTGCTCTACTGTACACTTGAGCGTCTTTTTGACGGATTCTTTTGATTTAATCTCCTCTTCGAACTTGTCACCACCTCACGCCTTTGTTTTGTGGTGAGAGGTTTGTGAGCTTTGGCATCCGAAGTCAATTCTAGAGTCTGTTCTGGCCCAAAGCAGCATTCATTAAGTTATTAACTAATTTAAAGAGTCATGCACATGACAGGACAAAGGGTGCATGCATGTGAGTTGTGTCAGCTGAGGGCCCCTTAACCCTGTGAGATCTGAGATTTTGTTTGCATTTTTAATTTCTCCAAGATATTTGGGATTAGTTAATGAGTATAAAAACCAAGCATCATCTTTAAACAGGAAGTAGTTTTTGAGAAAAAAGCAATGCCGCTAATGTGTAAGAAAATATAAAACAAACAATAAAGTCCCAATGTCCTCAAACAAGTTCTTGCTAATTAGTGACGTTGTAGTTATTATTACTGATAGAATGTGTTAAATCTTCGCGTCATATCAAATGTGAGAAGTTGGTAAGCATAAATAAACAAGCTACAACTTTTCTCAAATCCCCTGAAACACCCCGTTGTCACCTTCTTACACCGCCTAGTGTATTGACCACTAGATGGCAGACTAAAACATCCACTTATGAGGACAACAGGTCTAAATGAAGCAGAATAATCTGCCACGACCCTAAAATCTAATGTCCCCATATGAGGACGCAGGGTCTGAGGAGGTTAAGGAGGGCTCCTACTGTCAGTGAAAAGGTTTGCCATTACCAATGCTGATGTTCGTCAGCCCTGATGGGGCCCCCTACTGGCCTGGGGGCCCAAGCAGTTGCCTGCTGTGCATGTTGACAAACTGCGCCTTTATTTATGAAGACTAAACAGTGTCTCCAGCACCAAATGTGTTCAAAAATTAGTATTAAAAAGTAAATGATCTAATTAATTATTATGAATAACATTCAAAGCTGCCTAATTGGGTGTGAAATTACGCGATCTGGCACCACTGCCACTATATAGATAGTGGGTCAGTATATGTCTGATTTACCGTAAAACAAATGAGGCTCAGAAAGAATCCTGAAGTGTAAAAATATTAATAATGTGTCCGCAGTTTGTCATGCTGCTCCCTGGTCTCGTAAGGCTGATTTACATGCTTTTGTCAGTTGTAATTCAACCAGTAATGACCAATAAAAATTAACTAAGAGGAAATGTTTGTCCCAAGCTGACTTTCAAAACAAAAATCAAATGACGTGAACAAAATCTGTCTGTCGATATATTTTATGATCACGTACAGTAGCCAGGATGCTTTAAAAGACGCCTCGATGCTCCTCCGGGAAATTAACTTGCTACGGAGCGCAAATCGTGGGCTCGTAAAAACTCTCGTGTCGTTGCTCCTCAGGCTCCTCCGCCTCCTCCGCCTACTCACCTCGGCACATCTAATGGCCAGAAAGCAGAACAATAACAGTGGAGCGAGCCAACATGTGTCTGCCGCCGAAATACTACTGTTTACCACCACCGAGGGAAGGGATCAGCCCATGTGGTCTGAGGGATGATGTAAACAGTCATCCTGAGGGCAGACAGCACAGACGAAGCACGAAAACAAACACCAGGCATGGACAGACTGACAGCTACTGTGCTGGACTCTATTTCAGTCAAAGCTCATTAACAAAACAGGATTGTTTTTCTGTCTATATTTGGTGAAACTTTTGAATTATACACCTCTAATTTGTCCCAACCTACGGTAACGCAGTCTAGGAAGAAGACACTGATTTTGACAATATGGCACAGTGAGCTCATGAACACAGACCTCCTGCTGAAAGATGGCACAGCCAACCCTTTACACCAAAATCATTGTTGCTGTGATCATGCTGCTCCCAAAATCAACTACCCGTGATACCCGCTGGGGTGAGGAATGAAAGAGCGGGAGAGGGATCAAATAACTCATTGTTGATTTGACATCCATCAGCGTGCCTGTGCGCAGCTCCTCGCTCGGCACAGTCAACCAATTAAACAAGACTCAGAAGCACAGGGAGCGTTGCCCATCCCGACGTTTAGGATTCCAGGCACATCTTTAGCCTCTGACAGCTGAGATAGCCCACAGCTGTGAAGCTGGCTGGCTGTTTGACTCCTTCTGATTGCATTCTGCATGCCAGACCCGGTAAGCAGCCGCAAGATGTGACTCATCGAATACATTATGCTGCAGCACCAGTTCTGTAATCAGCATGTCAGAGGTACATTTTATTCTCTTAGATAAGAGATATGAAAGAGTTCCCAAGTGGCTTTCACAGTGTGACTGATGTGCTGCATAGAACGCTAAGTGACTTTTATGTACTTGAGTGTGTTACCTAAGACTTTCCCAAACTTCAGGGCTTTATTAAATTGTGCATGTTTGTTCAGTGCGAGTTGCGTTTCACAGCCCGTGGCTTGCCGCCATTGGGACGAAAGGTCAAGTAGGACATTGCAAAAGTGGAACCAAGGCCTGGTTACATTAAAAAACAAGAGGATGAGATTAGAGGGAAAACAATAAACTGAAGATGATAATATATTCTTCACAGAAGTATTGCCTTGGTCTGTTTAAAGATGCTTCTCATACTATCAGAAACAAAAGAAAACTGATGTTAAAAACCCTATGAAAGCCATGGACTTTTGGTTTCTTTGGTTCTGCATTTTTTCTAATGTATTCTAAAGCATTACCATTAGGCTGATCACCAGATATGAGCTAAACGGGCCTGATGTGCAGGAGCGAAGAGGTCGGTGTCTTTCCCTTTGATTGGGATGAGCTGATCAGAAGGGGAAGTGAATGTGTTCAAGGGAGCAAAATGATTCAATCCTGATAGACACACCTGAGTGATTAATCTGAAAAGACTGAGCCTGCAGCGATGGGGCTCACATGCACTAGATTATCAGCAGGATCTCGTCTCTTTTGATTACAGGCTGGAGATGGGAATTACATTAAGACCGTTAATTAGCCTTAACAAGGAGTACTTCAGTCAGGACAAACCAGTGGGGATCCACAGTTCCCAGCGGATGAATTGTAATGATTTTAGCGATCTTCTAAACGAGTTTTCATCATCTAACTTTTCGTTCACCACTATCATAAAGTCACATATGACCAAATGCAGAGAAAACCTAAAAAAGCAAGCCTACCTGTAAGCCATAACTGTAGTAATTAGCAAATCTAATTTCAGCATGATAGCATTGGTGTTAGCTAACCAAAAGACACACCAAGTTGTGCTTCTTTTACTATTTCTTCATTAATAAATGTGTCTAAGGCACAGAGGTTAACTTAAGCATAGCAACTGACTACATTTATTTCAGTTTTATCCTGAAAAGACAGCCTGGTATGATATAACAGAGTAACGTGCCAACTCATCCACTCTATCAATATATTTTATGTTTTTGCTGTGCTCGTGCAAACCATATTCTCAATGAAGGACTGCCAACCCCTGTCCTTAGCCATAATTCAACCGTGCTCCATGGCAAGAAATGACAAATGACATGCAATTCTTCGATACCACGTGGGAAATGGTGCCTGGATCCCAAAGTCCCATGTGCAAAATTTCTCATATTTTCAACTCACGTGTGTGCATCTTTGCCTTTGTTCGTGCTCCCCTTGCATTTTTGAGTCCACTTGCATCCCTCAGCCTGTTTGATATGCCATTACGCCGTGACTAAAACACATCTCTCACTCTGTCGGAACACACATTAATATTCAGAGCCAGGTATGAGCCTTCAAATGTCTGAATTTGAATATGGGCAGTAGTAGTACACATAATTAACTGAAACACAGGACTTTGTCTCTCTGTTACCTTTGTCCAACAACTCTAAGGCTCCATTAAAATGTCAAAGAACCTGATTTCCCTCAGCGTGCCCGCACTCTGCTCGACTTGCTCCATCCTCCTCCACTTTCTCCTCTTCTGAATGCACCACATCTGCTGCCCAGAGCTTCCTTTTGCCCTCGGAGAGGAACATGGCGTCTCAGCCATTCACCTTTTCTGTTTTAGCTCTCTTAAGGCCATCTGCCCGCTACAAACCTCCCCCCGTGCTTTCATTCACCTGGCACACACTGCTTTGACTCATATTGAGTTTTGGCGGAGAGGATATTTCTGGAGTGAAGGTAGCCAATGTTCTGTGGCTCTCCTGATCAGCCTTAGCTTGACACACACAAAGACGCTGTCGACCCATAAAGGGAAATGACTGTGTCACAGGAAGGTGGGCTTCTCTTGTGCTCATGCTTATTTCTCCTGTGGAACTATTTTTAGAGAGCACCCCTGACTCCCCTCAGCCTCCACACATTGTCCGTCCTCCTCTCATGTACTCTGACGACCGCCGGTGTCCTCGGTCGGCGTGTGAGTCATAACTGTTTTTTTTTTCTCCTTTGGTGCTTTAGCAATCTCTCTCTCTCTCTCTGGAGATTAGCAAAGCTCTTAAAATTTCATGACGGATCCATAAAGCACTTTCTTCTTTGCATCTGAAGGCGCGTTATCGGCCGAGGTCCAGGTTAATGTTTAATATAGTCAGGGCCCCTTTCAGCGGTATTTGATTTATTCAGTAATGTTCCCTCCCACTCTTTTTTGGCAGATCGGTTTATGTAACATTTTCCTGCTAATCATCTCATCATAAAGCTTTGCTCTGCATACTGAGATGAGAAAATATGCGGTGCAGTGTTGTTATAGCCTCACATAGCTTCTTAATGGGGATATTGTATGCACCTCTACCGAAGCTTAACAATTCTATCTATATGGCAAGGGTTATATGTATAAAACTGAAAAGCATTTGAAAATGTAAAGTCAACTATGCCTCCCAATTGTTTCTCTGTGCTGAAGGAATCTACCCGTGACATGAGGCAGTCATCACAGGAAGCCCTGGGTCAGACTTAGCTATTGCACCCACCGCTCTTGTCTCATCTCTGTTGTAATTTGTCTTGTGTGTACTCTTATTCATACAAGCAAGAAAGATTTCAAAGTCTTCCTAGTGATCTGACATCGCTAGCTTGTGGAGATGACTTTGTATCCAGACGATACTCCTGGCTTAACCTAGTAGTACAGAGCCAGTCAATGCTACAGCTAAGTGGAGGGGGATGTACACATTTCGTGACGTGTAAATGCGTGCTTCTTTCTGCACATTGGGATGGTTGGTGGTTGGTTGTATGTGGGTAGACATAAAATATATATTCCTCACAACAAGGTATTTCTTGAGTGGCCACCTCAGAATTCCAGATAAAGGGGTAGAAGAGGGAGGCTCAGTCAGGGCGTTTACATGCAGAGCTTAATCGAACTATGATCGAAATACGGCTTTCTGAATACAGTCCTTGTCCCAGTTTACATGCAGCAGAGAACTGACGGGAACCTGTCCTCTTCCTCCACACTAGGGGGCAATATGTATCTTTTCAGCGGGTTAATATCACGTTAATACGGCCCTCTTTCCAATTGACCTATTACGTCATATAATAAACAAGAGTCGTTCATGCGGCAGACTGGCATTTCAAACCATTCTACTTTTAAAAAAAAATCTCGTACGTAACGTGCGCGCTACTTGTGGTGCAGATAAGATGCGCGCAATCGACGGTTCTTCTACCGGCTCTGTTTATCAACTTCTTCTTCTGCGACTGGCATTGGATGTTTTTGTTTCGGGGTCACATGCCTTATCTGGGTACCTTAATCAGATTTTAGTCGGACTAATGTGTTTACATGCACTTAAATTATCCAGTTATAGTGCGATTAAGGCAATAATAAGTTTTTTTCACATGCATGTAAACGTACTCAGTGTCGGGGACACGTCTCATTAAACTTTGGCTCCTTGTCCCCCTGGTTCCTGTAATGAAAGCTGGAAGAGGAAGAATAGAAAAGACAGGGTTGGGACACACCTTTATAAGGACGTGCTGGAAATGGAATGACGTGGGGCGTGGTCTTGTTCCTGAACTTAAACTTCAAGTCACATTATATTCAAGAAAAAAGCAGTTGGATAAATAGCACTAAAGGCCTGAAGAGCAACATGTGTATTTGATTATAACTTAAACTGTCCTTTTACGTTTGGTGTAGAAACACTGACAAAATGTACAGAAACATGTTTCTGTTTAAGCTCCCCAGAATTTGCAGAGTATCTTCAGTAAGGACAAGGAAGGCCATGTACTGAAGCTATAATACCCAGGCTGACAGTTTATATGGTAAAAATAGGAACTTCACTTGCTGTCAGCTGCTCCTTACATGCGGTGTTTCACCTTCATGCCTGTATGCCTCGCGGCGAAGCTCGCTCTTTAAGGTGTGGTTGCCACAGCATCTCAGCCCTCATCTGCCTCACACACGGCCCTTGATGAATAGGGCCGTGGTGCTATTGTTGGAGGCTAAATTAAAGGGATGAATGCGGTGTTTGGATCCTCACGCCCTTCCTGCTCCAACCCCACAAGTGTGGGCTTCTGTCCTTTTGCATCGTCAGCGATGTGAAATCAAAGCCTCTCTGGTGTCCCATTTTACAGAGCCACGGGGCCCCCAAGGAGAATGAGCGCCTCCCTCCCTGCCATTGTGTGGCCGTGGAGCTCCTCCAAAGAAGAGTGGAGGGGAGTTTATCTGACCTTTTTTGCCATTCAGAGTGAACTTGATATGTACTGTTGTGTTCAAACAAAGACGCATCCATCGTCATAGTGCGACGGCACGGTGCATTCAAGCAAAGGTAGTGAAAAGTTGAAGCGTTACGTAAAGCTGGCTGCTGCTTGACAGGGGGTGGACGAAAAAGACTTAAATGAATTTTGAGTTGTGAGTAAATCAGTGAACAATACTCAGCTTGACTACCTTTACACTCATGGCCAGCATTAATTGATGATTATCCGTTAAGCCAATCTGCTTACTCATTTAGAAGAGATTATTTGATCTGTTCCGGGTGCTATTGATTGGTTCTCTTTCAAATCTCTTTCACATCTGAGATAGCTGAGTGTAATCTGACCTTTATAGCAGCATTTGTAACTTTAACTTTGTTACTTTAAGAGTTTTGTTTCCTTGTATAATTTCATTAGTTGAGTCAAACCTCAGCAGACCTCAGTGGAGTCATTATTGAATAAATGCCATGACTCACTAGATGTGGTTGTTCCACAGACCTTTGAGCCCCTCTCTCCAAATAACAGTGATTCATTTGAATTTTATTGTCATATACCTGGTGACTGGACCTGACCATTTTATTTTTAACCCTGTTCTTGGGCTGTGACACACCATGGGCCATTGGTGAGGATATGCAACCCTAGCTTTTCCTTTATCGCTGTTTGGGCCCCCATCGGCAGCTTTTCAGCCGACATTGAATTGGCGGTGTAATGCCAGATGTCTTTGAAACAGAGGAACATTTTCAGAACGACATTATCATCTAGAATGATTAAACTGTAGACCAACTGATCAGCTCCACCTCTGCTTGTAGCTCCCCCTAGCTAGTTTTCCCCTTTTGAATGAGGGAACTACTGCCACCTGCTGGTGAACCCACATGCTAGTTGAACCATTGGCTATAGTCTTTGTGGTGTGTTCAAGTGCAACTCTTTTGGGCCAGACACAGAATGTGAGGCGACATCTCACTTGGCCCGCGTCGTATTACGGCCACCTTTGACAACGTCGACAACAAATTGGCATTGGCGCACATGACGCAAAGTTACAGCAACAAACAATAATGTCACAAAGCGTCACAACACGTCTACCAAAGTTACCAGAACCACAAAGGTAGCCCACATTACCAGGTCTTAAAGGACTTAAACTGATCTACTGCCACCAGGTCAGTCAAATCCAAATACAAGCTTTGTTTGGACGAGCCCCCACATTGTATTACAACCACCTTCGACTGGCTCACAACAAAGTGGTCTAACACAAGCAAAAATTGTCAAAGATAGTTCGTTGGTGTTGGTTTGGTGTTTGTAGTCCCAAATTCATAAAAAAATCTTCCACAGCTAATCTGGCCACTCTGTTTGTCAGCCAGTTGCTGACTTTATTGTTTGGCGCTGAGCATGTATCACACATTAGGTTTATTAAACCTTTATTTTGCTAAAATAAAAAAAAAGAAACAAGTTATTGAGAACAATGTGAGCTGTGAAAACCAAGCCGTGAGGAAGCATCTGGATGGTTATTTACCGCCTTCCATATTACCCATTTGGTTACAGTCCAATGTTCATAGTTAACATAAAAACACCAGTAACTGTAATTGTGCATTTGAATTCCCGCAATACAGTAAACGCATCATCTCTCTTTTCCTTGCCACTATCTAATTACAGCTCTCATTATTATTGGAAATCCCTTTGAATCAGAGAAACGATTTTATAGCTCACAAGACTAAAACACTGCGACACCTGAGGATTTAACTGGAGCTCGATTTATTATGAGAAGCTCACTTGAGGCAGCTCAACCAATTTAGCAGCCGAAGTAACCTCTTGTGACGCAGGGAATGTGTTTACCGCACAACAACATTTAAACAGGCAGCGTGCCAGCATCAGGCTGGAGGCTGCTCGGTGTTCCCCCGGGCAACAGGGTCTGATATAGGATTCTTTTTCATTTCTGAAAGTAGAAATAAATTTAGTGTTTGAAAAACAAAAAAAAAAGACTATTTATTGTCAGAGTAAACAGGGCAAAACGTGGAACGCTGCTCTGTTATTTTCAGAAGAGCCGTTGCGCTGATTAGGCCCCACGTCTCATTAAATTAAATACTGCATAATAACAAGGGATCCACAGTTTGCCGGGGTAAGGAGGAAAATGACGAGTCATGAGCTGATAATTAGCGCCTTCTGTAATTTCATCAGAGGAGCAAGAGAGATGATGAGATTTCTCCAGGTATTATTGATTTGGTATTTTGGGAACAGATAGTGTTTCTCAGGAATGCACATTACACAGATAAGTCATTTTCCAATCAGTGTGAAAGGGGGCGAAAGCAGCATCTGTTTCCTCAGATAATTAAGTGAGAAGAGATATGGAGTCGCAACGAAGGAAAACAAAGCAGAAAGCTGAGGGTCGTTCTCCTTCACCCACTTGGAAAGTGTGGACTGTTATGTATTGTAGAACAGCTCATATAGAGTTCCAGTCCCTACTTTACAGTGTGGCAGATTTGGCACTCTTAGTATTAGATTAGTATGGCTTTTTTCTTCATAAAGAGGTAGGCAAAAGCATAGGGTTTCCATTTCTTGATAACCTTTTCCATCTGCTCCTAGCAGATTATACTTAGCTGTAGCTAGTTAGCTAATATAGCATGTAGCAGCATCTTAAGTGTCCACCTGATATCTACTTACATAATATCATTCCAACACTGACACTCATGAAGTTTGTAGAGCTAGACTTTCCAAATATCTTGTGTATATTAAAAATGAAAAAGTATAATGTAGAGGGCAGTTCCCTTTTTGAATGGCGACTACAGAAGACAGCCACCTGCTGGTGTGGAGAGGTATTTTATTTTAAACAGTTGTGGAAACGTGCTATGTAGTCCTTTGTAGTAGTCCCTGTGTGTCCTGAATCTACAGAGGTGTAGGACTTCATATTACAGTGAAAAATGACACCACAGTGAAAAAAAATGTAACAGAAGAAAAAACAGCCGAAAGTTACTAAAATCAAAACAGGTCTCAGAATTTTTACATTCTCGTGCTACGTGCTACGTAGTCCTTTGTAGTAGTCTTACTTGTGTGTTCAAGAGCAACTTTTCCTTTCAGGCATAGTCAGTGCAAGGCCACAACTCAGTCCACTACTTCTTTTTTGTTAATTCAGCAACAAGATCTCAGTGCTTCTCCCAAAGTAATCTGGAAAAATGTTGACTGGAGTAACTTAAGACCATGACATCCTGGTAATCTTAATCAGGGATGGAAGAAACAGAAAGTATTACACTATTCATTAGATAACAAATGGGCTCAATGCTACTGGGTCATTTTTCTTACTGTATTAACAGGCAAGCTGCATTTATATATAATGCCTGACTCTTATAGCAAGGGTCATAGTTTCATGTCCCCCGTGTGTCTGTGGCTCATGTCCCGTGGGGAAGCATCTAACCCCCAAAACTGCTTCCCTGGCACTGCGCAGGTTACAGCCCTCTGATCTTAATGTGTACACTTCTTTGTGGACAAATGGACGGGTCAAATGCAGAGAAGAATTTCCAGTGACAAATTAAGAAAAAAATTATATGTAAGAGTACAAATTGGTACAAAAGTCTAGTGGAGTTAATGTAGTAAGAAGCATCGGGCCAAAAATAATTTATTATATTTTATTACAACTGTAACTCCCATTCTTTGGCATTGCTCAGTTGCTCAGTGTCCTTGAGGGTTTGTGTTATGTTAAGTTATGTTATGTTTTTTTTCCCCCCTTCATATCATCCAAAGTTGCGTCATAATTCTTGGCTCAAACTTCTCCAGAGCTCCATCTCATAGTAAGTGAACTATTTGTTCCTGACTGACTCCGATAGCGACACCATAAATCTGGGGGGATGACATGTTTACTGTTGGCTTGTGTGTTATTGTTACTGCGCTCACTTTAGACTTCCCACATCCATTCTTATAGGGTATTGCTTAATTCTCAGAAGGACAAAAAAAACAAAAACAAACATAAAATATTGAATGGAGCCTAATTGGTGGGCTATGGAAAAGGGGCCGAGATGATGAGATGTCTGACTGGATCTCTATCTATACTGGGCAGCGGCAGATAGATGGGTTATGTCCCCTGGCACCGCTAAGACTCCCAGCAGTCTATGTGTACATAGATTTGCTTACGGTGAGAGAACGATTTATGCCTGTTCAGCATTTCTAAAGAAGCTTGCTGTTGGTGGTTGGGGATGGAGACGTGCCCCAGGGATAGAGCGTGGTGAAAGGAACTCTGGGAAAGCTCTGAGACTGGGAATAGCGACCTGACCTACTGTTCAGGAAGTGGTTTGGGCGCCTTTGTAGCGCGTTTGTTTTGCTTGTTTCCAGCATCAGGGCTGTCACGTCTCAGCTGTGTGTGAAGGAGGGAACCATCCCACACTATGGTGCATGCACTTGCACAAAACCGAAGCAGCTGAAGACCGGACGTTTGAAAAGAATGCAGGTTGAGCTTGTTGAGGAATGGGTTTTCATCTGACATTTCTTGCAAGGGATAATAAAACAGAAGGTACTGGAAAGTACAAATTATTTTAATGTCATGCCTGCAAGCATTTCATTCAAATAAGCTGTACTTTCCACATCGGAGCTGCGACTCCAGTTTCTTCTTTTTTACCGTTTTGTGTGCGCTCTCCTTCCGTTCTTTAAGAGGTAGTGAAAACAAGATAGTGTGCCGATTTATGACATCCTTTAAATTATCTGTCACATTAATAAAAAAAGAAAGAATAAATCTGTGTGAACTCTGGAAGCAACAAGGATGTGTTCATTCCTTTTCCTTGCTCCACTGCTTAAAACCATGTCTTATTTTTCCTTTTCACTGCTGAGTGGATTTGTCCAAAACCATAAATCAATAATTAAAGCCCGGGATCTATAACCCTGTTGTCTGAAATTCTACTGATAAGTGTTGAGGATATTGATTAATGATGTGAGGGCCTGCTATAGAAAATATAATTTAGTAGCAAAGCTACATTTGGAAAAGAACTGGAACAATACTGTCAGTGTTGCGTTAGTCTGTTTCAATGTGTTAGCCTGTGGCCTGTCACAAGCCTTTTAGGCCACACCGTGTGCGACTTGTAGCTCCTTGCCTGCCAACAGAGCAGCAGGGCAACGATAGCCGGCTTCTCTCCCGACAGAACTGCAATAAAACCAACAGAAAGGACCTGTCTGGCTAATGATTAACCTCTCCTCTTTTCGCATAAAACACGAGAGAAACTGCGCTTCCTGCCAGCGGAGGAGCAAATTTACAGCAGGTCTGATAACATCCATCAGCGCAAACAAGCACCACGAGCAGTCTAAATCAGATCAAAGACGGAGTACAAGGGGATTAAACCGAACTTTCAAATTATTTTCATGGTGTTTTGTAAGATATCATATGTCATCGATTGATTTGAGTGTTTTTCTGCAGTTCTTAAGAGCACAATCAAGCTGAAATTATTAAGTCCAAGGCCTAGCTGGCCAAGAATTTAAAAGCAAGAGTATTACCTTCCTTCCATGCCTTTCTCCATTGAGAATCCCTGCAACTTTGCAAAATGCAGAAAGACAATCCAGTACTTTATCTACAAACACTTGTGCCCTGTTTAGCCCTGTTATGCTACAATCAAGCTGTACTAAATGCTAATAGTATTATTTTTTTTAATTGTCCCCTTAAATATTTTTTTCAACACAAAGTTCAGTCATTCAATTCAAAGGTAAATACACAAAATCACATTTATTTCAGTAATATTAAAAGCTGAGATGCCGGCTTCTGGTGTTTTGCTAGTCACATTAGCTTTAGCTGTTGCTAAAAGTCTGGATTTTGTCTGCATTTAGCTACAGGCTTGCTAGAGCCTGTAGCTAAATGCTATCTATGCTATCTATCTATGCTATCTATGCGAGTTCATCAAAACAGATTTCTTTTACCTGCAGATACATTTAGTTTTGGTGTTAGCTAATGCTAGCTATCTGCTAAATATATCTTCCAACGTTAATTAAATCCAATTCAATTCAATTAACGTTATTGGCCTTCTGAATGGTCTTCTCACTGCCACGCTGAGAGGTCCTACCCTTTATCGAGCTCTTACTTCCTGTATTACTGTTGGTAGGTTAACACACAAACCATAGAAAAGCAGGGGTCCTTTAGAGAAATGCGGAAAGGCAGACGCGAGACAGCAAACAGACACATTAGCAGACATTGTTCCAATTTAAAGTTATTATGTGTGGTTATTTCCTCTGACGCATCCACACTTGTTGACTGTATGCTTTTTCATAATTCCAAGTTTCAAAGCTAGTCTACAGGTCAGTCAGAAGGCTAGCATACTGTCATTTCTGTTTTGCTCAAGATGCTTTACAAAACCCAAAGTTTGAAAATCCCAGAGCAAGGAAAAATGTCCCTTAACAGTAACTTTAATAGTTAAGAAAGAAACTTTAACTAGTTGTCTAATGATGGGATGCTATGAATGTACCTTCACAAAGTAAAACCGGATACAGTCCATTTTCTGAAACATTGGAAGGCATATAAAGGCTTGTGATAATAAATGGATAGGGTGTACTCACCGCGGTGTAGTTGTTTCATTATGCCTGTTCAGCATTTCTATCAAAAAAATAAAAAATAAATTAACACATTTGTATTATTTGTATTTTCTTGATTTTCATGTTAAAAACCTTTCTTTCTCTTTTTGTTTATTCTTTTTTTTCTTGCTTCAGTCCAGAGTTTTTCAAACAGTTCCAGTGTAACCACTGGTCCTCCAGTCCTATCAGCACTGCTGGCTGTATGACATGACCCATCGTGACATGAACACAATAGGTACAGAACTTCACAGCTCTGGAAGGGCCAGCAAAGCGGTGTTTTTGTGTCCGAAGGCAACCAGACAGCCATGGGTGTCCGTCTGATGGCGGTGGGGAATCAATAGAAACTGTTCAATGAGTAACACAGCTTCACTCAGGACCGAGCCACGGGCGCCACTAATTGCTCTTGCTTGGTTTGCAATTAGTCCGACATTCTGCCGTTAATGTGATTAGGTCACTTCTGATAAAAGCAGATTTTGGCAAACGCCTACCTTGGATGTCTGAAGACTCGGCACTCTTCCATACAGCCACACATGATTGAGTTTGATGAAATCACATGAACTTTTCTGCCTGAGAATGTGAAAGTGAGAAACAGGTTATTGATTTACGATATATTATATGGCAAGAGCTCCATCTAGCAGGGCAGGGAATTTTTCTGTCATATGAAATGCATTGTTTGTGCTGCAGGACTTACAGACACCAGAGAATAAACTGCATGCTGATTTACGTTCTCTCACTCTACAAAATGTGTTTCAGCGTTAAAGTGCCTCCACTCAGCTCCACTGCCACTACTGTATCATCTGCTGCCTAAACAGCAAACCTCCCTCTAGGCTGCACCAAAATATCGAGCCACTTAAGACCACTGAAGTATAGGGAAGTTGGGCGCATTCAAATTAGCATCCTCTTAATCACGCTACAAATGTGGAGATTAATTCGGTAAATGCACCCTTGCTCAATTTAATAACACTCAGTAGGAGTTTTGGGTCTGCGGCGTTGCTTGGTGATGCACAATTTGGGCTGTGTAATGCTGGAAGTCACATAGTGCTGTTTACTGAGTCACTGTGATTACGACTCGTCTCTTCCACACTGCAGTTTAGCATTCTCTGTCGCATTATCTCTGATTTTGCCTTTAAAGTAGCACTGACTTACGTTTTTGGTAGAACTTGCTGGCTAAGTGTGTGTTTGCTCAGTTGACCCTGAGCAACACCACCATTAGAGGATAGGTCTTCAACAGAGGGGTCTGAGGAGGTATTGCAGGCGGGTCGCAAGATTTTTGGTTGGTTGGACATTTTTTTATATATATTTTTCAAATATTTCCCCCCTACAAATTTAAATTTCTTTAAATACACATTAACACAAATCCGACATTTAGCGATACAGGAGCTGTCTCAACAGCGAACCTTCACACAGAGCGCCACACTAGCCAAGAGCTGTCAATCTAAGCCTTCTGTAGGCCCCTCCTATGTCACTGTTGAGCCAATCACGAGGCCACATACTACACTGACTCTCTCTGCTTCAGTCCTCAGGTGAAATCCCAGAGGCAGCAGTGTTAGCAGAAGAGAAGCTGACAGTGCTTTTCGCTCTCTAGAGGCCAGAATGCATCGCTTTGTTTTATTTTCTTTATATGTCAGTTTGGCCTTAAAAACATTGAAAACCTCTGCATTAGAGTACCATTGGAGTTCCATTACATGTTACATACAGCCTCATGTTTCTGGAAACCCGGCAGATAGGAGTCCAACATTTTTAGTATTTTTTAATTTCTACCATAGACTGTATATAAATTACGACATTGTGTCCCCACTTCCTTCCATCTTCCAGAGTTGTGATAAAGATATCAGTTGTTTTCATTGAAAAACTGCAGTCTTTTATGTCCTTTTCACACTTCGCAACTTCGTTCATGCCGCGGGCCAGATTTGACTCTCTGGCAGGCCGCTTTTGGCCCGCGGGCCTTATGTTTGACACCTGTGGTCTATGGTTTCCACCACTGGCTTTTTGCTCACTTTGTTTGCTTTTTGGTGTTAAGTTGTAGTTATGTGGCAGATAGTTTTGTTCTCTGGTTGGAACAGGAAGCTCGTGTGATGAGAGCAGCATAGAGTCCTTTGAAGAAAACAAGACGCTTCAGGCCATAAATCAGTTATTTGAATCACAGTGTGATAACTTCCCCGTTGCCTAAAAATACACTTAACAATACGCAATCCCTGCAAAGTCTTCTACCCATATTATATCCAGAGAACAGCGTCAGAGGAACGCAATGGTGATAAAATTATATAATGAACTGAGTGCATTAAAAGCATTTGTGTAACTGTGATTTTAATCCACGTAGTCCTTAAATGATAAATGGAACATGTGCTCTGAGACAGAGGGAATGTTTTTTCTTCTTCTTTTACTGTTATCAGCTTTCATCTCTGCGTACACAGTCACTGAGTCGCCTGCCTTTGTGATCCGGTCAAGCCCGGTGATACAGTGCACATTATTTCTTTTTTTCAAATCTGGGCCAAAACGCTCATTGTGATGCATGCTAACAAAGGCTCCTCTTTGCCATGTGTACATTTCTTTCCATTGGCAGCGAAAAGCAGGCGATCAAGTTACCTCTAATGAGGAAAGGACTTCACACCCCATTGGTTGCACTGTCTACCTGGAATCCAGGCCGCCGCAGAGCAAGCGCCGCGAAGCAGCCTCAGTGGGAAAGTCACGGTCAAACAAGAAAAGCAAACTGGCCCAGAGGAGGAACGCGCAAGTCAGCCTGGCTCATCAGCAGCATGATAAATGAATCTGTTGTTATTCTGCTTTCAGGGCGTTCAGGGGATAATTGGAAGTTGCATGACACAGACTTCCCTCGCATGAAAACACTCGGAGGGTGTTAGGTTGGAAAGGGGGATGAGGGTTAGCGAGGAACAAAATCAAGATGACGAATCACGATGAAGTGCCCGACCAGGTTGGCTAATAAAAAGAGGCACTACTTCATATGTGTGAGCTACAGCTTGTCACACAAATCAGTCAGCAGCCACCGTCCTGAGCTCAAAGGCAGGACTTGACTCCTTTAGGAGCGTAATGAAACGTGGCAGAGACACTCTGGCGGAGGTAATAGGTTTTTTTTTTTTTCTTTTTTCCCCTTTCTTTGTAGCGGTTAATTGGAAAACAGTTCAGGCTGAGATGCCTTTTTAAACCCAGTTCAAAGGCACATTTCAAAAGGCAAAAGATGTTTCCCCCGTTGTCTCTCTCCTGCAAACGGCGGCAGCAGCAGCCGCTCGGTATGTTGACGCGACGACGCAGATAGCCTCCGGGACTCAAGAGGAGCACTCAGTGCCATTGGGAGTCACTCAGGCAAATGACAGCTCCTACGGTGAAGATGATTGAAAGTGCGGACACGGGGGCTTGTGTGGTATCAGTGTTGTGTACTTTCTCAAAAATGTACAGGGGTAGTACGTTGCTACTATCTTGTTTCTACTTTGCATCTAACCGACGGCGATAAAACTGCATGCTAACCGCGCCGCCTACGTTAAAATAATTCTCCTGTCTTCTAACCTCCGTGGCGTAATGTGTCCTCGGGGTAGTTGGTCTGACTCGGTTGAACACGGAAGAAAACAATGTGCAGAGTTAAAATTGTGTTTGCACAAGCCAGCAGCAAGTGGATAATGGGCCGCTCTCTAGTTTGGAATGTAGGTCGAGCAAATCCAAGTTTGTTCTTCTTTTGGTCAGGGTGACAAGCCAAACATATTCATCTTATCTTGTCCCGCCTCAGCTGCGAGTATTACAGGGAGACTGTTCAGATCTTCACCCCAGCACCACATCGCAAACAGTCAACACAGCTTCACCTGTGCTGCTGCCTGGTTCACCTGTAACACCCGCTGAACATGCATCCCACCGTTGCTCGCCGTCTTTCTCAGCTCGGCCGCCGACCGCTCAGACATACACCGCATTAATCTAAGTGTCTGTGTCAGTTTTATGAGGAAAAAAACAAACTAACAAATTAGAACTCCACATTTGCGCCCTCTAAATACTGTAATAATTCACAGCTCAGTTCAAATACGTGTTAGCAAACAATTAGCTCGGTTTCGGGCAAATGCGGGCACGACGTAATGACATAAAGGCAGCTCCGAAATGCTTTCCATCTTGTTTCTAAATGGCTGCTGAGTTATATGTTTTAAGGAATTAGTTCACTGTGTTGAAAAATTGAGACCGCACCGAGCCAGGCAAGTTGTTTACCCCGGCTTTCAGGTTTAATGCGAAGCCAAGATAATCACTTTCTTGGGTCTAGCTCCGCGTTCCTCACACAAAGAGATATGACTCAATGTTTTCTCCTCACTTTCAACAAAAACCCTTTCATCTCTCCCTTGCCAAAAAAGGTGAATATTTGTAATAACCGGGATGCCAGGCTTCTCTCGGGGATGAACGTAAAGATCCCCATTTCCCAGCGCGCCTTTGTGTGGAGTGATATTCCGACATTCTCAGTGGCACCGCGTGACTCATTAGCCGAACTAAAAGCAGAAATGCTGCAGCGATTGTCAGATTGTCACATGGCAAATTGGTGTTTACAGGTACTCTCTCTCTGACAAACAAACTGTTTGGCTTGTGTCTCTGTGCGGCACAAAGATAATGACTTTATAATTCCGTCTGAATGAAGCGGATCACCATTTCCGTGAGGCAGATTACTTGTTGACGGTAAACCATTAAGACGGTGACTCACTGGTCCGGCGGGGGATGTTGATTCTTTCTATTTTTGAGTGAGGCCGACGCTGCAACGGACAGGCTAACTATCTCGTGTGAGAGGAGGAACAGCTGATGAGGATCTTTGAGAGCTCATGCTCCGTGATGCCGAAGGTCGTTTGGATGCAATCATCTGGCACTGCTCAAATAGGTATTAGCATTTAGACGAGAAGAACATTAGAGTGGCTTGTCTCTTCCGGGCCTCTTCGCGGGTTATCTTCAGCTGATTAGTTGCAGAAGTAGTCGCGTCATAGGTCGACGTGCACATTAGGGCTGTGAGCCTGGCAATCGGCACGAGAACCGATGGTTTCAAGTGGATTTTACATCCAATATACATCCTGAAAATGAAACTACAAACATGCTCAGTTTACTTTGGCTTCCTCTCAACACATTTTCTCCTCTTTCTTTTTGCAGCTTTGGTGGTGAGATTTCTGACCAGACGCTTCATCTGGGAGTACGATCCAACGCTTGGTAAGAAAGATTTCTCAAAACTCTTCGTAGTAGCATTCAATACTATATTCTACTACCCTCGTCAGAGCTAAAGTGATGGAAAATGCTTACGTTACGACTGGAAAGCACAATCTCGCAGCTATGAAAACCTCCTGCTGCCTCTAAAGTTCAGTAATTAACATGTCAAATAAAAAGTGTAACGGACATTCTCCTTGCACGATCCGCGCGCAGCCTCCTTTATTCTCTCCACGCGACTCGAGTGAGCAGACGGTGCATGTGCCGCGAAAACCAGTTCTTTGTGAGCAGGTTCACCCTTACTGGCAGCCTTATACGTTCTAACTAAAAAAAACTAAAAAACTACAAGAACGAACAGATGACATGGCCAATAATAAATAGTCCCAAATTATCTGAGAAATCACTCTGCCTGGAATGGGAATTCAACGGGCTCCAGCTTCAGGTTAATCCCTTGGCGCTTGGCACACCTCAGGAATAATCACTGCAGTCTGTAGCTGCTAGCTAACTAAAAATCAGCCTTTTAAGGGAGCTGCGTGTTTTTCTGTGCAGTGATCCTCATAATGATACAATAATCAGTGTAAGTAGCGGACCAATAAATCAGGTTAAACCCACAGAAACCTCAAATTAGCCTGTAGCGCATTAGCCTGACCCTGTGACCTCCCAGAATCTCGATTCAGATAATATTTAAAGTATGTCACAACCATTAGATGCCTTTGTAGTTCATACAACTACACTTTTGTGCTAAGCTAACAGGCTGCCGACAGTAATTGTCATATGTGGCGTACAGGTAGAGCAACATCAGTATTCTAATGTAAAAGAAGCAGTTTTCCTTTGTATGCAATATAGATATAATTATCTTGTCTATGGAGTAAAAAAGGTGCCTGAAAATGACAGAAAATCTGAATTTAAAAATATAAATATAAAGAATAATGATTCACACTGGTTGAACGCATTGCAGCTTCCCTCCTCCCTCATCATCTTTTGCATAACATAGAACTGGCCCCTTTCATACGTGGACGCTGATTGAACCAATTCATCGCGCCCTAATTATAGGGCACACAGCGTCTCCTGTGTACCGCGCTTTTCATTTCCCGGCACAATGCGGAGGACCGGTGCCTCTCGATTGTTCGCGTCGTGCTCTCTTCAATAGCCTGTCTGTTTATGGTGAAATCATGAGCGTCGGGAGGCGTGACCAGCATAGCCCACCGCGCTGGGGAGCATGTGTAATCGATGTAAATGTAACGGCATGGATGATTGCAGATGTATTGCTTTCGTGCCATCTGCGTCACATCACGTCTCGGAGGTTGTTGAGATGTTTCAATAGGAACGTTGTAAATTTGGAGGTGATTGATTTGGACAGAGCTCAGGGGCCGGGTATGAACAGAAATAAGTAGAATTTTTGCCCAAGTTGTCTTTTTTTTGTAATCATACTAAATATCTCCTCCTTGACTACCGCCTGAGTCGCCGTCTCGGCATCGCCACAGCTTGAAGTCCTGCGTAATGTGAACTACAGCAGCATTAAAGGGTACCTGTGAACAATCAGACTGCCCACGTCAAATTACCCGCAAAGTGGTAAGAGCGTTATCAAAACGCTGTTGTGGCCACACCTGCTGACGGGGAGGAGGGTGTACGTGCGAGAGCGTTAGCCTTAGAAAAATGGGATTACTGGCAGAGGGTGGGCCGCACTTCATCCGTCTCAATAAGCCTTCCAGCGGCTACGGCTCACCGTTCATCTCCATTTATTATCCACCTATTTATTTGCACGGGGCTTATAAACAAGCTCGGATGTTCTTTCCGGCAATGAATGATCGCCGTTGCCTGTTGTCAACATGGTAACAGGCAATTATGAGAGTTTGGTCTCGTTTCATTCAAACCTCAGTACAAAGCAGATGATTAAGCGCACACTCGACCATAGTTTGCTGCAAGCAGAGGTGGAATAGATGAACTGATGCGAACTGATCTAATAAGATATATACTGCATGTTTACACTATTATTTAAATAGCTTAATATTGAATGCAAAATGATAATAATAGAGTATATTTATAAGTAGCACTAGGTCAAGTTTAATATAGTAGGTAGGGGGTCACTACTTAATCTCTTCGTCATTTTGGAGGTTCTTGGTCCGAAAACCGTTGAAGACCCCTGCCCTAAAATATCAGGAATAATGTAATGTTGAAATATGAGATTTTCCACACCTGTATCCATGACCGTGAATTTCGTCAATAGAGAAAACCTTTAGAAACAAACCCATGTTTTCATCGAACTGCCGTCATTAAAACTCGATCAATACGTTTTCTGGTTAACACAGAGTCAAGATCAAGGGTTGACGTTGTTCACAGGTTGTTTAGAGGTGCAGATACTTTCCCATTCAGCCGAGTTAAAAAAATAAAAATTAAAAAGATTGTGCCACCCCTCTCATCAGCTCTAATTAGTCCACTCTGTGGATGCATTTCTACCCCACATCACTGGAACATACCTCGAACCTTTTTTGGCATTTCTGTGCAAGAACGTTATTTGCTGACAGTAAATCAAGGTATAAATGCGTAGTTTTATTTGCTGCCGACAACATTGTTTCAGAGCCAGAGACGAGCGGTTGACCAACCCCCATCTGTTCTGCTTAAGCGCTAGCGCCGCAGGATCGTTATTTCTGACGTCTAGGTAACGGCTAAAATAAATAAAAGAAAGAAATCCTGGCTGTTCTCCGCTTCCATAACAGCCATACCTATACAGTGAGCTAACACGAGGCAATATTTGCTCGGTTTGGTTGGTTGATTTATCGGTTGTTAAACTTGTGAGTGGAGATGTCTTACAGTTTATATTTACAATGTCACTGACTGGCTAAAAAAGCAGCCAGTCACAATCCATCCTCACATTTTCAGCTTTCATTGAAGGGCGGCTTTCATTCTGTTTAGTATTATTAAACCTTTATTTGTACGTCCGTCTGTTGGCTCTGCACGCCTTTCACTGGTGCTGGCAGATGCTGCGAGTGCGCGCAGATAACACACGGCCGCAAGCTGGGTCTCATCCCCCGCGGCGCGACGGGGAATGGTAGCTGTTCAGGCTGCACGCGGCCACAGCCTACGAGCAGTAATTGTTTCTGTCTGTGTACACCGTCCAGTTATAGCGCCCGTCACTGTGTGAGCTTTGGCTCGCGCGAAAAAGAGCGTGCTGCTCTGACTGTGGTGTGACATTACAACAACATGAAGAATGCACGAACATTTTGGAAATACAATACAGGGACTTTTTTAAAAAAAAAAAAAAAAAATGTTATGAGCAGACTGTGGAAGCAGGCGCTGCCAAGCCTTACCAACGAACTGGATTTTTTCCGACCCATTTTGACACTTTTTTGAATCCGCGCTGACACTCTCTCTTTCTGCCTTTGCCAGCCTTCGGGGAGTGAGGGGTTTTATTTTATGTTATGAGAGGTGAATTGACCGCTGTGAGGAAATGACTGCATTTTTCGTTTCTTTCCAAGACCTCTGGAGAGGATGGTGGGGCCGGTTAAATCATTTCAACCCTGTCAGTGCATTTAGCCACGAATACACCAGGGGGTGATGGTGGTGGTGGTGGTGGTGGTGGTGGACGGGGACAGATGGGGTACTGTTGCAGCTGACAGAGTGATGGCTCCCAAAATAGGCCGTCCCACGAGTCGCAGTGTGAGACTCTGGTTCTCTCCGGAGACGCTCCCCATGCCTCCAGCCAAACAGATGTACGGGCTACTTCCGCCTCTGGCTCTCTGTTGCGTTTCATTTGCGTCAAAGGACGCAGTTTATCCCCCAGGAGAGGGGAGTGCACCTGGGACGCAGCGGGGTGGGCGCGCACGACCTGCCGTTTTAAACCCCCCTGTCACTGAGAATGTGGAGATTTTTCTGACATCTGAGACCTTCTGCATCGTTATGAATAGGCTCGAGGTTCTGAGTTCATCACTTAATTAACAACAACTAATTCCATATTCACACGGTTCACAAGGAAAGCAGACTTTTACCATCTGATGGTTCGCATTCTACAGGTTTATTGTCATAGCCAAGTCTATAGTCAAGTAACCAGCAGTTTGCAAGGACCCTAAGATCAAGATGTTATCCAACCAGATGCTACTATTAAAAGAACTTTGTATAAACATAAACATGAAAATAATATATATTGGATTAGTAACTAACATTATGTCCAGTGTGGCCCAATTGGGAGGTTTTGAATTTTATTTTCCGGCTAAAAGATGAGCGAGCTAACAATGTTTGGGCTGATTTGGGCAAATTTTTTCTAAATGCTCCTGCTTGAGAGCACATGACTGTGCATTACCGGTGCCTCTTTCCAAAGAGTTGAAAAGCACTCCATCTCAAGGGAGCAGGTCTGACTGATGTCGACATTGGTGGGGACACAAAAGTTCTCCAAGATGATCATAGTCAGAGAAAAAATAAACAGAAATCAACATTTTTTCATTCATAGCTGAATGGAGGATACAAGAATTCAGTGTGTGTTGCAGTGTTATAGGTTAAAGCAACTAACGAAAAGACAAGGAGGCAACTTCGAGGAATACACTAGGGCAGGGGTCGGCAACCTCCAACACTCAAAGAGCCATTTGGATCCGTTTCCCACCGAAAAGAAAACACTGGGAGCCACAAAACCCCTTTGACATCTAAAATGAAGATAACACTGCATATATCGTTTTTACCTCTATACTAGGCCCATAGTGTGTTGCATTTATGAAATGAAAGAACTGCAGAGTAAATGAAATTGCATTTATGTAACATAACAGGGATTTATCCGTGGTTAGCTTACCTGGGGTCGAAAAGTCCGATAAATAGCGGACTGGACCTGCCGGGGGGGTGTCGCACGTCGGCAGTTGTGACGTATATGTTGAGCGACAAAAAATTAAATACATTTTATTTTAATGTTAAAAGATCACCATTAATTCAAATTTAGAATTATATTTAAAAAACTAACGCACTAAAATAAAAATACATTTGAATTAAATACTCGATAGCAACTACTAAATGTGTTGCAATGCACTGTGGGAGTTCAGTGTTTTTTGATGTTACAACCGTGAGTGTGGTGTGGCATTCAGTGTCATTCAGTTGTTGTGTAGCTCTCGCTCGTTCACTGATGAGTGACTAGTTGCCGCTATTCTGAGGCAGTTAGTTAGCGTAAAAAAGTGAGCGGCTTTGATCAGTGTCCTTGCTCCGCACCGCTCGCCACAGAGAATCGCAACAGAGGAACGAAAGAGCCGCATGCGGCTCCGGAGCCGCGGGTTGCCGACCCATGTACTAGCGGCATGAATGAAGTAACCTTTGAACAAGCACATTAGTGTCCACTGGTTTCCAGCCTCCCCTTCTGCTTCTCTACTGTCTATCTAATGACAAAAATATGTTGATGCATGACAAATGAAAACAGATTAGGGACACAGTGATCATCGAGTTTGGTGGTACAGTTATTGCCTGAGCAAAATAGGCTTTTACTTTCACACAATTATTACATGGAATTTATCCCCCCCCCCCAAAACGTGTGGGGGAAAATACAATAAACCCTCAGAGTCTAGATGCTCATTTAAACAGTTGCTCTCTTCCGCACAAATAAATGAAAATGAATAGTAGTAAAAATAACTTTAAAAAAGTCTATCTCTTTGGTATTAAATATGGTCTTTTATACAATATCTGTATTGTTGAGCCTCTACTGGAACACAAATGGAACACAAAACACAAATGTAAATCTAAGTGACACCACTGATATTAAAATCCGTCCAGCTGACGTGACCCAGGCGGAACAAACGCCTGCCGCCTCCTGTCCAACTAGCAGCAGGTTGCAAGTAGTTACAAGCAGATGGAGTGACAGTGGGGACAGCCAATCACATGTTAGCTGGAAACCAGGAGAGCCAATCGGAGAGTGATACTTAGGTTAGAGGCGGGATTACTAGCAGAGACTGACTGTTAACCCTTTGTGCGTCGTAATTAGTAACTTAACACTATGGGCAGTGGTTGTATTGGTAGTGGTGACCCAGTAATGGCCGGATATACCGTCCCTACCCAATTCTACGCCCCTGCTCCATCTGTCTATGAGTGGACACCATCAAACGACTTCATAGTTGCCAAATGTGAATAGTTTTGATGGTTGGCTGCTGCAATTTGTTGCTGTATGACTTATGCTAACCTGGGAGGTTAAAGTAATATGTAAAATATCAACCTAATATTTTGTTATTCCATTGTACAAGCCCAACACAGACAAAAGCTTTCACCTTCTCAAGTTTTTTCAGGACTATATTCCCCCAACAAATCTATACAAAACCTACGCCATAGTGGGCAACTACAGTGTAAGCTAGTCAGCTGTGTCACACAATGTGACTGGAACTGAGCAGCACATGTCAAAGTTAAAAGTCGTCGGTCAACATTTCCTTTCACTGAAACCACAGAATGCTACACAGAAAATAGCTAAGACATCTGAGCAGAGGGTCTGCAGGAGGCTGTCAAGGGAGAGCGCTGTGTGTTTCCAGGTTTCCAGAACCAACCCCCTCTTCATCATCAGTCTGCTCACTTTTAGAATCAGAATATTAATATTACAAAGGAAATATTAATTGACTTCTTGTGCTGGAATAAAACAAAACATTTCAAATATTTTCCCTTTTCAAAAGAACCATGTGTCAAGGAGAAGTAGCAGAGCAGGTGGGACATCAGTCATCGTCTGAACGTAATAGTCAGATTGAATTCATAAAAAAGTCATTAAGAAGGAGCCAGATCAAACTCTCTGGTAAAGAGGATTGCAAAACCCAGCAGAGGGATTCAGGGTGTCCAGAGCTCACTGTGAGGTCTTTACACAGATGGGATTATTTTACAAGGGGGCAATTCAGGCAGATAACTCATGCGCTGTCTTCTGGTGGTGGAATGAAAGTTCACAGTTCACACCTGTCTTCTCGTGGCAGGAATAAGAAGCCCTTATCTTGTTTTTCAAAGCAGAGGTGAAGCACAGATTGTTTCAGGTCATCGCAGTCATCAGCCCTGCAACCAGGAGGGTCTTGGACATGCTAGAGGAAAAGCACCTGGCTCCAAAATGTGGGATAATGATTTAACGGAAGAAGAGTCGGGAGAAATGAAAACGTGATTTCCTTTTGCAGTCAGTGGTGTCTGACTGAGACGGACATGCAGAAACCAGCGTGTCTTCTTTCTTTGACCTGAAAGACGGCTCCTTCTTATTTCAGAGATGGGCATAGGACGAAGGTCCACAAATGCAATTTACTGGCCAGTCAGTTTTACGGTGCAGAAGATATACTGAAGCAATTACATGAGTCATTTATATGCTGTGCCCAGAGCATATTTTCAATATTAAAGAGGATTAGACAGGAAGCAGTGGTATAATAGAAAAAAGTCTTACGCACGCAGTAATGATCAGTTTTATGTGTAATATTCAAAAGAACTGCACTTTTCATCTGCCATCTTTCATTGTAATTGTGTGCTTCAGTAACACATTAAAATAAGTTCTACAAATGATGACTCACACTGCACTGAATTTGTTAAATGTAAGAAGTATCTCTTTGTAATTTGTGCCTTACAGAGTCAACATATCGCCACCAAGCCAATATTGATGATGAGGTCGTCACCATGGAGATTCTGGACACTGCGGGGCAGGTGAGGCCATGATGCAACTCACATCCATCATCAGTCGTCCCATAAAAACAGTAATCCTTTACACAATGAGTCTGAGTTATGATGATTCCATAGTTCTCTCGCTTGTTTCAAAGTAGAAAAAGAAACATTTCACCTGCTGATAAAGGAGTTAGCGTTTCAAGTTTGATATACCGGAACCGCAAGTTAAAAAGAAGCCAAATTTCAACAATCCGTTTTTTTCCTAAATGGTGGCTGCCAGTGGGTACACAGCTTAACGGAGGCTGTTTTGCACGATGGTGACGTTTAACACTTGCATGTACGGAGACTCTGAGTGGTCAAAAAGGTTTAGGCGGATGCAGAAAAACTCATAAAACAGAACCTTAGCTGTAATACGATTGAATTGAGTATTATGCAACAGTTTTGAAAGATAAATAAAAACTCCTTAGTTTGCCAACTTATTTATTCATTCATTTTCTGTAACCGCTTGGAAGTTGGGGTGGGCGTGGGGGGAGGTGCTGGGTGAGAGGGAAGGTTACACAATAGAGAGGTAAATAGAAGAGATAAATTTGTAATGGCAATTTGTAGCAGAGGAAGGAAAAGAACTTCAAGAACAGAAGACTATCCTGATATTATTCCTCCCAAGTCTTTTTGCATTATGCGGTTTAGAGAAGAAAACATTTTAATTCACAAAAAAAAAGTAATTTTGTGTATCTGCACTTGTTCCTGATGCTAAAAAAACTGTCCGCATTGTCATCCTCCCACTGCTGCCTTTCGTGGAGATATTCGAAGAATTGTTGAAGTGGATACGAGAATGAATGGCACATAAAGACGGTAATTTCCTGCAGTCTAACAGGAGCGTTGCCAGGTTCTGACCATGAGGGAGAGCTTGCGTAAGTCCTAGGCCTGGAGATAAATGTGCTGCAGTACTGCGTAGGTGTTCTGCTGGCGGCTGATTTCCCCAGCGACACCTCAGCCAAGTCATCTCTCTCTCATTACATTGTAGTCTATTTTCAGCTGACATTAGGATGAGGTCTGAATGTTTCCAGACGTGGCTGCAGTAGATGTCAGGCCTCTCCTGATTGTATCAAAGCATTGTGCTAACTGCAGAGATTTTAGGTGGGGTGAAGTCTTCCTGATTGCTCATAAATTCCAGGTTCAAATGTCGGTCAGGTACACAAACGTCAAGCTTTCTCATCTGTCATCATCTTAGGATACCTACGTGATGTGAATCCAGCCTAAGCCTTCCCTTAGTCAAGTTATGATTTCAAGTCTGCCACACGACCAGTCGGGTCCTGTTACAACTGAACAGACTGTTTCTGCCTTGACGTGATCAAATTAGGAGCACATGCTTGCACGCTTGACTGCATGCATTCCTTAGACGGCCATAGATTTAATTTAGACCTAAGAAGGTGTGGGAGAGCGCAGGGAGAAAGTCTGGGACTGAACAGAAATCCTTTTTTTTTTTTTTTTTTACATGTTTTACATGTGCAAATTTAAATGTGTTTCACATTTTTATACAAAATTATGTATGCAGAGACTGAAAATGCTGACACGTTTATGTCCAAAAATGTGTGTTCGACACTACACGATATGTTATGATACGATATGGTACGGTACGGTACGATACAATAACGATGCAACACTACAAGATGTGATGCGATACGATACGATACGATACGATACGATACGATACGATACGATACGATACGATACGATACGATACGACACGACACGACACGACACGACACGAAAACATCCCGATACAACACGACACGACATACTTTACAATACCTAACCTAATGTGGAACCCCCAGAGCATGCATAAAGGCAGGGTGGCACGCATATGGAGGGACCCATCTACTTGAGGCAGGCTGAGTAGAGACAGAAAAAGAGAGAGGAGAGAGCAGCGGTAACCATTTATCTGTCATAGCTACACAGATCTGTCTACAGCATACACGTTGAATCTGATCGTGATACAAATAGAAGATATAGCTGGTGCTGACGGAATAGCTGATGCATGCTACATGACAGCTATAATAAAGCTCTTAGTGACAGCAGTTGTATCTGAAGAATAGTTGAAGTGGATGTGAGAATGAATGGAGGTACTCGAAGATGGTAATTTGATAATTTACTTAAGTGTAAAAGGGGCATTGCCTGCTTCTGACCATGAGGGAGAGCTTGCATAAGCCCAAGGACTTACACAAGCTGGTAAATACAGCCAAAAGGCAGTTAGTTTGGTGTAAAAGCTGTGAACAATGGACAGGTGGCATAGCTTTGTTCAAAGCCCATAGACAAGGAATAGTTGGCACATAAACCCCTTTAACATTGTCTTAACATACGAAGAGTAGCATTTTAGTCCATTCAATTGTATACAAAGCAAGACTAGCTTTTCAACCAGCTGGTATAAGAACTTGCCAGTGGTATCAATCTCCTCTTCAAAAGGAGTGTCAAACTATTCATTGATGAATATTTAAATTACCATATTTCTTGCCTTCATCTCAGGAGGACATCCAGCAGAAAGAGGGTCACATGCGTTGGGGTGACGGATTTGTCATTGTGTACGACATCACTGACCGGGGAAGCTTCGAGGAGGTGGCGCCGCTCCGAAGTCTCCTAGAGGAGGTGAAGAAGCCAAAGAATGTCCCCCTGGTTCTGGTGGGCAACAAGTCTGACCTGGACCACGTCCGGCAGGTCGGGACAGAGGAAGGAGAGCGCCTGGCCGCGGAAATGGCATGTGCCTTCTACGAATGTTCAGCCTGTGCCGATGAGGGTGGCGCCGTGGCCGAGGCTTTCCACGAGCTCTGCCGAGAGGTGAGACGCCGCAAAGCCGTCCAGGGCAAGGCCAGACGCCGCAGCTCAACCACCCATGTCAAACAGGCCATCAACAAGATGCTGACCAAGATCAGCAGCTAGGAACGAGCCACGCTACCGTGTAAGAACAAAAAAACGTAAAGCTTACTCATAAAATGTGTTGGACAATTATTGTTTGTAAAACGGACCAAATATGACCGATTTTATGTTGAACTCATTCTTTTGTGATTCTCTGATCCTCCTTCCCCTTGGCCCGAGTGCAGTGTCTCTTTCATCGGGAAGATGTTAATGATATTTGGGACACTTGACGAATGATATCTTACAGAAACCTCAGTGGATCAGAACAATTCTGGATACCATTGACCTTCTTGTATACTTTTATCCAACTTTCTCTCTCACCTTATCAATAAGGCAAAGGAAAGTCCGAAAACGATGCATGCAAGCTGTCCCAATACGCATGCAGGAAATCCAAGAATTTAATGATATTGCACAGGAAGACTTTTGATTTTGTTCCTTCTATCTTGTCTGTAGAGGGATATTGTAATGTGCTTTGGCGAATGTGTCTAACTGTTCTGTCAGCAGTGGTCAAAGAAAATTCAGATCAGATCAGAGAACTACTGTTAGTGTAAGGTAGATATACCGTGGTTCATCCATGTCAGTTCTAGGCAGATCCAAGAATTGTCGATGTCTGTCCTGAAAGCAAATCTTGTGACGAAGTCCACTATGTATTGTTGACGTTAGCTGTTCTGGAACGGACTGTCAGGCTTCCCAGGGCACATGGAACTCGAGATCTTTTCCTTGAGGAACCAAAGCACAGGTTCTCTAAACACACAAAGGGAAGCAATCTTACATTCTACAGATGTACATGTATGGCTGTAATAATAATACTGTCAACTGCAGCAAGTATGACTTAGTGTATAGCCATAAGCACTTATGTGTCTTGGAAATGTACAAAACCCAAAGATGTCTACAGTAGAAGATACTGTAATTGTTCAAATGTGATATATATATGTGTCGATCAAAACAATCAGCTGTGCACCTGTAAATAAAATGGATATATCCCACCAGTTCTTCTCTTAACGAATTCATGGGTGCATGATATTCAAAAAAAAGAAGCTCTTAATGGCATTAAGTTTGACAACATAATCACTATGATACAGGCACCTTCACTGCACCAGGAGACAGATCATCAAATGTTACTTTCACATAGTCATATTCTCCAGATGGGTTAGAGCGATGTAACCTGTGTGCTCTTGAAACTCAGTTGCAGCCTTGGGTTCATCTGTCTTTCTTAGGAAATATGCTGCTGTTTTATAGAGGTGTTGAAGCTGAACTCATGCCTTTTCCTTTTATGTGACTGAACAGTAATCAAACACTCACTATCAACTGTCAGAGAAAAACCCAACTGCACACCCAAATACTGCCACATCAAAAAAAAAAAAAAAAAAAAAAAACTGAAGTGAGCCATTGCATGCCACAAGGCTAATGTAGCACAGACCTAGGTCCAAGGAATTACAGAGCTACAGATTTGTTCCTTCTGTCATATTTCAGTCAAAAATATTGTTCTTCTCGACATAACAGGGAGAGTTTGACAAACAAAACACATATGTTGCTGCATTTTGTTTTAACAACACCTGACAGTACAGATATTGAGTGTGGACATTTCACAAACATGTTAGATAGACTTTGACGGGCAGACACTGAAGAGCAATGGTTTCACAGTGATGAGTCCCTACCAGTGATGGTGGATAGGGACAGGAAACGTAGAGTCTAGACGCTGATGGTGGTGGAGAAGCAGATGAAGTTGTCTGAAGGAGACCTCTGATGAAGAGTTTTAGGATGACCAGGGACAGGCAGAGATGGGAAGGCAGATTTCTCAATAGACTGCCTGCAGACAGAGTGACGGAATGAGGGGGAGGGAAAGCATGTGGAAATTGAGGACGTACTGTTTTTGACATCTTGGGAAATAGAAAAGATAAGGAAGTAGAGTGATAGTCACATTAGCCAGAGGGCGACAGATCGTCTGGGGTCAGGTGACTGAACTTTCACCAAAGTTTCATAAACACAATCCACTAAGAATCACAGTCTTTTTATGCACGATTTTGAATCAGGTTTACAAATGCCAACAACAGCGAAAATACCCCCCAAAACAAACAAAAAAACAACAACAAAAACATCTGTTTTGCGTTTTTAGTAGTATGGCTCTGTAGGGCTTCTGTATTTAAAATATGCATATGTGGAAAGTCTAAGGCAGGGAGAGCAGCAGCAATGACTTTGTAGGATACAACTGAACTATGATTACAATAACGGACCATACACAGTCTAATACAGAAAAAAAGACAATGCCACTCTTCACCCCATCAATCATTAGTAGTTACTTTTTATCAACATTGGGTGGATTTGACTCTCACAATATAGTTATTTCTTTAAGGCCTAGATTAAAATTATTTTTAATTTGTTTCCCATTTACATGCACAATAGTAGCCAAGTAAATCAAAGTCAATGGTTAACCACTTCCAACAGTGCGTCTCTAAACACCCCCTGTTACTTCAGATGGATTCCAGGCTCAGTGAGAGAACACACGAGAGGCTTTATTTGGGTGAAGCACAAAGGTGTGATCCAGCTATCTGGCAGAGAATAACTGGTGATAAAAATCTCATAATAACCAGTGAAGGGAACAATGAAGCCAACGAGGCAGAGAAAATGGCAATTTCAGGTTTCCCCATTGCTATGGTTTACAGAGCTTCTGAGATCAATGTTCATCTGATTCGACTCTAAACACTTCTATCTTAACTAATGAAGTTATATAACTCAGCTTCAAGAAGCCCACGCCTTAAACATCCAATTATACATACTTGCCTATATGCGTGTCTAACCTCCAATCTCCTTAACCTGGTCAAAATCAACGTCTTTGTACCTAGTGAGTTATGGTCATATTAGTGAAGTTAAAGTGAAAGAGGGGATGATCTTGCTGTGTGAAACATGATATAAGTTGATGATTTTTAGCAAAGCATGGAGAGTAAAAATAATTTCTCCCCTTCAAATGTTGTTTTCTTTAGCAAAATTTAACAAGATTATGCTGATCATTTCAGTTTTCCTTCACCTTTGTCACATCAAGTATTATCTGGTAACCTTGCCTAATTAGCCAAGTAATCAGTAATCAGTAATGCTTACCTTTAAATGTATCAAAGCAATTCTTGCTTTGATACATTTAAAGGTAATATAATAAATGTGCTAGTGATTAGCACTGATTCCTCACAGAAAGAAGATTCTGGGTTCAAACCCATGGGCCTAACCTTATCCTAACCCTAACCGTAACCCTAGCCGTAACCCTAACCCAGTGGCTGCATTGGTTTTCTGCAGGTGTTCTGGTTTCTTCCCACGATCCAAAGACATGCGTCTTTGGGTTAACTGATAATACTACACTGGCTGCAGTTTTTTTTTCAATCAGTGTAATACTGGACATCATTGTAGTGAAGAAGGGGTCGCTAACATTTCCATTGCATTTAACTCAGTCTTGGGTATATGTAGCAGATGCAGCAAACACTTACATTAACCTAAAAAACCTAGTTTTTATCTAGCTCAGAGGAAGTTTGATCATATGGACATCAACCTGGTGGGTCCCCTTCCATCTGCCATGATTTCACCCACCGCCTCACCACGGTGGACTAGATCATCCCGAGTCATTCGTCAATCACTGACACACCATCTGGCCTCTCTTTTGACTGGGCCTCACAGTTTAGGCCGAAACTCTGGAAAATTGTCAGGGCTGATGCTCCAGTTCTCTACCAATTGCCACCAGCAGGCCAACTGCTTATTTGCTCAATGAAGTCTGCTCTCAGGGTCAGTCTCAAGGGAACTCCTGGTTCAACAGGCTCCCTTGAGGCTCCCTTGAGGCTCCCATGAGGCTGTGTACTACGTGTTAGTGATAGAAATAAAAGGAGACACTGCCTGCACCTGCTCTGCTGGAATTACTACACAGTACACATTTAATATTTGTGAAGTCAATATTGTGTCAAATAATGAGTTATTCTGACAAAACTAGAGCAAGATACAACATCTGGAAGATTGGCTGCTTTTCACTTTTCCCGTCAAATAAGAAATCCAAAGCTGTGGAAGAGATTTAGTGTGCTCTAGACAACACTGATCCATCTTCTTTGAAATCCTGTAGTATAGAACTGGCTTGTGTGCAGTTTGCGAAAGTATTTCATGGATTATGGATGAAATCTTCCCTATCTTAATCAGGAGACTAGCTCAGTGTTGTGGAATCTTAGGCGTGGAGATTTGTCCTTTTTTTTTTTTTTTGTATTTGTCCAAAGCTGAGTTTAGTTGTTCATCCTTGACCTTGGAAGCTGCAGCTCGCTCTTTCTGAGCAATCGCTTTATCCGCTGATGAAGATCATGTGATAGGAGATAGATAGAGATTGTTTTGTCATTTATCATAGCTGTGTTTATTATTAACTGTCTTCCAGTGTGTTGTAAAAAAATATATATATATTCAGCAAGCTCTCTTGGAAAGACACTCAGTGTTGATGCTGCTAATATTTCTGGAGCGAGAAAAACGCCCGTAGAGCGAAAATAATTGCCATATCCTTGCAGATGCTGATGTCCCCATACATCCTGTTTAGATATGCAATCAGGGGGAAAATGAGTGGAATAACAGAATGACTGAGAAACAAACACTGCAGCTAATAAGTGATCGTAGATGACCAGAGACCAATCACAATAGTCAGTAAGTGATTCGGGATGTTCAAACGTACCCTGTGTTTATTTTTAAGAACTTATTTGGCAGCAGACACGTTCTTGAGATCTACTTGATGAAATTTTCCTTTGTGAGGCGGAGGAAGGTTGAAAAAACAGAACGGAAAGCACGATATCTTCATAGCAGAGGAAATGAAAGACGTGCAAAGAGAGGCAACGTTCCCTCTGTAAACACGCTGGTTCTCCGGAGCTCTTCTTTCCTCTTCTGTCCAATCCCTTACAAATAACACATACTTCTTCCCTGAGTGGGCTGGTAATGCACTGACACGATGTTTAAGTTAGACTTGAGGAGTTTATTTCCAAAGCATGGCTGCATCAGAGCAAGAAAAACTTCCTCGCCTCAGGTTCATCACTCTTTTGAATGTTATGGGGTATCCAGTTTGGGAAAATGTTGATTTCACACGGAATAATGAGCTCACGAAAGGTTTGGGTCATAACCAATCACATGTGAGTACGTTGGGTATCAAGAATATACGTCTAAGTACTGACCAATGGACCAGAATCAGGCTGCCAAACATGATAGGAAAAAAAACCTGTAATAACAAACATATAACATAGACTTTTTGATTGGTTATAATATATTCAGAGAAATAATGCCAGAACAGTAAAAGAATAAGAGTAGTGGACAGACCTTTCTTATGGTTTTTCTCTGTGTTGAGAATGTCACCTGTCTTCAAGTTGTTCAAGTGTCTGCATTAGAAGCTCACCTGTAAGTGTTTGTTGATGCCAAGTGGACAAGAACAACAAAATATATTTGGATGAAAGTGCGATTGCGATATAAATGTAGTTTATAGCATAGGTTTTCATCAGGGGGTCCGTGACCCCCTAAGGGGTCTGTTGAAATATTGCAGGGGGGGGGTCACAAAATCTTTAGTTGATTAGACATTTATTATACATTTTTTTTTTAATTTTCCCCCCACAGTTTTCTGGCACGGCCATCCTACTGCTGCACATGTTTGAAATGAAAAAAATAATATATTGCATCTGTGTATTATTTCAATAGCTTAATATTGAATGCAGAATAATAACTTATATTTATCAAAAGCACTAGGCCGAGTTCAATACAGTATATAACACATATACTGGTAGGTTACCTACTTAACCTATCCGTCAGTTTGGGGGCCCCTGGTTTACAGTTTACGCAAAGATGAGTCCTTAACCTTTTTGCGTGAACAGGAACATGGAAACGTGTCAGCTGTGAGACTAAAAGAAAGTAGAGGATTTCCACCTTTATCTCATTTATTTATTTATTTATTTTTTTTGCCCATCTGTGCTCTGTGAAGCATTGCAGTTCCCATGACAACCAAGGCCTTCCCTTGTTTTAAAGATACTCACTATGGTGACCAAGGCGTCGTTGTTCGGTACGCAGGCTAGAGAGGGGGGACAAGTGGGTTTCTCACACACATGCGAGATACTAAAAAGGCGCACACGCAGTGATCCACCCACGCATGCGTGCTCAAACCCACAAGTTAAATGATGAGACCTCCGGTGCTGGCAGAGACCTGCGGGCTCTGGGATGTAAATCACAAGCTGGATATAACAGGGTGAAGGTTAACTATATTAGTGGCCTTTTTTTAGCAGCGCATTTGACACCTGAGATCAAACACAGGCTTTCGCAAGAAAACGTAAATATTCAGAGGGCATAGAAGACTGCCAAACACTGGCAGAAACATCCATGTGCAGTGTCCGGAATCACTGTATGCTTTCTCGATTTTTATTAGTGGGCTTTGAAATAGTGGAACAAAACAAGTGTCCATTATAATAATGATGATTAAAACATCTGTAATCCCAACGTACAGCTTTGCACTTGATGTGTCCATTACATGGGGTGCACTGACTGTATGAGGGAAGGATTTTGGATAAACCTCAGACTCATTTGAGCTGCTGTTCATCTGAAAAGCATGCAGCACTACACTACCCACAATCCTAAGACTGGAATTCTTTTTATGAAGACCCTGAGGCAGCAGCGTTTCATCTATAGCCGTTAACACCACAGTTTCCATGTCGCAGCGTCCGGTCCTGAGACGTGTTAAGGCTAAAAAAAAATGTTGTTGTTGTTGTTTTATTATTATTTATTTATATTGATTGGGCCCTTTAATCATTCCTCTTCATGTTTTCCTGGAATAAATTCTCAAAACCCCATCTGTGAAACTGTTGACCTGAAGCTGCTGTAACGATTCCTTTGGAACAACCTGACATGTTTTTACGAATGGACAATATGGATTTCAAGCATCTGGCCAACAGAGAGCTTCACGGAGAGCAGTGTGTTTGGCCTTGACGGTTTGGTTTCTACCAGATCTCCAGAAAATCTAATTGCATGTTTGCCTATAACCTTCAACTAGTTGGTACATTTATTCCGCACACAGGCGGCATACAGCCGGTGATTCAGAGAGAGTTCAGCAGGAGGCAAGGTTGATGGGACTAGTGAGAATGAGTGACAAATACACATATAGACATATTTAACATCTATTTTTCCTATTGTTATTATACTAACATTTATTGGTGCAGCTTTAATATTGTTATAATTTGTATTGTGTCTTGTACTGCACTGTTATATTTACATAACAGGTAAATACGGTGAATACTGGAATTCTGTTAACATGATTGTGGGAGGAAAATAACAGATAAAACAATTTTAAATAATGATGATTATTAGGGAGATGGAAGGAGGATGGATACAGGAAGAATGGAATTTGTTTTGGAGGACAGTAGTGCCCCCTATTGGGATTCCTGGTTCATTGTGGGAGAGTGTAACAACTCTCTGGCATCTGCTCTTAAAGGCATTTGAGGGTGAAACCTGAACTTTCCAGATAAAATTCGACCACATTTACCCCCTTCAGTTTCGTGGGCATGGCGATCCCTGAGCCGATGTGCTTCTAGGGGCACTGGAGGCTGCAGGGGCAGGCAGAGACCTGCTGCACATGATTGAGCTGACATTCCACCTTAAGAATGCAAGAAATCGCACTGGATAACCTGATAACCATCAGGCTGGTCTGGAATGCAACACGTGTCTTTTGTTCGGGAACCAAATCGGAACGAACAGCGAGGAAGTTTCAGGGGTTCAGGATGCCGGGAGGGGTCAGGGGTCGACAGATGTAAGGTGAAAGCTTTCAGAGTTCGTAGGGGTGATATAAATCACCACGTATGAGGTGAGCTCTTGGTGAACATAGCAGTTAATCCAAACAGAGTAATATAAGTTGAACGCAAGAGCATTTCCATGAGGGATATAATGTGATGTAACACTATATAAATACAGTATTTCATCTCTGAATCACTCACTGAATCATCTGCTGTTGAAAGTAGTCAGGGTGGTCTGCAGGCTACAAGCTTCCCATACCAAATTAGTTACAAATGCAGACATTTAGATGCCACTCTGTCGCAGATACAGGAATTTGTCTTTATAGCTTTCCATATCATTGCAAATTTACAACCCCACATAAACACAGAGAACCTAAATGTACAGTACATATTTTAACTGCCAGTGGGAGGAGGAACTCTAGAGGCTTTAGAAAAGTGATGTTCACTATAACTAGCTTACAAAGCATCTGCAGCAGGTGTGTCCTCATCTTCTTTTTAATTATAGGCTTCTTTCATAAGGACCAAGTCAAAATGTACATTAAACAATGCAAAATATATACAGAGTAGCACTGTCACTCATATTTATATTTAATAGATATAAATTGGAAGGCTATGTACTTAGCTTGCTAGCGTTTTTGTAGCAGCTGTGTGGGGAGATCCTTGGTTAACGTACAATTATATTGTACGTTAACCAAGTGTCAAATGCTACAGTGAGGATAGACTATGGTATGGCATTTTCTTTTACAGCAAGCAATCTACTCCCGTTACCATCGCAACCGACGGATCGATCGCAGTCAACGTATTCAGCATCCACGGCCCTGACCTCACTGAAGAAAAGCATCACTCAGGTGCGTGAAAGGTGCAAAGTGTATTAGATATGCCGTGGAGCATAATGAAGACAGTCATCAACAGCTGGAGAAAATATGGCCCGATAGTGACACTGCCAAGAAGAGGATAAGATAGAGAACTAGACATATCCAGTTTGCAAGAACTATGTGAAATAATGCCTGATGAATCCAAGATGGGAGTTTCTGCAAAAAAAAACAAAAAAAAAAAAACATCTGGTATGTTTTGTGCAAAAGCAATACATCAGGAAAGGAACATCATACCCACAGTGAGGCACGGCGGTCTCAGCATCATTTTTTGCCGGTTGCTTTTCTTTAGCTGGAACTGAGGCTTCAGTGGAGGTGGAGAGAATGACAAATAGCTCCAAGTACCAATTCAGCTTTGGCATGGAGTCTCAAGAAAGCTGAACATAAAAATAACTTTTATCTTTCAGCATGACATTGACGCAAAGCACACATCCACATCAAGAAATGATTGACTTCAGCATAAATGGGCTATGCGCGGGAGGTGAAAGACCTGAGAGGAATCGAGTCAGGTTGCCAGGATGATTCTCATATAGAAACTGACAGCTTAACAAAGTCAAAGGGAGCTTCAACAAAGTTTTAGCTCAAGGTGATGCACACATATGCAGTTAGGCAAGCTTTTAGTTTGATTTTAATCTTCCCACTCTGGAATAGGTCAGTTTGGTTATCAGTGGTTTTCAGTGGTATTGCACATTTTAATTTTTAAATTGTAAATGGAGGTATTGCAGGGGGGTTGCAAAATATGGAACACATACAAGAGTCCCTACTCAATCTCTCTGTCAGTTTGGGCGTTATTGTATTAACAAGGTGCACAGACTTTACGCCCACTTTAACACGCGATTACCACACTAAGCATTTTCGGGGAACGTTTGGAGGTGGTTCAGACCTGTAGGTACCTGGGTCTACACTTGGATCGCATCTGGACCGGTCGGCTGACATACACTTAGTATACTACAAAGGTGAGATCCATCTCTATTTCAGAAGCTACTGGACATGTTCTACTGGACTATTGTTCGCCAGTGTACTCCTTCTACACTATGGAGAAGCTATGAAGAAGGAAACATCTGGGCTGGACAAAGTGATACATAAGGTTGGCTCTGTTGTAGGGGCAAAGCTGGGGACCCTGATATTGGTGGCAGAGGCAAGGACTCTGAACAAACTCCGGTCCATCATGACCAATGTCCAATCTATCTATCAATCTATCTAGAGGTCACTGTCTCTCTGAGCGCCTACTCAAGACTAAAGCTTCCTTGCAACGTACATCTGGGGGTGTTTGTTGTAGGCTTTTGACGGGATGTGGAGGTTTACACTATGAGTTGCAAATAAATGAAATAAAGCTTTAAAAACCCAAAATCTACCCACATAAGTACTGTCAACCATCTTTACAAATCAGATCAGTGTCAAGCTCAAAGCTATTTTCTCCTTAAGGCTGTGTGTAATACCTTGATAATAACCAAACATTCTGAATGTTGGAGGCACACTCCGACATGAAGTAGTCTAGGAAATACCTGAGTGATGATGGCATTGTTTGAAAAGTCATAACGTGAGCGGCCGCGTGCTGTGACATATTCGCAGCTGAATGTGTTTCATATTATCGCTTAATGCAATTCATTTCAAAGCTTGACGTGAAGTAGGCAGCACATGAAAGGAGGTGCAGGGAGTCCAGCAGGTTTCTCTCTCTGTTGGCCTCATGTTACCAGTCAGCTCTTAACAGCCCGAGTCTCATGCCAAGAGGAATAAAATAGGGTACTAATCCAAGATGAAGGGATTTGAGGATTATCACTACATTTTCTGAAAATTGCATTTTTCAAGCAGGATTTTTTTTTTTTTTTTAAAGTGGAGTAAGAGCCAACGTTTCCCCTTTCAGTGACCATAAATGGAAACAAAAACAATCGGATCCTTTCATATGGAGCGGCGCAGATAGAGACTGGAATGCACAGGTATAATAAAAGTCGTAACTTTTAATAACAGAAATCTTGATTTTTCAGACAAAAGAACGAAAGTACAGAAATAATATTCATACTGATAAAATTACAGAAACACATGAGATGCATCACACTTCTCACAAATAAGCAGCCAGACACTGAGATCACATAACGATCAAATTTACGCACCCGAGGCACACGAGAGGGGTTGGTTTCCATGCCACATTTACACCAATATACAGAACGTTAATACACTTAAAGTACCATACAATACCACCCACCATTCAGCAGAGAGGAAGGGACACAGTGGACCGAAAGATCAGCAAATTAACCTGTGCAATGACATTATTTCTCTCACGGACGTACGCCACGTTAAAAGTGGTGTTTGCTTGCAGTATCAGCTGTATTTAATGGTAAGTCTCTGCGGCTGCATATTTATTCACCGTTAGGCTTTTATATCACTTAAACACACCCGAAGTGGATCCTGATGGCTCAACCAGGTCATGATTTTTTTTTTCTTTTAAAAAAAAAACGTATTGCCTCTCGTCCAAATAATATAACTGGAAATCATGTGACGGGGGTAAAGCGATGCAACTGTTTCGCAACAGTTTGTGAAATGAGCACAAGCTCTCCGCGCACTGTAAAAGGACACCAACATGTGACACCAGCAACAGGATTTTGAAGACGCAGATATTTGGAGTGGAGCTGGTGCTGAAACACACCACTTAACAAGCCAAATTATATTTATAATCTCTGACAGCTGGAATCCATAAAGAGAGAACAAAAATTAAAAAAGAAAAAAAAAGAAGAAGAAGAAGCACTGTAATAACCTAGCTTGGAAGCCAGTGCAACTTTCCCTGCCCAAAACATTTCTGTAGTGAAAGGTTGGTCTGAAGTCACTCTATTGGGAACTGATTATGCTTCAGCTAAGATCTGCTGGGCCAATTAAATCATATGAGTGAGCCTCATGCAGTGAAAGACAGAAGAGTAACAGTGTAATGAAATCCAAATGCTTACTTTACACGAGGCTAGTACTAACCTTAAAGAGTACCCAATGGAAATTTAAGTGGATACCCCCAACTTGTCTTTATATTTGTACCACTGCCTTTAACCTCCTGAGTACCTGCCTCATACGGAGACGTTAAGTTTTAGATTTTGTTGCAGCTTATTCTGCTTCATTTAAACCCATTGTCCTCATTAGTGGACACTTTAGTCTGCCATGAAGTGTTAGCAAAGGTTGAAACGTATTTATTTCTGCTTATTAACATTTCTAGTTTGATATGACGTGCAAATTTAACAAATTAGCAATTTTTGCTAATTAGCAAATACTCGTTTGAGGACGTTGGGACATCACTGTTTGCAATTCTGTCATTTTGCAGCCATGTTCGGGTATTTAAATAAAAGGTTTTATTTTTTTTGTCACACATTGGTGACTTCTTTATACTGTAATATAAATGATGTAATCCCAGTGTCCACATATGAGTTTTATTTATTTATTTTTTTTAAAACTACTACTTCCTGTTCAAAGATGATGCTTAGTTTTTATATGTCTTAGGTCCTACTAATCCCAAATACCTTGGAGGAATTAAAAATGCAGACCAAATAAAAATTCGGGTCTCAGGAAGTAAAGACTTCATTACTAAACTACAGGCTGTCATCACGAATCTACCATTAACATTTTGGCATAGACAGGGCCAAGTTGGTGTATTTTAACTAGATATAATTCCATTGGAGTGGGCTAAAGCTCCATATGTGAGCATATATAATGTGTATATGCTTATCACCCGTCACTTTGTAGACAGTTTGTCACTAGTGCACATTTCAGGTCCTGGTGGCCTAGGTAACCCACTTTTATAATACCCAACCAAAATGTTTCTGAGTGAGACAAGCAGAACGTAAAATTATTGCTCATACAGGGTCAGCGATAGCTCTTCTTGCAAGCACAGCTCTCTACTTGAACAGAAAATAACGTCAATCAATGACCCAGCTCAGTCTAGGTTCATCCAACGCTGCCAGCCCACGCACAGAGAATTCGGTGGTTGGAACCAAAGTCGTGGACGGTGTTTCCTTGCCGTAAATGTTTGGGCAACTCCTTGTTTCCGTCATATGCCAATGAACTTCACATTTTTACTGGTTATCACCTCAAATTTGAGGTTAGTTTTACTACTTCATGTCACCAAAGGATTTGTTTGCCTGGGAAGAGAAAGTTGCAACTTGACGAATTAACGATGAAATTCCATGGCCTCTTTACATCACATTGCTTCTCGATTTGTCCAGTGTGTATGCTAGTCTTAAAGAGGACCGTGTTTGGTCTGAAACCCCTTGGCAAAGATCTGCCAGGCCAATAAAATCGTTTGGACAGGATTTATGTGGTGGTGGGCAGATGAGTAACAAGGATGTAGTCAATGTACAATAAACACACTGCTCATTTCACAAAATCGTCTCCAGTACTACCACTGTGTAGTCAGTTTCAACAGAGCACTGCTGAACTTGAGGTAGTTACTAATAAACCCTTGCAGCTCAATTCCAATTGAGTCAAAATTATCAGGTGTGTCAAGCGATAGAAGACAAGTGAGAGAACTTGTCTGTTCCGCAACTAAAAAACAAGTTGATCCTAAACTGCATTCTTAACCCAAAGTGCGTTAAAACTAAGAAAAGTGACATCAAAGTTTATCTTTCATTCTACCAGAAGTACTAATAGCACATCATTAAACCATGGGGTATGATATCTTTTGAGCTCAAAATCAGAAGCAGTTGCTGCTGTGGGTCTCTGCTGGGCAGGAGAGGCCACGAACACAGTGATCAAAGTTAATATGTCGATTTATCAGCGATGTCACAGCCATTATTACGTGGCACATAAGGGATCGTTAAACCTCATGGTTTGGTTATGGCTTATTACACTGCAGTATCATATACTAAATGGTAATAATCTTTAGAACGAACACAGAACAATGATGATTTTAACCTTCGAGGGGTCTCACAAAGATATGCTAATTTGGTCCATTTTTGACACAGTGCCTGGTTAGGAATTGCTTGCAAAAATGTTCAATTACAAAGCAATGCATTAACTCAGAGATAAAACAGACTGAAAATGAGAATTTTTACTTTTCCAAACAGTCCGAGGTGGAATTATTACAGTGAATGACTGTAGGAAGTTAGAAAGTAAGACGGACCAGTGTGCAGGATTGGATGAAATTGACTAGCAGAAACAATGTAAGAGTATATTTTCATTGGTTAGTGAAAATAAGAGTGTCTTTGCTTTCATTCTAGAAAAGCCCACTGCAAAATTTTACACACTGGTTGTGTAATAGCAGACAGCATTACTGTTTTTCAAAAATAAAATTCCAAAAACCAAATAAAAAGAAAAAAAAAACGTAGCTCAATGCCTTCGGTGAAAACCTAAAAGTTCAAGGTGTTGTGTTGGAGTTAGCAAAATGTGTAGTATGTATTCATAAGATTTGAAGGGGGAAAAACAAACAAACAAAATAAAAACACAACCAATTACCCAACATAACATTACTTACATGGCTATGTCACCATATTGGCAAGTCATCATTTTGAATACCTTTACAAAAGTAGAATATTAGTATTAAAATACAAACAATAAAGTGTTTCCATGTTAGGTATGCTAAGCAGCTAATCAGTTTAAGGTAAGATAGACGCTTACATTTTCCCTTCTAGAGCTAATTAACAATAAATACTTCATTTGACTATTTTGTCTTTTTTCTATTCTGACATTTTTCTTGGGACCTGATAAGTTTGGCTTATATCAATCAAGTGCATATTTAAAACTCTTTTACCCGTTGTGAACAGTTTCAAAGCAACACGTTAGCTAAAGTTAGACATTTTTTAACCAACTCACATCAACGTTAGTGGTATTAGCTAACTAGCTACAGCAGATAATATCTGTTAGCAGCAGCTGTCGTCACGCTAGCTGCTAATGTATCACCTCCAGGTTCCACCATTTTAATGTCAAAAATCTGTCGCAGTTATCAAAGCATACAAAATGTAAAAAGCTTTAGCAATACACTACACTAGTACTAACTAAGAGGGCGGGGTTTAGCAAAAGTCGATTGACTACACCAATAACTAATTCTGTTGCTCCACCCTCTGCAGATAAATGCAACCAATCAGATCGTTTCAGTTGTAACTCTTGGCAAAAATAAAAAAAAAAGACGTAGAAGGTAAATAAATAACAGCTTCTCATAAAGTGTCAAGTTTCATCGTTCAAATCAAAATGACATCAAATTTTTTATTAACATAATTATTGCGAAACTGTCTAGTTATTTTGTGGTAATAGTCACTATTAATAATAATAATAGTACATTTACAACTTTAGACACACACACTCCCACACACACCACAACAAAATTTTATACACCTTCATGCATTTGTATTTTTACAGTAAAACAGGTCCTATTATTATTATTATTATCATTATCATTATTATTATTATTATTATTATTGTAATTATTTGGAGTCATGACAGGTCCATTTAAAATCAAATAATCAAAGATCCTGCAACCTGTGATTCTCCCTATAAATTCAATTAAAAGGGGGAAAACTGATAGTTATGAAGGCAACTATCAGACACCGAGATGATTTCCAGCAAAAGTACCAATTTAAAAATCATCAGATTGTGATTGTGCTCTGCATGCAAAACCAAATGAACAGTTGATCTGCTTCTGTGAGTTGGTAGCAACAAGGTTTGCACGGAAAAAGATGATTCAGCGTCGTTTCCTGTAAAACATATACAGTCATTTGGTCGTAGTTGAGAATGAAATTCAGATCGTTGGCACTCTACTAAATGACTTTTGATTGTGATAACTTTTTGATTATGAAGCTGAGTTATTATTATTTATTTATGTTTTTTAACCAGTTAGATACCAATGACTTGCTTTTCTTTGTAGGCTACAGTGTGTATGCAAATTCCATCTAAAGCATTTAGACCGGTGCTTTAAAGGAAATTTTTCTGAAGATCTACAGCAAGTCCAGCTACAGTAAGCCACAAGAATTCAGAACGTTCTCCATAATTTCACAAAACCTATTGTTCTTTCTGGGTGACTTTCTAGGAAGTCCTAACAAAATGACAGTTCCCATAAAACACATTGTTTTCACTCCTAAAAACTAAAAAAGATGATGAGAAATGATGCTCGTGGTGAAATAAAACAGAAACCAACCTTCCCTGTTGATGATTAAGCACATTATACATCTCGAAAGATTACATCCTCACTGGTCAACTTTAAAGACCCAGCAGACGCCACAACGAACACTCTGTAGTTCTATTCACGAAAAACAAAATGGAAAGAAAAGGAGCAACTGCGGGGGGAAGATCTGAGCTGTGACGGAAGACCATGGCTGTAAGTCAGTACAGCGTTTGCACCTTGTTAAAATCACGAGCTCAAACGTTTTTTTAGCTGCGAGACTGTTTTCTCGACCCAGCGCAGGGGGGACTCTTTTTTTTTTTTTAAATGTTTTATCAAAAAGCACTTTGGTAATGTCAGGCCAAGGTAGAGGAGGAGTCACTACGTGAGCCAGTGTGTGTGTCTACAGCACATGGATGTCTGAGGAATGCTGCTGCTGGCTAAGACGCTTGAAAGATCGCTGGTGAACCGTGAGGACTCAGTACATTTATGAGTTAAGTGGAACCGTATCGGGTCAGAATATTGCCGTTGAAATCTGCAAACAATTTGGAAGCCGTGTGTCAATCGAAATCATGAAGATAGATGTAACTAAAAGCAGAAATACGAACACATAAATAGTTTCACCGGTTGGACGAAGATAATGCAGAAGGACGATTACATACCAAGCAGCACGAGCTAGAATATGACTATTTACTGAAATCATTTACTACTAGAAAGGCCAAAACAGACATCAGCTAATCTAATTTTTTTTTTTTTACACTGATGTGTTCGAACTCTAAACTAAATTGCAAATGCGATGCAGAGCAGTAACTACACAAAGCATTATGGGTTTAGGGAGACAGCTGCAGTAGCTTGAGAAGACACAGACAAGACGATAGAGTAAAAATCACAGAAAAGTGAGTGGGGTTTGGTTTGTTAGTTTGTCTGTACTGACATCCAGCCAAACACAGCCTTTAAAATTGGCTTGGCCTTTCTAGTGGTAGACTCATCATTGATCTGAGGACAGTAGGTTGCACTAGGTGTTAAGACGTCACACACATGTAGAAGGAAAGAGAAGGAACAGGAAGCTGAGATTTGGAAGAGAGGCGCGACTCCATAACAGATTAAGCAGTTAGGGTGTTTTTTTTGTTTGTTTGTTTTTGTTTTTTTCATTTTTTAAACCTGATGAGTGACGGGTACGTTTTAGTCGGAGAAGAGGCTGGCGAAGGACTGTCGGAGGGAGCGGATGGTCTCAGCTTTGGCCTCGTCGTCGGTCAGGCTTCCTCTTAGCGTCTCTGTGAAGGTGTTTGTCAGCGACTGGGATTTGCTGTGTAGAGAAGAGAACAGTATGGTTATAGTGTAGTTAGGGTAGGGTAGAATAGGACCACTGAATCAGAGGCCCCATATCAACATGAAACATCAGAGATCAGATCAGAGAATATTGGATTCATGTATTTAGTTTTTATGCTGTGCACACCTGCTATTGGATCTCGAGTGCTTTATCAGGATGCATGTGGGGAAGCATTTTAAGACGACATAATCCTTTATTTATCCCACAGTGTAGACATTAGCAACGTTGCAGCATCATACGGTTTAAACTTTAAAGCAGGGGTCTTCAACATTTTCAGGTCAAGGATACCCAAACTGATGGAGAGATTACATAGGTAACCCCTACCAACTTTATGTGTTCTACATTAAACCAGTGCTATTCAAAAATATACATTATTGTTACCATTTTGCATTCAATATTAAGCTGTTCAACTACTGCAGTGTGCGCCTGGAATTTCCCCTGGGAACTGAATAGGCTCTTGGCAAATTGTGAGAAACCTGACAGAGTCATGTTAAAGTGTATTTAATGAAATGTAAATTAGTGGGGGAAAACTGTGGGTAGATATTAAAAAAATATACAGTAAAATGTCTAATCAACCAGAGATTTTGAAACCCCCGTGTAGTACCTTTGCAGACGCCCTAGGGGTCGTGGACCCGCTGTTTAAGACCTAGGCTTTATAAGACAGTGCACACAAGAGATACAAAAGTAAACATTAAATGAATACAACAAAAAAAAAATAGCAAATTAAATGCAACAGAAGTTATATATATATGCGGTCTAGGAAGGAAGGAAGGACCTGCAGTTACACTCCTTCACACAGTGCCTCTGGAGCAGGCATCTGCTAAAGACGCTCCCCAGTTTTTTTGTTCACTCGTGATCCAAGCACTCAGGACACGTGTTAATACAAGGTCGGAACAGAGGTGATATATGTCTTTTCTGCTAGTACTGACACATTAGGGAGTAGATATCAGCAGGACTCTGGACATACTTCAGCTGTGGTGACTGTTTCTGAGCTCCAGGTCCAGTAGGGGCGGGAATGGGGCCGGGCTGGAAGGCCTGGCTGGGAGAGGTGTTGGCTGACCGGGCTCTCTGAGGCGACCCCTGGGCTGACTGAGACGGAGAGGCAGAAGCAGAGCGTTGTCCTCCTGTTGTAAATGTACACACATGACAACTGTTTCAATGCACTGTACTTATTACCAAAGGTGAAAATGTTGAGCAAAAGAGTTTTCTTACCTCGTCTTGGTTGTGTGGTCTGTGTATGGAGGAATACAGAAAGGAAATAGTATACTATTATTTCCTGAACAGCTTGCATTGTAGTTCTACTACTACAACTACCACAGTTATTTTCTGAAGTTGCTAAAACAGTATAAAAAATTATAAAGATTGCAGTTGACTTGAACGGCCACCAGAGGTCGTAATAACGCATTAAATATAATGCAGTGGTGGTATCAATAAGGAAAGTAGAGTAAATAGTGTTACTTGTTAGCATGAAAACAATAATAATTAGCTCTGTAGATTCTTTACTATTTACTTTAGTGGGAGTAGTGGCTGTGTATTAAGTACTATTATTGAAATGTGTTAGATATTTTTGTTATAGTTTTATTAGCATTAATGGTAGCACTTGTAGCATCAGCTGCACTTAAAATGATCATACTGGCACTGACAGGTAAAGCAGTTTTAAAGGTGTGAAAGAAAGCTGTAGTACTGATTACAGGAACAGGTTTTACAGCCGTGTAAGGGGAACGTGTCTCCTGACGGTGTACCTTAACAGAGGCAGGCTGAGGCGTGGAAACTCCGAGCAACACTTGGGCCATTTTATTGATGACCATCTCCGTGATCAGCTGTTTGTCCTCCTCCACATGCTCGCCGATGAGAGGCATGGAGCTGTCCATCACCTGCAGAGACAGGAAAAACATCCAGTCAGCTTCCTGGATGGCTGTTGAAACTGGACCGCATCCACCGCGGGGCTGAAATGTTACCATTTTCCCACTAGATGGCAATAAACCCCATCTTATCGTTAACACCACAACTGCTCTTAGAGCAGGGATCTTTAGCGTTTTTCAGGCCAAGGACCCCCAAACTGATGGACAGATTACCTACTATACGTGTTGTACATTAAACTTGGCCTAGTGCTATTTATGAATATACATTGTTATTATTATTTTGCATTCAACATTAAGCTTTTCAAATAATACCAAGGTTCAAATATTCATTTTTAACTTCAAACATGTGCAACAGTAGAGTGGCCGTGCAACTGTTGTAAACATAAACATGCATAGAACTATAAATAACTATGTGTGTATGTGTATATATCATTTTGGCCTCAGTAGTTGGCTGCTGGGACCGAGCTAATCTGCTAATATTGCAGTATGCTTCTGGATTTCATATGGTGAACAGGCTCTCAACTAACTGCGGGGAACCGGACAGAGTCAGTGTATAATATGCAGCCTTGTGATTGGCTCGGCAGCGATGGGGGCGGGGCCTACTACATACAGGAAGCTTAGATTGACAGATCTAGTGTGGCGCTCTGTGTGAGACCGCTCCTGTATCTCTGAATGAGTGGAGTGCTGACTGAAAGATAACGTCTTCTGCCTCCATTTATCCCTTTAATAAAATATGTTGGATTCACATTAATCTGTAGTCAAGGAAATTTAAGAGTACCTCTGCGGACCTCCTAGGGGTCGCGGACCCCCTGTTGAAGACCTATGCCTCAGAGCCAAAATTATATCAAAACAGTTATGATGGACTCAGTGGTGTGGGGCCAAAGATGATGAGTTGTTTTGTGCAGATCACATGTACAGTTAAGTAATTTATCATTGTTGAGGTCAGAAGGTCTTTGCTGGACATAAATCCAGTTAAGTGCCGGATGCACTGATAGCGACACGGTCTGCCCCGCATGTTCCCAGGCACTGTGGTGCTCATCAGAGAGGGCCTGTATCAAACAATCACTCAGGCTTGCTTAATCTGTTTAATTTAGATGTTTTGTACAAGTTTTTTTTATTTTATTTCTGAAGTGTTTCTTGTAGGGGACGTCTCTCGTAATTTTGCCCTGATAATTTATCGCATGACCTGGTGCAAACACGCCAGCTGGTTTTGTTTTAAAGGCTCATGAGACTTTCATGCTGAGAACTGCTGATCCATTCTCATTTTCAGCTTTAGATAAACCAAATAGTTATATTTAGAAACACAACTCTACTCCTATTGTGCCATTATGCCACCCTCAGAGGGACAAAAAAGACACAAAGCTAGGATTTCCAGCAAACAGCAGACAAAATGTGACTCCATCTGTAAATGTTATGTTGCCGGAGTATGACTTAAGGAAGCATGCAGACCAAATCCACTGCCACACAAATAATTAACCTCAAAGAAAACAAAACAAAACAAAGTAAAAAAAAAACTTTCCCACCACTTGAGCTCACATGCACGCACACGTGTAGCGCAGAACCACAGAGAACACATGGGGATCGGGGACCCGCCATCCTCCTCCCCGAAGACCAAAACAAACAGCAGCAGCAGAAGTGTGGCTGCTGGCACTGCTGCTGGCTTGGATGCAGATACCCAGTGGGGTGAATCAGGCTGCTGCTGCAGCAGCACCACCACCACCACCACCGCTGCCCCCCTTGGCCACAAGCTGTAAACACAGCTCCGGGCATGTGTGCATGTGCTGATCCTCTCATCGTGCACCGAGCAGAGACCAGTCATGTGCTGCTGTTTCACTACCCGACCGCTTTCTGGGATCGAGGTTGTTTTTATCAGTGGTATAAGTTATATTTGATTCAATATACTTTCTCAAGGGTAATTCCAGGCAAGTGGGTTTCTATCAGGTGGTCTGGTGTTTGGTTAGATCGCAGTCATGGCACAAGGCGCCATTAAAAGAGCCATAAACCTGTTTTTGCTGCTGTGACACTTTTTTCTTTAAGCTCGTTACAGAACGTCGTTAAGTCTTTCGGGATTTCTGCAGCTTCAGAATCTGCCAATGCACTAGGTTTATTTATTTTCAATGTTAGTACGCTGGAGTACGGCAATCAGGACACGAACACGAAGCACAGCTATGTGTCATGCAACAAAGCAGAGATGCTGCGCTTGGTTGTTACTGGCGTTAGTAGTTGTGATCTCATGAGTTGTGGGATATATTAAGAGTGTTCGTGTTTTGCAAGGAAGTCTGCACTGACTGCACTGACAGACAACTATGAACTGTGAAGCGAGGATCATGTGAAAAAGGCAGTCAGAGGCAGCTGCAGCCTCAAGGGTTCACCTCATTTGTTTTAACCGAAACTTCATTCATAATCATGGGGCGGCTATTTTTTTGTAGCTGTAACTGTGTGAAAGTCCGTCATTGGGAAAAGCATTACTGCTAATGAAGAAAGTGGCAGTGAGTGGGGCTCATTAAGATTTATAGTAAAATACTGAATATAAAGTATATACAAGAATACAAACACATGTAATGGATAAAATATATATATATATATATTTGTAGAGTTTTTATATCAAGTTTAGTATTTTTTGTCATTTTTTTTTACAGTTTGCTGAACTGTAATAATTAGTATATTCATTAAAATCATAGTGAAAATCTAATTTGCAAAACAAAACCCCTTTTCTTTCCAAAACTCCTTTATAAATATTATTTAAAACTTGCATACTCCACTGTAAAAAAATGCAAAATTTCAATTTCCTCCATTTTGGTGTCACAATATTGTTGAAAATACTTGCCAGTCGAGCCTCACAGCTGTACTTTTGGAACTAAATGCTAATGTTAGCATGCTAACATTTGCTAATCAGCACTAAATACCAAGTCTAATGAAGAAGTGTCTGACGAATTGACCTGATGGTGGAGCTTATATTGACAATTATTCCAGAGTGGGACAGGACATTTCCTAGCAATATATAGAGTAGTTGCTGACATATTTGGCCCCTAATAGATCAACATCCCAGGAGCCACTAGCATGGCTAAAATGCCTGCGATTGAGGAGGCTGAAATGACGTCTACAGTCCAAATGAGCCACAAATCTTTACATGACATTGATTTTGATAAGGACTAGCCAGGCCATCCACAATTCCAAATCCAACAGAGTAAAATAAGTAAGCAAAGCCCGTTCTGACATCATGTTTATATAGACCCCTAACCTTTACCACAAGAAAGCCAGAATCTCTACTTAATTAAGGAGCTCATAAAACAATCCAGATCTGGATTACTAAAATAACTTTCAAAAATCATGCAGGGTTTTAAAGAGTTTTCCAGTACTTTGTTTTTCAGAGCTTTCAGAGCTGTTTGCCCTCTTTCAGTATTTGGGTTCATACTGTTCTACACGGAACCGCTACTCATACCAGAGAACACTATAAATCCCTTCCTTTCCTGTGTGTACCCAGCTCCTTGGCTCCTTGGCTGGGATTTGGCGGCGAGCGGGGCGTGGCACGGTGTTTTGGCCGGTTGAGTCATTACCGCAGGGGACTGAGCGGAGGCCTGGCAAACGGGCGCCGGGCCCCACTTCAAACGGTGTGCGGTGGCGAGCGGAGCCGGGATCCACCCTGCTGATTTATTAGGATACAGAGTCGCCTAGCAGAGGACTGGATCTGCAACTGGCTTTTCAACACTGGAGCGCAGAGGTGTTGTCCTGGGCTTTCACTGAGCGGAGCAGCTTTCTGTCTGGAACGTGTACCCTGCTGCATGGGAAAGTTCACAGAGAACAACATGTGAAATATGCTCATGGAAAATGATGGTGCAGTCACAGTAGCGGGACAGGCAGAGGCTGATGTTTTCCTGGGAACGCAGCTTTGGTTTTAAGATAGTGGCGTGTGTGCTCGTTTTCTTTTTGTTATCATTCACTTCTTTTGTTCAGATGTTGTGTTAAATATCTGACATGTCCTTGTATCATTTAATAACAGGCCTGATGCTTCGTTTCATTTCCTCTGAAGTGCCAAAATCATACTACGTCATGTACTGTCACGTGTTGCTATATTTAGCTGTTCTTAATGCTTTAAAGTAAAACTACTCATTGCCTAGTGTCTGTGGTTAGTGTTAGAGTAGCTGACACTGACTTTTAAATATTAAAGTGCATGCATAGAATTACATTCCACCACTTTAAGATGAAGCACATTACATGCAACAGTTGGCAGCATAATGTCAATATTTTCTGTCACTGTTATCTGCTGTTGATGTTTCATGCCCAGTTACTGGCATGCATCATGTCGTGCTGTGGATTTTGATGTCATTCCATATACCCATACAATGTGTCAAATCAGCATCCTTGTCTTTATATTCGTGCCATGTGATTTTGCATGTCTTATTTTGTCATGTCATGCCATAAGGAAACAAGACTAGCTGTCTACAGCCACACTGCAGCTGATTGCTAACATCAAGATGCTAACCCATGACGGCTGGTTAATGTGCAGCTCTGAGTTGGCTTTCCCACCCTTCCTGTTATCCAGAGAGGGATGACTAACATACCAATGATGCAGTACAGGTTAGCTTTGAGCTCTAATTAGGGGTCTGGAAGGTTCCTTTGACCAGAAAGGATGTGACTAAACCAGGGGTCACCAATTAGGCATAACATTATGATAATTATAATATTGTGTAGGTCTCCCTTGTGTCTCCAAAACAGTTGTGACTCATCAGAGAATGGACATGGGCCTTCTGAGGTTGTCCTGTGGTGTCTGGTAACAGAATGTTGTTAGATGGGGGTCTTTGGGGTCCTATGAGTTGATGGGAGGGACTTGATCAGTTTGGGAACCAGTGAATTTGGAGGCCAGGTCAACATCTTCTGCTGTTCTTCATGTTTTTTGAGTTGTTCCTAAACCATTTTTGTGTGTGTCCTTGTGTCAGGGTGCATCCTGCTGTGGATGGCTGCTGCCATCATTGTCATTGCTGTTGTGGTGGGGGTGTCTGGTCTTGTCTAGATGGGTGGTATATGTCTATGTAACGTCCACATGAATGGCAGGTCTAAATGTTTCCCAGAAGAAGATTGATTTAGAGGTGTTGATCCTCATCCCAGTCGCTACACAAGTCTGAGGCCATGGTCCTCAGTCAGAAAAGGGTGAAGTAACCACTCCAGGTTGGGGAGGAGGTCCTGCCTCAAGTGGAGGAGTTCAAGTATCTCAGGATGTGAGGGTAGGATGGAACGGGAGATCGAAAGACAGATCAGAGCAGGGTCTGCAGCGATGTGGGCGCATAACTGGTCTGTCGTGGTGAAGAAAGAGCTAAGCCGAAAGGTGAAGGTCTCAATTTACTGGTGGATCTACGCTCCAACCTTCACCTATGGTCATGAACTCTGGGTGTTGACTGAAGATTGTGGATACAAACAGCCGAAATGAGTTTCCTCCATAGGGTGGCTGGGCTCAGCCTTAGAGATAGAGGGTAAGGAGCTTGGACACATGGGAGGAGCTCAGAGTAGAACCGCTGCTCCTCCATGTCAAGAGGAGTCAGTTGAGGTGGGTTGGGCATCTGGTAAGGATGACTCCTGGATGCCTCCTGTTAGAGGTGTTGTGGGCATGTCCCACCAGAAGGAGGCCTCAGGGTCGCCACAGGACACGATGGAGGGATTATATCTCCTGTCTGGCCTGGAAGCGCCTGGGGATTCCTCCGGAGGAGCTAGTGGACATGGCCAGGAGAGGACTGGGCTTCCCTACTGAAGCTGCTGCCCCCGCAACTGAGACCCAGATAAGCGGCAGACAACAACGAAGACTGAATCGTCACAACGTGCTATCAGTGCTTTTAATAGCTGATCAGTGTGTGCTCTATGGTCTGGACCAACACAGTGGATTTTGTCTAGTTTTTTATGACATGAAACACAATGTTTTGCTATTCTTTACGATCTGCCATATTACACATGTTACTAGCACATGACACACCATCAAGGGGCATGTCATTTTATTTCATGTCACGTAGTTGATTACATATAGTATTGTCTATGTTGCTATGTTGTGGGTCATCATGTTAGTTAATGCCGCACCGTGACAGCCCCATTATCTGTAAACTTTGTCAGTGTCACAAAGCCAGAGTTCGCTTCATGTTAACACCAGCAGCAGCAAACTGTTAATGAAGAGCGTCGGAGCGGCTCATTACTTTTCATTAGGGAGAGGTGTCATGGCTGCTGTCTTTGTCTCGGACAAAAAACAGATTCCCACTGTGATGAACTGACAGTTCTTCCCTGTCGCGCTTAATTAAATTCCATCAAGGGACAGAGAGAGAAACAAGTCGACGAGACGGACAAGGAGGAGGAAGTGTTGCTCATCGGGGAGCATTGCTACTCAAACGTGTCACTGGACTCTGTCCGATCAGTCCAGCTCCGAGACTATACATCCCCGAGGACTTGCTGGATATTTCCTGAGTTTGGGTTTAAAAAAAGACTCTTACTTTCTCGTTAGATAGAGAGAAGAGTGATGTCATGCTTTGAGCCTAAATAAGGACATGTCAGATGTCCCAGACAGGCCTGTTTCCTCCGATCTCAGGACATAGGAAGCTGCTCTAAAAACACAACTGATTGCAGATGATACAACTATTTGGCTGCTTTCCAGGACATAATACTTAGAGGAAAATCCCCGCTAATATGATACTCTTACACAGCTTATCATGCAACATTACACATGCGCGTGTAAGGGCTTTGTTGGGCAATGTTCAGCTTTCTCTTTCTAGTAATGTCTTTCACCGGTTTCAGATCACTTGTTCTGCTAAAATCCCCTTAGAACAAGACCAAACCTGTCAGAGCATTTTCCCATTTTCTATCATAATCCAGCAGAAAAAGTGAGAACAGTACTGATAGTTGACTGAGAAAGATTTGAAAGAAAGCGAGTTACATGGAAATTCAATTTTCTTCTTGTATTGCATTCTAATCTTTTTTTGAACTGATGCAGGTAGAGAAGCCGGCTTGTGCTTCCTCTACCATAATTTCATTCGTCGATGATGGTTGAACTTTGAGAAAACTGAATGATAGCGAGATTTAACCTGCTTTCCTAAGCTCCTCAAGTACAGCAAATAAATGAAATGACAGAGTGTTGGAGAACAAACACAGAACGATGTGAGCATTCATTTTTGGTTCAGTTTGTCAAGAGGAACTTACATTTGTTTTGAGCTCGAAGCTCTGGTCTCCACCAAATCCATTTAGCATCTTCACACAATGCTAAAATGCTAACATATTCAAATTTCTTGTTTTTGCAGCCAGCTCACATTTGCTGAAGGTCTTTTTTTTCCCCTGAAACTTACCAGCTGTGTTTATAGACACCATGCTAATAAGCAGGGAGACTAAACCACATTTAAACTGTGGGACGTAAATCAAAACACTTAGCTAAAAGATGCTAAAACCCCTAAGAGGAACTAGAGTCAGGGGGTGAATCCCTTTGGTTAGATTTGTATGAGCAACTCATTTCACATTGATCATGCAGTTGATAAACGCTCAAATATCTATTTTAGAAAATGTGATATTCCTCGCACAATATTTAGCAGTGGTGGTTGACGTAAGAACACCACCCAGTCTGTGTTATTACCATGCTCTTCCTGTTAGCAACCCCAAGCCTTTGACCAAATTGCGTGTGTCAAGTCACTCCATAGTTATTTCATTTGACTACAGGTCCAAAGCCAAACTTTACCAGTGGGCTCCAATAAACAGGCTGTGCAGATGCAGTGAGTCAAACACTTAGTCTTGATGTTGTTTTCATTGTGCTGCCAATGTTTGGTCTACAGACTAATCATTCTTTCAAGGCTCTGATGATCATGTGCCATCAAGTCTGGCTACACCCTTCCACAATGCCTTTCACCGTGATATGAAAAGTATTATTAGCAGGCAAAGAGGCCCAATCCAAGGTAACCTTTGCACAAGATAAGTATTTTACCATGTGACTTCAATAAAAGAAATGAGAACTGATCAATTGCCAAGAATGTAGACAATGTTTGAAGTGATGCCGCAACAGGTGGAACCTCTGTGAATGTCGGGCAATATTCTAGTGAAACAATTTAAGACATCATTTCTGTTTTCCTGGAATACTGTCTTTCATAAAACTATTTATCAGCTGCACTCTCTGACTGAAAGTAAGGGGCCATTCTGCAAACACACTGACCTCGATGATATAGTCGTTGCCGTCTTTTCCGTGGACGGCCTTCACGGCGCAGATGTCCAGGCCACCAAACATCTCAGAGCAGGAGTCCACCCACATTCGATATCTGGAACAGAGCGATACAAATCAAAGACCCAATAATCCCAGGAGATGTCATGAGAGGAGGGCCGGACTTCACAGGGCTCACAGATAGAAATAAACTTGAACTAAAAATTCAAAACTGTGGGAGTTGCCCATTCATATTTGTACTTAACAATTTGGAAGCCAAAGTGCCTTTGAAGTGATGAAATGCACAAAAAGTACCAAACTGTCCAAACAGGTCTGTATTTTTCCAACAAATCTCTGAGAGAGCTCACCTGTCAGTCATTGCGATCTGTTCCAACATGGCAGAGCCTGTGTTTGCCTTCCAGTTGCCAGAAATGGATGTTCTCCTGAAAATCAGACAAAGGCATGAGGAAATTAATCAACTTTTAAAACTATATAGACAGCTACAGTGTCTTTGTTAGTCACCCTGGTGCGGCTGAACAGCAGACCTTTAGGGAATAGATATCACCAGTTCATCAGTGACGATGGTGATGATAATTACGGTCCACACCTACATAGTGTTTGAGTAAGAGCCAATCAAAAGTTTGCTTTTATGGTGATGCAAAAGGGAAAAAAAGATGAGATAAGGCTTGGCTTCTCTGTTCCTTGAATTTTGGTTGTGCAATTGTTTACCTACAGAGACTTGAATGTTAAGAATGTGTCAACTTTTATTCTTTGTTGCTTTATGCTCGGCTGAATTTAAAGAGAAAAAGTCTCTCTCGCTTCCAAATGGGTGTGAGCCGTTGAGGGAGGAATGGAGCAATAAAAATGATATTGGAAAGGAAAACAACTTTTTGAACTTATTGTTTGTAGTCATTCATTATCTAGTACTGCTAATCGTCTAGCATTTTAGTCAAAGGGCCACATACAGCCCAATTTGTTTTCAAGCGGTCTGGACCATAATAGTAGTTTAATAGGTTTTACTCTTTGCTTTAGAGCAAAAAAGGACATTACGAACATATTTACATGTATCTTTTATTCAACATATTATTAACAAACTGAAATTTCTTAAGGAAACAAAGTGCAATGGAAGATGGCTTCCATCTGCTGTTTAGTTCTGGGTCTCAGTTTTGTGTTGTGTCCAAAACTCTTGCTAAAACAGTGTGAACAGGAATGGCGAATTGGGAATGGCAGTTGGTTTGATTGAAAGAAATCATCCCACAGGCCAGATTGGATCCTCTAGTGCACAGGTGTCAAACATATGGCCCGCGGGCCAAAAGTGGCCCGCCAGAGGGTCCGATCTGGCCTGCGGGGAGGAATTTGCAAAGTGCAGAAAATACACTTAAGACATTAACTGCAAATTTTCCACTAAAAGTAACTACTTTTCATAGGTTTCACACAATTTTAGTAAGAGCTGTGTACATAACACAATATTGAGACATACAGATATTGCACTTCTTTTTCTTAAGAAACATCTGGTTGTTGATAAAAGATTTTGTAATAGTGCGGTTCATTAAATGCTAACACTTTCATAATGTACTTCTTTGTGCTAAAACAAAGGGAAACATTTGAAGTTGTGATTGACACCCCTGCTCTAGTGGGTTGGTTTTGGCTCACAGGCCATATATCTGATACTCCTGTTCAAGAGGTGGTTGAGGCCTATCGAGAGGAACCTTGAAAAGGTTGCCAGTCTATCATAGGACTAACCTAACACGCACAAACACAAAACAATAAGAAGTAAGTACTATCCTCTATTGGACAAGTCAGGCAGAGAAGCCTAACAGAAACAATCATTTCTCTGAGGTGTGAAATCTTACATAAAGCTGCCATGTCGGCTGCGTAGGGGTTGGCTGACTTTGGAGTTTCTGTTTGAAGAATAAACAGCCTTCTTCTCCACACACTCTGTCCTGTGTTTGTAATTAAGGATGCACACTAGCAAGGTCCTAACTTCACCGAGTTTAATGTGCGTACTAGAAAAGAATACCACCCCTTAAACTCCCACTCCCAATTTGAAAATTGGAAAAGGACAAAAAGTAAAGAAGTACAGGCTACGGGGACAAAACTCATCAACTTTACTATATCTACAACAGCCTACAAATGAACTTGTCAGAGTTACAACTCATTGACTTTTAAGAGGACCAATTGTTGGACCCCGGTCTTACATGTATGCCTTGTAGTTGGTGCCGATCTTCTGGATGCGGATGTCATACTTGGACTGGACGTAGGGCTCGGTGGTGGCGTAGGTCCCGGCCAGAGCCACCACACTGGTGATGTCCTGGAAGTCCTGTTGGTTTTCCACTTTAATCTGTGGGAGAGATGCCACTTGTTAGTGAGCGGCTAATTACAAAGCATGCCATGAAAGCCGGTAGTGGCTGCTTAGGATCCCACAGGAATTTCACACTTATACACAGTGTGGAATAATGAAGGGTCCCTGGATGGAAACACTGCTTTGAACTGCATCACCTTACTCACATGAAGTTATTAGACTGCAGACACAGACTGAAAGGGATATGACGCAATGGCAACACTTGAGCACAAAACACGCTGGTTACATAAAATTTAAAGGTACTTTTTTTTACTGTAACCTGTGGATAATTAGGTAAGAATGAGGTGTGACATTGTAACGCAGGCTGGAACAAATGACCAAATGCTACTGAGGGGCAAATATTTGTGTGAATCTAAGACCCTCATTTATTTCTTCCCAGTTCCCAGGGGATCACCTGTCAGCTAAAAAAAGCTTTTCCATAATGTCTTCTTTCTTAACTTTCTATCTGCAGATGATGCAGCTGCATGTGTTCATTTCTTAAAATTATGCAGATACAAAGATTTATGAGGTGTATTCCATCAGGCATGGGAAATGTGGCATCCCAGCAGACCGACTCATCAATCAGGGGCTTTAATACATGACTATATGTCAGTGATCAGTGTCCATAATGCAAAATGATTTAGTCCAGAGCTTCCACTCACTCAACGCCCACCTCTCTCACTGTTAGCATCACGGTTCTGCTCAGAGGAAATGGTTAGAACAGTGATCATCCCAAAAAAGGCGAACCAGATAGGAAAAAACAGGAGGTACTATTTCTTCCACTTGGGTTTTCATTCTTGACTCCGTTTTGCTCATCTCACAAGTTTAACTGAATATAAAAATCATCACCTCACTCTAAAATTAAAGTCAAACTGGGTTTTATTGCCTCAGACAATGTAGAACTATGCTAATAATATGTAAGGTAGTGGATCAGGGTTGAGACACTCTCGTAACATTCTCTGTTGCTTTGTGATGTGCTTCAAACAGAGGATAAAGGAGATTTTGAAACCATCTGAAGATGAAATTGAATAGCAAGATACTTGTGTCTACATGCGACAGTTTGTGAGGTCTTAGGAAACAGTTTAATGGTGTGTTTACAGGGGTTTAAGATCAGTGCACTTTCACATATAAACAAATCCTCAAAACCCTTGAAAAAAGAAATACAAATTGTCTGGGTGGAACAAAGTAATCCCAGGACGCTTTTAAAAATTACGCAACCCCGTGCAAGAGGATCGCAACAAATAAAGAAAAATTGAGAAAGAGTGAGAATGTAACAGAAACAATAAAAGGAGGTTTAAATCGTTAAAAGAAGGGTGGGCTGCTTTGATGGTTAATGTGGCCCAGTAAACAGCGTTGTTACTTTGACGGATAATTACATGAATGTGTTTGTTGAATCCACATATAAATCTGCAACTAAATCAGTTAGTTTGTCAGATGAGCTCACGAGGCAGACTAGAGAATATCTTCCAGCAACAGTGTTATATGAACACAATTTAAATTTAAGATCCATGTCTCTGGTAGCAAAAACTTTGGCTTCCATCTTCGAGTGCCTCAGGAGTTAATAATTGGTGACTAACAATGAGTTAGTCAGTTACTAGACATTACAGGAATGACTGATTTTGAGTTTCAACTGACCTCACGTACAAGTAAAGAGCATACTGCATTTAGACATGACAAAAAGTGCAACTAGACCAAGAACATCTACTGTAGCCTACATCTGTTTCAAAATCAAAGGATCAAGGACTTCTTGATGTATGGCAAGTTCTCTAAACAAAGATCTGTGTTTAGACAGTTTGTTGCTATCTTATTACTCTCTAAGGAGATGTAACACTTCTTGTGAGTGAAGAGGAGTTACAAACTTCTACTCATATTAGTACACTCGAGTCCTCTGCCACTGCCATTAGCTTTTATCAGGTTAGCAAATATAAGCAAACGTTATAAAGCAAACTACTTCTATTTTCAACTGAATATGTAGCATTATATCCACGTGAAGTTTGCGCAGATAAGCTAATGTTAGCTAACATCAGCTTCTGATCAAAACAAGGTTGTAGCAGAAACATATTTTAGTGTTTCAAATGTTTTGAATGGGGTAAATGTTATCCATTTACAGAGGTAAGAAGTTGGAATAGCAAACTAAACTTAATGAAGGGATGTGACTTGCAGTTCACACGATGGCATCAAAGCAACTACCTGATAGTAAGAAGTCGGCACACAAATTCATCCGGTGAATTACATAATACGTCTGAGAAACTAAACAAACTGTAATGGTGCAAACAGAAATAGTTGAACCACCGGCATACAGATGAGGACCCGCTGGAAAAAGCCAAGTCATGCTGGTTAGTGCCCAAAATGACACACAAGCCACAATACAAAGCCTCACTGGTCTGAAAAACGTAATGGCAAAGCTGGGTAAAACGTTTTTCTCTGCTACTGTCATCAGTAATGTTCTTCTAATTAAAAAAAGGCAAAATGAGTACTGATTGGTACATTCAAACATATTGGTATAAATATACAAAGATTGTCAATGTCTGGTTATCATTGTGTCAAGATTGTTTCACTTGATTTCACTGTCACAAACACATATGAACAACATAATTACTGCATTAACATTGACCCTAATATACCTCTGATGATCTACATATATATCCGATTCAGAACAACAATATGTCATGTAACCACCTCAGTAAAAACAAACTGACCCCAACTCAGAGTTGAATTTTATGGGAAGAAGAACATTGTTCTGTTGCATTTATGGCTGAAACATACCACAGCGAGCAGAACAACTTGTCCAAAAAAAATATACTCTGGTTGTTGTTATGTTCTGTAGCATGTAAAGACTTCATATCATATCTGATTGTTTTGTGTAGCATCAACACAAACAGTTGGTTTGAAGAAATATTGTCCACGCAAATGTAGTCCATGTGAATTATGCTCAACAGTGGCCACTCTGCCCACAAGTGGTAATTACAAAAAAATTGACCAGACAACACTATGATCTTCTGGAGTCAGAAGCATTTAAGTCACTGAGTAAACAAATGGCACATGAAAAGGAATAAAATATACACTAACGTTAGCTAACGTTAGCTGCAACAAAGTATTAGGTAATATGAAACCCAATGGAAATATAAGTAAATGCTGTTTGTCAAACTGAAAAGTGTTTTTTCTTTTATTGCTTTTATGTTTGAAAAGTTCCACAGCTGTAAGCCTTTAAAATAAGATCCATTTAGTTATGAGATAAAGCTGTCCATGTAGCATCTTTGATATATGTTCGATTATGACAAGCGACATACAGAATACATGACTTCAATTAGATGTGGCATGAGGTTATGTTTGCCCCGCTAGTATTTCAGGATTGTGTCAAAAGCAAATAAAACAGCAATCCCACATATTTCTGTCCATTCTCAGAGCTCTGTGAGGTCTGAGGGGTTAAAGAAGGTCCTGCTCTACAAGGGCTTTCCGAGTTTCCCTAGAGTGTTATGGGAAATTCTATAGCATGTCTGGCTCCTGAACAGGAAACCAAACCCATCCAGACAGACGTCGGCAAAAGACATAAAGAAAGTGTCTCCCTCTGTGGGTTCAAATAACTGGTGGGAGACTATGTGTGAACTTTGTTATTGCTGTATCAGACCGGTAACTCCATGTCTTCAAGTAAATAAATTATCAGCACTAAATAAGTTTCGGCCAAACAACTCCACACTCTTCGTTGCTCATGATGTAATCAGAAGAAACCATAGACATCAAACATGGTAGATGTGCTGAAACTGAAGGTGAGCCAGATTGTTGCATAAAGTACTAGTGTATGTCTGGGCTCTTGTGCCTTTGTAACAATCAGATATACATTCAGTCAGAGTAAACCCAGGAACACGTTTCACACTTCACTACCTGATTATCACCGTGGTTTGGCCTCTGTGGCTGAGCCGACACCCGTCTGCACAAGCTAGACCAGACGGGTGTTTTTTCCGACCTCCTGTCTGAACAACACACCAGACAAAGCTGTCAGATAATATCATGTTTGATTTGCATGACTGGGATGTAGACAAATCTGTGTCTGAGCCCATGATCAGAGAAATCTGAACTTGTGTGCTTGTGAAGTAAGTCTACTGTTTCAGTCGAAGGTCTTACCCACTAAAGGTGAAGAGGCAAAAACATCTGATGTTGAGTGTGATTAATTTCAAGTGTAACTCAGCGTTAAATCCAAGTCATTCCTTGGCTAATGTTAGATTCCGGGTTTAGGCATCTAGTCAGGACTACAGCTTGTTTATACTTCCGCATCATAATCTAATCCACCCATCCTTCAAAGTCCGTACTTTAGAATTAAAATAGTCAAATCTGAACTTCAAAGCATGCAAGTCTGGAATTGTGTAATTGGTAAAGGCTACTGCGCCAGGTACAGAGAAACATAGGAGATCCTTTAAGATCTTGTTTTAAAACTCTGGAATAAATGTTTGGCTCTTAAGTATGTGTACAACTGCATATTGTGTGGAACTCACCTTTCCCATGCCAGCGTGGGCGTGTCCCATCTTGACAACCACAGGGAAGGAAGGGGTTGTAATCTGCAGACGAAGAAAGCATCGCAGAATGAGTTGGGTGTGAGCAACAGTGGATAAGATAAGGCTACCACAACCTAAGGCCACCAGCAAGGAGATCAGATGTCAAATACACTGTACAACACATTGTTTTTTGGGGAACCCAGAAATAATGCGTAAACTCAGTAGTGTCATACAGTATAATCACCAAGTTGATATAGCTAGCTTATTTAAACATTTAGCAGATATGGACCAAAATTAGACTCCATACAGCATTATACTTAAAGTGAACTTTGTTTGCCAAAAGGTCTTTTCTTAAAAAAATAAATTAAAAAAATGCTTAAAGAAAATGAAAGATTACAGTTGTACAGTTTTTCAGTACAGCCAACAGAATAAAAGGGCAGGCGAGCTAAGCTCAGTGACTGTCAACAGGGTGGAAAAGGACGTCACATAAAGTAGGGAGATTCAAAACGGTGCTCTGTGCTTTAAATATACAGTAAGACAGACATGTGGTAAACGGCACACTGAGACACAACCAAAAATTGGACAACTATTTCCCTGGCAGCTGATTAGGATATGTACATCAAGTGTCCAGAACCGTAGCCTTGCAGAAAGGCAGTCCATCCCACTAAACTTAAAGCTTCCCAGTTTTGGAAGCATGAGGTGGAGTCGGAAGAATGTCGGTTTATTACACAAAAGAACGAGGTTCTGGGAAGCTGGGTGGAAGACCACAGCTCATTGGGATGGATTTGGACAAACCCAACAGACCGCAAACATGCTATTTCTCACAGTTTGTGGAGTTGAAGTGGATGAAACATCAACAGATTACTTCAAACCTCCCTGTGGTTTCAATGTGCCTTGATGAATCTACTGATATGATTGTAAATGGGATGTAATCTAAAATAGGGACTTTTCCAAGTTTCAAAAGAACTTTCTCCACTCTTGTGTGAAATAGCTCTCAGGAAGCAATGCAAGGTTACACAAAGGCCTTTTCAGGTCAGACGAAGAATAACAATTTTTATTTTACAAATGCAGTACCTCATTCATGTCACATCCTCAGAAATGGATTTTGGTGTAACACTGTCTTCGGAGAAGTCGCATTACTGGTCACCAGCATTTGGAAGTGCTCAGGACCCAGTACGCTTTTTGCATACACACATCTCTCTGAATCCAAACCCAAAGTTTACAGTGCATATTTTTGAATTTTTTTCAACCTCGTCCAGGTGAAGGCCACAAAGAAATCAACAATTACAGATGTTCAGGGTCAGAGGTAAAAAAAAAACTAAAAAAAAAACAAGAGATCAGAGCTGGGAGGAGGAAGTGAACGCCTAAACAGCTGCTGTCATTTCATCCAGACCCTCCCATGCTAACGCTGTCGTTGTGAGACAAGCCTTGAACTGACGTAGAGCTGCTTGAGGGTGTGAACGTAGCCTCTGCTGACAGATTCTGACAGTTTAGGCCTGCCGGACATGCTGCCAAGATAAAGTGTACTATAATTGTCTCAATTAGCACTTTGCGAGTGCCAGATTACAAAAGGGAGGAGAGGCTACATAGAGGGGGCCTCTTGTAACTTACTTCCAAGTACTTAACATCTTGTAAAGTGAAGAATATGTAAAGGGAAATATATAGTTTCGAATCTAATTCTCTAATCTGGTAACCTAGACTGAAATGCAAAAATGATAAAATGGTTTTCATGAGCAAGCCATTAGTTGTATTGTGAGTTCTGTATATATGGGCATTTTCATACATAATGGTAGAGTCAGTGTTGCAGAGGATTCAAGTGCTTTATTGCTCAAGCTTATGTGTCATAATCTGTATAGATGCTCCCCTTATTCCCCCCTTATTATAAGCATTAAACAAGAATATGTCATTCTGTGTCTAAAGGTACATGAAGCTGCATCCTTCACTTTTGTCTTTTGCAGGCAAAACCTGGGCAGAACTATGTGTGTTTCATTATTTTATTAGTCAGTGTCTGCTGTCTCATCCAGCATTTTATTTCTGTATAATGTCAGAGTACAGATTGTTCTCAAATGTGTGCATCATCATTTCTGGCCCACAGTTCAACACCCCCACCAATGCCACTCCCAGGATAGGATTTTCAGGATGTTTTGGGAGATTTACCTAGGAGGTTTAATATGCAGTTTGTCTGAACTCTGGTGAGTGGGAGGAATTAAGTTGATTTAACGGTTCAGTGGTTCTGATATCTTTTCCAGTATGCCCCCTTCAGGTGCCAATAAGAGTTCATGCACCTCCGTCCTGCAATCTCAACTCAAACTTATTTTTATTTGTCATCTTGTTTATGTCTAAATGAGATCTATGTGTTTTCTCTGTTTTAGAAAAGGTGGGATGCATGCGGCCAGCCTTGTACAGCAGTTGCGTGTGTGCGTCACATGTGGAATGATGAGATGCCTGAGGTTCAACACATATCTGAGAAGAGCTCCGCAGTAGAACAGTGTTGATGTCTGTTAGTCTGTTAGAGTGTTCTGGGCGGATAGGGGCCTGGAGCCACCCACTCTGTCTGGACATGTTCCTCCCAGCCATTCCCATCAGCATGGCAATGACGGCAGACTTCTTGGGGTTGGACAACCACATCCTTTTAGCCGGATGAAAGTGGAGTTACAGACAGAAACGTGTCCTCATAGCTGTTTTTTAGGTAATGAATAGACCACAAAAACGTAACTGAGTTAATATCTTAACTGATATTAAGTGATCTTAGGTTGCTTGTATGACTAAGAACATATTCAGAACACCTGCTTTTGCAGGAGGGATTGTTGTAGGACCCTGTAGCATCAATGCTATGTTAACTATACAAACTAATCTACCTACCTTATCCATTTATATGCCTTTTTACTTTGTAGCATCTGTGGGTCTGTGCTTTGCGTATTATACTAGCTAATCTACCTACCTACCTACCTGTCTTTTTACGTGTATGGCCTTGTTACATTAGTGGGTTTGTGCTTACTAACTTATATACCAACTAATCATTTTAACGACCTAGCATGTGTGGGTTTGTGCTATGCTAACTATACTTCTAATCTACCTGCCTACTTACCTGTCTATCAACCTAATTTTACTTGTAGAACCTTGTACCATCAGTAGGTCTTTGTTTTGCTAACTATATAAGCTAATCTACCAACCAACCTACTTTTTACTTGTAGGACTTTGCTACATTAGTGGATCTGTGCTTACTAATTTACTAACCAATCTATCTACCTACATTTTCACCTACCTACCTACCATCTGTGGGTTTGTGCTATGCTAACTACACAAACTAATCTACCTGCCTACCAACCTGTCTACCTACTTTTTACTACCTTGTAGCATCAGTGGGTCCGTGTTTTGCTAACTATATTACCTACCATACCTACCCACCTACTATACACCTATGCTATACTAGCTAATCTAGGTACAATCCTACCTACCTACCTTACAGCAGCAGGATAAAAGCTAACTTAGCTATCAAGCTCAATTAGCAATCTATTTAGCTTTTGCTAACATGTTCACTGACTAAAAAGTCAAATTTGTACAATCAAACCTGTCTCAAAACTGTGTGCAAATCATTTGTAGAATAACAGAATAGCTTTTTTTCTGTGTTAAATTTGACGCTGAAGCTTCCAGCAATAAAACCAAGCATTTAGGATAGCATTTAGTTATGTCACTGGTGTGCACAGTGGCTGGAATTTTTTGTTCAGACATAAGGGAGTATGTTTTATGGGGAGATTCTTTATTTTACATTCTTAACAAGGTTGTTCAACAAAACATGTTTCCCTCCTTAAAAAAAGCCTTGGTGGCCTTTAGTGTCTGCAATCTCTCAGATGTGGAAATTTTTAGTTTAAATCTTTCTGTTTAATCTCAGCTGCACACGCACCACCCGGCCTTTTGTTCCCAGCAGAAATCTGTAAAAGGCATCCAGTGTGGTAAAGATGTTAAGAAGACACATGCTACAAAAGCTAATTATATGGTGGGTGATTTCACCAGTCTAGGTTTTCTTTCACAATGCACTGGCTCCTTCCACTTACAGTAAATGCACTGATCTGACACATGGTGCAAATATTTCAAGGAAACCCACCATATCCCACTCCTTCAGGCTGTATTGTTATATGCTGGGGTCTGTGTCTGAGATGACTCATGCTTCCCCTAATGTCACAAACAAATGACATACCAGTCCTGAATAAATTCCTTCTGTTGTGAAACCTTTAGAGAGTGAAACCTTTAAAATCACAATTAAATAAATAAAAAAAATAATAAATGAAATTTATTGAAAAAAATGATCACAATTGAATGAAAATTAAAACATTTTAAGGTAACAGCTAAAATAAATATTGTAGCGGCCCAAATGATGTACATTTCAGTACGGTAAAACTGAATTAAATTGTTAATTCTCCAGTAAGGCTGTACAATTATCTGAAATACAAAAAGTTCTTTAGAAGTATAAAACTACACCACTGACATCATAGGGTGATAATATGCTATCTGACTTGTGGGTTTATCACTAAATGAGCTCATTTGAAGTTACAAATAGTCATTTGATCAGTTATTATATAAAAATGTGCATCAGTGCAGCATAACTTCAATTTTCTTCTGCGTCACACTGAATTACGGGAGTCGGTCAGTGACCTAAAATTCACACTGGGAGGAAAACGTTTGACATTTATGTGTGGATTTGCTATAATTTAAAACAGTCATCCCCTTTTTTCTTCGGGATTATGGTAATTTTGTTATAAGATGGTAAATACATATATATACAATATTTAACAGAAAGCTGAGCAAATATGGGTCACACACATACACACTATAAAGAGAGGGACGCAGCGCCTTAGATGCTGAGCAGCAGGAGTTAAAGCACTCTTCGGGGGCACATGCATTATAAAGCAAAACACATGGTGCACCCATCCCGCATTTATGATCTCTTAATTTTTATTATGGCCACTCAAACCTGCCACATCAAGGAGGAGACATGAGGCGCGATGGTTGAGGCAGACGGCGAGAGCAGGGGGACCCCGACCCAGAATCCTTTTCAAGAGTCCAACCGCCGTGGGACCAAAGGGAGCCTGCCCACATCAAACCCGGGCCTGAGGATTAAGTGAGCCTCAGGAGAACAGTAATGTTTATCGCGCAAGCTCCTACTAAGTTATTAGCTGAATTCATACACCTGACAGGACTGGATTCAGGTCTCTTTGAAAGCGCTGCACGTGAACCTGTGAGTGGTTTAACCCTAACCCTTTTTTTTTACTTTGAGTAGCTATTAGAAATAAACAATAATTACACAAACATATCCCCAGGCAGAGATCCCTTAAACCGTGATGATGGGCAGCAGGTTCTTGAAATTTGGAGAAACTATGTTTGTATCTAAATAGGTACAATATGACAGGTTAAATATTCAGTTAGGCTGTTGACTTCCTCTTCCAAACTCGAAAGTGGAAATGAGTAAAAATGTGAAATGGGATTTTAAGTGGTATGAATAGTCAGCTTGTGTGCTTTTATAGTGGCTTCAGTATTTGTATCATCAATATTGACTCAAGTGAACAATTAAGAAAATTTGCCACGACCAAAACTCCAATCAGAAGATACCACTGTCATGTTTGAGCAATTAATACAGGATGACAATAGTCAGCAATTAATTAGAATAGCTTTAAAATCAAATGAACAACCAAAAAAAATGTATACTGTAAAAACAAAAGTAATTGAGTTAATGAATTCCAACACAGTTGTCATTCCTCACTAAATGTCTTAACGTGTGGCGCCGCTATCGTTGTTTCATACTGTGTGTCCCATGGTAACATTTCAGGAGCGCAGCATCTGTCCCACAGCAACCACACATCTGATGGAGTTCAGAGCTGCGTTTTCAACGTTTGATATGTCACATATGCAATATGTAACATGATAACCCTTTAGCTAACTTGACAGTACAGCTGCTCTCATTAATAATGATATTTTAAATGGAAAAACAGTTGGCAGCTAATTTCGCAAACATGGCAGCTGTGTGTTTTATCCAGAGTAAGTCACTCGTTTAAATCGCATCAAGGCAAATCAATTTTAAAAGACATTCTTTCAACAAAGGCAGACTGTGGTCCTCCTTAGGTCGCAAGTGTCTGGACCAAAAAACTTGCACTTGAACACACCACAAACAGCCAACGGCCAGCTGGCTCACACATTCTACACCTGCGTGAAAGGAAATAAGCAAATACTAACAGTCAGTCTTCCTCATTGGGATGGTAAAAAGAGGAGCAATTATTAGTTGGGAGGCCATTAAGTTAAGAAGCACCGTAAGTGACTGTTGTCACCGGTTCTCTAATCCGAACAGCCAATCAGAGGGATCTCTCTCGCTGACTTATTTCACTGTTGACTGAGTATGTTGAATTAGCTGCAAAGTTGACTCAGGTCAATGGTGCAGGACACACTTGAAAATGGACAACCATCGACTTTGTATGTTACAACCCTTACGGAAGAAGTAACAACTCGGAGACTTTCCCAAAACATCAAACTATTCATTTATTTTGTAGTAAATTGTCGATTATCACTAAAACTGTTCTCAATAATTAGCTGTTATTTGGTATAAATTATATCTGATAGTATTTCTGTTGCAGCTTTAGTTGCTTTTTTTTATTTTTAAATGAGAGCTACTAACATAGAGGTGATCTTAATTTGTGTCAACCAAAACAACCGCAAAGCCCCGGCAGTCTAAACCCATCTGACTGGAAACCAACAAACTTTATGTAACTCATGTTCCCAAACTAAGAGTGACGTAAACATGACACATACAGTAGTTCCTGGATGCGCCCCCATAACAGCTATTTACAAGTTGTCATAGTAACCCCCTGGGGCCACATCCGCCCAAAACTACAACAGATGCCCAGTATGTGTACATAGTAAGGGCAGTCTAATGTGGCATGGTAATTATTGTTGTGGAATTTGAGCTCATCTGGCTTCCATTAGGGTCCATCCTGGTGTATGAACGAGGCAGCTGTCTGGGAAACACACAACTTAGGGCTGAGGATGGAAGTTTCCAGGGTGGATGCTGCCTAACAACACAGAGGTGCTGACAGAGATGGTCAGTGTCTTGTGGTGGTCAAGCTGCCTGCTTTGTCATCGTAGCCTATTTGGTAAACACCAAGGAAGTGGTGAAATGTGCAGTGTCTTGATGTTTCTGCAGAAACTTGGGTAAAAGTTGTTTTGATCAGAGTTTATCTAACATCAGTTGATATAAAAAGATTCTTCTACTTGACAATCTGCCACTTGGTAATCTGATTACAATGATTTGATTGAGGGGAAGCACCTAAAATGATGACAAAAAAACCCGAACTTACATTTAGACTAGAAAACCGGCGCCTGTTACCTTAAACTGAACCAGTGTCAGATCACAGAGCAGCTCTTTAATGCTAAACCTGTAATCAAATTCAAAGATCACAAGTCTATGTTGTGGAAGTTTCCATGGCTGTCTGCATCTCATTCTGGAAGCTTCTATCAAATACAGATTGCACAAATAAAAAAAATACAACTATTATAAAACTTGAAATTGTGCAAACAAGATTTAAAATAATTAAGCATTATAAATGGGAAAATAGTATTTAACAAATACTAACAAACTAGCATTAGCATGCTAACATGCTAAACTAAAATTTTGATTTTGTAATTTTTGAAGATTTTGATTCATACTTGGGCATCTGATTTTATCTGTTGTAACACAGCAACAACAAACTAAAGCTTTATTACTAATAAGTTAGATCTATTGTTGAATAAGGCAGGCCCATAGCTCATTGATTCAAGTATTTAACTATTGAAATAATTGCATTAATACAAACTGTGTCTGTGCTGACACTCATTAATAAACACTGTATTAATTTACTGCTAATGTAATTTCTGTGAACAGATATCTGGATATAAATGCAGAATGATGGCCTCGCAGTAGCATCATTATTACACAGGATGAGATGTTACAATCCCTTGTGCCATGATCTGAGGCAAAACACATTTAGAAGCCTAGTCCAACTGAAAAACCGACCAGCAGGCAGCAGTCAGCTACCAACTAGCAACCAACAAGAAGACACCAGCTAACTAGCCTAGCCAACAGCAGTAGGCCCACATAATCCCATCCCCCAGTAGAGTGTGAGTGGGAAATGCCGGCATTTCAACCAACCTGACAGTAGTATTTGGTTTTTGGTAAGAAGTGATGGGATACGTGACTACATTTCAACCAACAAGACAGATCCAAGACAAAACACATTTAGAAGCCCAGTACAACTGAAAAACCCACCACCAGGCTAGCCGTCAGCTACCAACTAGCAACCAACAAGAAGACACCAGCTAACCAAGCTAGCCAACATCACTAGGCAGTATGCAGCACACCAGACTCTTAAGAACTCAAGAATATGAGTTTGGTAAAATGCCATTTAGACTTCATTAGGGGGTGTGTTTTAACTAATACAGAGAAAGACTATATTGCTTTGATGGACCTGGCAGATCTTTGCTAGAGCATAATCAGTTCCCAACAGAAAGGTTCCAGATCAACTCTCCGGCTCTGAAAATACGCAGGCGGAGAAAGTAGTTGCCAAGATACAACTCTAAATCTTCACGAGACGAGTTCTGAGCTTCTAATACAAACATTTTCTGCTGAAACAGCTCCACGTTAAAGGATTCGACACTGACAAACACTTTAACTTTTTGCATAGTAGTTGCAGGAATGTTTTTGAGAAACTACGTTGAGCTATTAGATGAGGAGCTGTAGGCAACCGGCACACCTGAATGATACAAACAGGTCTCAATTAATTCTGCCTCAAGAATTCTGTGACCTTAAACCCATTTGTGACCAGCAGTAACTCCAGGTGTTGCTACTGACTCCTCTATCTCTCATTCTCCAATTTATCTATTAATGGTTGCAACATCCTGTATTCCTGGGTCACTGCAATTTACCTTGTTAAAAAGAAATATGACTATGGCTGTGCATGTACTGTACACTGTATGGTCTTTACATGTTCAGTGACTTGTAGTTACACTTTTGCTGAGGCACATATTAGCTGCAATGTAGCTACACTGGCCAAGAGTGTAGACTCCTGTAGCTATGCCAAAACTTCTTAAAGCACATCCAGAAATGCCACTTTATCCAGTCTTTGAAAATATAAAACAGCTCTTATGAAGGAGCCACCTGTGATTTCTCTGTGATCTCACAGGTGGTTGATATTACAGATGGGTAACCAATATGTTTTAATAACAGAACACGGCCACTACTTGAGTCCAGTCCATTCATTTTAAATAAACACAGATTTGTTTGAAAGTCCATGTTGAATACATGTCCAGACTAGACGAAAGAGGAGCTCTTTAAGACCGGCTTCTTTGCGGTTGCGCTGTAATAGGGACCAGGACAGGCCTTATTAGTGATAATCAATTCACTAACCTACATTCCTGCCTCAGAAGAAAAAAAAAAGGATAGACAGGCCTTGGGCGAACCAACCCTGCAGAAACCATCAACTCTGTGCCACATTCCTCTCTGTCTAAGAGGGAAAGGATGTTTCTTTCCCATTTTCCAGCGGCTCGTACACTATTAGGTCTCGGAAAAGGCAGAGCAGAAATGAAGTGCGCAGTTTTGGATTCCCGGTCCTATGATGAGTGGAGCGAATGGAATCATTTGGTCAGTGCTTTCAGCTCGAGTGCTGCTGGCGAAAACAGTGGTAGATCCAAACCTGCACCTGTGAGCAACGTGAATGACACGCAAGTCTGCTCACACACTCAGCGCTGACTTGTGACGACAAATGTTCTTTCTGAGACAGTTCTCATTTTCCCGTCCAGGTGTCTGCACACACTCAAAGGTCAAACGTCAGTGTGACACGCCGGTTTGGGCGGTTTACGTGGAAAGTACTTCTTTAATCCGACTGATATTATTCTGATTGAGGCTCCAACGTAACTGTTTACATGGACGCTAAATAAAAACATCACTAAGAATATAACTGTTGTTGGCATTAAATGTACTGGATATTGCCTAAAGTGTATTGTGTATTCAAAGGCTTTGCCACAACACTCCCAGCCTCGCTCGGCTTTTCAAACATCGGCTTGAATGACTCGTTGAAAGGCTACCGCCTTGTTTCCGTCCACGCCACTTCATAATTTCTTCTGCTGTTTAAGCCTCATAAGGAAAAGATGCACAGAAAAAAAATATTTATTCCACCCTGAGGAAACGACCGGATCAACTGTTATTTTATGGTTATTAGGTGTTAATATTTCCCTTTTAACACATTATTAACAAATGTTTACACCAACCAAATCAGGCCGGTCTGCTCCGTTTTGGGCTATTATTCTAATTAACTGTTGGGTGCATTTGCCTCTGACATAGCCACCGCAAGGCCGTCCAGATCGCCCCACCTTTCTCTGACCTTGTGATTTCTTGAGAAAAACCCTCACGCGGTTTCCTCCTTTAAGCAGTTCCTTCGCGCACTATCCCGTTTCCACAGAAGGTACATGAAACGCAGGAAGCTGGACGCTCTAATCAAGCAGCTGCACTGTAACATTCAGGATGCAAAGCAGATGTTAGGTGCCTGGATTCGACGGAGCGCGCGGAACGCCGCTCCGGCTGCGTTCGCGCTGGGGATTAACTTAGCGGTTCGCCACAGTTTCACGCGATGTTGTCAGGAAAATTACAGCTCGCCAAAGCATCAGTTGTTTCCCTCAAATTTGGTATCGGGTGGTTTTCAAAGGCAGCCACGGGCAGAGTGGGAATTTCGATAACCTGTAAACCATCTCATCCAGAGCAGGCCTGCAGACTCAGTGGGCAAAGTGTTATGTCTGTCCGTGTGAATAAAGCTAAGCTAAACGCAAAGCCATTCATCTGCAGTGGCTGTTAAGATAATCAGTAATTAAGTGATTTAAAGGCATTTGTCAATGTCTGCAAAAGCTGAAATCTTATATGCATACTTAAGCTTCATTTCTCAACAAACTGTAAGAACTGTATTTGCTTTCCCTTTGAGGTTGTACAACATTATTTTGTTAACAGCTTTTGAGGTCTTCCTTGTAAATTGTGCATAAGACAAATTTATATACTGCCATTTAGGCTTATCCTGATCTCTAAACAGAGAAAGGACTGCTTCATTGGATAAGGCCTCATTGGAATTATGTTTTAGATGTAAGATAAACCTATGAGGGCAGTAAAGTAGAGCAACAGCTGCAAAAACAGTAGCTGCTTTCTGGAATTCTAAAAAAAAGGCCCACTCAAACGTCCAAAAATGATAGACCAAGATGTATTTAAATCATTTCCTGTCCTGTGCCTCTGATAAGGTGCGGTAAATGAGCGGACGCATGAGGCAGCAGGAGTCAGCAACTTCTTTTTGACAGCAGAGGAAGGAAAGGCGGTTTTGTGCGGAGTGCATACCGGGGGCCCAGCCCAAATGTCAGCACCGCTACTGTTTTCAATTAAGACACGGTACATAGGGAGGAGAGAGGCGGAATATCAAGGAGGAAGATGTTTTGGAACAGCTGGATGTGGCAAAGCGAGGCTGTATTTATATAACGACCCTGCAAGCTGCAGGAATCGGTGGTACTCCGTAATAAACTGCAGAAATATTAACAAAATTAACCGGAAATTGAATTAAACTTGAGAGCAATCGGGGCCTACAATCCTCTAAATATATTTAGAACAGAAAATCTTAGCGAACTAATAGTTCCCATCTGGATTTGCTGGCTAGTGACCACGAAATAGTTCTTAGGACCTTGTACACAGATGGCTTGTACAGAACCACACAGTGCTGGTCGTTTCATGTTTCTATGGTGAAATCTCTTGGTAAAAGACCAAGACCATGCCAGACCACGCCATCAGGTTAAATGGTCTACGACATAGGTCTTCAACACGGGGTCCACGACCCCTAGGGGGTCCGCGGAGGTACTACAGGTAGGTTGCAAAATCTTTGGTTGCTTAGATATTTTTATATATATTTTTAATCCCCCCCCCCCACACACAAATTTAAATTTCATTATAAACATTAACATGAATCGAACATATTTTAGTAAATGATAATAATAATGTATTTTTATAAATAGCACTATAGGCTGAGTTTACTATAGAACACATAGAGTAGGTAGGGGGTCCCTACTTAATCTCTCTGTCAGTTTGGGGTCCTTGGCCTGAAAAATGTTCCATGGTCTGTGATAAATAGGCACAATAAAATAACATTTTCAAGTACTGTTTTTTATGCATGATGAAGACTGGTCAAAATGTGCGATTGTTTGCACCTTTTCACCAAAAGAAATATGCGGTTAAACTGTTAAATCATTCACATTAAAATGTGTTAAATCCAAGAGGCCACCTCCTGCGGTGTCAACAACTGCAGTTCCACAAATGTCCACTGGAGGCTGGCTCCAACAGCGAGTCAATCCCCGCTGACCTCCATGTTAAAACGTCTACCTTTACAACAGAATCAAAGATGTAGTCAGGTCCACGATTTGATTTAAAAGTTATGCTAGTTAAACATAGCTTACATACAACAGTCAATAATACCGAGGGAAAATGTGTTATGTTGTTATAGGTGCTAGCTTTTTATTTGAACGATAATGCCTAAGCTTTACAGTTTACACCTTTATAAAGAAAAAGCTTCTAACCGTTTATAAGCAATAACCTGGCAACTCCTAGGATTTGTCATATGATAAACTTACTTTAAGGAAGTGGAGGAGATATCTTATAAAGCAGAAAAAAGAAATGAGCAACTGGGAGGGCCAAACAGAACAAACACACCACAGAGTTGAGTGTTTGTGGTATGACTAAGATAAGGGCTGAGGAACTTTGACATGGAAAGTATTATCCTGAGTTATCTAAACACCAATATGAATTTCCTAACAGCTAGAAAAAATAATTGCGTAACGTGACCATGTTTCCATGCTGTGCATAAATGTTTATGTAAAATCTCTTGTCTGGTTAATGGGGGATTCCAGCAGTAAAACCCACCTCCTCCTGTGGCCAGTACAGCAAATCATGGTCAGCTATGGACAACAAAACCTACACCCTTTGGTCTCACTGGGGGGCAGTTTATCATTGCCCACAGAAAGAGTGAGCCCAACAAATGCCCAACAACGGTTTATCATAGCTAAACACAAACAGTGGTCATGTACTACGTGAGAAATCTCCAGTCAGACTATCATGCTTTCTTTTGCAAATAAGATGCCATGTACCCAGACGTTCATATAAGTATATATGTATAAAATGTGATTTTTTTAAATCTAGGGTGGCCGTGCAGCTGCCGTAAACATGAATGAGTGAAGTTCTGACTCTTTAAAGAAATTTAAATTTGTGTTGTAATGTATTGGAAAAAAAAAACATGACAGGCTTAGCTTGGAAGTCAGAAAGCTGATTATGCTGTGGAAAAAAACAGTCATTTTGTTTTGGGGGACGTCAGTCACCCACGTCATTTGAGCATTCATGCAGCTATTTTGTGGTGGAAACACGCTCGATAATTAAAGAAAATGTGGGGAGAGTTACCAGATTTAGATTCTGACAAAAATTTGCTCTGGATAACGGCCATTAGGTGTTCATAATGAAATCAGCTGACTCAGAGCAGGTTGGTCACTTCTCCTTTTTTGATGTTCCCATGGGTAAAAAGTATGTTATTCTTAGAATAATAGCTCTTCTTAAAGCAAAGGTTACATGACTCATCCCTCAAACGGTAACTCATCAATCGTCTCTGTTTCCTATTAAACATTATGGCTAGTCACCAAAGCTCTGCAGTGACTGTGGAGTCAAACTTTGTGTGCACTGTGCTTACACAAGTGGAAAAACATTAGTGGCGAGGGGCGTCCTGACGATGTGATGTCATCTCTAAATTTAACCCTGTCTGAGACCCTCCACCCTTCCCAGCATCCTCTGGACCCCCGTTGACACACGCCACCTCTGACTTGCTGATGACTCACTGGGCCATCTTTAACTTTCTCATTCCTGCTCCCACACACACCTTCCCGCTGCTGCTGGGGTTTCTAGGTTTTTATGGTTTGGAAGCAACTGGTGATATTTACTGCACTAAACTTTCCGCTAAACTATGCTTTGATGCTGGAAGCAGCTCGCAGATAACTAAATAATAATAATAATAATATATTTGCTCTATTTTGCGACATCTTTGTCATTCATTCTCTGAACTTTTTAGGTAGTTCTGAAACTGTCTGAACTTGATTATGTATTATACAGTATAAACTGTACTTTGTCTGTATACTCTGACTTGCCAAATCATTAGGTATACTAGTGAATGCATTCTAAGATAACAACGCCATGACACGCAAAGCATTGAAAACACAAAATCGTTGTGCTGTCGTAAGGAACCCTGGAATGCAGAAGGGTTAAAACCTACACCAACAGCAGCACTACGCAGCATGAACTGCCAATTTTCTTGTCATGTTATGTTGTACCTCATGTACGACATGTCGTAGCTCACACATGTCATGCTTGCTACGCTGAACTGTAAATTCACACGCATAACCTGTGTTATTACTGTGCTATGTCTCTTTACATGAAATGGCGGTGGGCAATTTGGGAAAAAGAATTTTCCCCTCGAGAACTATAAAGTCCCGCACTAAATCCCCGTTCATGACCGGTCTAATGTTCAGTTTGTGTTGAAACATTGTCAGAGAGGAGGCAACTCAACTGTGTGGTCATTTCGGAGGATGTCGATTGTGATGTCACATACTGTTTTTTATACAGCGTTTACCTAAAACAAGACCTAAAAAAATAATTTAATGTGTATTTTAGCGTTTTAGTTTGGCCAAGTCCCATCCACTAACAAGAAGGAGGTGGAGCTTATATGACCTACGCTGCAGCCAGACACCAGGGGGAGCTCTACTTGCTTTGGCTTCACTTTTGAGGAGCGGTTCCATCTTCTGTCTTTATACTTGTGAACGTGCTGATGTCAAATCTAACATTAACTTTACTTTAAGCTCAGTTTTGCTCTCCACCGCTCTTGACGGAAATATTTAGCTCTGTAGCTGCTAAACGCTCTCTTTGCAAGCATGTTGCTAACTTAGCTGCTTGGTGTTGGACAATTTGTGTATGTTTAATTTCGTCATCCCTCTCTGTGTGACTGCTCGCTCACTAGTCAGGTGGATTTCTGAGACGCTGAAAGCAGGTAGAGTGTAGAATGCCACTACTCATAGAGTCCAGTCTATACTACAGCCTCTGACACAAATATGTCACAAAAAAACTGACATTACGACCAAGTGTGACAGCATCCATGCTAAAATCAAGCTGTGTTGGAATAAACCAAATTGTACTTTTTTTCTTTTTTACTGTGCTCAGCATCAGCCCTGGTTTAGGCATTCCCTCAGCCCTAAGGAATTCTTCAAAGCTATTTCCATGCTGTCATATGCCCGTGTTTATGGTCAGGCCTGGTGTCTCATTGTCTCATGCCGTAATACAACATAGTCATTTTGTGGGGTTTCCTGACCACACTCACACCAAATATGTACAGTAGAGTACAGCGGGGGACCCTGCGTCCGAGTAGCGAGCGCTGTGGTCGCGCTTGGCCCGTCTGAGTAGGAAGTTACTGACCGTTCATCATATTTTATTGCAGGGGGAGTCCCATTGTGAGTGGGATCGTGGGTCAGGGCCATGTTTGTGTTTCCTACTCTGATGTCTTAACTCCGCACCAGACGACAGACATGCTAGAGTTAGAAACCAGCGAGCGTCTGCTGAAATGTTCAGTATAGTGTACGGGTAATGAAAGCACCACCAGGCTTTGATACATTTTCCTATTTGACTGGGACGAGGGGGTGGTGGGCAACCAACACTCGTTGGACTGTACGTACGCTTCGCAAAGCTCATTCCCATTCATATCTGGCAACATATGCTGCACTTTTTAGACAAAAGCAACATTGATAACAGTATCTGGATATGTTCATCAATATTAGTTGAATTCTCACAGCACAGAAGTCCATTTTGTTTTTGCTGTTTTTTATACTACTCTATAAGACATTCAGAAGGGAGATGCCATTGGTGATTTGTTGTACTTCCTTCTGTCAGGCCACTGTTTGGCAAGTGAATCAAAGACAAGAACTTCACTCATGCAGTGATCCCGCAGCTATCTCTACAGCATTAGCTATATAAAAAAAAAAAGAAAAAAAAAAGAATATTTTAATCTAGTGATTTATTATTTGAATAGCTTAAGTAGTGAAAAAAAACAAAAATAAAAAACAAAACCATTTCTATATTTAATTTGACATGTTTTTAATGGCTCATCCTATATAAACACATGAGAACAAAATTATGGCCAATAAAGGTCCCAAAAACTTTTATTTGTATTATTTATCTGTTGAAACATTAAAAATCATTACTAATAATCGCTAATCTCCACGACTGGCTGAGCATAAAATTAATCTGTAAAACATTAACTGAGGCGCTGTGAAGTCAGATATTTCCCTCAGAGTTAGCGGAGACCAGAGAAGAGCTACATGGAGGGAGATAACTGGAGTTTTGGAAAATTACAAATGTTGCTTTGTAGCTGGTGGGTGCTGCTTCAAATTCCACACTTTTACTAAAAAAAAAAGTGTAGAAGTGTTAAGCCTGCAAAAAAAAAAATAGCTGTCACAACTGCTGTTCTCTTTTGTGCATTTGGTGGAGCCATTATCTTGCATGCGCTGATAAAAGTGACAAAGGCCCAGAAGCGACGACAAACTGGAACCGCTTCTTTGATTAATTCTGCTCTTATCATATTGGAAAAATGCTCCTTGTTGGATGTTTATAGCGTGGGCGGGTAAACACACAGTGGATTTGCACTCGGCTACAGGTGTTTCCTTTTAGTCAGAGCAGCCACCCAACAAGTTGGCGAGAGATCCATCGCCCAACCACGAGATCCCAAGTCCTCCTCCAGCCTTGACAAACTAATGTTAGCGCTACATGTAGCTAGGAAGCATCCGATTCATGTTCACCTCCTGTGACACGACTTCCATGACCTGTCCTCCTCTCCTGGCGCAGAGCTCATGGCGAAGGGGTCATCCCGCCTGTCCCGCTTCACTGGAATTGCATGTGGGCTGTGCAACAGGACCCAGTGAGTCAGGGCTGGACGCACTCCCTCGGTGACTGTCGCTCCCAGCGGTGCTATCTTTCGGCTCTTCCTGTGTCTCTTTGGCGGCATGTCAGTCGGATGAAAGGTATTTCCTCTGAGTCACTGCTCTGTTCTCTTATGTCCACCAGGACCATGCAGGACTTAAAGACCTCCATTGCACAATGCTGTTGTCTGGTCCCCAGGCGGTAGGCAAGCCTCAAAATGGGCCTTTTACTATAACTGGACTTTTTCAGATAAAATGCACCATTCTCTGCTGAATGCTTACAGTACACTAGCTTAGTTTGACACGGTCACGTTTCCAGAGGGTCTTCTTTTGTTTGTTTTTTTTGTTGCATGACTGAAGTCACAGTGACAAGCTGTGAGAGACGCATATAACAAGAATCTTCTGGAGACTCTTGGCCCATTTCTCACAGCAAAGTTAAAGTGGAGCAGTTTTGCATAGAAGTGGCCCGGGATTTTAAGTTGTGCGGCAACAACATTCAAACCTAGTGAACTTGGCCTCAGATATCTGATTTCATCTGTCTTTACCGTTTGAACCATCCTGTGAGGACAGCTCAAGCCAAAAACACACATTGATCCCACACACATATGGTAAGCAGCTCTCCCTATTCAACTTCACTGTCAAAGGAAAGTTCTTTCATAAACCTTACACCTAATAAATCATTTTTTTTTTAAAAAATATTCGCTACTAGAAGTGTTTTGATCTAAGGAGGTTTAGTTTCATTTATTTTGAAGCCACTTTCCATCCAACTGCCTCAATTTATTTTGAAGTCACTTTCCGTCAGACTGCCCCATAACACTTCACGCTGGCGACTTCCTACGTTTTCAAAAAATTTCCTGTTGACAAAAGCCAGAGGGACGAGGTGAACTTGTTGCTTTCTGTCCAGATTGGGGAGAGCATAAACAGACTGGATTGCAAGAGGAAGGCGGCACAAGTTCAAGTTCATTTTTAGCTCTTTATGACATGGAAGTCTGCAGACAACCCTGCAAAGACCAAACAAATGAAGAATGAACAACTGATCCCAGACACAATGAAGTCACAGTGTCCGACAAGTGTTTAGAGTCACTGTAGTGGCTCTGCGAGGCAGTGTGCTTTGAGCTAAGTGCTAAAGGCAGCCTGCTCTTGTGACAATGCTAACATGCAGACATTTATAACATTAAACCAAGAGGACAATCGAATGTGATTCTGAATGTGAACTGATGTGAGTGTTTCTCAAAATGCGTTCTTGTGGACTTATGAAATGTCACCAGTTGCTGTCCAAGTATTGTACAGATTAAAAGTACACATTAGACCAAGTGCAGTGCCCAGATGTGTTCAAGTACCCAGCCGTCTTCAAGTATGCTGCTGTTCCAGTTCCTGAGTGACCACCTTCTTTCATCCTCCAGGGTCCATACTTCAGAATCACTCTTGTTAAATGTGAAGTCCAGGTACTTGGTACAGACAAAACACCCTAATGGTGTGTTCAAGCAACAACTCTGTCAGCATTGCCAGTGACTTTGTTGCTGAGTTGACGTTGGGGTGTCACTCAAGTAAAGGAGACTCAAATGTCATAGGAATTCATCCAATCAAACATAATCCTCTTAACCACAAATGTGGACCTCACGGTAATGTCCCAGGGGTTGTGGCGAGGGAAGGTGGAGCACAGACAGCGACAGCACAGACAGCAAGAAGTTTAGTATGTTTTATTCAAAGTTTTTTGCTGAATCATATCCCAGCACACCAATAACGGTCGATGGACCAGTGGCTGGGCATCCCTGCGCTAGAGGAATACTTGGGATACATCACAGGAAAACACCCTTGGACCGTAACACCCAATTAGACTTGGTCTATTACGGCATGGAGTTTACTGGTTGAGGGAAAACTTTTATTTGTTAATGTTACAAGACCAAGACAAAGGATCGGCCAAGTCATTGCGTGTCGTTGCCTGGGTACAAACATTTGGACACACTGCTAACATGGATACAAATGTAAAAAGACTTCATTGTTTCAGATATCTTTCCGTTCTTGCAAGTGATTTCTCTCTGTGACATTGTTTAGCCTTGCTTCCATATTGCAGCTGTAGAAAGAAATCAGTCGTCATGGGTTCTAGATGACTAACACCAAGTTTGTTCAGCTAAAAGACACAAACAGTCATATACAGAACACCTTTTTGTTTTCAAGCTGCCTTTGCAATAATTTACTTTATTAGGTTAGTTTCAGGTTGACTCCTCCTCAACATATGGGTGGGAGTGAAGTCATACCTAACACTGAATCACTGCTTTCTCCAGGCTTCCTGTGAGACTGCACTTTTCCTGCGTCCATCGCCTCTTTTGGTCGCGCAAATTCTAAATCCACACGTCACGCATGCACATCCACTGCCTCACCGAGTTATGTCACGAATACGTTGGCACCGACTTAAGGCAGAGGGCTGAAATGATGCAGACGCTTGTTAATGTGCGCTGTGATCCACTCAACCTGCTCTGGCCCTTCAGAAGCGCTGATTAAACTTGATGATGATGTTGAATTTCCACAGATGGTTAATGTCCTCCTGTTCTTATCTCCTGGTATGAAACCAGAAATGTGTTGATGCTCTACAAATGAATGTACAGCTGAACAAACACTGGGTTACTTTCTGAGTATACGTGAAAGGGAAAACACACAGCGGACAATAAAACTCTTGAGGCCTGAGTCATGAATGAGGGATGAAATGGAAACTCATGACGCTTCCTGTGAATTATTTCAGTCAAACAATACGTTTTGTTTGTTGTATTACTACCGCAAGTTGATCTTTCCACTTGTGAACCACTGCCACAGCAGTATTTGTAATTCGCCATTAAATTACTTTTCCTAAACTTTTTTTTGATATTCACTCTAAAAGAGAAACTTGAAGCACATGCCTATCAGTGGCACGCTCAGCCCAAAATAAAAGTCTCTATCTTTGCAGCGCAGCTCCTTTAAACTGAGATAACTGTTAATGAAGGCGCATTAAGGGTCAGAGTTACCCGGCCTGATTATTTCTGACTTGCTTATATAATGGACGGTAGCTCAACTCCTAACATAGCTCCCTCAGTCTCTCAGCAGATAAGCCTCTGCAGCGATAACGTAGCTCCTCCAGGTCCGGGCAGGGCGGAGTGAAAGAGGGTTTAATTGGCTAATGTCACCGGCTGTGTCTCAATGAAGCCTTTTGACAACAGGATGAAGTGTTAGCCAAGGCGGCCACAGGTATATTTTCTGTCCGGGGGTTTGACTGAAGAACTATGAATGTCATTGTTTCAAGATAAACAGCTGCATGCCTCTGATTGCCACTGTGGACTGTTTTTGCAAAGTATTATTAATGAAGGCGGGAGGTGGGCAGGATGAAACGAGCAGAAAAAGAAACGCTTTCAACCGAACAAAAGAAGCGCTTTCAGAATTCAACACTACACGATTCATCAGCTGGTCAATTTTAAAGAGATCAGACTGTGTTGACCTTTCCGTCTGTCTGTCTGTCTGTTTGTCAGTGTATGTAAATGTCAATCTGTCCAATAGGCAAATGTAGTCGTCACCATAAGTAACTGAATCTAACAGTAAAATCAACATTACATTCAGATATATCCCAGAAATAAAAAATGATTAATGTTTCAGAATATTCCATCAGTCTGTTTGTTCTTCCCAGAACCACCTTTTTTTTTTTTTTTTTTTTTTTTAAACACACACCGCAGACTGTTTCTCCTGTGTTTTTATTATTTTCGGCCAGTCTGGGAACTAAGATGTTCCAGTGTGTCACAGCCTGTGATTCCTGATTCCTGATGCCATCGCCGTCCTCTGATTGGCCGCCACGGCGGCGAGCTGCAGAGGTGGAGAGGGGGTGGAGGGGAGGAGGGGGGAGGGGGCGTGACCACTGTCCCCGGCGCGCTCCGCTTTATGTACGGCTGTGCGCCTCTCTCCGGGATCAGGGTGAGCGCTCAAGCGAGAAGAGAAGCAGCGGCGACCAGAAGCAGCGCAACTTGGACGGTATACACTCTCACAGCGCCCGCTACGACTACCACTGCGACAGCCAGCCAGTGACCGGTGTTAGAAGCGCCTCCAGTCGGACTCCATTCAGCGTATTACAGCGGGAAAGTTTGGAGAAATGCAGCCAGTGTACCAGCACCTGATCAGCCTGCTGTTTGTCTTCAGCAGCCTGCAGGTCAACCAGCTGACGGAGGGCTGTTCGTGCGCTCTGACGCACCCGCAAGACGCCTACTGCAACTCCGACATAGGTAAGTAAGCCAATATTTGGACCCTGTCACTGATGGAAATCACTATATATGTGTGTACTATTTTATTTCTTTATATTATTATTCTTTTTATTATCTTACATTCTGTAGCTAGAGCGGACGTTGACATAAAATCCTGCCTGTCAGTCAATATAAGAGGGGAAAGACCAGTTTTTATTTCACAGCATGATTTCACCTAAACCTCTATTTTGAGAGGAAACAGAATTTTTTTTGATTCATTTTCTGCTTCCAGTTTGAAGCATTTTGTGAACTATTAGAATAACATACAAGTGGCATCATATAAAATTTAGTTGTTTTTTTTTTGTTGTTGTTGCCAGTCATAGACTCTGAGCGGTTTCTTAAAGTTGTGACTCATTCTCTAAGTCAAGACTCCTCGGGGCATTTCTTTCCCAAACCGTTCCACACTGATGAACGGACTCCCGCACATTAGTTTGATCACCTGATCCCACTCCAGCTTGAACCTGTTTAAACCTCAGAAACGGTGGTTATTTCCTCCCTCGCTGGTTTAATTAGCTCAGCAGGGCAAAAATATTGCCTGCTGATTCCTTACAATATGTGTATGTGTGGCAGCATATTAGGCTTGGCCTCTGTGTTTTGTCAGAAAGTTCACATCTGGCTAAAAATGGGTGTCTCTGTGTTCCGGGGAAATGTGGTGCAAATTGATACCAGCTCATAAATAAGACCCCACGGCCAGCTTGCACGTTTCAAATCCTGCTTATTTATCTGCACGCCTTGGTATTTCTGTGTTCTGGAGCCAGATACGCCTGGCCTCTGGTTCACAAACAGCAGCGAGGGGGCAGGGGGGCTTTACGTGGCTTGTTTTACTACCTGGTTTTTGCTTTTTCTGACTCCCTAGAATAATAGGAATTAGGGTGCTGGCTTAGCCCGGAACGCCGGTCCTACCTGGACTGTGCTTTTTTTGGATAACGCTGGTAAAGACCTGAGGGAGCAAGAGTGTTTGGGTGGGGGTTGCAGGTGGTCTGGGGTTAGGAAAGTTTTAAATGCAGCGAGAGGAGTTTTTGCAGGAGAAGGAGCACGTTTTGGAAAAAAAAAGAAAAAAGAAAAAGGCAGTGGCTTGTTTTGAATGTGAAACGTTGACACATAATCGGACAATAATCTCTCAGAGCAAACTGAGCACACAGGCGCTGCGGCCATGTGTGTAGCCCATGTGTTCGCTCTAATGCTTAGTGTCAACTAACTTACTGGTCTCTGCAGCAACGCCCATGTACACACAAACACACACACGCACACAAACTCTTATGTCACTTTGAATGATACTATTGCACTTACTACTAGCCCCCAGTAGAGGCTGACTGTGGAAGATCATGCATTTTTTATGAACGTTTTAAAACCATTGTATGTCCACATTAAATATATATTTTTTAATAATATCTTAATAGCACCTTGCAGGCTCTAACCTTAAGAAATACTTTTGGGAAATACACTTAATTTCTTGAGCAGAGATGAGACGACTTTTCTCCACTTGTTAAAGATGCAGTAGAGATTGGCTTAACTTCTACACTTAAGGGTTTATACAAGGAAGATATCATGTGTTTAATTACAAGCTCCAGAGAGGTTGCAAGGCGGCTTTTGCTACTTTCGGACACAGGCAGGCGAACTGTTTTCCTGTGTTTCCAGACCTTATGCTAAGCTAAGCTAACTGTTGTGTTATTAGATTCATACTGAGGGTTTCCACCTTATGAAATAAGGTACTGACCAGACTGTCCACCCCGTGTCTCTTGCTCTTTGGTAACCCCTAATCACCAGGCTCCGTCCTCAGCCAAATGACCCGGTTGGAGTGAGTTAAAATGCCACTTCCACAAACACTCATGCGATGCCTTCAGATCTTCAGATAGCTCATGGTGTTGGCTCCCGCTGAGACTTGCCAGTGTAGGATCTGGGACTGACTTCAATGGAGGCAGTGATCAGTTGTGAGCTCCACAAATCCCATTTCCAAGGTCTCGGCTTAGCTTGAAGTGTGCTTTGAATGCTTGCGGTCCCGCTTACATCCTACACTCTAAGGGAAATACTTCTGAAACTCTAGTTGGATGCACAGCTTGTATCACTGAATAATGTGGGTCAAGTTTAGTCATACTGTTCATCCAGTAAAAGTTTTGAGATGCGTAGGTGCAAGTTGAAACTTTCAGATCTGCACAGACCTATTGGATGCTAATCAAACTTCCCGTTCTGCACTGAATTGCATCAGCTCTCGGGCTTGATGTGCAGCAAACATATCGTTTTTTGTAAAAAAAAAACAAACAAACAAACAAATGTGATCCTCATATCCACATTCACTTTTTAACCCTTAGAAGACCCCGTGCTTCTGGTCTGTACGCCCGACCTAGGTAAGATACGGCAACGTGGAAAACAAAAAGGTACGAGGTTTCAATGCTAATGCGACGGGGGAGAAACCCTGTAATTCTCACTGTCGACATCAAAGGCAATATGCCTGAAATCTTCACAATTTAAGACCCGTAGTTCAAAGAGTTTTGCTCTTGTTTTCTTGGCCCTGACCCATAATCACCCACAGGCACTCCACTGGATGAATCACAATTAGGTTAAAGGGTTGGAAATTGGGTTATTGGAGTCTGCCTCTCTTTACTTGACAAAATTGAAATTGAAATGTTGAAAAGAATTAAGCTACTGTAAGAACAACATTTTGAGTACTCTGGCCAGGTAGCTGGTAGTTGGACACATCCTGTCAGCTCTCCCTGCCACATACCTGAGCACCAGGCAACGGCCTGGCTGCTGTCTTATGCAGAGGACTAGTTGGCCACTATTGAGCAGCTGGGTTAAAGAAGCAGCCCATTCACCAAGGGAAATGAGCAGTGCTTGTTTTTCCAGAGCCCTCCCAAAGCAAGATTAGAGGCCCGGCAGTAAGCTTTGACCCTGAAATTTAATATTGCTCTGTAGCAACGCTTGTTCCCAAGTGCTCGGGGTGACAGGAGCAAACCTTTACATGCTTGTACCGTGAACTGGGTTAGTTGCTGGGGATTAGCGTGATATGTGTTTATGTTCGGTTTGGGATTGAGGATAAGGCCACTGAGAGTACCAGATCCTGCCCGGCTGTGGGTATTTTATTAAGCACAGAGGAGCTTTGTACAACAAGTGCAGCATAGAGTGATGCACAGCTTGAAGCGTTGTGACGGCGTTCTCCTGGTACCAATATGTCCTCCTCCGCCTGATTTATGTAGCATTCTGTGAAATCACTACTCCCTCTGGCAGCCATTCCCCCCTTCCTCATCTACAGGTCAACAGGTGAGCAAAGCCTGTTATGAGATGCATTATGTAAGCTTGGGTCAGATAGCTGTTTTCCACAATGTGATTGAAAGTACGATGAGATGCTCAAGGGTCTGGATTCCATACAAGCTTGGGATGTTGGTCCCTTGAGCCAGACATATCAAATCTCCAGCCCACCCCTCCCTGCTTTAATGACCACACAGCCACTCTGGGGTTCACTCTTTCAAACAGGAGGCCAGCAAGGGGGCGATATGTATCTAATTAACCACAAATCAATGACTTATTTGTTCAATGTTTGAAGAGCAAATTGAGTAATTTGCGACCTTTATTAACCTTTGCAACAACTGTCAAACTTTTACAACTGAGAGGAGTCAGCTGGACAATCCAGGCCAGATCCAACTCTTCATGTGAACTGGGAAAGATAAGAAAGGTAAATGAGTTCAATACAAAAAGGGGCCACGGTACTGACGATGCTCAGATAAAACATCCCAGGTCTTTGGTTTTCAAATGTTCTCTCTAATCTGGAGACAGGTCTTCACTGTGAAGCAGTATAACTTAATTACTCTGGCCGAAGCTTACTCAAAGGCACTCATTTTAGCTTAGACGGCTAGCATTTTTGAGGTCTGCTAGCTTGACACAAACTATTTAAAATGACTAGTTGGTTAAAGGTTCCCATGGCTTGATCCAACGGAAGCCTCTCGGGAATCATTTGTGAAACTTGTTGGAAAGCCAAGTTAAAATTTGTGTAATAAGGCAAAGCAGTTCCAGAGATCTTACACCCCCCGATTACTGCACATAGCTTAGATTCATCTTGCATGATTAACTGATATGCGACTACTTTATCTTATAATTTATCAAATATCACAAGCCAAATGACTGTACCGCAGCTTAACAAGATGGTGTAGACTTCAAAAGCAATTCAGTGCACTCAACAATTTTACTACCACATCTTTTCTTGGGCTGCTGACCAGTTGCTTATGGTGGCTAATGTTAGCTAACAATTGCTAGATATTTGATTGAGTTTGCTGACCTAATGTTAAATTGCACAAAAGTATGTTCCTGCACCTGACTCAATAAGCAAGCACCTGACGCTTCCTAGGCGCCCATTGCATACCTTCAACCTGCAAGTGGACACGCTTTGTGTACACCAGCGTTTTCCATCTGACACGTACCACTATATCAGGGATTCAGTTTCAGTGTTTATTTTTGAGCGTGGTAGTGCGTCGTCTTGAGAGTTCCTCTCCCTCCCACTCGCCTCCTCGAGCTTGGACAACTTTCCACTCGCTAAAAATCACTGTCATCCGCTCTGTACCTCGCTTTCTTCCTCTGCCACGCACACAAATGAGTAACCTTATTCCCGTCTTGCCTGCCGTTTGCCACACTGTACGTAGGCTGAACCGAATTACATGCTCACCTTAAGATTTAGCGTTTGCATTCGCGCTTGCGTAATCCCCCTGCTTTAGGCAAGCGATACGGAGTGAAAAATTGATTCGCTTCTTCACTTTCATTTGTTTTCTCTCAGACCCTGGTTACTTCTCTTATCATAAAAAGCCTCCCACTCTTAAAAATGTGTGTCAGATCCCCTGCAGAAGATGAATCCTTTTGCGTCACAGCCTTAGCCTATTATTTCTTATGTTTAGCAAAGTAAGGGGAAGAGACTCTCTTACATTACAAGACATTTCAGTTTGAATATGCCAATTACTCACTAAATGCTTCATGGGTAACCTATCTATATAGGATATAGATAGATAGATAGATAGATAGATAACGGATAACCTGTATATATAGGCGTTACGGTGCTACCTATACATGAAAAACAACCTGAGCTCCGTACATTTAAAGCTAGAAATCGGGGACTATATACCCTTACAAAGAATCAAGAAAAATCACTTTAGTTTAAAGATGGTATAAACTCAAGAAACAAGACCATTATCTACACAGTACGTCCGTGGTTTCAAGTTGTATCGGGGTGATGAGAGATTACATGCATGAAACTGGGTTAAATAAACACTCGTAATGTAGACTTTTTGACGTAGACAGGCAGCCCTTGCGGTCGAACATAAATATAACTTCTGAATGCAGAGGAGGTCACAAGGTCACAGCAGGGGAACGACACAAATCCTCAGTCTCTGGAGCAGCTGAGGCCCTTCACACATTCCTCTGGGTGATGGCACCATCACTGGCCAATTAGTGGCTTCCGTCCAACAAGCGAGGTCCTATCTGGATGTACTTGTGACCCTTCAAACATGAGAGTTTGTTTCTCTTGAGGGTTGGTTTCCGAGGTCGGGCCTGAGTAGGAAACCGGGATTTGGGGTGACACTTGAAAAAATAACGACGGCCTTTCAACCGTGGCACAAGTACCCTGTTGTATCAGCGCATTCTTCTGTAATTGTGCTCCGAACTTGCCGTCTGTCAAACAGCATTTGGGCGCGATTGGAAGAGGTCGATCATGTAATAGTTTGGGTTCACATTAAAAGAGTTGACAGATTAATGGATCAAATGTTCTGCAGAAGGTTATTGCGAAAGGAAGGGAAGACGTTAAGACATTTTCTTTGGTTGTGTGCGTGTTTGTGAAGCCGTTAGCGAAAGTCAGGGAGTAATAACCCAATGCTGGAAAGTGTTTGCTTTGGGCAGTAGTTCATTTATTCCATATTTAATATTTAATTAGAAAAATATATATAGCTTTAGTCTCTTATAGTAAAATTGGTCCTTGATTTCCTAAGTATCCTTTACTGCTAGTACATTCAGTGATAATTAGAACTTCCTAAAATAGACCGAAATAAAGAAGACAAATAGAATATTCTGGGTTTCTCTTGGTGAGTTCCTGGGCGACCGTGTTTCTTTAATCAGCTCACACTAGCTCAAAATAAGATTTATGAGGTTATTCAAATAAACTCTGGGTTCAACTCAGGGACGTTATGTCCAAAATAAATTTGTGGTCACCACTTTTGGGTGGCCACGCTAACTGCTTCCTGTTTAAATCGTATTTTTATGTCTGATTTCCATCGGCCTCCAAGAAAGACAGGTAGACAAATACAGACCTAGCAGAAGATGCCACATGCCTCATTTCTTTCTCTAGTTGAAGAGAATGAAACCCTGCCCTTTTTTTACCTTTCTGGGCAATGTGATCCCCCAAAGAATGTGGGAAGGAAATTCCACTGGGAGAAGATAACAAACATAGCCAGTGTTAGTTGTGTCTGCGGCTGGCGGGCTCTGGGCAGCAGGTGAACTTCACAAAACTTATGCAGGGCCCGCAGCTTTGGTTAGGTATAATCCGGCATCTCAAATGATCGCTCATTTCTACACTCCCTGTTCCTGGCTTTTAACAATAAACCCCCTCACATGAACATGAGTGAAAGCAAACAAATCATAGTCGCTGTTGAGTGTTTTCACCTCACCGACATTTACATGAGGGTCCTGCACTAAGATAGGATCTTTTTAAAGCCCTAAGCCCAATATAGACAAAAGCCTGTTCAAACAGAGGCACATGATCAGACAGAAAAAAACAATTTGGAGTTATGTTTTCCCATGCTGATCTGAACACTAGTTCCATCCTACAGTAGATGTGCCCTTTACAAATGCCTTTCTTATACATGGATGAAGCCTCTTTAAGGCTCTTCCTCTAATTTCTGCTTCAAACTCCAAAGTCCTTGTGTTTTTCCCATTGGTCCTCTTTGGCAAACAGTGCAGCAATGCAGAAAATCGGATAAACGGATTAACTGTTGTGCCAACCTGGTTCTGCAATGGTATTTATCAGGGGCTTGCTAATGCCTCCTACTGGCCGAGGCAGTGTGCCATTTGACAGATTGGAAAGGAAAGGCTCAAAATCTGTAAGCTAAAAAAATGTCTCCTCTCTTCACAGTGATCCGGGCTAAAGTGGTGGGCAAGAAGCTCCTGAGAGATGGACCTTTTGGAACGATGCGCTACACAGTCAAGCAAATGAAGGTGAGAGCATCAGTCCTCTGCTTCAGTGCGAAGGGGGCGCAGAATCTCTTTCAACTTTAAAGAACCATCACAAAATTTTGTTTTAACACCATTGTGGCCTTTCTTCCTAAGCATCAAGTGAGACAGTTGATACCAGTTTCATGTCTATCAGTCAAATATGAAACAGGAGCCAGAACTGTTAGCTTAGCTTAGTCCAGTACCTGAAACATGGGTAAAGGAGCTAGCCTAGCTTACTGGTTAGAAAAATCTTATGAGCACCAGTAAAAGTCTTATATTAACATGAAAAAATAAAAATACAAATTAAATTATTATAGGTAATTTTTGTATATTTTTGTATTTTGAAGAAACTATGTCTCTTATTTTCAGTCTCTGTGATAAGATAAGCTAACTGTATTACGGCTTTATATTTAGCTCACAGAGCTTAGCTTAGGAACTTAGCAACTGACTAAAAGCATGGGGAAACAGCTAGCCTACGAACTCTGACATTGACTAACTAACATGTACAGCATCTTATCAGTAAGTAGTACTTATTAGTAGAGTCTGTGTCAGGTCAGGTCACGCAAATCTTTGTATATATGGCAACTGGACTTATGTTTCCTTCAAATGGAACTTGTGGTTACAACATAGGAAGTCTTGTAGAAAAAAAAAGGTTAGCATTCAAGTAGTAATAACTACTATAAAGAGTAATATAGATTATGGGAATACCTCAGCTAGCGAGCTAACAACTCTGTAACTCAAGGAAAGGATGAGGCCACTGGGAATATCTTTGTAAAGCTTCATAGAAACCTCTATAAAACAAACATGACCCCATTTGAAAGCAGCATTGGTTCTTGAAGATGTTTCACTACTTATCCAAAAGGCTTCTTCAGTTGTAGCCCAAGTACTAAATGAAGGCAAGCTTCCTTCACCTCCAGTGCCAAGCTAAGCTAATCACCTCTAGGTTCTTTCTGTTAGAATGTGAATATTATTCAAAATGTCAAGCAATACCTTGAGTCCCCATGACACAAAAGCACAGATTAGTAAACTGAGGTTTTTATGTTTTAGCTAAAGATGTTAGGTTTTTAACATTTTAGGCGATCATTCAGTAAAATATACCGTCATCACTGGAGGAATGCAATTTGAGTGAGTGGTCTTTTGTTTTAGTTGAATATGAATATGCATATTTTAGGGATTCTTTACAGTTTCAATGGCGCCCTCCACCCCCTCAGCTGCTGTGTAATAGCTGAAAAGCAGTTTGGGATACTTAGCCTGAAAGCCCGTTTTTCACTTCCTCTATGTTCTTGCATAATGCTGCATATTTCTGACAGATGCTGACATCGGCCTGCTGCTCAGACAGGAGCCAGGCCGGAGGATTAGCGGGCTTACAGGCATTACAGCTCAACCGAACTCCTCGCTACAAGTGTAAACATTTCAGCAGAGTCATGCACTGCGTCTGTACAATTGTAGTTGCTAACAAACGCATTAAGTGGCCTCTTGTTGGTGAAGCATATCCATCATCGCTGTACAGATTATCCTCAGGATTAGATATAACCTTTGTGCCCCTTGGGTTATTTATTTGTATTACAGTCTGCTGGTTTATACAGCAAACAGTGGTTTTCCTTTATAAAGAATACAATTCCACCCCCAAATTTCAACAAATCCTTTGAGACCGATTCTTTTGGCTCTCCCAAAGCTCCACAGTTTCTGGTTTAAGTAACAGTGTGTTCAGCTTTTCTGGGAGCTGTGCATCTAAACAGGGATTTCCTGTTGTTCTCAGACAAATAAATTACACTGAAAAGAACACAGTAGTTCTCAGAGCAAATACTGACTTCGGCCTCCGCATACCTGAGCTGAATGGTAGGAACTGAGCTCTAGCATGAAAATTGAAGCACATTACACAATATATAACCACGTTATCTCAGATTTAGTTAAAGGCAAAGCCTAAAACTCCTTCTCCCCCAAGGCATTTCTGAAGAAATGTCATCTGATAAAGCCAGCGTACTGTTTCCATTCCCCATTATTCATGTAGAGAGGTTAAGTAAGGTATGCAATGCCAGGGAGAGTCGTACAACACAATGTTATTTTTGTTGGCTGTAATCAGACGTTTGATCTCCTGTCTTACAGATGTACAAAGGATTCGAGAAAGTTCAGCACGTGCAGCACATTTACACAGATGCCTCTGAGAGTTTGTGCGGCGTCAAGTTTGACATCAACAAGTACCAGTACCTGATCACAGGTGAGCTTTCTTATTTGGGTTTATATCCTTGAATGTATATTTTGATTTATTTACCATTACTAACCTCTAGAAGTCAACTGTAAGATGTGACTATACCTGAATTCCAGACACTGTGTGTATAAGGATACCATCTTAGATACTAAAATAAAATATGTGCCACTGTAAGTTATTGGCCATACCAGACTTTTTCAATGTTCTGACAAGACACAACTCTCAAAACAAAGCGTATTTCAATTTAAAAGACCTTGAAAACATTAGTTTTCTCCTGCCAGCAGAAGCTATCACCATTTCACATTTGCTTGACCAAAGGTATTCCCCCACTTCTGTCCTTTAAAATTTTTTATTTGTCTTGTGACACAAACTTTCCCACTATTTATAACCAACCATTTGACATTGTGCAAGGAGGCACAGCAAGCCCTTTAAAGAAAAAAAAAAAGGAAAAAACTGTGCACTCATTTCCATCAGCTTCTCATCCCTGAAACAGCACTTTTCTCTCTCACACAACTTGTAATTAACAGCCGGCAGGAAGCAACTGGTGTTTTCCAGCAAAAGCATTTTATGGGTTGCTATTTCCAACAGAGGCGCAGTTTACTTTGGACCCTGCAGTGCTCGGTGTATGTAACTGTCGCTAAGTCCCGACCTGTAAATACTGTAACTACAGCGCATGGTGCAAGCCAACGGGCCGGCGTTGCCAGGCAGCCATGGCTATGTTTACCCAGACCGGGCATGAGTGACATCACCGGTGTCTTTCGCCCGCTCTTAGGGCATCTATAATAAGTCCTGCATATGATCGCGACTGCATTACAAGCAATTTAAACAGAGGGGCTACCAAATGAGCTGCTTGACTCTCCTTTGATCGAGCCTCGAGTGCTCTGGCCCTGATTAGTATTTTAGGAGCATGTCACACACTCAACACGGTGTAATAAGCCTGCAAGTGACTCCAGTAATCCTGGTTCAGGGATGCAGGCCAAGCGGGAGGTCGGGGGGTTCGAAGACGCACATATTTGCGAGCTGTTAAATTCCCATATGGTGATAACACTGCGAAGGATACGTACGGTGACAACTTGTGACGTTCCTGTGCGCTTGCAGGCCGCCACGTTGCACCGGTCTCACGAGTTGGTGAGCTGCAAATGGTCCAACACTAAAAATAGACGTCTGCTGACCTTCGGGTACTCAGAAATAGCGGTGTTGGTTTAATGTATGAGATTGTCTTACTATAGGTAAACAAGTTGAACTGCTTGAGTGGTTTACCACATCTTGTGTTACACGGGAAGGATTATGAAATAAAATTAAATAGCATGTGTGCATTTATGGCCTGACTTAATGGATAAAGTAAGTGAAGATGCTTAATGAGGGTACCACAAGGATCAAATAACTGCCAATGAGCTGGAAATTACTGGAGTTATTAGCTTACTTAAGGCCTTGGGAAATACTAGAATTTCAGGAATGCTATCAGCACACCGTCCATCTCTTTCATTCAATTAGTTTTACTATGGCTATGCCGAAAAAATTAAGAAGCTGAATGCATACAAAATGTGTTGTTTTCCTGTCCGTTGTTAGTTCCAGACAACAACTAAATGCTGCACTACCTTTATACGCCGACGACACAGCAATGTTTGTTCTCTTCCACCCTTACACACGCCAATGCTAAGCCAGCATTTCCAGATTTAAATACAGTGGAAAACTTCTTTCAGAGGAAACAAACACTTTTCTTGGCTTTGTGTGTACATGGTACAAGCTGAAGCGAATAGCTCAAGTTTCACTTCAGAACTGTCTTTTCAAAGGCAAATTTAGCTCTGTAGTGTTAATCCCCTCCACTCTTTTGCTTCCACAGGTCGAGTGTACGATGGCAAGGTTTACACTGGGCTGTGCAACTTCAATGAGCGGTGGGAGCAACTCTCATTGGCCCAGAAGAAAGGCATCAACCATCGCTACCAGCTGGGCTGCAACTGCAGGGTGAGTGGGAACAAACTACCTCTGCCCAACAAGGACAAAAACCATGAGAGAAGAGGAGGCAGGAGGAGGATCACGAGAAGGAAGTGCTAAAAGTAAACATGAAACTGCTGGTGTGCTGCTTCTTTTAAGTCCAGTAGAATGCTTATTAACATTCAGTGGTCCCTCTGTGTGTTAAGGGTCCCATCAATTCAGGCTCATTAATACTACTGTTTGACTTCCACACACCAATAAATAGAGATATTATTTTTATTAAAGTGGAAATATGAGGTCACTTTCTGAGTCTAATTTCCACTATTACACATCATGGATATTCAGCTGAGACAGAAATGCAGAAAAAACAAGTTTTAATGCTATCACTGGGAATTATTAAGTAACACGCTTGGAATCGGCTCAAGTTTGCCTCATTCCCAGTTTTATGTGAAGCAAACATGTAGCTTGCCGCTGTGCAGCTGCTGACCCGCCTCGTAAATGTCCTACTGTACAGCAGTGTCCCGGACATCTGCTAACACCATTGGCCCCTATCAGTGTAAGTGGATTAGCAGAGAGACCTATTTCTTCTCGATGCGGAGCCCGCACCCGTAAACGAGAGCGCACATGGCAGCAGCCCAGAGGCATCCAGAGAAGGCAATCGATCAAGCGAGGCTTCAGCATGAGAGTCTGTAAGCACAAGAAGGCGTAAACATCATCACACATATTAAACGCACTCCGCATTCCTTCACAAAGGATGATTTACTGTGGTGGAAAGCAGGAAGCGTATCGTAGCCGCTAGAAAATTATTCTCCACAGATCATTAAAACCACTCAAACCAGGAAGTTATGTCGAACATCTCTGAACCGTGGAGGACAGACTCTCCAGCCTTGAATAACAAAAACAGACGAAATGGGAAACGTGCCCTCTAATGTGCTAATTGAATTTGCTGGCGCATTCATATCCAGATAAGTGTAGCTCTTTGCAGCCGATGACTCAGTTGGGCTGTCACCAAACGCAGCGTTTCCGTTCATCACCTCTCCGAGCAGTTATGTGAATCTTCCTGTCAGTTCACGCCGGATATTCATCCGCGATGCTGCTTTTTGTGAGAGCACCTGGTGCAGTGACGCATGGAGGAGGCTGAGTAAAACCTAATTGAACCTAACCGCTTCAGGAAGACGGTTGACGTTCATTTAACATTTCACGGCACAAAGCGTACGAATGCCAGGGTACGCTTACTGGTTTTGTGCTTAGTTTTTTTTTTCTTTTACCCCACCTGATCAATAATATGCTGCAGTAAATAACTGAAAGCGAAAGCTGAAGAGCACTAGAGCAAATATGAGATTGCACATTTAAAAAGTTTCACCAAGCGCATGCTCTAGCTTTTTTATTTCAAATCATGGTACAGTCATTTCTTTTCTTTGATGAGCCACACTCTTTTCTCTAGTATACTCCTTCATATGTTAATAACTCATTAAACTAATTCAACTTTTGCCTTTTGCACAAACTTCTAGACTCACTGTTACCAAACCTGTAAGTACATTCATCTTCAGGCTTCAGTCCAACTCCAGAAAGTTAACTTTAAGCAATGATAAGTTAGCTAATCTAGGTTGGCATTACCGGACTCAGTTCTTATCAGAATATGAGTCTGGTAACACAATATTTGGACTTCATTATGTAGCATCAGCTGATACAAAGACAAAAATACCTAGGCACACAATTATATAGTCCTACAACCAATCCAGAAAATGCACACCTTCATATCCTTGATGGAGCGTAATCAGCTCTCAATGGAGTGTCTCCAAACAAACTTTTCCCCACAAATTTTTTGCTGACGGGGGAAGTTTGTGCTGGCTTCTAGGGTTTAGCTAATTTGCTGTTGCTATTTCCCTCTGTCCACAAGCACTGTGCTATTAAGCTAAGTACATGCTGGTTCTACCTTTTATATTTATTATGAAGACCTACGAGTGGTATCAAATTTCTCATCTTGGCAATAAAACTGCTATTTCATATCAGAGTCAAGCTTATATGGGTGAAAACAGTGAGTCTACACTAATTCTTCAGTGTGTTTGCTGCTTCATGGCTACATCTTTAGTTTCGCTTCTCTCTCTGTAGATTAAACCCTGCCACTACCTGCCCTGCTTTGTGACCTCAAAGAACGAGTGCCTATGGACGGACATGCTGTCACACTTCGGCTATCCTGGCTACCAGTCCCGGCACTACGCCTGCATCCAACAGAAGGAGGGCTACTGCAGCTGGTACCGAGGACTTGCCACCCGCGATAAAACCACCATCAACGCCACCGACCCCTGAACCCAAACGCACCCTGCCCAAAACCCACTACCACTTCCCCAACTGCATCCTGTCCCCGATTTCCACTTTTAGAGAATTACAAGACTCTTAAAGCTCTGGACGGCCTCCCTTTATATAGGGGCAAAAAAAGAGAAAAGAGCAAATCCATTACAGTGCCTGTTCGTAGCACTTCTGATAGAAAACAATACCTTTTTTTTTTTTGTTGTACAGACCGCCCTGTAACTCTGTAATGTATTTTCCACTCTACAATCAAACATACTCCTGCACTGAGCTGTCCCTGCAAGGTTCAATGATGCTTAAAAGGTCAATAAGAAGTATTAGACTTTGATCAGCCTTTACTTGATCTCCAGTTTTTTTTAATTTTTTTTTAACAATGGCGGTATCACAGGCCTTAATAAGCAACATGCAGTTAGCTTACTGCTAACCTAGAGTCATGGAATATTAAGGCTAAAAAGAAAGGACTCTTAAAGCCAAACATCTTAAAGAAACAAATTAAATTAAATCAGTGAAAAAACAACACAGCCACGATAATACAGTCTAACTTTGAGACGCTGCATTATTTCTACTGAACAGCGTATGCCAGCAGCAATACAGAGGACAACCAATTGTCCACCCGACGCAAGTTTAGTGCCAATATGTGAGGTGAGATCTAATCTGATCTGAAAATGATACCTTTTATTCAGAAAACCTTCTTAAAATGGTATTGTTTCACAGTTAAGTGTACATTGATTATGGTCACAGTTTTTTTACTGTAACGTGTCTCTATGATGGTTGTAGCTCTGCTTTCCTGAGTGCTCAATTTGCAGTTGAGCCACAGACACCGCCCTATCTGTTGTGCACTGACAAATATCAGAGATAAAAATAAAAATAAATGAAAATATAAAAAATCTGTGCAGTGCCGACGTGGGGAGGAGCTCACTTCTTGCAGCTCATATCTTGTTGATATTTTATTTTTTGGTGTATATAGCATAAGCTACAGAAATGAACTATCAACTCAGCTGAAACCTCTGTCGTACATTTATTTATATGTTTATTGGATTACTCTGTAACCATGTGGTATATGTGCAGAAAAATATGAAAACAAAGGCCAAAATATAGTGGAAACCATTGCTGCATGTTAGACCATCCAGAATGAAGGACCAGTATTTGAGGATTAAAAATCATGGTACTTTTTTTTTTTTTTTTTTAATTATTATTATTTTTTAAAATCATAGTTCCATCAACTGGTACTCTTCACCAATCCAATAAAAGTACAGTAAAAGCAGAGGTTTCAGAGAATGACATATTTTGTAAGTCAATATTCAATCTTTTGTATTTAACTATTTGAAATGGATATTATATATATATATAAATGAAAGTAACAATATTGTCACTAAATTCATTCTTCTTCACCTGTTCCCATCAAGGGTTTCTCTTATTTTTATTTCCCTTCATTCCATTCCAGTAACAAACACAGACTGGCCTCAAAGGGGAGTAATAGCCTCTTCGTCACCTATACTAAAGGAGTACCATAAATATTGTTGTTCAAAGCAAAAATGGCAAACTAAGTATTAAAAAAATAATCCAAATTTTTCAGGAACATGCTTATTTGCCTTCTTATTTAGAGTCAGATGAGATGTAGTTCTCATGTCTGTTCTAAATATGACGTTAGCAGTCATTTAGCTTAACTTAGATATGTTCCGCTAGCCTTGTATACAATGTGGTAAGCTAACGTAGCATACTACATAGTAAACTGCCAGCCTGCTTGCTAGCATCTTTAAAGCTCACTAGTTGTCATAGTTATCTCATTGTTCTTAAAAGTGTTAACAATTGCTGAGCTGTAATATAACTTGTGAGCTTCTGAAGTTGTTTAATTTTATACCGTTGGCGAAAACTAAGCTAGCTGTTCCAGGTTATGCTAAGCTGATCATCTGCTGGCTTTAGCTGGATTTGGTCTAAAACGAATGAAAGGTGGACAATTCCATTTAAAACAAAGTGTATTTAAGACTGTCTTTAAAAGTAATCAGCTTTAATTCACAGAAGTCAAAACAATCTGCAATGAAAACATTTAGTCGACGTTTAATATGTCTGCTTCAGTCAGATTAAATTGTAATCAGAAAAGAGCGATTGATAAATCAAAAAATATGTGAATATGTTATGTTATCCATGTCATTAAGCAACTGAAGCACTTTTAGAAAATATCCCTCAATCAATTAAAAATGTTGCATTTTAACTGGACTTCTAAATAGTATACAGTTTGTCAAAGCATCAGTTATCCGTCCTCATGTGGTGACGAGGCTCTTTCTCCAACTGTGGCGATTCTGTGTCATTATTTCTGTGGTTCATGTTGTGTGTAAATATATTTGTCCGCTTAACACAGAAAAACTCAGTCAAGATTGATCCTTAAGAAATATATATATCCAATCAAGGAAGCTGTGTACAGTGTGCGTGTGTGTGCAAACACTGATTCCTGAATTATGTGGGTGGGGGCTGTTTCCTTGTAGGGCTTATAGAAATGTTTGACTTAATTTCTGTGTTTTATATTTTTATAATAAACTTTTATTGAAAAACTGGCCATATGGAGACTTTGGTGGTCTTTTTATGTGCTTTTTTTATGAGCATTTTTTTTTCTCGCTCTCTGTCGAGTTTGAATGAAGAAATAATATCTAGGAGGCACTCACCATCTGCGTGTGGTTGGGATAGAAGGTTTGTTCATTCAGGGGGAATTTCTCAGGGCCAAGGGAGTGGTAGAGCTTAATCATCTGAGAAAACTGCAAGCAGAAATAAACAAGACAGTCCGGCGTCATTATTTAGGCAGCAGGGGACACGGGAGGTTAAAGAGAAGCTTTTAAAAGCTCCACCTGTGTTCACAGAATATTTCGAAGCAGAGGAATTTCACATGATGGATCATATTGAACTTAACATCTGGGACTCGGATGGCATTTTTTGTCCGGCCTTTACAGATATTTCAGTAAAAACCCAGCTCTAATCTCTGGAACCAGATATCTGCCTACGAATGTGCAGAATCTGTAGGAAAGGGGCGACACCTTGGTACTGGAACTTTCTGGTTTGTGTCTGTAGTCTGAGTAGTATTTATAAATCATGTTTGAGAAGGCTTTCGTAGCATGCACTTAAACATTCCAAAAGAGCAGAGGAGGCAGAGCACTGCCATATACTGTCAGCATGCAAGCTAACATAATACCTAAACAAAGCCGTTGTTGTTTTAAACTGTCATCTCTCGACTCAATACGCTTGTCTCTAGTCTATAGTCTATGAACCATGACGGCTGTTAACCAACTCTGACTGCGTGGGTTTGAACACCAAAAGGTCCCAAAGGAATAGTCCATTGGCAGATCCTTATACTAACTCAAGTGTCTTAAGTGTTTTGATTTCCTTTCTGGTGGACCTACTTGTTGCATTTATCGGTGGACTAACATGAGCATGAGGTTAACCTTACTTCCTAGCTTCTCCGCATTCTGGGGCACTCTTTGCTGGACTGGGTCTAGGAAAACCTCTTTGTCAAATGTCTGTGCAACATGGCAGCTAGCTAAAAAGCCTTGATTCTGAGAGACTGACAAAAAAACACCATTTATTGTTGACTGTCCCTGTGGCAAGTTTTAAAGTTATCAACCTGCTAGGTCCTGGGAAATAGGCTCTTAAGATCTTTGAGGGTGAGATTCAAGTCAATTTAGAGTAATGATAAATTATATCCAGACTGTAACCAAGATGCCCAAATAAGGAAGTCAGATGACTTTAGTATAACAACATTATGATACTGAAATTTGTTTTACTTTCCTTTCTGGTGGACCTACCCGTCACATTTATCAGTGGTTTACATTAGTGTGAGGTAATCGAAATGTTCAACATTCTGGGGTATTCTCTGCTAGACTGGCTCTAGGAATAACTCACCGTCAGATGCCTGTGCAACATGGCAGCTATTTAATAAAGCCTTTATTATGAGGCACTGACTGTGGAAACTAACAACTAAACAGATCCAGAAGGGTAAGGTGCATCCCAGATAACCCCTGCACATGCCTTTCACTGCTGTTTCGTGGTTTCCCTCAGAGCAGGTTGACTAATAATGTGCAGTGGCAGAGGGCGCCTGCTCCGCAGGTTCCAGGCGCAGGTGTTGCAGCTCCGTTTAATAGCCCAAATAAATCAGTCGGAGGCAGCTGCCAAGGGATGGACACCCTTGTGTGGCTCAAAGTAGAGCAAAGAGAGCTGTTAATGTCCACTTACAACCCAAGGTTTGCTGCAGAAGTTGTAGATGGAGAAGAGAGAGTTGATGCTGGGGACGCCGCCAAAATGCAGGCCAATCACAAGGTTCCTGAAGTCCTCGCCGGGAATCATGCTGTAGGCATGCTGGCGAACCAGGACGAAGTCTGGCTTGAAAGACCTTTAGCAACACGGACACAGAAAAGAAAGCAGTCAAACCGTGAGTGTTGGGAAGTTCTAAAGTTATCAACCTGCAAGGTTCTAGGAGACTGACTGTTAAGATACGGCATGTTGAAATACAACTAGCGTCTAATAGCTCAACCAATTTTTACAGCTATTGTCTTAAAGGGTGAAGCCATCTGCCTTTGGTATGACATCAACATGATAATGAAACCTTTTTTTACTATTTTACTTTATGACCAATACCAGCAGAGATATCAACATTACTCATCACATGGTAGCACATGTTTTTAATGAGATGAACCACCTTTCTGTTTCACACCTGACACTCAGGTCCTGACCTGCACTCAGGTCAGACACCTCCAGCACACTGGCTACTCCCAGACTGACGGCTCAATCAGCACATTAGCGCACTGTATCCGGCCCTGTGTTTACAGTCAGGGGCTTTATTGTTATTATGGACTGGAGGTGTCGGGGCTGAAGGGCTGAAGGGGTGAGGAAATGCTCCTCGCAGCACCTAATCGTTTTGGACCATCTATCCAATTAACACAACCTAATCCTTTCCTTTACAGACTGTTCTGGGAGTGGGGCCAAGTGGCCAATCGAGCACCTGCAGGGCTCCTCTAAAGTAGCCCTCATTTCACATTAACACAGGGGATCCACTTTGACCGCAGTCATGACAGTTTGCTATAACAGGCCTACCTGAGATTTTTTCTTCAGGAAACAAGTGCTTGGTGCAAAACTAGTATGTAGGGTGTAAAAACCAACACAATAAACACCAAAGAGATACCAAAATATTCTATAAAACTGAGGGGAGATGTAGAGTTTGGTCGTGATTCTCTGTACATTAATGATTTGAAGAGGTGTGTTTCATATGACATGATATTTTGACCACCTGTTATAATAAAAATATGAATGTATGCTGCTTTAATACTGGAGTAAAATGACTGTATATTGGTTACTACAAGCCAACACCCAGTGAACACGGTACATAACAGCTAGATTATCTGCGGATACAGACATTCACACATGCACTTTAAAAATATGCGTGCCCATTAGCACAGGTAAGAACATTAAGACTGAGGGCTGCAGTTCGCGAGCTGAAATTACAACCAGGCCCTCCAACAGGCTCCGGTTCCTCAAGTGTTGCTTATGTTAGACGACACGGACAAGACTGGCAGGACGGCTGAGGAGTGATCTGGGCTCGGCGACAGAGCGACTACAGCTGCTCCTGCTGCACTCAGCCACAGTGGCTACAGACCAAAGGCTCTGCTATTTATACTGAATTGAGCTGTTTATCAAAGCTCCAGAACCAAACCAGACTCGGCGACTTCCTGATAAATATGTGGGCCGATTCGTGTGATGATCCCTTTCTAGCTGACAACTCTCCCAAAGAGAGGCAACAGCAGTTGAACCAAGACATGTATTAACTCATCGGATCAGCCTACAATAATAACAGCTGCATGCGAGGAGAAACTGCCATGGCTGATACGACATATTATTAATGAATCGGTTTATTTTTAGCCTTTGAAATGTAGGAAAACAGTGAAGAAAATGCTCACCACTACTCCCCAGAGCCCAAGATCACATTTTTTTTTTCAAAAAACAAAAACAAACCTATTAAAAAGGGACTTTCACAAAAGACCAGTGAAACCAACAATGCTGTTGGACATTACAGCTCAACTGTGTTGCTAAGTGCGTGCATGTAGAACACAGACTGAACCTTTGTGCTACCTCATTACAACAGGACGGCCAGATGCGGTAGACATTCTGCACAGTGGGATGGCTTTCACCCGGCTACGGTTAATGGAAGCGGTGGCCTATAGCGGCGTAGTGTCGTTGAGGTTTGTCACCCATTAACTTTTTGTTTTGAGTCCCTTCACACGCTCTGCCGAGGCAGGGCTCCCCCACGAGTCTTGGATTAACACTAAAACAGCACATTCGTGTTTCACGATCCGAAACGCTGGGGTCCTGGAGGCACCACTTGACGGGCGATATGCTAATGTGGCCTTTGAATGGGTTATCAGTGGTGCAATAAAGGCTGATAAGAGGCACTGATGGGGGGAAAGCAGGGTCATGGATTAGGATGTGCGGACAGAAAGCATTCATGTAGAATCATGAGACCACTTATACCACTTGAATAGTAAATTTAGTAAGATAGAGACCAGCCAGCTGGAACGGATATCCATCGAGACTGGTTGTTGTTATAGTGAAACAAACCTACAAAAAGGGGAATGTGATTTGGATCAAAACTGAATTATACAGACAGTAACTCATATCTACCATAATCTAAATATGAATATGGGCAGCATACAAGGGACTGTAGCATTACAATGCTGCAACAATCTGTTTTTGTTTTTTTTCTGTCTATTTGTTCTTGACATGTGCCGCTTGCAGTAATGTATAAAGAAAGCATGATCACCTGACAACAGTTCTATGGGGCGTTTTTGCATATTTCAGCTAACGGCTTTGGTTTCGCACATTTAGCTTTATTTTTTTGGTTGAGTCTCACGGCTCTCATCGGAGTTATTTCCAGGACGCCACTAAAATAAACCTATGCTACGCTACCTGTCCAGCACAAAGTAACTAACAGAGAAACCAGCTAGCTGCTTTAATGGAGCATTAATTGAATGAATTTAGGGAATCTGGATATCTCCCTGTATAATTTAACAACAATGTTACAAAAGTTGGTGAATAAGCAACTGCTTGCTATATTGGTTTGATGTGGTTCGTATGTGTACTGGCACCAGTGGGTGAAAAAAAAAGACTGATCGGGTTTAATAGTGTAAGACAGAAAGATAAAAGGAGGGAAAAGTCGGTGATGAAGTGTGACAGTGAAAGTAATGCTCCCAGCGCCATTAAACGTGTTTGAAGCCAGAACACCCAAATCGTAGCAGTCTGATTATTAACACAGAGCTGACTGTAAACACTATGATACAATTTACTGCACACGAGTGCCAACACGATGTTTTCATCAGCATTCCTATCGCAGGAAAGTATTCAAACCCAGGACAATATACTGCCATTTGGTCTCCAGATCCATTTATCATACAGAATCTCTGACCTTCTAATAGGCTCCAAAGGGATGTCTGTATGGTGGGGAACATTTGTCCTCACAACAGCCATGTGTCTGGCTCAAAAGCTGGTGAGGGCCTTATCCTCCTTCATCAGTCTGTCTCTCATTGATAAGGATAATCGCGGTAGGACTCGGTGGGAATGCCACAAATGTCAAACAGAACATACCGCGGATCAGCGCGGCGCTAGGACACAATGGTGCATTGTACCATGCAGGCCCTCCGTCATCAGAGGGAAATGCACCTTGGAGAGAAAAGCTGAAGTATTTCCTTAGGAGAAGAATAAAAAACTGGACAGTATGTCCTGGAAAAGCTGAAAAAAAAAAACTTTTTGTGATAGATTAAGAGCTGTAAACGGAGATGCTATGGCACTAAAGGTATAACATTTTATGATACTGAAACACATCAGACAGTTGATTGATTCAAGTTTTATCTGGGACTAATCTCATAAATCCTTACCCAAAGAACCCTGTGCTCCTCTCTGCGTACAATGACTCCCTACAGTGTAGCCTAGCATCAACTTGTGCTTCCCCGGCCTGGATCTAGGACTCCTTGTGGTTGCGGCTTTGGCGCCAAGCCCGGTGGCACCAGAGTGACCTGGCATCATCTCAGACCCTGGGCGGTGGCCCGGTCACTGCTGCCAAAGCTCTGGCTCGCCTCCAGATGAAGTCCGGGGACTCATCTCCACACCAGGCTGAACACAGTTGAAGGTCACGTACAAAAGAAAAATCAGGCGCCAACCACCGAAATATGAAAGATTTATTTTGATCACACGTGTGAACTCTAAACAGGAGAGGGTGTAACTTGAGCACATCAACCAGCAAAACAAATTAGAGAATGTTTAGTTGCTTAACAGTGATTACGTTGAGGATTTGGAGAGGAGTCCCGTGGGAGGCAGATGTAATGAGGAAAGGAGCTGCAAGAGCAATGGAGTGCCAAATGACCTCTGGCAGAGAGGGAAATGAGTGTTGTTAGGAGTTTGAGTGAATTAGCGAGGCCATTTGTATTCACGGCTATATTACAAAAGCAGAGATGGTGGAGCGGGCCTCACGGCCGCTGTATGCTTTCATTACAGTCACGGAGCTCCTAAAGGAAACCACCCTCAGGTCGCCCAAAGGCATGTCTGCACTCAGCGTGTCTGTGAACGGGATTTATTTGCTCGGTAACAAGATGAACCTGTCTGAGGTATTAGGTGCTGAGGCTGCTCCAGGCAGACAGCTCCTTCCCTGATTAAAATGGACTTTCAAGGGGGTCAAGGGAAGGGGGCGCTTCAGGATTTTCTGTGATTGTCCCTCTCTCTCTCTCTCTCTGTGTGTGTGTGTGTGTGTGTGGGTGTGTGTGTGTGGTCTAAGTGGTAAAGTGTCACCTGAGGAAGCCAAAGGAGGAAAGTCTTGGTGTGTGTGCTGGTGGAATTGAAAGTGGGGGTGGCCCGTTCTGGCTGAGACTGGTAGCTTTCAGCGAAGAAAATTAAATAGCAGGAGGGGGGGAAAAAAAGAATCAGACAAGGATCTGCTAATGTAATCCGGCCACCTCCCTCCCGCCATCTGTGGGACTGAGAATGGGCGAGGAATGTGACAAAGCAGTATGACGACCAGGGCGGTCGGGAACCCCACACACAGAAACAAAATAATAATAATGATAACGCCCATCTGTACAAATGATTCAGCATCATGATGAAATAAGTTTGTCTCATTTGGCAAAATCCTTTCAGCCAACATATTTGTTTTTTCCTTTGTATTGGCGTTTTAGGACTGAAATTGTATGTGATATCATTTCAGGAAATAATGAGAGGAAGCATTCTTTAAGTAAGAACATTCTACGCCCTGTTAAATGGTACCATGTTGAGTTTTCGCTCCCAGTAGCACTATAGAGTGCTGTTTTTAGAATCTAGTTCTGTTTTTGTGCCTTCATGTCAATCCACATATTAGTTCTGATCAGAAATGGTCATGACAGCTTCTCAAAAATGAAAGCAAAGCAAGTAGAGCTCCCCCTGGTGGCTGGCTGCCCTATAGGTCATAAGCTCCACCTCCTCCATGTCAGTGGATGGAACTTGGGTTCAACTAAAACACTAAAATGCACGTCATAATAATATTTTCCAAAGATGGTCAGTAGTTTATATACTGCTGAAGCAAGTCCAAGTGTGCATTTTAATGATTTATGATTCGGTGTTTGACGCAAATTAAAACAGGATGCAACATCATGATGATGATGCTTAACTTACCGTTAACAAACTTACAAACACATGTTGAAATCTAGCCTCAGTTTGCTCATGGGGAGGAAGTGGAGACGTGTCAAGCATTTTTTCTTTTTACAGTGTATGGTCCAGATCCATATTGATGGCTTTATTAAACATTATTGCAGCTTCTTTGTGTGTTTTTGCAAATATCCCAGCATCATATACAAATCAAACAATTGTTGCTATTTCTGTTTATTCTTTTGGTTATGTACCCACAGTTGCCTTCAGACCATTTTTCAAACCGATGTAGATGACTGGTCATCAGTTACTCAAAATGTTTATTTGCTTTTGAACTTAGCTGCACTATCTAGCAAAGTTTTTACAAGATATTGCCAGTTTTGTTTTGTGTGCCAATCTTCATATTATTCCTGATCTATATCTACAGTTTCAGCTACAAATTATTACAGTTTCTTATGGGTTGTTGCAACTATCCAAGCCTGACACAAATCTGTTAACTGTTATCATTGTTATGAGCTCATAGTTGCTTTCAGTTACACACAAATCAAACCATCTAAGGTTTTACTATTTAGTCTAAAAACATTACTGATATCCTACAATTTGAGTGATTGCGTCTTGCAATCGTATTTATACATAATCCGTCATAAATACTGAATGGAGGTTTCACATCAAAATTAGTTTCACATGAGAAAAAATTACAAAAGAGAGAGGCAGATATACCGAATGGAAGCGGTACTAACAAGACATTTTTGGCCTGGAATGGGTTGTTAGTGAGCCTAGTGTAAGCACAATGATCTGTACATGATCATGTGTCAAATCTATTAACAGAACTTCATATTAAATCCAGTTTAAGTGGCTTGAATTGCTTCACCGAGATTCAGTATTCGTGTAAGAGCGAGAACCCTCAACGGTCCAATAATGTGTGCAGCAGCATTAATTAGGTCCTCTAAGACCACTTAAAGATTTTTTTTTGATGTATACCGATACTTTCATACTAAAAGTTCAGTGTTAAATGACAGAAATCACTCCCAACAGTCTAAAACCTACTTTAATTTTACATTCACATTTCAGGCATTTGGCGGCTCCCCAAAACTCCAACTCAATAAACTCCTCAATCAGCAACAGTTAACACACCCACTGCTCCACAGCAATCGCCACTAATTAATCATCTGGTTTTATTAACCCCAGGAGGAGCTGTGAGAAATGGCAGAAGAGAGGAACGCTGCTCTGCGGCTTATCATTCTTTGGCGTCCGTCATCCATCGTTCAGCCAGACCAGCGTTCCCGCTTTGAGCCGAGCTGCTCGCTGGAGGTTTTGGCAGCGCAGAGCGGAGAAGCTAAAGGGCTGACTACAGCAGTGCAGCAAGGAACAACGTGCTGTAACTACTGTACCTTGTGGCGTGTCGCTGTGCTGTACTGCAGGCTCTACAAGGAATGCCACGTTGCACGTCGCACATAGGCCGGTGAGTATTTGGACAGTCACACTTTATTTTGTTCTTTGGGGTCTGTGACTCAGCATATTGAATTTAAAATTACATAATGGATACTATGTCAAAGCGCCAACTCTCAGCTTTTAGGTGAGCCAAGTTGCACCAATACAGAAAGAAGGGTGTTGGGCGTAAAGTGGCCAAGCTTAATGGTCTAAAAGTAATTGGAGAGACTGACATGAAGTCAGGCACTGTCTGAATCAGCAACTCATAGATAGCAGCAGGCTAACATTAAAGGGTAGATTTGGCACTTTAATGTGATTTAATGTGCCCTGAAGAACAAATACAGTGTGTCCACACACTTACGTTCAGACCTCCTTGATCAAAATTATATGTTTTTCATCTCTAACTTGTCCCATTTCCTTTAAATTATTTCAGAACTTATCGTGAACCTGGTAATGAACGTCTGTATGTATGGTTACATGGTTAAATCTAATCTGCTCTACACAGATTAGCCACAACATTTAAACCACCAACTGGTGGCGTGAAAAACATAGATGATCTGGGTCCTGGCAGTTTTCTGAATACCACCAGAACATTGTTGCTAGCACACTCCCGTGACAATAGCAAAAGGTTGTTGTTTTCATCCTGTTGCTTTCAGCTATGTGTTTCTCAGCTAAGCAATGCGTCAGTAACCAACGACCCAAGTGAAATAAAAGAATAAATGATACATGAGACCAGGCCACCTTCTTCCATTGCTCCATGGTCCAGTTCAAATGCTCAAATATCCTTTGTAGCAGCCTTGGGATTTTTCTTTCATCATTGAACCTTGGTCAGTCGTTCACCACTTTCCCCTCCTTGGACCACCTTTACTAGGGACATCTCCAAGCTGCAGGACACTCTGAGAAGGCCCATGTCCATTCTTAGATGAGTCACAACTGCTTTGGAGGTTCAAGGGAGATAATGTTGTGCCTGAACAGTGTATACAGTATGTCAAGCAGATTCATTTGGCATTCATTTGGACTTGTCAAATGTGAATTCAATATTCACTTTTTAGCTCTGTTTTGGTCTCCACCAAGTAGTATTTGGTCCCTAAAAAGCATAACGTTTAATCTTCTCATCTTCCATGTGCAGTTTATAGCTGGACAGGAAGTTTAAACACACATTTTTACTATTTGTAAAAAAGCAGCATGCTAAGACACTTCACTTCTCATCTATGTTGACTTCTTCTAGGATGAGTGACAACAAATGTAATCTTTTTTGGCTATATCATGACCTGAGTGACTGAGAACCTTCACAGAAAAAAGTGATGAGCATAAACCAAACGACTGAGGGGAACTGTGCTTCAGAACCACTTCTACATTACAAATGATCATTTGAACCATTGTTCATAACAACATGCTGATCATGACTATCCTCACGGAACGTGAAGTCACCTCACCAGGCGGTCATCCAGATCACCTGATCATCAGCAGTATCATTCACATCATCTAACAGAGCAGTCTATTTAAAAAGCTTCCTGGACCGAGGCCACTAGTGCCACAGCAAAATGAAACTTCTTTGCTATTTTTGCTTTGAGTAATTACTCAAATCAAAAATAGCAAAGACGTGACTTTTAGGTGAGACAAACACTCATTCAGTATGTATAAGCTGTTATTTTTACTGTCAGCCCACAACAGCTCCTTAAAAGGGTTTTATGACTGCTGAAAAAGACTAGACTGCAAACATCAGCTTCAATAGCCTCCTGTCTACCACAACTTGCTGACACAGCAACCAGTGGCCTAACAGGAATTAAGTTTTGCCAATGATCATCATGTAATCTTAGTCGCCCGACCGCGTTCCCCTCCTTGGACCACCTTTAAAACAGGGACCAGCTGTATCTGTGTGTCCGAATTACAAACCAAAACAGCAAAAGTGTGCAAAACATACACGGAAAAATGTACGACCAGATTTCCTTGCTTAGTCTACACATAGGGTACCATATGAGATTGACTGTCTCCCTTTCAATGGAGATGTTTAGACATCTCATACGTATTTTTCTAATGCACAACATGTCTGAAGGGACAGGAACCTGACTGCATAAACAGCAGTGAAACCACAGAGCTGTGAGAAAATATGGTGCTGCATTGAGTCAGACGAGAGGACGTGTTCAGAGAGCATGCAGGCAGGCCACGGTCAGAGGTCACGGCGTCGTTAACACATCAGGGAGACAAATGGAAAAGCTCAAAGCTGCTATGAACATATACAGCACGGAGTTAAACGTGCCTGTGTGCATGTGCGCAAACCTCACACTGACACAGGGGAAAATGTAATCACACCTTAATTAGTGCAGCAGAAGCATTACAACACTGTTCTGGCTGGGAATTAAAGACACTGCTGTCAATGAAATGTCCAGATTTTACTGACTGTGATCTGAAAGGGACGGATTCTAATCAGTTTACACAGTTACACAGCCCAATCCTTCAGCCAAAGAACCCTCCAGTGTCTTACCCAATGAGGAGACATGACGACTAACTTAAACAAAGCAAAGCCCAAAGTCTGAGCTTGACAATTTCCAGTTGCAGGAACAGTATACATTCATCACCAGCCAATCATACTGCTCACTTCAAACCACCATTATGCTATTTGTAGCAGAGCTCAGAGTCAGAAATGATAAACTGCAGCTCTAAGGCAGTGAACGTTGGCGTTTGCAAGCAAGGCAGCAGTCGCACCATCTGCATCCAATTTGGCCTCTCTATCACCACAGCAATATCACCAAAGAATATTCGAGCCACACAATAACCTCATTGTCAACTCTGACAACAGGTTGCATTGTAACATCAGCCGCATTAGCGCCCCTGGTCGGCGATTATTCTCACTTGACTTGTGCTGCGTGTTCGGATCATTTCCCATAACTGTGCAGAGTCGGGGCCAAAAACACAGACTGGCTGATTATTCTGCGATTCTTCAGTGAGAGCTGGTGGGTTGACACTGAATGGTATGCACATGCACAGATATTTAGAGAATACTGGGTATTGTAATCCAATTTAAAGGGATAGTTGGGTTTCTTTTAAGTGAGGTCGTAAGAAGTACTTAGTGTTATATCTACAGTAGATCAGAGGAATTGGGCTGGTCTTAAAAGTCATGTTTTTTGTTTTTTTTACACCACATGGATGTTCTGGTTCCTGAGTGTCTTTATAGCCACCAGATTCCCATTGATAAACAACAACAACAGAAAAAAAAAAAATGTGATTTTTAAGTTGCAGGACACTGGAGTTACTAGGCATAACCTGACATGTAAACACCTACCTAGACCAGACCAGACAACCCCACGCAATAGCAAATGACAGTCCCCAATGGCAACACCTCCAAATTACATAGGCAATTCCCAAACTGATCCCTAATGTTGTGCCTGAACGGTGTATACGTCAATCAGGTTCATTTGACATTCGTTTGGACTTGTCAAATATGAGTCCAATATACACTTTTTAGCTCTGTTTTGGTCTCCACCAAGTACTATTTGGTCCCTGAAGAGTATAACATTTAATCTTCTAATCTTCTGTGTGCAGTTTATAGCTGGACAGAAAGTATAAACACACATTTTTACTATTCGTACAGAAGCAGCACAACGAGACGTTTCACTTCTCATCTAAGTTGGCTTCTTCAAGGATGAGTGACGACGAATATACAACTCCGGTCACACATGTTTCAATTTCTTTTTTGGCTATACCATGACCTGGGTGACTGAGAACCTTGAAAGAAAATCCAAAGTGATGAGCATAAACCAAAGGACTGACGGAAACTGTGCTTCATAACCACTTCTACATTACAATTGATTATTCAAACCACTGTTCATATCAACATGTTGATCATAACCATCTTATTGTTGTCCTCAAGGAGCGTGAAGTCATCTCTGTCAACCAGATCATCAGCAGTATCATTTACATCACCTAACAAGGCAGTCTATTTAAAATGCTTCCTGGCAAGAGGCTACTACTGCCACTGCAAAACGAAACTTCTGTTTTTAATTGAATTACGCAAAGTAAAAATAGCAAAGACATGACTCTTAGGTGAGACAAACATTCATTCAGTATGTATAAACTGTTATCTTTACTGTCAGCCCACAACAGCTCCATTGAAGGGTTTTATGACTGCTGAAAACCTGACCGCAAAGATTAGCTTCAATAGCTTCCTGTCTACCACAGCTTCCTGGCACGGCAACCAGTGGCCTAATAGGAATTAAGTTTTGCCAGAAGTCTAATCAGACTGCTTAGCTTCTGGAACGGTTACTGGTTGTATAACAACACCACTACAAAACAGTGGTGACAAGCAAGGTTAAAAACGAGTGAGCATGTCGTCTTTCAGTTTTCTACCGACGTAATCACATTAGAGCTTTGACTGGCCGCGATGTTTCTTTGTACACAGCCATGCTCACCACCACAGAGAGAAAACAACTCCGCAGACTGCGTTGGCGAGCGTCTCACCTGACCACTTTGGTGCCACCTTTGTTGACCTGCATGTCCACCATACATCCCGAGCTGACGTAGGAGGCCAGGTTGATGTCTGAGAATTCAGCCTGGGGGAAATCAAAGACAAAAGACGTGTTTAGAGCAGATCCCGTGAGGTCAAGTCTGCGAACAGTGACTAAACCCTGTGACTCAAATATCTTCTGGCTTCTGCACAGAAACATTTTCAGTCATAGTGAAAGTAAAACAGTTTCTTGTGCCATGCTTTAACTCCTCAAAGTCATGTGATAGAGCCAGTTCCAGCACTTTTAACTTGGCGACCATCCATATACTTAAAAAATAACATTTGACATTTCAGCATAGAAGAGATGGGGGACAGAGGGAACTGGTGAGAGAAGGCAAATTAAGTTATCCCCAGTCTGGTGCCTCCTGGACAGTGAAGGCCTTGTGAAAGGCTGTAGCCCGGCTACCTAATGACTGAGTCAAACTCCCAGAATCGCTAGAAAGGAGGGGCGGCATTCGACTTCTGGGAATGGACCATCTTGATGCAGAGAACCACAGAGGGACAATTCAATTGTCCTTGTAATGATTGTCACTGCAGTCCAGAAATCTATTGATGTCAACGCCAAATTTAACAATTTAGCAGCCCTCTTTCACAAACGGTTTCTTATGTAACTGTGTAAATGCCGTGTGAGGAAAAAGGTTCTTGTCCTCTGGTGACGGTTGGCTTTTTAGTAAAGTAAAATAACAGCATCTGAGTACTATAATACAATGTATGAACATATAGCCACTGTAAGTCAAAATATGAAACCACCACGCAGCAGCTTTAATATGATTTAGGAATTTGTTCCCAATTACATGGAAGCCAATCACATCCAAATTCCTGCAAGTAGGAGTCTAGGATCCTACGAAGGCAGTAAAGTCATATCTGCAATGGTTGCTAGTGCACTGCCACAAATCCATTACTTTCAGTCACAAATTCATTTTGAATGAACAGGGAGCGAAGACTTTTAACGTTAACAAGACAAGAAGTGTACAAGCAGCTTGCCTTTCAAAGGAACTGCGCAGCATGTAATCTGTTGTGAATGAAAGTGTGTTTGACAGGCTGTATGTAAAGGAGAAGACTCAGGGAAAGAAAAATCCTCAAAAGAAGATACTGCATTAGTGAATAAAACACCGAACAGCACAGGAGCAACTACACTGGCTATATGACTCTAGGGTTGTCAGTACCAGTTAATTACTATGGTCCAGACTAAAACACACCAACAACTGTCAGATGGATTGTCATTTAGACGGTGGTCAACACAAAGCTAATGAACCCCAGTCAAAGTTATGTTGTTGAACTCAGAGCGGCATTTAGCAGCTTCAGGGCTTGGTGGAGAACAAAATAGAGGTAAAAGGAAACTGGCTACTCTTATGGATGCCTGTGTTTTACTGGGATGGTTGTAGGTATCCATGGCCCCATCTGAGCATGTGCTACTACACCTTGACATCACACACTCCGCATCAGTCTTCAGAGGAGATGTAGAGGTATTGCCGAAAATGTTTTAAGTCAATTAAACATTGCGTGAACACACCTACCCCATGTTTCCTGACAGGACCAGGTACAGAAAGCCCTAGAGGGATGCTAAACAGCAGCCAGTTAACCTCAGACATGAAAACCTGCCATTTGGAAGCCCTCACAACTCATTAAAGTATGAGACGTGACACTAATGTATTGGATGTAATAGGCCCTAAATAACGAGCCTGCCGACTCTCTGAGGAACAACAAAAATTCAATTTGACAAGATGTGGTCGACTACCAGACCAAACACTACGCTGGGAACATGGCTGCATTTTATTTATCTGTGAGCGCTCTGAACCTGAGTCAGCTGTGGGCCAGATTCAATAACTCACTGTCTCTTAAGGCTGCTGTGTGTAACAATGAAATACGACTCAATAACTAATCAAGTGAAAATGTCATCCACAGAAGTGTCAAACTGAGAGTCAAAGAGTACAGCTCTGCTGTTAATGTCACATGAGGCCACTGAGGACACAGAAAAACACCATTGTAAAGCACATCAGCACTGTTTTAGGTTGTAGTACTTCTCAGTGATAGGAAGCATAACAATGTGTATCACACGAGACAGATAGACCTGCTGTGTTTGTTATTATGTAATAAATTCATCTATTTCCTGTAGCATAATGTTTTCATGGCAAGTGACTTTAGATAGATATTTCATTAAATTCTGATTAAGCTTCTCGAAAGGATACATTGCCTTTTGTAGTGAAGCCCGACACACATGTAGAGCACATGGCTATTTCAGCTAAACAAAGCAACGAGTTTGTGACTGGAGGGATGATGGATTCAATCCTGAACTGGTTAGATAAATAAATACAAAATGCATGGTTCCTTTGTAGTTGCATTTGAAAGACTTGCACAAAGCATTTGTGACGACTTTAAGGAAAATTCTCTTTTAAGTACAAAGATCAGATCACTGTCTTTTTGACAGCAACAGTACAACTGTATTTTCAAACTTGATTGTAGTACATGAATATGGCCCTAAAGCTGCAGTCAATATTTTTATTTGAAATCAGATCGCAATGGGTACTGTGAAAAACATCACTTGTAGTGACAAAACCACCAAGGAAAACAACTCTGTAGTAGCTTCCATTGAGCATTTTTTTTGGATATAGCGCAAAAATTGCACCGTTTACCATCTTGATTCACTGGTCTGATCAGATTTGTTCTAAACCGTAGCAAACAGCAAAAAGTGAGCAAAAAGCTAATAAACTACCCACATTTTACCTGTTTGGCAACAAACAGCAAACAAAGGAGGGTGGTGATCACACACTTACTGTTGTTAATATAACCTTAAAGGAAAACAACAGAGACACAAGGAGAGGGAACGTACAACTCACCAGTTGACACGAAATATGAGTCTAAATAAAGGCTAATGTATTTCTGTCTCTGCCGGATGTGTTAATGTGAAAGTGAGCTCCGTGAAAATGAATGCCCATTCTTTCTATTCTTTAGGTGGTGAAATCTGAAAAAATTCAAAGATTAGCTTTTACGCCTTAAGAGATGCCTTCACTTTTTATCTAATGCTGCCATCAGGTCAAAATTAAAATCGGGTCCCCTGATTTGGTTTACAACTGAATAACTGGAAAACCAGTGGCATTCCCTTTGGCTTTAAATGTATTTTGAACTTGATTATTATTGAACTGGACTCTGGTTTGAGTCAGAGTCTAAGCTTTACCCTAACCCTAATCCAAACCCTAACCCTGGAGAAACGCCAGCATCGATGGAGATTGAAGCAAATCCTCCTACTGACCCTCCTCTCAACCGAACTCTTTCCAATTTGCATAGTTAGTCAAATCAATAGCTAGTTCCATATTTTCATGCTGCAACCGTCGCTCGAGACTTTTAAGCCTGCTTTACATTGGCTTTCATCTACACAGAAAGGGAATATTATCAGCAATATTCTATCTGAGATAAATTTCCCTTTCATTCATTGCTGTGGCCCATGTAAACTCTTGGGGGAGTGAGTCGGCTTTGAAAAGAATGTGCCAATGAAGAAAGAAGAAAAAAAAACACCCACTTCTTTTATTTATTGTTTTGCTCTCTCAGAGGAAGAGCAGGGGCGAGTAAATGCCATAATCTTATTTAATGGACTACGAGGCGCCACTCACGCTCAGTGTGCCTCAAGGACATGCACTTGGCTCCAATCCTTTCCTCAGCTCTTCTCTACTGATACCTCTGAAAGAAACATCTGTGTGCTCAGCACCGCACGCCTTGCCAAAAAGGACTTCTAAAAGCATAACACACCCAAATGCACAAAGACTGCAAGACACATGTACACATCACCTCCCCTTCCAAGCAAATCCCATCCCAAACACAGGGGCCTATGATGACTTTTGCTGCGGCCAGATAAAGCCAGAGAGTGGGCAACATTCTGGCAAAAGTTGAGCATTCCATGCCGTCCCTGATTGGCTGGTCTTGGCTAAGAGGAGTGCTAACAGCCCCTGTCATTGGGCAGTAATGGATGAAGTGGCCGGTGCAGGGCTTAGGCCCCGAAACCAGGACAGGAGGCTTTTCACAGCACCATGGTTACCATCACGCTAACACATTCAGACACTTGTCCTGGAGCAGCTCTTGCCCTGGGAAAGGAAAACAGGAAGTGATACATGGGACAAGTGCTTCCAGCGCTGATTCTTCTCATCTGTTGATCTCCATCCAGGCTGAATTGAGAATGGTTTTCAGCCAAACTACTAGCAGGAACAGAGTTCTGGGAGACAGTAGGCCTACAATTAAGTTCATCTGAGGCTATTGCTGAACTCAACAAGTCCTCCTTCCTGAGCTGGTTTTCATAATGGTTTGAGGTCCTGGAGTTTGCATTTTTGCCAGCCATTGTCACAGTAACTACAAATGTATAACACATTTATTTCATACTACCACACAAGAACAGCTAATAGAAAAGCTTTAGTGGAGCTGCAACAAATTAGTGTTGTGTCAAAGAATATGAGCATCACATGCATTTGTTGATATGCAAATGCTAGCTTCTACTACAAAGGACAATAGCCTATCTCATGCATGACAAACATGATTCTGGCCGAGGGCGCTATCGGAAACAGGGAAGAGCAATTTACAAGCAAGTGTCATTCATTCCTGCAGTGTTGTGTGAGCTCTGCCCTTCCTGCCAAGTCATGTGGACCTGTGGACAGTCCAGTAAACAGCACTTGACAGCAGCTCATCTGGAATTTCTGTGAGTATTTTTAGATGTGGACTAAGGTTCAGGATGTTAAGGTGCCTTTTGTTCAGTCAAGAGTCAAACTGTAAACAGGATCCTCTGTCCGTTGGCAAAAACAACTTGAAAGGACTGGTCAAGCTACGGCCAAAACTATGACTGCCATGATTGCAATGACAAAGATTACTAGGGAAGGCTACAGTGTTTTTATTCCACTTATAGCCGCAAGTGAAAACAACACAATTAAAAAAAATGCATATCTTGTTCAGTTGAAGCATGCAAAAGAGTTGTAGCTGCAATCGTAAACTGCTGAAGTTAATTGAAGGCAACAACTATTTTGATTTTAGCCTTGAAGGCAGTTTAGTGATCAGATTGATTGGCAAGACAAAGCTGAAAGGAGCTCAACTGTCAAGTATGAAGTGGATGAGGTGAAAGCAGAGGAAGTGTCTATGTGCGTCTAAAAGGTGGTTTATGCTGTTGTATGCACCTCTCCAGAATATGTAACTGTGTGTCACCACAAGAGCTGGGATTGGTCCATTTGGTAGCAGCGTATTTCCACTTTAGTATTTCCAGTTTCTCATCTCATCTTGTACTACTGCTTATTCTCACTAGGGTCACATGGGTTGCTGAAGCCTATCCCAGTTGTCATCAGGCGAAAGGTGGGGTAAACCCTGGACAGGTTGCCAGTCTATCAGAGGCCTAACACATAGACAAACAACCATTCACACTCATACCTATAGTCAAATTAGAATCACCAATTAACCAAACAAGCATGTCTTTGGAGGGTGAGAGGAAACCGAAGTACCCGGAGAAAACTCCCCAGAAAGGCCTCAGAAAGCCCCGAGTCGGACTTGATATTCTGGCTGGGAGGGCGCCACTGTGCTGCCCCCACCTTTTCCATCTCCCAAAAATTTGACCTGATTGATTAGGGTTAATAAAGATGGACCACATCAAAGAAATACTGATGGAGGAGGTTCAAATGTACAAGGATTTGCATGGATTTTTGGCAAACGGTTCAGGCGCTGAATGTGAAGTAGGGAGTACAAAATGAAGTAGAAGGAAGTAGAAACAAAAATTATCCTGACTGGCAAAAAAGAATCGCGTTCGGATGGCATTTTTACAGAGTGAGTCAGACTGATGAGCGCAAAAGTATAAATGGCTCTCACTAGCGTAGACTACATACATAGGTTACGGCATCTAGTCCCACAAAGGCATAAACCGCTGCATTCAGTCATGAATGCAGCCAAAGTTTGTGTTAATGTGCAGAACTGTCAGTGGGAAAGTTGAAGATGAACTGGGAATTGTTGTTGAAAGGTCCACATAAAGAGCAGGCATCCGTTAACATGACTTTGATTGAACCATAGCCCCGGAAAGCAGCTGAAATCCCTTATAGGGCATTAGATAAAGCCGGACTGTACAATGAAAGCAGTTACACAGTCATTTAAAGCAATAAATGCAAGCAATAAAAGCAAAAAAGCAAATCAAAGCAAGTGAAGTGACCCCTGAAGAGTAAGCAATCAAAGGAGGTGAACGGGAAGTTGACGTGCCGGTGAGAAGTGCGGGAAGCCAACTCCACGTTCCTCCGCCCACAAAATGTTTGTAGGGGAATTTCGGTCTGGAGTCGCTCCATTTGGAATTCATTACACGCCAATCAAATAGTTTGGACAACCTTTATGCGGTGATGGACAAAACAGCAACTTAGTCATACACAACATTTAAGCACTGCTGAGTTGATTTTCACACTAAAATGGCTGTTGTACCAGAAGCAGTAGCCTTAAATTTCGGTACTGTGTCGGTTGTAAAAGACAGCAAAATAATTTAAAGGACAGACAGTTAAGGTTGTTGCTTTGAATGGTTATAGGACTATCCAGTTGCATGCAATAATATTTTTTTCCTCTGCATTGCTGACTATATAATTCAATATTTGGCAGATTTATATCTGTGTAAATATATTATAATGTGGAGATACATAAATCAGTTAAAAACATAACATAACACAACTTTTAGAAAAGTACTGGATGATTTTTTTTCAATATGCTCAGGGAGCCAATGAAGGCCATGTAATAACACAGACGTTCCCAGAAATGTGAACTATAAATAACTTCTATTCTATTCCTTTCAATACTGACCTTGTTCTAATGATGGTTGTTCGCACTGATAAAATTGTTCTAGCCCAGGCTCTTATTGTGTGTTTAATTTGCACTTGAAAACACATATTTTTCCAACAAACAGTGATTCTATTATTAGCTTAACCCAGTAATTTCAATGGGAACAACCTTGACCGACAAAGGCCTGGATGAAGTAGAGGTTTGAACAGAAAATGTTACATAAATACACAGTAGTTGATACGTTAGTTCCACACTGTTTGACACGTGCTAAATTGGTGGAGGTATTCTGGATTATATAACATGATAAGGGAGAACAGGCTGCAGTGATGTGATAGGGCAGGCCCTGTCTTGTTGTCTACGTCTGAATATCTGTGTAATTCTTGATAAGCTTAGCTGAATCGCACACTGATGCAATTGAGAGGTCTGAAGTTCAGTGGACCTCTCGTATGCACCACAAAAAAAAGTCTCTAATCGCTACCAGCTACAGCAGTGAAATAAACCGTTGAGGCACTAAATGCTGAAATTTAAGACAGATGCTAAATGCGATCGAGCAACATTAGGCAACAGCGAAGCTCCATTAGTCAAACAAGTAATAAAAAACAAATTCATCTGTCTGGAGCAAGCTATGCCCAGATGCCCTATGTCATGGACGCATACCGGCCAAAAAAAGGGCACGGATAACGTACAGCCAACAGCCTGTGAGCTGCCATGACCGCAGCAGAAAGGAGCGTGGACGACGCTGAGGTCATACGCCTGCTGTGCAGATGTTGTCCCACACGACCCAAGCCACACATGGGCCGGCAAACCTACAGAACTGGCCCTTGTTCTTTTACAAACAACGGAGCTCTTTATTTCAGTTTAATTTGTCCAATTGTGTAAATTGGGGTGTTTATGACTTGTGGGTAGTAAACAAGCAGGTCGTCTGGCAGCCTTTTGTTGGGTGTCATTACGTCTGTGAGCAGATCTATTGCAGCTGGGGAAGATTTTTCAAATTTTTTACAATACGCTGTCATCATTTTCAATTTGCCAAAGAGACATTGCAGCCATGTGGTGACAACTTTCAGTACAGAGGACGTAAGTTGAGGAGGCCCTTGGCACTGCCACTGGGCTCCAACAGTCAAGATACTTCAAAGGCATACAGAAGGCATTGTAGGCGACGTCTAATCCCTTAAGCCCCAGAGATATGTGGAATGCATCAACCTCCTGAGTGAACGCACCAATTCTCTGATTCCAAGTGTAAAGTGTCAGGCATCTGTGTTCAGATAACAAATCAGTTGACTCAGTATTTTCAGCCTCCTACTATGACATAAGCCTCCATGATGAAAGTCCTATGAAGAAAATAACACAAGCTAAGGCCAGAAGCTGCGGTCAACATTTAAAGTCTAAAGGTCAAGTCTGCTCAGCTTCTAGCAGCCCATTTTGAGACGTCTAACTAGCAATGTTAAAATTACAATGTAATTACAGATGTTGAGGGAAAAAAGTGCAATAGCTACACACATATATATATATATATATTTTAAAAAGCTTCATTCCTATTTAGAAAGCAATTTATACATTATTGTAGTGTGGTACATTGGTTTGGGTTGTGTTCACATGGCAACTAAGGTTAAAGCCATCAAGAAAGAGTTCTGACACATGCACAATACCATGTGTTTGGTCAGAATTTTCAGAAAATAATACAACTGAAAACAGAGGATCAGCTGCGAGTGTGGTTATTGGCATTTATTGTTGTTCTGTGGTTCTTATATCTGTGTTCTGTGTATGATCTAGGCTATCATCTAGGATATGTATCAAATACAGGTCTCCTTTGTGCCTCCAAAACTGTTGGGACTCACCAGAGAATGGACGCGGGTCGTCTGAGTGTCCTCTGTGGATCCTTCCACAGATACTTGATCAGTTTGGGATCTAGTGAATTTGGAGGCCAGGTCTTCATGTTTTTTGAGTTGTTCCTAAATTGTTTTTGTGTGTGTGTCTGCGTCAGGCTGCATCCTGCTGCCATCAATGAGTGTCATTGCTATGGGGTGGGGGCGCCTGGTCTGGTCTAGGTGGGTGGTACACGTCTAAGTAAGATCCACACAAACCCCGGGGCCAAAAGTTTCCCAGCAGAATATCACAATTCACAAGTCAATCAATGTTATTTAATTTTCCTGTCAGTGGTTTTAATGTTATGCCTGATCAGTGTATATGATGAGAAGGCACACTGGAGCGGCAGAGCTCCACCAGACACCTATGTCAGGTGTGTACTCTTCCAAAGATGTTTCAAGTAAGTTTACTCGGACTGGCAACTGTATCAGTCTGTGGGCAAAGTTGTGTACACACAAATACATTGTTCCAAGGAATAATCAGGCTAACACCTACTCTCAATTCAGACGCAGCTCGGGTAATTTTCCTGGAGCTGATTGCTGTAATCATGCCGGCCCACCAAGAAAAAAAACGCTGGTGGTTTTAAGAACGACCTACTGTAGGTGTGAAAGCTCCCTTACTGTTTTATCATGCCCACATTATGTTAGTCAAAGGAGCCAAAGAGGAGGAAAAGGTCCTTGGCAATACAATAAGTGCTGGTAAGACAATAATACAAACTCTCAGGGTTACAGTACCAGACAACCCAAAAACCCTTAAAGCAACCTCTTCACTCCTACACAGACGACCAATGCAAATACTTATTTGGTGATTATTATGGTGAATCACGTCCCTAGAGTCTGGTACAGACAAAAGAAATCTAGCCGTTGAAAATAATGAGGTTTAAATCGTCTTTATTACTACACAACTGTCAAGCTCTTGGATACCCAACCTATAGGATTTCAAACAAACTAGTAGATGTAGGATTGTCCGTTTTTGTCAGTTTGTTAAGCAATTTGTCTTCAATTCTTGAAAAGAAACAATGCTATCAATGCTAATGCTATCACGCCTGCCCAGGTGTATGGACAGCCTCACACAGCTGCTATTAGCCTCGTATAAAGTTTTACTAGGAATATGACAGTAATGTAAGGAAACCTGGAGGTTCTTATTGGAGAGGAGGACACATGACAGTATTTCTTTTTTGCTGCCCCATCCTGTTTCTGGATGAGTCAGAGGCTTGTGTTTTATGAGCACTGACCTGATGTAACTGTACATTAACTCTACTTTCAGCCCAGGTGGGATTAACTGTCAGCGTGAGAGGAATTAATATACAACTCCCAGCTCTAAACATGTTAAGTGTATTACAGACATGTGTTTGACCCTGAAGTTACATATTAATTGGGGGGGAATCACCGTCTGCATTTCTGTCCATTCTTTTTTTTTTTTTTTTTTTTTCATTTGGAATCCAAAAAGGTGCACTGCTATACAGATCAAAATGTGAGGAAGGCTTCTCACGTTTTTGGCAGCCTGAGCATCAGGAACTTCTACTAAACATATGTCACGATTTTGTGAAAAGGCAACGTCTTCAAGCCCGTTTTTATTAGTCACTTAGGAGCAAAGAGAAACCACCACCGGCGCACCCACAAGCATCTGTTTAGTGGTAAAAAAAGAAAGAGAAAAAGAGCTACTCGGTGGACAGAGGACAGAGGACCTCCGGCGTCCACCAAATGTAACTTCAAAGTGGGTCATGTAAATAAGAGGGAATTAACCACGATAACGGCCACAAGAACATGCTGTGGGGGCCGAGGCTGGGAATTGGAGAGGTGGCAGGACCTCCCTAATGAGAGATATCTCTGAGAATCAAAGCAGCCCTCTACTTCTTCTCTTTCATACAGATTGGCATCAGGCCTCCCCACTGCAACATCACATGCTGTGGTCTGAAGATGGTACCTTATATGGCAGCAAGCAAGCCAGAGAGGAGTTATGATGGTTTGGAGCTCGTGAGTACCACTTTAAAGAGCTTACCCAGCATCAAGATGACAGATGACAACTAGAATAAGTTGGCCAAGTCGAACGCTCATTCATATAGTCACACATAATGACTGTAAGACATAGCTGAGAGTACGAGAGAATGAGAAAAACAGTGCTGAATGGCACCACTGCCAGAGCTGTATTTTCAGGTTATTCTTTTCTGTTTTTCTTTAATCTCGGTGTTGTGTTTCAATATCGGTGTGGGCCGCTGTAAAGAGATCATTCAATGTCAAACTGTTTGCTGGGTGAAGACGTTAAAAGCCAACAAGAGCGCAACTCAAGAGAGGAGGAGAAAGTGCGTCGGGCCTCTCCACTTTTATTGTCATACCCTAAAAGGGTTCATCTCAGCATGTCGCTAACTTTTCACACAGAGATCGGGTTTCCATCATCCTAAGGCTCTCAGTGTGGCGCACAAACAGCCTCTGAAGAGTCTGGCTGCTGAAGCCAATTAGCAACTGACTTTTTATCGTCAACGGAGAGGACTTCTGGGAAAGAGTGGAGGGTCCAACAAGATCTAAGTAGGTCAGTCAAAGCTACAGCTGAACTTTTGGGGGCGCTGGGGGGAGGGGGGGCTCACTATCGACTTAAGGGGCCTAATTAACTCTGCCAAGTCTTTTATTGGGGTTCAATATCTACGACACCAAATAAAAAATAAATCATACATCATGGAGATGTTTTGACTCGCTCCAGCTCCAGCCCATGTCCCTGAAAGAGGATGTGACCACAACAGTAGAGACTTGAGAAAACAGGCTATGAAATCACCGGTCCAGCTTTTTGTGGTCCACTCTCCTTCTCTCGTAAAAAGCCACCGCTCCATTTCAAAGTCTGCCTCCGTCTCAACAATGGCTTACACATGTGTGACTGAACAGTTTTTTGGAAGTAAATTAGATGCTATCGACCCTCTGTAAATACTGTACGTCTAGACATATAAATATGATTCTGCGCTTACTGTATGAAATATTGTCACAACTGCATCGAATTAAGTTGAGCTTATTTCAAGGAACAGTCCAACATTTGTTGGAACATACGACTTTGCTGCTACCTGGAACTGAATCAGGAGATCAAGTGTTCCCAGGAAATCAAAATTATGGTCGAAGAAGGCCGGTTAGCTCCGTGGGTCAGAGCATGGTGCTAATGGCGCCAAGGTCACAGGTTCAATCACCGTATGGGCCATACAGAATAGTGATTAACAGAAGGGGTTGCATCCCGTCCATGTCTGAGGTACCCTGAGCAAGATCCGAGTGTACACATTACTGTGTGAATGAATGGGTGAGTCAAATGCAGAGAAAAATTTCCCCATATGGGATCAATAAAATGGAATAATTGTAGATATTCTTTATGATATGTTAGAGAAAATGATAAATAAGGTTCATGACTCATCCTGCACTTTGGGGAGTGTACTAATTCACATTGAGCTAGTAGCTAGCTTTTCCTTCTAGAGAGGTGGCCATTGTAGCTGACCAATCAGACCTGACGGAAAGGGTTAGCCTAGCTTAGCATACATAATAAAGGAAAAAGTCACTTTTTGTTCTACAGTTTTTAATTAAAAAGTTTAAATAAATATGTCAAGTGAAGTGCAAGTGGCAGTAATGGCAATATATTCATTAAGCCTGGGGTTTTTTAGGCCAAGGACCCCAAACTGATTAGAAAGATTAAGTAGGGACCCCCTACCTACTATATGTGTTCTATATTACACTCAGCCTAGTGCTTTTTAGAAATATACATTATTATTATTATCATCATTTTGCATTCAGTATTAAGCTATTCAAGTAATACACAGGTCCACATATTAATTTTTCATTTTAAACATGTGCAACAGTAGAGTGGCCATGTTGGAAAACTGTGGGTAGAAATAATATATATATATAAAATGTCTAATCAACTAAATATTTTGCAACCCTCTGCAGTACCTCCCTCCGTGGCCCCCTGTTGAAAACCTATGCATTAAACCATATGTAGCTGGTTTTGATATAATTAATCAGGATGGAAGCAATTAAAACTTGCAACACTCCAGTCCTCTAGGAGTTTTTGGAAATATGCATGCTCTACAACTGATACCACACTCTCCAACATAGAAAAAACAAAGAGCAGAACAGTCAGTTAGCTTGATCATAGCTATGTAACAAAGGTAGCGTGTGCACTGATAACAGCACTTGAATATTCCCTACAATATGAATCAGTGTAAGGTCAACAGAATACACAACACAAAAAAGGAAATGTGTTGCTTTTAAATTACGAACATTTCACTGGACTTCATTCTTCAGTCTTTACTTAATATACTATACCTGCTCCACTCGGATCTCGTACTCTCCATTCAGTTTCTTCCCTCGGAAATACTTCGCCCTGCAAGGAAAAAGGAGACAAACTGTGAAGAAACTGACACGGTACAGTTTTATTTAAGACACACTCCGCACATATGGTATTTCTCCAGTGGAAATCAAAGGATAATCAGAGAGGATAAATGACTAAACTGGACAGACCGATTTGCCTTAAGGTCATATGTGCATTTCAACATGTGGATTCCTCCTACACTACAGAGTATACGCTGCAAACACTCCTAACAGTCAAAACAACCCTAAAATATCTTTTTGTTTATTTGATTGAAGGAGAGCTGAAATTTCAACAGACCTTCCAAAATACCTTGCAAGTAGGCAAAATAATGACTCACATTTTCCATGATTGCAGAAACTGACCTTGCGGGGCTTCAAGTAAACAGAATCCCTTGGCAAAGACTAGCCAATGAAAGGAGGTGCTCCGAATAAAAAGATCTCACTGATTGGTGGAAAGTTAGTGCTTAAGTCTAACTTTTTTTACTGTGTTTGTTTTCAAGGTGAACCTAAACCACCTATGCTACTTTTAATCCAACAGATCCTGCCATCCATTTAATAAACCCCTACACTGCTCTCCATCTGATCATGAGATGAAAAGAGTAAAGAAGTCATTCAACACAGATGCATCTGCGTTCTTGAAGTCTGAGATGAAGAAGTTCCAGTTACTGGAAGCGTTATCTCCCTGACCATTAGACGTGCAGTATTTACACAAACCAGGTTCCACATGTGGATTCCCTCTGCTATTTAAGGATGCAGATTGTATACATAGAAACCAGTGACACTGTTACATTTTGTCTTGGACCACTGAAGTGCACACCACACAATTAAACTTGTTTATTCATTGTTTACTTATGTTACCACGCTAGGCCACCAGGGCTAGGTTTAAACCAAAGTCATTCAATTTCCCATAACTTGTTGTTGATTTTTTTTCTTTTATATATATATATATCTTCTTGGTTTCTTCTCAGACACTGAACAAGACAAGGTTTGACACAGGATTATGTCATGGTATATACTAAGATCCAAATGGCAACATGCTCACAGCCAGCAATGGTAATTTATAGATGACTCTGGCTATAATGTGCACAATTTTAGTTTAGTGGGTAAGTATGGTAATGTTTGAAGGTTCTAATTTATTGGCCATCTGCAAATATCAAAAGGAAAATGAACAGTGAAAGGAATTCAAAAGAAAATCAGAGCAATGTTGCCTTCCCATAGCATGTCTGAAATATATTCATTGGCTCAGTTGGTAACTTTATGCTGCTATGTGCTAGAAATCAAATGCAGGTTTGGCACCACTGCATTGCTCTGATTAAACAACTCACGCAGTTTGTTAATAAGAACAAGCTGTTGTTTTCGACTTAAAGATCGGGCAAGGATAATGTGATCAGTCGGGGTCCACGCTGACAAAGGGATAGAGGATCACAGGATAGAATAATGGATTTACAAATCCCTGAACCGGAACATCTAAGAACGAGACAAAATATTCAAAGAAATTCTGAACTGAAATCTATGTGAAAAGTGTGTAACACCACATACCCTGCCTCCCCTTCATCAGTCATGTTGTTGCACTGAGTGTACTTACTGTTTTTCTTGGCCTACTGTGTCCATAATATGATTTACTATGGGATTGGCTTGGGAAAGACGTAATGGTCATTACGGTTTTTATAACTTCATAGGGCAAAGTTACCAAACTTTTTAACAATGATTCATGCAAGTTTTTGTCCGAGCAACAATTGAAATGTAATTTGTAGGTACTTCCCCATTCATTTAGAAAGGAGTTTGGTCTTTTGGGGTGTTATCAAGATGACTCTTGAAAGACACTTGAAATACCTGCCCGAAAGGGGTTTGAGTAATGTACTGCTGCAGTTGCATCTTCCGATTTTTAAATTGGAAGCCAGGAGTTTAGAAGTAAATCTGCTAGATTCTTTGATAGCAGGTGCTGCCTACTTTTTCCGTCAGTCTTTCCCCTCTGAAGGTTTTTTCAAAATCACATCTGTTGGTATCCTGAAGACAGACATAATACCACTGCTATCCATTCTGAGCTCCAGGCTATTAAACATATAATATATAATTTTTTTGCTGTTGTTTTACTTGCATGAGCTCGTTTGTGTCTGTTTTATTGTTGTGTCTTTATAGCCATGCCCCAGTGCTCTCAGCGCTGACCGCTCACTCCAAACAGCATGGGACAGTTAACAATCTGTCCGGAGCTTAAGGCTGGAGCTGTGAGTAGCTGAGGATCTAGGCTATGTGCTGGGGCCCTTCGGTTACTGGGACAAGCAGCGAGGGAGTTTGAGCCTTTAAACGTACTCACACTGAAACACGTTTCCCTTTTGCGACGCTTTTCTCAGAATCTGTCATCAAAATACACCTCTCTCCTCCCCTGCCTGTCCTCCCCATGTCTGTCTCCTTTGTTTTTCATCTGCCCACATCTGTCCTTTCAAGTCCGTTCATTAACGCTCATTACGCTCGCGGAGGAAGATCTAGTTCTTAACATCTACCAGCTGTTGGACTTGAAAGTTTCGGTCTCATTCTCTGTAATTTTGGAAGCCGTGAATCTTCATCACTGACCTACATACTAGACAGGCATTGCCCCCTTTTACTTGGGACCACCACCGCCTCGGAGCATGAGGTCGGACCCGCAGGCTCACCGCCTAAAAATGACTGGTATGCATTTCAAGGTATTGCAAAGCATGTCATCACCGTGAGCGATCAATTTAATTTACAGGCCGTTACAGGCTGTCCAGTTTGAACAAGCATTTTACATGTGTTACATGTGTAAACATTCAGTTCTGCAAAGAGGTCTGGGCTTTCCATCTCTCCACAGTGCACACACCCACTATATAAACACCATGGAGCTGAATTCCTTCCTCATTTTACCATGAGAATGTTACTCCTTTTGTATATCACTAATAGGAAGCGTATGAGTCATGTATATGGACACAACCAATTGTCCCTCCAGGGGTTTTCTTCTACTACTATTTGTATCCACTTCAACAAATCTAATGTTATGCTAATACTGCTGTGTTTACAAAGGAGATTTTCTATAATGACTACATATTTTTACATGGGTATCGGATTTTTGTTGGTTTAACTGATTTTTCTGTTATGTATGACTCAAGGTTTCCAAGAAATAAGGAAAATGTTGGCATTTCTTAAATCCTTCAATATGAGATTATCTTGGCCACTTGGTGGCAGCAGAAACATGTTAGGGTTAGGATTAGGATTAGGGTTAGGGTTAACCCTACTATCTTTAATTATCTTTCGTATATCATACATATCCAGTCTCCACTCTTCATTCATCCCTGTGGCAAATAATCATCAGAGTGGTGGGAGTGAACCACAACAAGAAAACTGTGGACTGAAAACCAAAGCAATTAACTAATGGTACAAACTAAACTTTTAAAAGCTGCAGGATTAACGTTTTTGTTTTTGTCACTATGTTCAACTCTTCATGTCCTCCGATTGGTTTAGTTGTAAGAATAAGGAAGGATCTGGGGAAGACCCGTACATCAACAGCTCACGGTGCTTGAAACAATCTAGGTCAGATAATAAGTCCAGTCTGTCCCGGGATAACAGCGGTTGTTTCAGAACGTGTCCCTGAAGAGCATGTGTTTACTGTACATCACTAAAGGTCTGTTAGATTAACAAAAAAAAAAACAACAACAACAAAAAAAAAACTATTAATATTAAGCATACCAAGGTTTAAGGCTCAATCGGTCATTGAAACAATGCTGTTGGTAACAACCAAAATTAAGTAAATTAGAATTATCTATACCATTGCTAAAAGACGGACAGTCCAAACTTAAAGGGGAACATATGTTTTGTAGGGATGGATTAATGTGTGTATTAGTGCACTGCGCTGTCAGTCTTTTTAAATCATGTATCGACAAGTAATGTGAAACCGCTGACTTCACATGAAGAACAAGCACCATTACTTTTGGTTTTGTCAAAACCTGAACCAAGATGTCTGGGACGTCAATACGTTTGTAGCACTGGCCTGCTATGAACTTTCGCCCTTTTTCATGAGGCACAGCATCGATTAACAGTGACATCAGAAGTCTGTGGACATAACGTGAAAATAAAACCTCTTCATTTGGATCAGGGCCTCCAGACCTCATGGGTCTCCACCACGTACATTAAGAAGCAAACACTTGGCCAGAGAAGGGCTGGATTGAGCAATCAGAAGCTCATATCATTCAGAACACAGAGCAAACAGACTGACAGCTACTTGGCAAATGGTCTTACATGGTAGCCTGAAAGAGAGGGAAAGAGAGAGAGAGGGACATGGAGGCAGAAAAGGAGGGATTGTTGGTGGTTGCGGTGATGCTCTCAGTGCTGTGTACTGCCATTGTGCATCAGTCATTGCTAGAGGCCAAGCCTGTCAGGACAGAACAGGGTTTCCCCAGAGACCCCAGCCTCTCTGCTGGAATGCCCAGGAGGAAATACAACCCCAGGGAGCGAAGGATGGATGGACGGACGCTCTCATAGTAAGGGCTATTCAGCAAGACTGGACAAGCCAATAAGGAAACTGTCCGGCAAAATAGAAAAAGTTCATGGAACGGTTGAAACTTGTCCATGCAAGCAACATACCTGAGGTTAATAGGAATTTTTTATTTATGAGTTATCAGGTTGTCGCTGTTTCTGTGGCTTTGATCCACAGAGACTAAACTATTAAAAGCTGCTTATTCTGTCAGTTGGACATTAACTAAGTTCACTTTGAAAACTAGTTAACAGAGATTCATTCATTCATGAATGAATCCTGCTGAAGTATCCGGTGGCAACAAACAGAAAAGAAACCTTTCACAAATGACTCCAGTGATGTTCTATCATTATTTTAAGATCTAGTGTGCAGGATACACTTGCTGCATTCTATGACTAGTAATTGAATATAATAAGAGCTATCAATATGAACGCGTTAATGCAGATTATTCCATCATCATAATTCATCTGATTAAAAATTCGAATGCAAGTAACGCATCTACAGCACAGATTGACTCTGAACGTCTCTGTTAATGCATTTCTTGTAGTTTGTCCAAGCAGAGTTACTATCGCGCATGCGCAAATGGGCAGTTAATCCAGTATTGACACGCAGCAGAACGAACCAATGAAGTTGGAAGATGCTGAACAATCGTTTCGCCGCTCCTTTAGTATTTCCAGATGCTTCTCCATCTCCGTGATTTTGAAATTGATTGTTTTGGATCAATAAAGAATCTGTAAGGTTAACTGAGGAGGTTTTGAGACACAAACATTTGTATGACTCGTGTTCGGTGAAATATCGTCAGAATTTTGGCAAGTAGAAACGACAGATGGTCCGTGCATATGTCAGCACAGTACTATCAATGAGTTAGTTATTAGATTGTCTTAGTAGCTGACTGAAAGACGAGGAACACGGTCACATTGATGCAGAAAAAGTTTTTTCCTCTTTCTGTGCTCCTGCAAAATAAATATAGATTAAAAACTAATTATATTTAATCGTGATTAATCGAAATTAATCTACAACTGTGATTAATCTGATTAAAATTTCGTTTGATAGCACTAAATATAATAATAATAGTACTGCCATTACTGTGTAATCTATGAATTATATTTTTGTTAACCAGCAATGGGCCATTTGGCTCAGTACAGACAAACCAAACAATGGCTCTAGCATTTGAGCTTCAGCCACATTACTTGATGCCTTCAAAACCTACATTAGGTTCATATGGCGTTTCATTTGTGTCCACCTGACTGATGCATGTCTAATTTTGATATTCCTGTTTATTGGACAACTTCAGAGGAAACGGTCGGGCTCTCCAGCTGCTAAATGTAATGCAGTGTTCAAAAGTGTTTTAGTGCAGTGTTCTACTTGTTGAGGTTGCAATGAAGCGGTTTGTTGGTTTTTACTGGGCTGTCCTGTGACCTCACAGAAACGGCTGTTTCAGCTCCTCGTTTTGGTTTTAACAAAAACCGTACTGTGAGCTGAAAGACACCAAAATGCCCAAGAAAAGCCCAAGCAGTTGGGTTATTATTTCCAGTGTTTCAGTACGAGAAATAACTTTCATTTAATACGTAGTAACATAATCACTGATTATAAAATGCTGATAGACTGTCTAAGTGTTTTCATTAGGGGATGAGTACAGTCTGGTCAAAAACCATTACTGCTTGATGCTATTCAGTCATGCTGAGAGAGAATAGGTGGTGGATGGTTACAGTTTTCTGTGATTACATATCTAGTGGACATCTGCCAATGACACAGGGCACAGTAGTACTGCAGCTTAAGCTCTCACAGGTTTCCCTCCAGATAAAACAGTTCTGTTGGCTGCTGCAGTCACAGCTAAACTGGTGACCGCAGATAAGATACGATCAATGTTGATTTATGGAAATGCATGAAAAACACAATGCATCTGTTTAGAGAGTGACTGCTGGACGACTCCTGAACTCATGCGGCTTGAAAAAATAAAAACAAGAGTACATCTGGAGTTACTGCTAGAGCCATAAACCAAATCAGATATGTGGCCAGTGCAATTTGAAACTTATCTAAAGTTTGTCATTTGAGCAACACGGCAGAGAGATTTCAACATCCAGGCAGCACGCAGGACACCTCTTTCCTAATATTTATAACTGAGCGGCAGTAGCTGGACTAAATTGCCCAAAAGCAGGTTTTCACGATGTCCTAAAAGAACACCGTGTCACAGACACGTTTCCAAAGCAGCAGCCAAATATTTGGCTTTTTTATGAGTCTGGGAGTTGAGCATTAACTGCTCAAATGCTGCTTCATTCTCTACCTGAACCCTTTGAAGTGGCCTTTGAGGCTCAATAAATTTTATACGCAACAATCAAATGAGCAGTCCGGGAACTTTTGGAACTATTTAAAAATCATCTTGAGGTAAACGTTTAGAGTAGTGACCTCAGTGCTGTGCTCTTTAACGCCGGCAGACGCTCAGGCATCTTTCAGTGCTATCTTACTAATGAACCACAACTGAGAGAGTGAGTGCGGCGGTAAAACGGAGTAAAGTGCATCTGCTGCTGCCTTTATTTGACAGTGCCAGTGAAGAGAAAGTAGAAATTATAGTGTGAGAGAGGGTATGAACTGAGCCTCTGCAACTATAGTCTCAGTTTATGGCACGGCCATGGAACAAGGTGCTACCCCACAAAGGATTTTTTTTTTTATATTGCACTATAGGGCATATAAAAGTGCTTTAAAGCATTCATCCTTTATTCCATTCATGAATCTTAAAAGTTAAGCTTTAGACAATAACTTTAGACATATGACTGAATCCATCTCCACTGTAAGGAAGGGTTCCTTTAAGACTAACTGTCTTACAAAAAGTTCCCCTATATTTGATTACATTCTGACAAACTGGCACCATAAAAACATGCTGATTGAGCTGTCACCTCACTGGATTACCGTGTTACTGAATTTAGAGTTGAGAGGGCGGAAAATGATCCAAACTAAATTTCAACTTTCCCTTCTTAGCGTCACATGTCTCCCAACACCTCCCTCCCCTCGACTCACTCAACCTCCCTGAAGGTTTGGAAGAGAAACTTTGATTTGGACATTGATTCATTATTACTTTTTAAGTTACTCCTCCTAAACAGCGAAGATGTGACTTTCATCTCCAGAAAACCCGCAGGACGACTGCAAATGACTGAAATTGAGAGGGAGATAGGAGGCCTCTTTCTGCGTTGTGCTCAAAATTAATTCAAATTCTATCTGATATCACCATCTGCTGGTCAGAGCTCTTCATTTCTACAGAGGAACGTCAACGCATGGGAAGGAATGAAGAATACAACTCTCTGAGGGAATATATACAGTGCCCCCCTGTGGCCAACAGTGGAACAATTAAACAGGGTGACACTTCATCAAATTTTACCTCCTGTAATTTACAATTTATTTATTTATTTTATTTTTTTAATGTTTTTAGAGGTTATAACAGTAGGGCTATGGCAGTTCTCGGAGTCAGAGGATTCTGTGATACATGAGTTAGTATAATATTACACACTGTAGGAACAACAGCCATAAATATTATTTTATACGATAAAATATATTATAATGTATCTAGTATTCCTTTGAGTTAGAGTTTTTAACATCGTGGTGAGAAGACAGAGTCACATTTTAATATTTCTTTGAGCACCTTTATAGATCTTCTCATCTCCAACTGAAATTGTATTTTTATTTTTTATTTTATTTATTTTTATTTTTACAAAATGATCTGTTAGATAGTGGCACCTCCCACACAGTAATTCAAAGACTTGCTACTTAATTACAGAAAACCTTTTCCAGCCCACAGACATACCTATCCTTGTGAACTATGCCTTTATAAAAAAAAAAACTGTAACTGAAACAAACAGTGAGAAGAGTCTGAAGTTGCTTCAAGCTTCTAAGTCACAAGTGGGTAGTAGCCTACGGAGCAAATCAAGGTCAGAAAATCCTGCTTGCACCTGAAGTACACACTGTAAACTCAGGCTTCTATGGTCTAACTCCATTATACGGGGTATATGTTTATGGAATTTGGGAATGACGACCAAACAATATTGGCGATAATAATCCTAATAAGTCACAGTACAATGGTATCAGGTAACCCTAACCCTAACCCTAACCCAACACCACAAACTATGAACTTCCGTCATAAAATCCGAAAACAACTGACAAAGGCAAGATTGGTTACAGGGATGTTGCATCAGGTTGTATTATTGTAAATGTGCTAAACACACAAAAATTACTTTTCCTTACTTTTCAAAATACTGCTAGGCACAGGGCTTTACTGGGCAGGAACTTTACTATGACGAATACTCCAGCATATTCCAACTCCCCCAGCCAGTTCGCAATGGAATTGATATTTCTATGGGACCCACACAGAGATACAGTTTATCCAAAATATACAATAAACTGAGTCCGATGACGTGCACGGTCAATTAAGGAGCACATGAAATGATCTGGGAAAGAGATTACAGGACCGAGCGGCCGAAAGACTGATTCACAGCTCAGTCAGTCAATGCAAGACATGACATTTCAAGGTAGTGCGTCTGTTCTAAAGGGACGCTCAGCTGAAGTCCATTATTGGAGAAATATTGCTCCGAGTCACAATTTGAGGCATGGACCAGAATATCGTATCAGCGCGCTGGCTCGGAGCTTTATCTTAATTAACTGCAAACAGAAAACCACACCAACACACCCACTTCTAATGAGCGAGGCGATGAAATACCTAGAGTTAAGAAAAGAGCAAGAAAAAAGAAAAAAGAGCAGAGGAGGAATTGTATTGTCTTCTTTATTAGATCTGGCAACTGTTTATGGACTATTTATGCGTGATGAAAGTTTCATTATAACCTTCTGTTTCCTTTCTTTGGATGCGTTCTGCTCTAAAAAGAGGTCCCTCTTGGCCAACAAATGAACCAACCGACAACTCGTCAAACCTCCATTATCCTCTGTTTATTTGAGTAACTGGGTTTGCTTAGTTGAATTAACCCCCCTGCTGTTCTCTTGAGGGCGAGGAGGCTGCTTCAGAGAGGTTGAATGATCCTGGATTCCTCGGAGGGTGGATGATCCCCCGGCGACTCATTTCAGAAACACTAGGGTGCGAAGAGAACCGGGTCCTTCTGGGATTCAAGCCAGCCGGATTATAGAAAAGAGGCCTCCGAGCTTTTTCAGAAAAATTGAGAGCGATCTTGGCTCTTCTGACACGGCTGTCAGCGGGGGCGCTTTAATTTAGTGATCATATTTAGACCCCGACCTGATCTCCCGTCAGAGGAGGCTTCTGTACATAATGATCCCCGCTAAATCGAGAGATAAATTCAAAGGGCTGGAAACGGCTAATGACGGCAAAGGCTGAGGTCGATGTGCCAGCAAATGTCAGGCAACAGAATAACAATTCATAAAATGGAAGAGCGGTTTATTGATTCGGTAAGACAAACATGATAAACTTGCCACTGTCTGTCTTGACTGCAGCTCTGGGAAATCAATCCCTCCACAGTGGAGCAAAAGGCGGCCAATAACAACCTCTAACATGTGTGTACTGTATGAGCCAAACAGACGAACCCATCGCTTCAGATTAAAACTCATTTACTTTTCTGTCATCAACCCAGAAAATGACTTTCTCCTTGTTACCATGACAATTTTTTATTTTCCATCACAAGCTCTTGCAGCTATGTTACAAGCCTGCTCAAGCCAAGGACGTCCAAGTTGATCACAAACAATAAGATGTTTTCACTCCTTTCAACACTGAACCCACTCAACGTTTCAGATTCAGAAGACAGCAGGTGAAAATAATTCGAATTAGCTTTCTGAGACCAAAAAGCCGTTTCTGAAGCAGATTTTGAAGAGAAGATTGCTGATATTTTACTATACAACATATTATCAGCCATAACACTGTGGCCGCAGACATGTGAAGTAAATAACGTTGATTCTGTCATTATTACGTCACCTGTCAGTGGGTGGGATACATTAGGCAGCAAGGGAACATTTAGACATGAATCTTAGACAACAATGTCAATTTCTACATCACTACTGTCATTCAATGAACTATTCGCCCACCTCTTCCCAGTCAATCATCCCCACATCCCTGTGCTTCAAATTTAATGCTTAAAGTCAATGTGTCACATTGTGCAACTCTCCTATTTCCCATCTCCACCTCTCCTTGGTCATCCCTAAAGTTTTCATCAGAGGTCTCCTCCAGCCACCTGACAACTACATTTACTTTGTCTTCTAGACTCGATGGGGCCTGTCCCTATCTACCAAAGTCGTTTTGGATTCAGCTGTACCAGACAGTCGCTATGTGGACTATATACTGTATAAAGGTGGGTGGTGGAACTGCTCCTCAATTGTGCAGTTAATTCCATTGCCTGCATACACTATGGACAAACTCATTTTGATGTCACAGATTGGATTCTGAGCCTCGAAAATGAAGCCCAAAGTGGGCGGAGCCCACGGTCGCCATGTTGAATGGGCTTTACTCCGCCCACACGTGGATATTCCATGTATGGACATAGCGGTTGTGTTGGATGTTGAAACCCGCCCACCCAACTCTCCGCTTAATCATGCAGAATTTTAAACCTTAATAGAAAATAAACAAATGAGTTACAAAAAATGTCACCCCCCATACAGTTGTCATGAATAGTGAAGTAAACCATTGAGACCAAAACCATTTTTTTTGTACCAGGCTGTAAACATGTTTTAATATTGCTGTAAAGTTGGTTTTTTTAACATGGGAGTCAATGGGGATTTGCTCCCTTTTGGAGAAAGCCTCAAGATAGATGAACTGCAGTTTTGTCCACTTCCGCATGGGCTTCATCTTTCAGACCTGGAGGTTGCTGCTTTGTCAAATCAAGTAGAGCTCCCCCTGGTGTCTAGCTGCAGTATAGGTCATCAACTCCATCGCCTCCATGTTAGTAGATAGGACTTGGGCCAAAATAAAACACTAAAATACATGTCAAATCTTATTTTTCCAATAACGGTTTCTGTCACTTTAGGTAGTTAATATAATACTGATGCATATTCATGAGTCCATTTTTAGAACTGGAGTTTTGTTTTAGTTAGTTATTTGACGCTACAGGAAACAGGATGTGACATAATGTCAGCTAGCAGTTCCTATGTCAGCCACTCTGTACAGTGTCAAAAAATAAATAAATAAATAAATAAAAACTGTGTATAATCTAAGTTAACCAAAATGTGAGTGAGTCTGGAGGAAGTGTAGGCAAGTCATTCCTCTCAGATCATTCTGTTCAGATTCTGACTCCAAAGTCGCTTTCCCAGGGGAAATAGCATCAGTTTGGACCTTACAAGGAAGTCCATATTTATATACAGTCTATGAAGTCTAAGCTGCCAAATTATCATCTTCGGCATATATGTTTACTCAAGAAATCTTCATTTTGCACATGATCTCTCTTTGTTTAACTCAAGAGTCAAACGATGATGGCTCGATTATTGGGTCAGAGCATCACCAAAACTGCAGCTCTAGTTGGAGGTATCTGGTCTACAGTGGTCAGTAAGGAAAAGGTTGGTCCTGTGTTCCGACACAACAGACGAGCTACTGTAGCTCAAACTGTGAAAAAATTCATGGTGGAGATAACAGAAAGGTGTCAGAACACCGAGTGTGCTACAGTTTAAAAATCCCAGTAGACATGTTATTTCCACCTCAGCGAGGGAGCCAAAAATACTCATTGGTTTATGAAGAGATTTACAAGTGAGCAAACCTTCCAGTGAACTGGAACAAATTTGACACTGTGACATCCAAAAACAGATAACTCACTGTTTAGTTCGTCATTACTAGAACTGATACCAGATCTGAGAGGAGCTCGCTGTCATGTCAGACAATCTATTAATACGTTTTGTTCATTTATCCACACACATTTGCTAAAAATATAACTCCCACCCACCAGTCTGTGTGCTGATCATCAATCACGAGCAGGATCTTGGGTTTGCGTATCACAGGCTTGGCTGGTTGACTGCTCCCCGCAGAGGCGCCTTCAGCCCCAGTCGCCGCCGCAGATTTAGCGTGCGCAGCTGCCGCGACATTCTGGGCCATCTGCGCGCTCTTCACCACGCTGGAGAAGGAGCTGAGGAAGCTCCCCGCGCCCGAGGCTGCTCCAGGGGCCGGGCCCGAGGCGGGGGCCGGGGCTGGGCCCGAGCCCTGGGCCTGAATGGGGATGCTCGGGGGCTGCCGCCTCTCTGTGGCCGGGGACGCGGGAGAGGAAGTGGACGATCCCGGAGGGGTCGGCCTCTGCAGATCCATCATGTAGCCGTTGGGGAGGTTGGCCACAAAGCTGCTGTCTGACAGGCGCCGGCGAAGGTAGTTCATGGTGATGCGCTGGTGGGTCAGTCAGGCCAGAGGAGGTGAGGGGGAAGAATGCCTGGAGTCCTAAACAGGAGACAGAAAGGGCCTGTTTACTCTCTGAGTCATGGTATATTCTGTTTAATGGAAAAAAAATTGAAACTGCACCAGTGAAAAAAAAACAATCTAGGTAAGGACTGCATAAAATGGGAAAGTTGTTTCCTTGAAGACAATTTGTAGTGATGAACTCTCAGTTCTAAGGAGCATATTAGTGTCTGTCAGCGAATTGTTTAATTTTTACAGCCGGCTTCTTTAATGTTTTCATTCAACCAGCTGCTCTTTAATGCATTAAACAAACAAAGCTGATCAATGCATACCAAATGGGAGCCAGACGAAGTTAGAAGCTAGCTGACTGACATAGTGGAATATGAACAGGCATGTCAGGGATGGGTTCACTGACAGGAAAATCTACTAATGCAGGAGACGATTAACAGTGTGCTTCAGTTTGGGAGCCTGCAGTATGCGGCACAGCTGAATTTGGTGAAGTTGTTAAAAATATCACGTCTTCTACTTTCTGGTGCACTAATTATCATATAACACATCTGATGCGAAAGGAACCAAAATGGAGAAGTGTCAGACTCACGGAGGCGCCGAGCACAAGCTGCTGTTGTTGCTCTGTTGAAAGGTGTTCTACTGTGATTTTTATAACAGCTTTGAATCTATCTGCTAGACCTAATTTGGATAAGATTAAGTTTCCCAGGCGGAGTGGGACATAATTCAGTGACACAGCAATCAGTACGTTAATGCACAGCGTAATCAAACTATGCTCAAAATTCGATTCTTGCCCCAGTTTACATGCAACAGAAAAAACAGCTTTTTAATCTCGTACATAATGTGCTCACTAATTATAGTGCAGATGGTTTTTCTACTGGCTCTGTTTATCATCTTCTTCTGCGACCGGCTTTCTTGCCAGCGCAGCAGTTGCCAGATGCGCATACGCGTTTGTCCAGTTAAAGTCCGATTAAGGCGTGTACATGCTGGAGAAATCTGATTTCCAGTTGCATTATTTGGTTGTCTTAGTCGGATAAGGAGAACTGATTTTAGTCGGAGTAACGTGTTTGCATGTGGTTAAGTTGTCCAGTCTGAAACGTGCATGTAAACGTACTGAGTGGGGATGCAAAGTTGGGTGAGATTCACAACTCACAAAAGGAAGCAGTTATATAACACATTCAACCCAGTGTGGCAGAGAGGAGACTTTCAAACAGATTAGCTTTCAAACAGCAATGAACCAAGAAGAGAGGAAGAGAATCCCTGAAACCTGATTACAACTAGGCCGCTCTCCTGGTAAATGGAGCTTGGATGAGATGAAAGTGAATTTCTTATTGAGGCGTCACGTCTCAGGCGGATGTGCCCGATATCTGCGGCTGCGTTTTTTGTGGTTAAAGGGGGAGGAGGTTCTCACAAGCCTCCATCAGGAGAAAAGAAAATGTGGGGCAAATATTTCATCTTGACAAGTTAATGCTGTTAGATGATCACCACCAGGAAGTCATCGCATAGAGATAAAGTAATAGCTTCTGCCTGATCAGCTGAAGACAAGAAACTAAACTCTGACTCATCTGCAATGTTTGACATCTCAGCGGATGTGTTGTATTATGACGAAACTGTTAACTCTCAGAAAGATGTCAGAGCTCAGCAGCAGCTACATCACAGAAAAACCTTGTTCATATCACAGGGTAAATGAAAACTTGGGCTGAGGGCGAACCAACGCCTCAATACCAAGTAAACATTATAACCCTAAAAAATGTAGGCTCTTTCATTAGATGCCATGTGTTTAATGTAAGTGTTCCTAGCAAACAGGCAGCTGGATGTATAATTAACCTATATACAGTACATCAAAAAGACACAATATTAGGTGTTTGTTATTAATACGGATTATTATGTGAGTCATGTTTTAAGTCTAACACCACTCTTTGCTCTGTTTTGGTCTCCACCAACTGTTGGGTCCTTTAACTGTGAAATTATGTAGCCTGGCACAGCTAGAGTCAATTCCAATACAATAACCAATACATAGAGAAAAATACCTCTTGATACAATGAGGTTGTCCAACAGCCAATCAGAGCTCTTTTGCTGTAAACAAATTGGACTCCATGTCGCTCAGATAGCTTGTATGTCAGTCTGGAATTTATGGGGTGATGGACCATCACCCTATATATCCTGAACCCTGAACGATTTAATCGGCTCGGCTTTGCTGAGTTATAATCAGTCCCAAACAGAACAACTCCAGGGCAACTTTCTGCTTCATAAGATGTGTGGGCAGGGAAGTTGTTCTTGCTTCCAGGCTACTTCTCTCAAACAATGCCCTTATTTTTAATACCAGATGAAATTATCAGATTAGCTTGAAAATGATTTGATAAGCAACTCCAGACTGACTTTCCTCAAAAAAATTTCTTGGTGGGAAAGTTGGTCTAACTTCCGAGTAATAAATTCTCCACCGTGTCACACCCCTTGTCACTAGTCTTTTACCAAATTGTTGTGTCCTGCAAGGCAGCAAGCGTACAGACTGATAATCCTTGCTTCATTCACCAGTTGCTGCATTGCAACCGAAGCCCCTTTCGCATCGCACGAAAAACCCGGGGTGCGATGTGACGGGTCAACCCAGTCTAAAACAGAACAAAGTTTTGGTCTACTCCCATAAGAGACAGATCTTTGAAGGGCAGAGATTTTTGTTAATTTTTTCAATCAAACAAATCAAATGTGTTGTTACATGATCGTTAATGGAACCACATAGGTGAATTAGTGCTACGTCATGTTCGGGAAATTGCATCGGAGGAAACCATGTGCGACAGTGTTTATATACAGCTTGTATAGCGATATGGCACACTTCTTTTATCGATCATGGCAGCGCACTGGCAGGACCGTGAGATCCGTGAGCTGCTATGCATCCGAAAAGAAGAGGAAATTCAGCGACAGATCTCAGGCACTGAGCAGGACACAGTGATTTATTTGAATATCAGCAGCCTTTTGAAAGAGCGGGGGTTTGACTCGTCCATTGTTAAGGTCATCAACAAGCTGAAAAACACCATGTTGTCCACTGTTTACCTCGCAGTGTGGTGTACTTAAATGTGCAATGATGACGTTGTCGATGCAATGACGTATGAGAGGTGGGGAAAGAAACAGGCACCCAGCTCTCACAGATGGAGGTCAGACCTGGGACTGCTGGTGATGTCAAAGCGCACCAAAGGCGGGTCGACACGGGTCTAAAAATCTTGTGTCAACCCAGCATTTTCGATGTGGAAGGGGTATAAGAGGCCTAAATACAAAACAACATGCTGAAACACATGCAACGATGAGTGACTGGTCACAGCAAGCATTAGCTTTCAGGTTACAAGTCAAGCTAATGTTACTAAAACAAAGGTAAACTGTGTGGATTTGGGTTTATGCTTTAGCGAACATATATAAGCAATACAATGTATCTGGGATCACTTCATAACAAACAACAGTGGCCAAGTGCATAGTAATGAATAAATGTCACCCAGGGCAGTGGGTTATTTGGGCAGAAATGGAGCTCTGTGGCACAGAAGAATGACTGTTACCAGAATCCTATAATCCTTAGTAGTGTACTTCATAATTATTTATCACTACATGGAATGCGTTGACAGGAATAGAAATACTCGAGCTTGGGGATTCAGTGTTTTGCCTAATGACATGTCAGCAAGGGAGATGCTTGTTGTCATGAGGAAAAACACCAAAACAGAGGCAGATGTAATACAGAGTGATGGGGCTTTCCCTGGGAATTATGCTTATGTGTCAGCCGGCACCAAGCCCTCAGAAAGCGAACGAGCAGGGCTGACGTCAAATTACAGGAAATTGCTAGAAAACAGACAGAATAAAGACGAACAACAAACAGCGGCAATTATAGTCTCAGAGCAGCTGATTGCCAACTCTGTCCTCTTAGTAACGACTTGATCCCATTGGACAGATAAGGAGCTGTCAGCTGCAATGCTGAAAATCACTGTCTTTACACCACGGGTACATTCCCCGCTTTCTCGACACCCCATAAGCTGCTCTCCTTCTGTGACTGAAGCTATTAAGTAGTTCTCTCAGCAGCATATCCACACTGTGAGGAACCCTGAGCTCTTACCAATGACCTGGTGGCAAATATTACTGATAGCAGTACAAAGACAGGGTCCAGAGAAAAGAGTTAGCGGTGGATACATAGAAAAATTTGTATGTTAAATACACAACTATAACTGTGATCTTTCAACAAGCCTTCGCGTGTTACATTTTGAAGAGCCTGGAGAGGATAAATGTTACGTCATGTCAAATCATATTTGATGCACAATATTTCTACAGACGACCCCGCACCCACGCACAATCCTGTGACTGAACGTTTATGAGTGGTGCAGCGCGCTCCGAATAAAGGAAATATTAGAGAAGTCCCTCAACATCAACAGGACCATGGCTCAGCAGTAATCACAGGTTTCATGCACTATAATCATAGGGAAGAGCGGGATAATGCTACACCAGACGTTGGGACCCCCGCCGACGTAGTGCACACGTTTTTCTATATTTACGGATCTTGTAATCGATGAAGGGAGAGCTCAAGGGACACAGCGGCTTCCTTCATTTTTCACATCCTGTCTGTGGATCTGTTAAATCTATCACTTAATCTGAATGCCTGTTCTGTGAATTTACACACCATAGTCTGATAGAGTTGTTGACTAACTGGTGAGGGACATGTGGCGGCGCCAGGGCTTCTTGTTTGACCAGTCACTATCTTTGTTATACACTAACATCTCCACAGTATGACATAACAACTACCACACACTGTTTACTTTCTTTTTGACATACACAACAGGAGGCTTCCATTAACCTCACTTATAACTTTAGTTTGAAAGGCATGCTCCAAGCTTAGGTTTTCCATCCCAAAAACTTGAAAATACAGTGCTGCTTAGGTTTTAGATTTTCACAGACAGCCCTGAAAGTAGACAAAAAGGAGCCCAATAAATCGAATGAACCAAAAGTCTTGTGTTTCTTTTAGTTCAAGAAAATTCAAAAACCAATTCTGGTGTGACCCCCTTTGTGCAGCAATAACAGTGCAATTAATATTTCCGGTAACTGCTGACCAGTCACCTAGAGTGGCTTGGAGAAATTTTGGCCCATTACTCAGTACAGAACCGCTTCAGTTCTCAGATGTTGGTGGATTTCCCCATATTAACTGTTCCAGTGCCTTCCACAATATATCTATTGCATTAGGTCAGGACCTTGACTTGGTCATTCAAAAACATGATGATGATGTTTTGTTTTATCCATTCTTTTGTAGAATGACTTGTGTTATTGGTCTCCTTGTCTTGCTATATGAACCAGTTTCTCTTAAGATTCAGCTCATGGACAGTTTGGTATAATTCAGAAATCACTGGTCCATCAGTGATAGTGAGCTGTCCTGTCCCAGACGCAGCGAAACAAGGACATTACAGCCCCCATGTTTCATGGACCACATGAGGTTTTGATGCTAAAATCTCATTTAAACCACACAATTCTTTGTCTATAAAACCTTTTCCAAATAATTTTCTGGCTTGTCCGTGTGATGTTGATCAAACTACAGACGGGCAGAAATGTTTTTTTTGGAGAGCTGTGGCTTTGTCCTCGCCACTCTGCTATGCACACCACCTGTCATGTTACTTATACTTGCTGGTTTGCTATGTTAGCAATTCATCAGTATGTCAAGTATATGCAAAGACTATTGATTGGTGTGTCAATATTGGTTTGGGATAAGCATTTTACCCTAAAAGTCCAGCATTAATTGTGGATTTTTTTTTATTTTTTTTTTTGTAATTTAAATGATAGCAAACATTCTTGGATGTTTTGGACTAAAAGAAAAAAAACATACAGCCCTACTCTCACCTCACATGTACATGTCTTTGTCCAACAGCGGTAAACTGAAATGAGCTTAAGGGGATCAGTGCGCGTCTCCCTGGTGTGCAGCATGTCATCACAAGCAGTCGAACACGGCTTTTATTATTCATGACAGTCTGAGCTGAGGGGATGGGGATGTAACCAGTTAGAGCGGAGGGTCACTTGCTTGACTCAAGTCAGAGTGAGGCAAATGAAACTGAAGAGAGGTAGAGGAAGAGCAGAGTCATAATGTCATAATGGGACGAGGAGGTGGTGGAAGCTTGCCCTAAGGCATCCAGAGGGATTATTATTAAACGTGTGGGACTCGGTGAAAGCTATTTTACTGTAAGAATTATTTGAAGTCAGTACTGTTGTCAAGATTTAAATAGATCTTATAAGGTGTACACAACAATCATCAGAAACAGCTGGTGACTTTGTGTCTTTATGTCCAGCATTGATCAGATTGGACTGGCAAATATTCATGGTCCCAGGGGAAGATACGTATAGAGCCCTGGCCTTTCCTTTGTTGTTGTTGGACTCCAATCGGTTCAACTTTTCAACGGCAACCAGAGAACATGTTAAAATAAAATCTAAATTGAAAGGGCAGACAGCCATGAAATATACCACTCAAGTTTCAAGTTCCTTTTTAAGTTTCCTTGACCCCTTCTGTGGAGCCATCCTCCCTCCTGGCTGGAAGAATAATGAAATCATCTATGTGATGCTGCTTCTCTCTGGGCTTTCATCTGCTTTTAGTTTGGTCCAAAGTTATTTTTCTGTCTCTGTTAAAAATAGACTGCTGGAGTTCCTTGTTTCCCCCTAACTTAGGTATGATTCTTCTTTACAGCAATCTTGAATTTATTTCAGCTAATGTCATTAATTGTGTATTTGTAAGACAAAAGTGTCAGTGAACATATTTCAGTGTTATTTTTCTTTTTGTTCCAGAACAGTTTTTGGCCAAGGTAGTTGGCTTACAGTATGGAGCTTCATTCTAGCAATACAAAAACACTGTATGGCATATTCTTACAGTCTGAAGACCCTTCTCTTCTTTCACTGCTGCACCTATGGTAATTTGTGTTTGCCCTTTCCAGACTGTACTTCTTCCTCCGAATGCCAAGCTTCGTTTTTGACTGGAGCATCAGAAACTTTTCATCATGAGCACTCATAACCACCAAAGGCACCATCATACTGTAGGTGTCGTAGTCCGTTGCATCTCTCATTGCTGGTCGACATAAAACATGTCACCGCAGACGCTAGATCCAAAAGTCCAATGTAGTACAAAATACTAAAGGATACACCATACTTTTCTGTTAGCCTCGCTATGAGGTCGACCTTTATGCGTTTTCATGTACAGTTTGGTAAACCATTAGAGCTACTATTAGCTGGGGGGTGGGGAAACCAGGAAGACCTACAAACCACGGTACACTTCTGGCCTTTTCTGAATCCTGCTGATCAGCTAATCTACAGTTCATTAATTCCATGTGATGTTATTGAAGAGAAAATTTGTGCAGCTGTAACTTTTAAATGTTCAGATTAGACCAAGATTTCCCCTTTGTACTTTGCTGTTTTGTTTCTGTTTTGCTCTCTAAGCTGATGAGCCAATCTCAGAGAATTCTCTGACGGACTTTACAGAGCGCCTACAGGGGTCTAACTTGTGCCAAGGGTGCGGCCCAAAACCACCCAACATGGCCCGATTGTCGGCTTAGTGTGTCACGGCCCTTGTACCTGTTCTGGGACAGTGCGGCATTGTCATGGAAAAGCACAAAGAGTTGCTGTGGCGTGGTACAGCATCACAACCAAAAGCTAAAAGTATGGCAGTCTTCTCAGTATGTCAGTCGCAGCGTTTCACATCTCCACCTACAACAGCTTAACACGACCAATGAGACCATCGCTGCCTGCCAGCAATGTTTGCCAGCTAAAATTAATATACGCTTCCACGCTTCGTTTATCCCTGCCTGTGAGATTAAACATTAATGTGATCAAAATGTTTAGCAGGCATCTCATTCTCCCCAATTTTGATTACCTGAAACTGTTGCTATAATACTCTACCCTGGCCAGACATGCCACTTAGTGTTGATTGGAAATGTCGCAATAAAACAGCATCGGATGAGCTGTAACGTTTACGCAGTCTCTTAGCAACCCGTGCCTTATTTTACTTTTAGTCCTACACGCAGGGCAGTAGGACCGTAAGACGTTCTTACTTTTCAGGGAACGGTGATGTTAACATTATGACTCATCATTGTGTGCCTAGCGCCCTGCTAGGACACGAAGAATGACACAAAGAAAAAGCCTTCCTCTAACATACCGTCGCTATATATTGTGAATATCAACATTAAGGCTCCTGATTTGGATAAATAAACGAGTTTTACTTTTATTAGCACCAAGTTAAATGTGTTAGACTATGAGGGTGCTACTGAGGGAGTGAAGGCGAGATCGGCATAGGTGCCTTACAAACTGTATTTAATTTCAAGCGGAACTGGCAGATTGCTGTTACTTAATGCCGGTAATGCATCTAATATATGGACCGTTGATCCCCAAGAAACATCCACCACATAACATAGGTATACTATAGGTGAACAGCACTCACTGCTCAACATCGTGTCACTGCACAAGCGTCCAGTTTCTTTAACTTTCTGCAAGTTCTCGCCTCTGCGACAGCCAATAAGTGTACAGCAGAGATGGTGTTGAGTTGCTGCGGGAATGTGTGCGGAAGCCTGCTGCTTATTTTAATCAGCCACTGCATAACATGTAAAATGCCAGCTTGTGAAGAAACTATTAGGCTTGGGCTATTGCTTTCAGGAAAACCAAAACGCAAGCATGCTGCGAAATGCTCTCCGTGCGCTGCCTCTGTTTTGTACTCACTTTACAGGCGTTTGTTTTTTTTTAGGAAATTGGGTACGTGATTAGGAACACTTGATTGAGTTACAATTTCCACAATCTCATTTGCAAGCCTTGCTGCTTCCTGCACTCACATAACAGCCCGCGGGAATGAGAAAGTCATAGCTGAACTGTGAACCTTGACGACTGCAGTGTCAGAATGTGCTCAGTGACACGACGGTCTCAGCTCGCTCTCGGTGTCTGCAGCACCACCACCACCAGCAGCAACAGCAGCAGCAGCAGAGACAAGAAGTCACAGCCGAGTCACCATGCAGTGACCTCACCAGGCTCATCACTGCAGACGCCACATTCGCTCACATACATCCAGCAAGGCCACGGGCATTCCTTTCCCTATCTGCTTGGACCACTGCAGAACTTAAACAGGTTCATCAGTAAGATAACTAAATCAACCCCTAATAACACAGTTCACTATCCCTCACCTTATGACTAAGAAGCTTTTGATGAATCATTTCCTTATAAACAGCATCAGCAGCATATTGATTCATTCAGAAGAAACCAGCCCCCACATTACTACAACTTGTTTTTGCATCGTAGTCTCCTCTCTTCACAAACCCCTTCCTGCTGGAGTCTAGTGCACGTCGAGTAGGACCAGCTAATTAAGGACAAAAAGGTCACTCTTATTTTGCAATTCATCATTTAGCCAGGATCATTAGAGGCTGCAGCCAGCCTTTCATGCTGAGGAGCATCTGCTGGGAGAAAAGCAGATAACTGGTCATGGTCAGAACACCGGTATCCGCCTCCTGATGGCCCGATGAATATTTCATGGTGTTTATTTGGTAATTACAAAAAAATCCATTTTGTATGTGTGTGACGAGATTTGATTGACAACAGCCTGACAATTAAAGCAAACAACCAAAAAGCCACCATTATATACTGACTGAAATGTTCTCATTCTCTATAAGCGTCATCTACGGTCAATTTAGAGTCACGGATTAGCCTAACTAGCATGTCTTTGGACGGCGGGAGGAAGCTGGAGTAGCCGGAGAGAACCCACACAAACACAGGGAGAAAGGAACCTGACTGAAATACTACTCAATTGCTTTTGAAATACAGAAAACTACAAATACAGTAAAAGTAGAACAAAAACAGTGCTCTGAATATGTGGAAGCTGTTGTTTTTACCTTGCCCACTGAAACACACATCTCATTAAGGCTGCACTAATCAATATTTTCATACTTACAGTGGGCTCAATGAAAGTGTAGACAACCATCATTAGTCATCACAATTAGTCATCATTGTTTACATAGTAATGTTTTGCTTCACTCTCACAGCTCTCATTAGCATTATTTACATCAATAGCCAGTGGCTGCTGTTTCACAAAAAACAAAACTTTACCTCACTGCTTACAACCTGCTCAGCACCAAACAGCAGATTAGCAAAGTTAGCAATATGCTAGTTAGCAAAGTGGAGTCTTTGGCAGCTAAACAGATATGGTACTAGACTTGAATTTGGCAGGTGAACAGGAAAATACCTTTAGAGAATAACCCAGTGAACAAAAACGTAGAAAGTTATGGGATAAGAAGATTAAAAGGAAGAGCTGGATGTCAACCGATTTCTTACCTATTGTGTGAGGTGAATGTCAAAGTCTCTCTTTGACATCAAGATTTCTTTAGGAAAAACAAAGTCATGCCATCATTAATATGTACCTTGATCTCAAAAACGCACAACACTACTTTACAAATGAATTAAGTTTGAAATTAACCAAGCCTTATGCTAGCCTTATGCTAGCTAGTTATCTAGACTAAATGCTTAGAAAAAAAGCAGCTACCGTCATATATACTGTGAAACCCACGTATGTAATTTATGTCCGTGTAGAAAGACAAATTTAATTGACACGTAACTTTGCCTGGGTTACTACTAAGTTATTGTGGCTATAAAGATAATACTAAGCAATAGTAAGACTAGTTTAATTTTAAGCATTTCTGAGTATTTAGAATTTTTAGACTGAGGATAGGGTAAACACTGATGAGGCGATTGGGCTACAAAGCATTATACAGGCTCATTTAAGATATTTAAGGTAAGTAGATGCTGGGATATTTAAGTGAGGGCCTTTTAAGTATTCACAGACGTTGTCAATAACATGTATATGTCCGTTAATAGTGAAAATAAGACATTAATTTCAACATAGCACATCCGCCCCATATGGTTACACTATAGAATCCTCCCTCCGATAAAGCAAACATGGCGCCCATGATTTGAGTTTGCCAGACTCTCTCTAATAAACGGCTCTGCTCGGATTTTGTTTTTGCTGTCTCCTAGTGGCCACGGAATTAGTTACCGCACCTTTAAACTAACTGGAAACACGGGAATATTTGACATATTTACAACAATTTTAAATATTTGCACAAACAAAACAGACTAGTATTGGCTAACTAATATTAGTAATATTGTGAAGCAAAGCACAGTTCAGAGACACTACTAGCTTATCCATTCAGCTTCAGTTTCACATCTCTAAATTAGACGCAAACACAAATCATCAACGTTACAAAGACAGACTTCTGTCTCAACGTGAGGCTAAATCTATACTATAATCCTGCGTCTCCCCCCGTCACAATCATGTAATGGATCCCCCCTCTCCCTAACTCCCCCCTCCCGTAGTGGATGCTGAGGAGAGAGGGGGGAGAGAGAGTGGACCGTGGCTGCAGAGACATGGCTGAGGGAATCCCTGCACACAACCACAAATGTACACCACCAAGCCGCCAACGCAACCGCATCACCATCTGAGAAAATGATAAGAAATAATAATAATGACCAAAAAAACAAAAAAAAACAAAGAGGACATAAATCCCCAGAAAAGATCATTGCTTCGTTGTTTGGAGCAGCTTGCTTTCAGAACAGCCCGCAGCAGGAAACAAACACAAAAGGCAGGAGAGGAGAGAAAACGTGGGAATGATGGTGGGATGAAAAATCGTGTATACACAACACTCTCTTTACCTGAGCAGCTGTCAGGGATGAGCAAGTGTCGGATGATGATTCTTCTTCTGCTGCTGCTTCTTCTTCTTCTTCTTCTTCTGCACTCAGATCTACGATCCTCCTCAGCCTCCCAGCCAAGCCCCCCACCCTCTCTCTCTCTCTCTCTCTCTCTCTCTCTCTCTCTTTCCACAATGCATGATGGGAACGTGAGGGGTGTAGTGGACTCATTACCGCAGTCGGTCACTGGCGCTTATTGGTTACAGGTATGATCAAGCGTCTCTTCAAAATAAAATAAAAATGATAACACATCAAATTACGCATAATATTTTTTTTAATCTAAATCTCTTTGTTGGAATAGATATTATATATTATGGAATATACTAAAAAATATATTAGATATGAATAGATTCTTAGTCTCTAATATTTGATAATGGTTCTTTTTTTAAAAAAAAAAAAAGCTGTACAGGTCAATATTTCTCTATCAACAAACTATCAAATACTTGTGGTAACAACAGGTGTAAAAAAAAAGTGACAAATTCACAGAGGATAACGGTGGTGCATGAAGTATTCAGAGAGTTTCCTTAAAATCACCAATATCACGCTGTAAAAACACTCTGTTATAAGCTCAAGTCCTGTTATCTAAATGTTAGAAAAATGAACCAAAGCACGGTCTGTTTGTTCGTTGGAGTGATCAGGTTATATCTTGCAAAAGGAGGAAAGGAGGGGGTTGTTTTTTTTTTTTTACCACATCCTGCTACAAAGTTAAGCTTGTGGTCAGTGACTGTTGCAGACGTTTTGTCTTTGAGTTTTGTCCAATTAGCATTAAGCTGTGTTCCGTAGAGAATTGATCACCCACCCACTTTCGTCAATTTCAGCATGGCTGCAAATCCATCTCACAGAATCTTATGTTAAGGCATTTTTGTTTTTTCTCAGCAGTTGCTGCAATATAACTTGAATGAGTTCTAGCAGGCCTCGCAAAAATATGCTTTCATTATAGCCTTAGTCTTTTTTTTGTTTTTGTAGGCGACTCGGGCAAGCCAGTTAGTTAAATAACATGGCATCCTTGTGATAGTTTATGGAACAGGAAGGTCTGAATGCACTGGACATGCTTTACCTGCACATGAAACTGGTTGGGAACATGGCTGATTTGAAAGGGTGACAAATTAACAAATCACTGATGTGTTTTCTGGTTTGAAAAAGAGACCAGCACTTAAATATTGATTGATATTGATTGTGTTGGTGTGAAATGTAAATGTGTTAGTCCAGTGCAGGCTATGAGCCCCCAGTGCCACCCAGTGTGAAATGTACTGAATCTGATGATTGTGAGGAGTCCATTTGTTTTTCATTTTGACTGAAGAAGCTGTTTTTACCCACAAGCTACAGAACTGATTAACGGAAAGTGATGATGACAATTTTGACCTATCTATTGCAGAACTAAGCTCATTAAAGCTCTAGAAATGTCATGATGTAGCTGCCCACAAATATGGTCTCATTTGTGGTATATGGAGAAATCTTTATGTAATGTTGCAATCTAGTGGTAGCTGTTGGCATTACTGTTCCTGTTAATTTACTGATTCAGCGGGTCACCATAACCATCATATTGTTAATTTATTATAAATCATTTTATTGTAAAAGCTCTCGTATGTTCTGTGCCGTATGTTAAAATATTGCATTGTAAAATAACTGGCAATCAAAGCTGCAATATAAATGTTGTACACTTTTTAGTGACATAACAAAATCATAGAGAAACTGGAAATAAGGAAATGAGAAAAATAAAGATTAACAACTTTGGCGCACTTTGAAACTGTAAGACACCCTATTCCACATTCAGATCTCCCTGATAATCCAAATCGCAAACAGCTAGCTAATAAATAGGTCGGTTAAATCAGCTAAAGAGCCTGGTGGGACCAAAAGTGAGTTCAAATGAAGGGAAATATAAATAAGATGGACACATAAATTAGTCCAGTCTAATGCTAATGTTGCTCCATGCTTAGGTGACAGGTCATCACCAACATTTACATGATTTGTACTGGTTACTCTGCTGCCCCCAAGTGGCCAATGAATTGTTTAATAATTCACTTCAATGAAAGGTGTTTCCTCTGTCCTCACTTTCCGGCAGGCTTAGTTGCCATCTCCGTGGCAAAATACTCAAAGGACAAATCATCCGTAGGAAGTTAAAGGATTGAGATATGTTATCTGTTTGACGACAGCGCTGAGGCAGAAAAGAAGAACACGTCAAGCCACACCTGTCACCGACGTAACAGAGTGGAATGACAACGTCATTAGTCTCTTCTAATCCACTTTCTGCAGACATGATGCCACAGACCAGCTCCTCCAGTGGCTCTTTGTTGTGCAGCTTCACAATGAAGACCGGTGCGCAAAGGTACAATTTCTGTATTATTACAAAAAATATGTTCACTTCAAAATTCATCCGTCAGAATGTCTGCATAATAATAATTATCAGTTTTGAATGGCCCCTTAAATAACAGCATCACATGCACAAACCCGGATTAAGAAAGGTTTGAATGAATTCACAGGTAACAGTGTGAATGAATGTACAAATCCCAGGACTGTCTTGGAGCTAATTACACTTTAATGAGAAGCTGAGGTCCAGCTCTCAGCCCTCTGGATGCAAACACACTCGCAGATGCCGCGAAAGCAATTAATTAATTCCATTGTTTATGTTGCAGTGCAGTAATAACCCTTCCTCAGCCCAGCAAAGGTTATTTATAGCCACGTTTGTAGGTAGGTTTTATGCTGCTTCAGTTTCTCCTGGTGAGAATTCATGACATAACTACACCTCTGCAATTAATCCATCGATTCTTCTCACGTGAAACAGCTGTTGCAAGAACAATGGCAGAGGGTCCTGTAGCAGGACACGGAAACAGGAAGTGACGTGGAGGTTGACCCTCAGAGTGCAGGCTTCTCCAAACGACATTAAGAGCAATCGTCTCTGCTGCCTCCTGCCGTTCACCCGCTGAGGGCAAGACTCCTCAACTAAAAATAGCATTTTTATTACAAAAAGAACTGGTTTACACTAAGAGGACTACAAGTTGTTAGATCTATAGATAGCGACTTATCACATGAACTCAGCATGGGGGTTAACTCTACAGCAGATCATCTGTCTCAGATTGTGGGACTGGAATCATTTTCTCGGGGGGTAAATGTAGCTCATTAAATAGTGATTTCACACTAGCGTGTGATGGTAGTGCTTTTAGCTAAATGCTAGTATTGCAGGAAGCGGATGCAATTGCACAGATGTTGAGTTTTAGCATGTTTTTTTTGTTTTGTTTTGTGTTCCCTGAATGCATCCATAGAGCAGAGCATTTATTTTTGAAGACAATAAAATTTGTCCTGGTGAGGGAGCCGACGGTGGAATAATTGGGGGTAAAAAAAACTCTTCAATGATGAAGAAAAGCTCAGGAAGTCACCAAAAGTTGTGGTGCACCACTTGCTGCTCCTCTCCTCATTTCATAACATATCAAGAAATGGATAAAATGCACAAAGCAACTTTGAAAACACAAAAACATAGTGACTAACTTTTAAAGAAGAATAACAAGATTCACCTAAAAAGGCCTACAAGGTGTTTTACTGATCCACGTGGAGAAAATGTGCTGACATCAGCCGCTATTTAATTCAATGCAAACGTTTTAGAAACTCAACAAAAACTCAATTCTCCAGCTACGGGCCAAATAAAACATCTGAGTCACTTCCACGGGCCCCACTGTTCTGCCGCCGTGGCACTCTTCCATCGGCCAGAGCTAAACCACTGTGACTCAGCAGAAACAATAACATCTCAAACACCAGGAGGCGTGCATGCAAACAAAAGAGAACAAGTCATATTTAATTCATGAGCTCACGCAACGCAGGAAAAGCAGATTTTTTTTTTTTCTTCTCCGATATGAGGAGGCCTGGAAGCTCCTGGCAGCCGGCTCTGGAGGATCAGCTCGGCCTGCCGGGAAACGACATCCAGGGCGTGACACAGCAGCGGCCGCGCTCCAGACAGGAAGCGGCTGCTTAGGCTGGTTAATGTCAGTGGATATTTACTGTCACTGGGTGGGCCGTTGCATCCTGGAGGGCACAGCTGCATTTCCCATAGGACAGCGCCGTCTTAATGGGCAGCAAACGCATAATGAAGCACGGGTGGCGGATAAATGGATGCAATGGAGGCGACAGCCAAATCCATTTTCGCTCAGGGAACCGTCTTCTTGTAATCGAATGTCTCCATTGCCTCCATGCAGTCAAGTCCTCCTCAAGTCAAGAATCCAGCAGCAGTGGATTCTCTTGTTTCAAGCACAAATAATACAGCTTTCTTTTGAAATGACGAACGATTGCTTCAATTAAAAGCACAGTATGAAACAAGCTTGCACCATGAATTCTAAATGTTCTAAATGAACCTGCTTTCCTCTTTTAATGCTGCTTCTTTAATTCCACATATCCTGTTAATCTGAAATTCTCCAGCTGGTTAAATATGTGGCCACTGATGCTAGCTCCTGTGTGAATTGTGGTCATACATATAGGCACTTACAAGCACCAATAGTTCTTGTTGACTGACTTGAGGCCATTTTAGTTAGCTTATGGTCTCCAACTAGTTCTGAGGGAAATATCCCTAATTAGTGTTCCCAAGCTAAATTCCTCAAACTTTTTCAAGGAACTAAAAGTTTCTGTCTTTAAACCACAGCAGAAACACACCATGTTGTTGTGTTTCCGCTGTGGTTTAAAGACACAAAAATGTAGTAAGAACAATACAAAACACTTCTCCACTCCAGTCCAGTAGGGGATACAGCAAAACACCACAATGATAAAGGGAGGGACTCTCGTCAGAGTCGCACATGAACGAGATTCAAGCTTTGCTGTCGTTTATTGTGATTTAGCACTTCATGCCATTTTCCAGAGCAGGCAATTCTTTTTATTATTAATTTTTATTATTATCATTATTATTATAATTATAAGTAAAATACCCATGGAATCAAAACTTTCATTTAATCTGGACACGGTGAACATTTTGTGAGCACAAAATTGCAGAAACAAATAGCCAGTGAGCAGAAAATCCAAAACAATAAGCTAAAAGTATCTAATACACTAATTTAGAAGTGAATGCAACTTTTTAAACCAGTTTATTTCAACCATTTCTTTGTATTCTTTGCATTTGCACTGTGATGTACCAACAAGTAGAACAAATTACAACAAATTACTGGCTTTAATTAAAATGGTACAAGGCAAAGCTGAGTCAGTACTGGGTGATTTATCACAGTGCATGACTACAGAGAAATCTCTTCAAACACAATATGCAAACATTCACATCCATACTGCAGTTTGTCAGGACTCTACAGGAGGTGGTTTTTGGAGTACGCGCATGTGTGTATGCGTGTACGTAGAGAGGAGAGCGTTGGAGATGGGGATTATTTGCAGTCCTAATGTCTTATGTCACAGGAAGCACCGGCAGCCATATTGATCATTTTTCATGACTTGCCTCATTTGACTAAAAGGCCCGCACCGACTGCCACTGGCGTTTCCAATTCACTTATGAGATGTACCGAGGAAGACAGAGAGGGGACTGCAGCTCCAACACTGAGAAACCAGGCAATATATGAATGTGAATACAGCATGAATGGGAAAAGAGAGCAGTGATCAGTCAGCAACGATTAGCAACGCTAAAACCACAAAATGGATAAGGTTTAGAAATAAAAAGCATTTCCTGTCATTGTAATGAAGTTGTAAAGTTTAACAAGTAGAACCCTGAGCTCAAAATCTGCATGTGGAGATTTAAACAATCAGTAACTCTACACATTTAACACTGTGTGAGACTAAATGGCACAGTCTAATTCACACTTCTTTCGGGTTAATGACAAGAGGAAACGCGGGACTCTGTCGCCCTCTACTGGTTGGTAAAGGGTGGGTCACAACAATTGAACCCTGAGTCCCGCTATTAAAGCCGCAGACAAACCGATGCAGGGTCAGTCGTTGCCCTCGCATGTTTTTGTACATTTTTTTGCACATTGTATGACAACTCCAACGTGCTCTTCAGTGCACAACATGGCAAAGTGAAAGATAAGGTTTCACAAACTGCCATGTTGTCATCTTTGTGCGACCCAAAGGGTTTAATGCTTCCCGTTGACACCGCGTATGTGGTGATAAACGGGAAGCTATGATTGTTTGGGTACCAAGTCAGACTTTATGGTAAGAATCTGACACGATGACCCTTACCGTCCGTATCGTGTTAATTATTTAGTATAACGGCTAGCTATAACTCACATATTTATATGTGTCATTTATTTGACGTCATATTTGTTTTTGTTTTTTGGTGCGCGACAAAAGTGCCCTAGAAACAGACACAATGAATTGATCGTAATGTACTTGAAGTTTGTGACTTCAGCATCGACCATTCTTTCGAACCATCTACATTGTTTACATTTGAGTTATATAGAACGTGGTTGTACCCGACTGGGCAGGTAGCGCCACAAACTGTTTAGTATTAACAGCAGTGGAAAACGAAGTGACTTAGTGACTTTTTTTGATATTTTGGTTGGAAACTGAGATGGCTACTGTAAAACACAGCAGCTGTCATTCACATATTTTTTTAGTGTTGTAGAAGAGTCATTGATAATGTTAGTGCTATTCTGCCCTACAGGTAAAAAAGCACTTCTGGGAACGTTGCCATGTATTGGCGAATTTAAATGGATATTATTTCTATATTTAACCAGTTCACCAAAATATCCATAGGCTTCTGCAAGAACTAGATCAAGATCGTTGTCATTAAGAAATGACACAGGAATCTTGCTTCTTGGGCGGTGGTGGTGGTGGTGGTGAATATATTGGTGAGAAACGGGCTGGTCGAGATGAACTGCTTAAGGGATCCAGGGAAGAGCTGGATCGGAATGACGCTGTGCTGGAGAGATAATGACTGGGTAGATGTGAGATTGGGTTGGGTTGGGTTGTTGGCACACTAGTACGTGCTGGTGCCGGTTTAGGTACCACCGCTGGTTTAGGTGCCGGCACTGGTTGAGGTGCCACCGCTGGTTTAGGTGCTGGCACTGGTTGAGGTGCCGGTGAATGCAAAATGCCAACAAGTGGGTGCATGGTCTTGTACTGCAGCAGGTACTCTGGGTAGATTTGATGCTTCTCAAAAACCACATATATAGAGGGATTCATCATGTCATTTACACAGCTGTCATAGAAGTTAATGTCACCGCCATCTTTAGAAGGAGCTCGCCGGTAGTCGGAGGACCCCAAGGTGTAGTCTCCTACCAGCACCCGTGCGATGAACATGGACTTGACATCAGTGTCACCAGTGTAGCTGTGGGAGTATTTGGAATCCCGTGCAAAGTAACTACCTGGGTTTGGATATAGAAAGAGATGATTTTGACAGGCTAAGGTTGCAACAAATACCTTTGTCTTTGTCTTGCTAGAACAGACTCCACATGTAGTATATGGCCCTGATAAAGGCCACAGGTCCAAATTCATACGTCTAAAAAAGTTGTTCCATATACTACAAGTGATCTTTTCAACACCATTTCCCAACAGTCTAAACTAGAGGGTGTTAGACTATCATTAAGTAAACAGCTGATGTATTATGAAAGCAGATGTTAGTACACCAACAAGTCAGTTTTCCAGCTTTAGAAGATAGTCCCATGCTTTTCTGTTAACTGACCTTTTTAAGTGACCATTGATTGACTTATACATGCTGCACCGTCCCATCAGAGCACTTTTGTAACTTAACACAACAGCTCATATTTTGTTTTCAGAGTAGATCGGAATGAGCATTTCACCTTTGCCAAAAGCCGTCCCGTGGCTCCCGCAGATTCTCCAGTCAAAGTTGGAGTGGCATATGGCGTCGACGTATTTGGAGTCAGTGCCATGAAAAAGCTTTTTTTCTGCCACATTGCGCCCGCTGTTGTTGGTCTTCATCAAATTCTTCTGCCTTCAGTTTGGAGAAATAAATGAAAGGACTTAAATCAAGCTGGTTGATTTTAATAAGCTGTTGGCCATAAAACAGAACTGAGCAGCTTTTGCTGTTCAACAGTCTATGCATTGATCAGATAGTGATGCTACCTGTAGAGAGACAGTTTTTGTGTTTTTGTGTGATGGGGAAATATTTTTGGGCAGAATCACCATGATCATGTTGTAGGGCATGTAAACACATCTATGTTATCAGATTTATTCAGTATGCAAGTCATGTTTCAGTTTCTGATCCAAATTATTTGAGTCCAGATGATTAAATACTGTCCAAGTAAACAGTGAATGAAAACCAAGTTGATGTAAACTACTTAAAAGCAAGCTGTGGATTAAGTTTCCAGACCGAACACATGAAAATCACATACATACCACTGATAGACTTCCCAAAGAGCTTTGTTCTGAATCCTCTCAATCTTGACAACATCAAAGCCTCTCATGGTTTTACAGAAAAGAGCCTCAACCTCCTTAAATTCATCTGAGGTGCGCTGGAGGGAGATTCGCTGGAAAACATTCAACATTTTCAGTTGCAGTTACGAGCAAAAGCTGTTTTTTTTGTTTTGTTTTTTTGGTCTACTCGAGGCAGCAAATACAAGCATTGATCACAGGGTACAGATTTAATTCAAACAAAGCATATTGTTTAGTGCCAGATGAGCAGATAAGAATTTTAAGAGGCAGTTTATGGAAAACAAGATTATTATACACACATTTGATAAGGCAAAGGTTCCAGACACATTTGAGGAACATTACAAACATTTATGACATTTTTTTGACAAATAGTAAATAGTTTGACGTATAGATAAAATTCCACTCACCAATGGCATTAGTTATTCAGAAGACAAGATAGTTCTCAAATAACTTAATCCATTCTTAATGCAGTTGAAATCTGAAGTTAACATAAACTTGAATTAAACTGGTATGTTCACCACCCCACAGCTTTCATATTAACCAATTATGTTGAATTGGTTGGGAAATATAACTTCATGTATGACACAAGTTGTTTGTCTAATGATGTTTAAATTGGATATTCCAGTTGCAATTTCCTACTTATAATTCACTGCACAAGAACACCATCCCAACTGTGAAGCATGGGGGCAGCAGCATCATGTTTGGAACACATTGGAACACTTCAGAAAATAGATGGCATCATAAACAATGTAAAGGCCATGCTACCAAATACTATAAGTTTACATAAAAAAATATGACCCTCTGAATCTGACTAAAGAAATAAAAGCTAATGTTTACTTTTAAAATAAAGTAATGGCTATAATTAGGGAACGTTTACCGAAGTTAAACATAATTTAAACTGAGTTTAAATGTATGTAAACATCTGACCTCAACTGTAAATGTATCATTTTATGATGTCTGTTATATTACCAGGTAAACATGTGAATCAATCTCCAGCAATAAGACGACTATGTTTCATATAAGAGTTATAAAGAAATAAAAAAATAAAAATACAGACATCCACTTCAGAATTAAACAACACATAATAACTTTTCTGTGTAACATTTGTAGAATTGAGAAAATAAAGAAATGCATATGATTCAGTTACATGAGGGACCTGTCACCCTGCGAAGTTTGCTTGTGGGTGAAAACACACAGAATCAGCTGAAATGTGTTCTTGTACTTCAATATATGGAGACACATTCAGCTGACTGTAGCATGTTAAAAACAGAAAAGTCCAAGCTATAGCCTCAAAAATCAATATTTTGTGTTCATTATCCTCATGGAAGTCCCAGCTGGTACAGCAATCAGTATCAGGACAACCAATAACCTTCATACTCTGCAGTGCTTTTTGCTGTTTATCTCGTTTCTATTTTGATTACCGCTGTAACAGCTAGCATTATTATGCATGTTGGTTTTTAAAGTTATTACTATAAAAAAAGCAACACTTTGAGATGTTACAAGAAATTCTGATTATTTCACATTTGGTTAAATGTTGTCAAATCCCAAACCCCAGTGTCAGTATGATTTAATAGCAGTATATATTTAGTTTATTTGTAAATGATTGGTTTATGATTTATTTCTTTTTTTACACCGAGGTTAGAAAATTAATGGTTAAAACAAGAAAAGAAATAATGTCCACAGAAAAAGATAAAAAGACAACATACATTTTAACAAATATTCAAACATAATTAAGTATTTGATGTGTGCGAAATAATGTATATTTAAAGTTTTATGAAGCAGACTTAAAGCTACAATGTGTCTCCCCCTTCTGGCAGTGACAAAAATTACATGCAATTTTCATTTTTTTTAAAAGTGTCCACTATTACCATTGAAAGAGTTCCCAGACTTTCTTTTCCCCACACCTCTAGATTTTATTAGCCAGCATGTGTGGAGTCAGTGGTCTCAAATTTAATGTAAATGTAGCCAAGAGGGACTAAATACTACTGATTCATGTGACAGAAATAACATGTTAGCAGTTGACGTTAGCAAACAAGATGCCGTTTAATGACTAGGTCAATAGTTCCTACTGCAGCCAAATAATCATGTTCCCATGTCGTTCACTCACTCCCTAACCCCCACTGCCTTATGTACGGTTGCTCTATATAGTGAACTCAATCACAACTGCTTTCGGACACCACACCTATCATTGTTTGACGCACAGTTAATGATGTCACTGCTGTTGCATCATTATGTGTCAGACTGATGTGGCTCCACTGGTTTTCCCATTATAACTTACACATTACTAAAATGTGATTATTTTGTTCACAAATATGTGTGATGTTCATGAAATAAAAAATAAAATTCTGCAGTTTTGCTTGCAGCTCTAAGTTATAGACGAATGCTGGATTATTCAGCCATGAGATGCTTTATAATGGAGGATAAAACATTAACCATCTCATCACTTACACAGGAGAAGAGCGATAAACTCCTATTGATACAAGAGTTTATCCTCAAAGTCTACAAAATAAAATCTTTTCTGAAAGAACCAAATCAGTTCCCAAAACTTCCAACCTCATGGGGGAGCAACTTTCCAGTTAGTTGGACTACGTATTAGGACACGGACATACAAACAGTTAATGACTGACTGATAGCAAGATGCTTTTCTTCGTTTCATTTTTCTTTCTTTTTTTTTTAAATCTAACAAAAGTTTTGATGTGGGAACATAACATTTAAATGTTCAAAAAGGATGTTGAATTCCATTACTTTTTATATTCATGTTATTTATGGAATGAATTATGTTTGTCTATTTAATCAAGCTGTCTTTTGCTTATACGTACATAATGGAAAGCCCATAGAAAGACCATCTGAATGCAGAAAGTCCCACATGGAATAAGTGCTGGAAGAAGAATAGGATGGTGGTGCAAAAGTTCTAATTCTATTAAGTGAAGATTGAGGTTTATTCTTAATTATGATGAACAGAGAATGTCTAGTTATATCAAACATAAGTTAACGTTTTATTGGAGGAACTTGTGGTTTTAATTTTCTGTTCATTTAGCGGTCTTTAGTTAGACTGCATTTGCTTTTGGTATATTTATTTAAGTGGTACAGATGTGGGTTGGAAAAGTTTAAATAAAATAATAAAAACGACAGAAAAGACAAACACTTAGCAAATATTTGTCTAAATGTACTTGTCGCAGTACCATTACTTAAGCTTTTACTTGTTTGTGGATGTTCAGGTTGATGGTCATATGGATTCACATAACTCAGGCTTAAGCATGAGTGTAAGTTAAAACAGCAGAGACTTTGAACTTTTAAATGATTACAGTGTGCTGTATTCACAATACCGAAAATCCTGTAGGAGGCAGCTGGTTCTTGTCCCAGTGGTCTGGTACAGGGGCAGACATTGACTGATTCAGGGGTCTTCTGCAGATGCAAGCGGTGAGGTTGAGTTAGTTAGGTGGACACAAACACAAGCAACACCAACGTAACGTAGGGTCACTTCAGAAAGTATTCGGAGTCCTTTACATTTGGTTTACTTTACAGTCGTGTAGATTCAACAGATAATTGTAGATTGTATACAAAACATGACTGTGTTAGAAAAAAAGAGAAAAAAAGACATACCTGACTCTCTTTGATTGGACGTCTGCAGCAGAGACGAATCGAGGCCGTCGACACACGACTCTCTTAGTGCCAAAGTGCTTGTTTGTTTGTATCATGTCTGAGGGAAACATTTTAATGTCAAATTTCAACAAAAAAATAGAGATTTTTTATATTTTTATACGCGGAAGAGTGAAAATATAGAGAGGTCTTTGTTTACCTTGGAAACTTAGTGAATATGTCTGTGATCCAGCCTTGAACTCCACCACATCTTTATTGTTGTCCAGAAACTTCTGCTCCAGCTGAGCACTGGTGATGTCTGCTGGTTTGTGTCCACCAATCTGTAGTTTTTAATTTTAACATGAATTTACACTGGCTTGTGGCCAAAGATCAACTAGTTGGTTTTGTAAAAAGGGAACTTGTAATAAAATCAGAAAACATCACATTATGTAACATAACCTTTTTCTCACTCCCCTCAGTTGGTTGGTTAGTTTACCTTAGATAAAACTGGAGAAAACTAGCTTGCCTTCGATTGGCATCAGCTTAACAATCTTCCCATTACAGTGAGTCTGACTGTCTCTTTGGTTACTCAATCCTCAGACTTATCTGACATATAGCATTGCCCGTGGTGTTTAAGAAGGATGTGCTAAACTGAAAATGCTTAAATGTGTTCAGTTCTAGTCATTTAGGGTTGTGGAAGCCTCCAACATGAAGGTAGAGTGGCCATTTCTAGCCAAAATCACTTCCACTGGCTTTTCTTGCTGTCATTGTTCATATCTGCGACACAACTATTTTGTCATGCTGGTCCACTGTCACTAACTGTCGTCAATGCACCCTGCTATTTCGCAAGAGTCACAATGGTCACAAAATATAAGCCTTGATATGATAAATTGGTTAGCATAGCCATGTGTAGCTGGATTGGATTGGTGGGATTTCATTATGAAGTGGGTTTCAAATAAAAGTCTTTACCACTGATTATTGTTTGTCCTTAAAAGGTATTTTTCACCGCCAACATTGATAGCCTCTAAACAGCTTGCTTTGCAGCCATTGTGTTATAAACTAATTCAACTTCCCTGTGTTCAGCTGACCTGTCTGACCACACCACTGTTACTCTTCTATCCATCACCATCATAAAACCAAATAATTTGATTGGCCGGACTAGCAGATATTTCCTGGAGCGTAAGCAGTTCCCAGAGGATGGGTTCCAGACCAACTACTCCCCACAATTTGTGGCGGGGAATCTGGTCTGGTCTGGTTTTCGGGCTTGTATTGGTATATAGTTGTTGCTGACAGAGTGCTGTAATTAGTTTTATGTGTTGTATGTGCATACACTGGGCTGTTCCTTTCAAGTTGTACAATGCAGCACAGCCTCCACCAAATCATTTCAGGCATTTTTATGTCTGGGCAATACTGACTCCAGTTACTCACTTCTGATGCGTACAGGTTCCACTTTCCAAACTCATCCTGCCAGTACCAAACCCACTCAGTGGTGTGGATGAAGGTCGGTTCCAACAAAGAGTTAATGGTGGAGATTCGGCGTACTTGGTTAAATCCACAGGTCATGGTATCAAAATGCACAGGAGGGGTGCTGGTACTGAAGACAACAAAATGAGAATAATTCACGAACTGAGACTAAAACAAACTTCATGTCGTTAAGTGGAGGTGAAAAAAATTCTGAAATAAAATTAAATTTAAAGGGAGTGGACACATACTTTGTTGGAGACACATTACAGAAATGATCTAGGCCAATTGCTATACTCTATAAAACAAAGCATTTAGAAACTAAGAAATGCTGTTATCTATCATATACTTCACTTGATTATGCCACACATGGCATACTGTGAGAGGTTTGGGAAACTATAATAAATAAAGTGGGGTAAGGCATATACTATAAGGCTCAGGCTTCTACCTAAATCCTTTTTTTTTGTCAATGATTGAGATGTTATACTGGGCATTGAGTCATGGAAAGTGAAAATAATAACCAACATAAAAAAAACTGAAATGAAATTCACACAATTAAATACATGAAAGAAGCAAATCACCTGTACGCATATATATTAGTTTGCCGAAAAACCAGATAAACGAATTTTTCTAGTGACAAGTAAACGACCTTTCGGCGCAAGCCAACAGACCAGTATTGTATAGAAACAGCATAGAAGCAAGATGCAATTAAACCAGTTACAGGCCTTTATCACAGCTATGAGACTGGTCTTTGTTATTTCATGAGTTTACACATCAAGTTCAAGTTACAGCTTCATATCACTTTGGTTTTTAAATGTAACAGCACAAACCTCCAACCACCACTGACTAAATAATATTTACCAGGATGAATACACCACTGAATGTCAGTAGTGAGTACCTGTAGGAGTTCTTGGGGTCACAGTATTCCTTCTCAATTGTCTCATTCTCAGCCAAGGCCGTCCACTTATCGCCCTCCTTCACCTCCCATCTGTATGGCATCTTGTCGTGAGCTTTAAAGCATTGTTCTGAGAACACCGGGGTCATAAAATAAAACATCAGTCACACCTAATCAAACTCATTCAACAACCACATTCAGTACATAAAATAAGTTCTGTCATTGATGATCTTTGTGATGATTAATTACTCACCCCCATGCTTACAGTATCCTTTGATGAAGTACATGCATATATCTGTTTTGTCTAAAAGATACAAACAGTATAGTGGGGAAATGTTATAAACAGGTCCTTCAGAGAGCGTTTTTTGTCCCACTGAAGGTTTAACAGCTGTTGTAATTTACCTCCGACAGGCCTTTGTCCTCTGTTTGGTCTGTTGTCACCATTTTCAGCGGTATGAATGTCGCTAATGGAACGGGATCGTTGTAGCTGTTGATAGTTGCCCCTGTTGCCTCGATTGCTGCCTCTACCTCTGACAGCAGATGATGCCTGTTTCCTGCTCTGACCATTGCTGGTATCTCCATCTATGTCGCTTGCAGCACCAAAGACGAAAGTGTTTGGGTATGGCTGCAGACTGTCATCGTCACTCGGTTCGGTGCCGTACAGATCTAACTTATCGATGTTAGCAAAAATGTCGCTAACAGAACAAGCTCTTTGGTGTGGTGGCTGGTTGCCCTGGTTTCCTCCACGTCCTCTGTTTCCCCTGTTACCTCGGTTTCCCCTGTTTCCCCTGTTTCCCCTGTTTCCCCTGTTGCCTCTGTTGCCTCTGTTGCCCTGGATACCACCTCTCCCTCTGCCTCTGTACCCCTGCCTTTGGTCTAGACCAGCATCGCTGCTTGCATCACTGTCGTCAGCATCAGCAGAACCTTCACCAGTTTTCTGTTGGCGGTTGGCCCTTTGGCCCCTACCACTCTTGTCAGCCAACCTCAAAGCCTCTTTATTTGCATAAACTGACTTAAGTGAGCGAAAGAGAGTGGCAGGCACGTATTTTTCACGCAAGGTTTTCAGCGGCTGTTGAGCAGAAAAATCATGGTTCCTGGAGCAGTTGCAGTCACGGCTTAAAAACTTCTCACAGACGTGGAGTCTGCTGCAGCTATTACCATCCTTACACCGGCCGAACTCTCCATCACCATTGTTGTAATCATGGCATATCTGGCAGAGAGAGCATAAACAAGAGAAAGAAAGGTAACAGCTAAAATAAAATATTTTTTGATGGCCCTGATTAAGACGTAGCTGCTTGTCTGATCAGCCAGTTACACTTAAGACACTCATTGTGTTATGATGTGCCTAACAAATGCATATATAAGAACTGACTTAAAATAAATGAAAAGAACCATGAAAGTGAAGCTGATGAATGTCTTTTTAAAAGTTCTCAGTGCTGTCAGACTTACAGAAGGAAGTAGCGCTTTATTGCTCTGCAGCAGCAGTGTGCACAGTGCTTCCCTGCCCAGACTCTCCAATCCATGCCGTCTCAGTAGCTCTTGATTGTGGGCAGAGTTCAGCTCATGGGAGAAGTTGCAGCCTTTCCTGTTGTCAAGGAATCCACATACCGTGGTTATGTTTTCAGCATAAAATTGCAGCACATTTAAATAACCTTAAATAACACCTGATTAAATGCAAGGGGGTTTGGTCTTACATATACAAAGTCTGCATTTAAATAGTGAAACCTATGACCTATTATGTAGCTTTAAAGAATAACACTTTATTGTTTAATACTCTGGGTGACTTCTCTGGTTAAAAGATAAAACTGAAATTTGTAAACTAAAGAGAAATTGCCATCAGCTTAGCACAGTCCAAAAAACACATTCTAAGCCATATAAAGTTCATTATTAACAATAAAACATTAAATGTGTTACAAAGTAATAAAAAAAAAAAAGAATAGATGTGTACATATAATTGAAATGAAGACAAAAAAACCCCGAAAAACTCTTATTAGCGTTCTCTTTGGCGGCATCTTTGACAATAAGTGGTAATTGCAGGTGTGAGCAAGCTTGTGATTTTGACGGGGGTTGTCTCTAGTCTCCTGTCTCCACAGACACCACGACAGAGCTATGCAAAATGAGCATTGTAGCACTTTCAAGACATAAAGTCGAATGAGAAAACACTGAACAAGTTAAAATAAATAGAAATGAAACAAAACAGATAAATTCCCAGCTGTAAACGAATTGAGCTTTAAAAAATATGCTTATTAGCTTTCTGTCCATGAAAAATTGCAACGTTAGCCCCTTGATGTGTAGCTACAAAGAACCAGCAAATTATCTTAGATCAGATCACATCACAAATACGTTGTGTTGAAAGTGACAGTGAGCTCTAGAGAGATTTGAGTTTCTTTGTCTTGACTGTGAACTGTCCTTCTATTTCCTTCCGTAAACTAACCTGCGGCTAGTGTTATCTTACCAACATAAAGCAATCTTGAAATTTAGATAAATCTATGGTGTGAGTTAAAAAAAAAAAAAAAACGGCTACTTCTACAAATAGTTACATTAGGATCTACATGTACATGTTTGTCACAGGTTTGTTTTTCTGTGAGAATCGCAGATGAAGGTTAAGGAGTAACTGAAATGTCGGATTTTCCCTGTCGACCCAAAAACGCATCTCGTGTGTCAGGGCCTTTAAACTAAGGAAGTATGCATTCACGCAATTACATTCAATTTAACTACAAATATGAAAAAGGAGAGCAATTAATGGCATTCGTTGAAAAACTAACTACAAAATAAAAACATTTCCTTTAAAAACAATGGATATCTACATAGTGTCCGAACCAACCACTGCTCACCTGACTTGAAGCAAATATGTTATTTACCTGGACTTGGTTAAATGACAAGTGCCGCTGAAGAGGAAGTTTCTGCACAGGTGTAGTGTACCGCATGACCCCGGGCACTCTCTGACCCAGCACAGCCTGAGACTCGTCCTGGCCACCACCCTTGGCTGTCCATTAGGACAACACAGAGCGAAATTCTTTGAGTTAGAAATGATATTCGACACACTGTCGGAATCTCCGGGGAAGAGATTGTATATCAAATCAGCCGTGTCAACAGCTCCTTGGAAATCCTCGCAAATTAACTTTAGCACTTGTGCCTCCATTCGAGCTCCTCCAGAGTTTCCTTCCACCTGCGAAACAACACGACTGTATTTAGTTGCAGGCTCTGCAGTGGGGGAGGAGGATGATTAGCTATCATTTCTGACGATTGGAAACCGAAACTTAACTTTTTAAACCGTGGTCAATGCTGTAACGCTGCGTTTCTACGCTTGGGGGCGTCAGAATGCAGGCGCTGCATCAATAGAGAGAAGAAGAGAATGCATGGCACGGGAATATACAAATAATCTCTCTCTACACAATTTAAAATAAAAAATACAGGGCATCAATATGATAAAGAAATGTCAGTTTAAGAACAAAGATAATGAGTTCCTGCAATGGTCAAGATGCATCCCACCCTAATTGATGTTTGAATCAGGTTGTTTTGATGGAAATGGCTTCATCCAAAGGACAACCTGTGTAACAGTTAAATCAGTTTCAAGCCACATCACAGTTATTTGTTTAAAGATAACCTACCATGATTCATAAGAAAATATCCTGCATAGTTCCTAGCCTTTAATAAGCAACTATTGAAAATAACAATACTTATTAATAATAATAATACGTAATAATAATAATAATAAGTGCTGACTCACGGACTTCCACTTCCAGATCTCCTTTGACGAGTACACATTCTTGCCCATTTGTGGAAGGTGTGGTTAGGGCGCTCCTATTTCACCTGGCAACGACAAATATTATATTCTGTTCGGCTGATTGGCCGCTGATATTTTCTGATTGGTCGAAGATTAAGCAGAGCAACCTGCCTTCGTCTAATCTATTCATAGATTACTAATCTTTTAAAAGTCTATGTGCAGCGAGTTTCATGATTTTTCGGCATGAGAAATGTCATGTGTGGCGTGAGAGCGTACTTGAGAGCCCTGCTTAAACACGTTTAAACTACTATGTCTGTAATGACAAGCAGCGCGACCGGCTACCGTAATAACCGTTACTGTAATCTGTGCGCAACATTTTTCCTCATTCATAAAACAATAAAATCGGGTGACCGTCCCCAGAAATCGGGGACGTCTGATCACCCTGAAACAAACCCCACACAGAACTGACATGTCACCTTTTTTGGAACAAGTTCTTCCACATTTTTCATGGTCTTCTCGCTCTCCTGCAAGCTTTCCGTCTTGACCACAACTCACAGAGACGCAGCATTGATTATATATATTAACCCTCCTACTATCCTCAAATATTACTAACACATTTTACCCTCAATTAAATTATTTACATAAACTTGTTGGCCAAGTTTTTGTGTCAGACACTTTGTTTATTTGTTGACTAACATAAATAAATGAATGAGATCTTTTAACTGAACTGCCCCTCGGCTCTGGAACACACTCCCACAGCACATCCGGAGTCTAGCATCACTGTCAACCTTCAAATCACATCTCAAAACACACCTGTTCAGACTGGCCTATACTCCCCGACTTATTTCTCCGTCGTTGTTCACTGTTGTTTATTGTTTTATTATTGTCTTTTATTATTGTTGTTGTATTATTGCTTCATTTTTATTTTATTGTTTTATTATGTACTTTTAATTGTTTTACTGTAAGGTGATCTTGAGCGTCCTGAAAGGCGCCTATAAATAAAATGCATTATCATTATTATTACCAGTGAGTTGACTTTCCCTCTGCTGTTATTTTTTGAATGGGGAACATTGATTGGGGTCAAATTGACCCAAAGAATAATAGTAGGGCTAGAGAGAGACGCAGTCGCATTGGAAGCGCTATAATGAAAATGGTCCGACCGGAAACTCAGTGCGTCGCGTAAAAACAGTCACTGGTCGCGGCGCAGCGTTCGGAACGCCGTAACAAATACACATGCCGGTATTATAAAAAAATCATATAATAACGGCAAAAATAGCGGTATTCAGTATTGTTTTGTATTGACAGCCTTAGATGTCCCACCAGGGATATATCACGAAGCAGGATTACGTATATAGTGAGGTAACTTCAGGGTTATCCCTGGGTTTCCGGTATCACGAAACTGGATTAATTCTTATCGGGCTACGTCACCATGGTAATTTACTCTAAACGGCAAACCTGCTTCGGGTCAGGGTTACTTTCAGGATTTATCTGAATCCGATAAAAGGTTCCACCCACCGGCCAATCAGCTGTTCATGAAAGATTGGCGTGCCCTTTCATTGAAAACCCGATTGAGATTGGAGCCCAAATCACGAGAAGAGCGTTACTGCGTGAACGTATCTTCCAGGAGATAACCACACAAAAAGGAGTATATTTTTGCCATTTGTCCCCAGAAAATTATGTTTTTGTGCTTGGTTTTTATTTGCTCCCTCGTTCTATTTACTCCAGAGGGGTCACATCTGGGAATGACTCCAATTGTCATACACGCGATTCATCTATGCAGCGCAGTGATTGTGATTCATGGCGGCGTTAAATGTAAACTAATTGAGCTATTGATGTGTAATTTAGCATTTATGCAGTCTGCAATCCTTTGTCATGCCATTTGGAGTCTCTTCGATGCAGCCACAGTGTTTGACTTTTCGTTAAGATTTACTTTTTCTTCTTCATATTTTAGGAGAATCAGTCTTTGCTCCTTGATTCACAATAAGATAAACCAGGGTTGAGTTACCGAGTTGATAACCACCACCGTGATAACGCTTATCCAGATTGTCATTCTTGTGGATAAGTTCAGCTGGATAGGTTGGTAGTAAGCCTAGGTAAGTTGAGCTCGCTTCGTGATACAGGCCTTAGGCCAACTTTTCCACCCACTCATTCTTCCTTTTGGGAAATTGGTCTGGAGTAGCTCTGTTGGGAACTGATTATGCTCCAGGATCAACCCACCAGGTCAATCACATCGTTTCAGTTGGCGTAGTCATACATAACATTGGATCGCTGTGGAGTTTAATTTGTTTACAATAAAATGGCTCAGATTGGTTGAAGCGCTATCCAATTCCAAAACCATTTTTCCCTCAACCATAAACCATAGACAGCATAAATTTTGACAGCGGAACTGTTCCTCAAAAGTGAATCCAAAGCAAGTAGAGCTTTCCCTGGTGTCTGGCTACAGTATAGGTCCTAAGCTCCATCTCCTCCATGTTGTTAAACACTAATATGCACGGTACAGGTTGTTGCAAATCAAACTTTATTTATAAAGGAGTATCTCAGTTGTTAAAGGAAAGGTAGTAGATAAGAAATTTTGTTATAAATGTGGAGGTGATTCCCACAGTGATAGAGAAGCCAGCGAAGAGTCTGGGAAGGTGGTATGACGCAAGTCTCAGCGATGTAGCACAATTTGAGGGATTGAGACAAGATATGATCCAAGGCATTTCAAGCATAGACTGGTCAGGGCTCCCAGGAAAGATGAGATTATGGTGCATGCAGTTTGGGTTATTGCCACGACTAATGTGGCCACTGACAGTGTATGAGGTCCCTCTGAAAAAGGTTGAGAAGCTTGAAAGGATGATTAATTCATCAATTAGGAGATGGCTTGGTGTCCCACACTGCTTAAGCGGTGCAGCCTTGTATGGGAAAGGCATACTGGAGCTCCCAGTAACTAGTCTAACAGAGGAGTTTAAGTGTGCTAAGGCTAGACTGGAGATGACTCTTACTCAGTCAAAAGATCCAGTAGTCAGGTGGACAGCCCGGACGGTTAAAACAGGGAGGAAGTGGAACCCAAGAGATGCGGTTCAGGTAGCGCAGGCTGCCCTCAGGCTCAGGGATATCATGGGGCATGTGCAGCAAGGGCGTGGTGGCCTGGGACTGTGTGCAGGGAAACCTCTGTGGAGCAAGGCGTCCGCGGCGGAAAAGAGGAAGATGGTAGTGGAGGAAATTTGTAGGCAAGAGGAAGTAATGAGATGCATGAAGGCAGTGTCGCAGGCTAAGCAAGGACAGTGGGTGAACCGGGAGAGTGCAGAGAAAAGGAAGGTGTCGTGGAGAGAGCTGTGGAGCATGGAGGCTAGTAGGATTAGATATGTGATAGGGGCAGTTTATGATGTGCTGCCATCTCCCCAGAACCTAAACCAGTGGCTAGGGGAGGATGCTGCCTGCCCACTTTGTTCTTGTGCATGTATGCTCAGCCACATTTTGTCAGGTTGTAGGGTTAGTCTCTCCCAAGGTGTGTTGTTTTCTTGTGTGTAACTTCTGATCTTGGCAGAGGGGAGGAATGTTGTTTGAAGCATAGTTGCATGTCCCTTAATTTCTTACTTACTATTGGAGGTTAGGCTAATTAGTTGGTGCTTTCGAGTCTTTCGTTTTCGTGGCTAGGCTAATTGTATCTCATTTCTGACATAGGCAGAAGGATGAGATGTCTTGGTCTGAGTGTAGTTGCATTCCCATCATCTCTATTATCAACTGCTGGTGTCTAGGCTAATTAGCTGGTGTTTGTATTTCTGTGGTTAGGTTAATTGTATCTCATTTCTGACATAGGCAGAAGGATGAGATGTCCTGGTCTGAGTGTAGTTGCATTCCCATCATCTCTCTTACCTACTGCTGGTGTCGAGGCTAATTAGCTGGTGTTTTTTATTTCTGTGCCTAGGCTAATTATATCTCGTTTCTGACATAGTAGCTGACCACTGGTCTGCTGGTTGGTTGTCCAGTTGGACCCGGCTTCTAGGGGAGTTTTGCCTTAGATCATGGCACAAGGGGTTGTAACATCTCGTCCTGTGTATTAATGAATATAGAGCACCTTTCATACATAAATATGCAACACAAAAAGCTTTAGATTAAAAACTAACACCCATAACCTCCCCATACCCCAGGCACTCATTTAAGCACACACACACACCGACACAGCATACTACACACATGCATACTCCCTGATTTTTCAGTCCAAAAAATACTTTTACTTCCATAAAAATCCACGAAGAGCTGTTCCAACATCTTGGATGAAGAAGGAAATACGCGATCTTTGTATTTTATCCAAATTTTTTTTGCCATTGTTTAACTTTTAAATATGACCTCTGACCTTTTGATTGATATGTTTTGGAACAAATTAGGAGCAAATATGTGCCGTGGGTTTTTCGGTGAGGAAGGGGCTTAACACATTCAGTGAATTAACATTCAATTTGCACACATGAACACAGTCCACTGCAAACAAATCAAGCCACCAAGCCTGCCCTGAAGGATTGACTGGCATCTATCCTAAGGAAAACTACTCAGTGGGGGAAGTGAGCAAATTGAAACAAAAGAAAAAGAAAAAAAAAACTGGTCCGCCCCAAAGGGCAATACCCCATGTCTTTTTGCCCACTACCGGCTCACTTGCCAGGGCGGAGTAGACAAAGTTAAACCATGAAATAAACCAAAGGAAATTAAACCTCCACGTCAAGAGCAGCCAGTGACTTCGATGCTCTAGATGCAAACAAAAATAAATCTTAAAGTATTTAATTACAACCGTTAAAATTCACACGGATTAACATTTCAAATTATATCCCTAAACATTTAAAATACCAGACATGTTGGGGGATTATGTCCTAACAGCTACCAGCTGCATTCAAGCCAGCAGGGACACAGGTCTAAAACACAAAACAGGAATTGTCACCCACATTTAACGATATAAAATACAACACAAAGCAACCAATATTCAGCCTACCAATATTCTTGTATTTCAATTCTCCTGTCCACCAGTATGAAATGTGGTGTGCACCTGCCTCACACCATCAGCCTGACCCAACAGTCACCAAACACTTTCCTTGCTACTGCAGCCATACTGCCCATGGCCCCTCCTCCTCTTACCGGCAGCCATATTGTCTAACTGTGGCCTCTCCTTTTTCCGGGCCTTGGTTCTATGTTTTTGGTCTTTGCTTTAATTGGTACCTCCCTATGTTCCCCCACATTTATTTGTGCCCTATGCAAACATTCACATCCATACTGCAGTTTGTCAGGAATCTACAGGAGGTGGCTGTTGGAGTACGTGAGTGTGTGTATGTGTGTATGTTACGGCCCTGAAAATAGGGGGTTTAATCAATGAAAACGCTCCGACAATCCTTCCTCTCATGTAGCATTTTCAACAAAAGTACAATTGACAAGATTTCATTAACCATGAAATATCACAACGTGCAACAATTAGCACAGCAAAACACATTGCATGTGCGTCACAGGTAAGGGCAACACGGCGCAACTCATCAAAAATAAAGGGGGAATGCAGCTCCAACACTGAGAAACCAGGCAATATGTGAATGTGAACACAGCGTGAATGGGAAAAGAGAGCAGTGATCAGTTAGCAATGATTAGCAATGCTAAAACCACAAAATGGATAAGGTTTAGAAATAAAAACTGAACCCAACTGAACCCTGAATCCCGCCATTACACAAACTGGCACAGAGTCAGTCGTTGCCCTCGGAAATTGTAATTGTAAGAAATTGTATGACAATTCCAACGTGCTCTTCAGTGAACAACACGGCAAAGTGAAAGATAAGGTTTCACAAACTACCACGTTGTTACCTTTGTGCATCTCAAAGGGTTTAATACTTCCCCTTGACATTACGAATGTGGTGACAAACGGTAAGCTATGATTGTTTGGGTATCAAGTCAGACTTTATGATCCGTCACCGTTACTTCATATCGAATGATCCATTATTTAGTAAAATGGATAGCTATAACCGACATATTTATACATGTCATGTGTCATTTATTTGACATCATGTTTTTTTTTTTTGATTTTTGTATTTTTTTTTGTTTTGTTTTTTAGTGCACGACAAAAGTGCTGCAGAATCAGACACAATGAATTGATCGTAATGTACCTGAAGTTTGTGACTTCAGCATCGACCATTCTATTGAAGCGTCTACATCATTTACATTTGAGTTATATCAAACGTGGTTGCACCCGACTGGGCAGGTAGTGGATAGTAATGAATATTATTTCTATATTTAATCAGTTCACCAAATTATCCAAAGCTTCTGCAAGAGCTAATCCAAGATCCTTGTCATTAAGAAATGACACAGGAATCTTGCTTCTTGGCCGGTGGTGATGGTGGTGAAGATATTGGTGAGAAACGGGCTGGTCGAGTTGAACTGCTTAAGAGATCCTGGGAAGAGGCAACGCTATGTTGGTATGTTGCCGTTTATCTCAGTGCTAGTGAAGCACTGAAAATGCAACAAGTGGGTGCATGGTCTTGTACTGCAGCAGGTACTCTGGGTAGATTTGGTGCTTCTCAAAAACCACATATATGGAGGGATCCATCATGTCGTTTACACAGCTGTCGTAGAAGTTGATGTCACCGCCATCTTTAGAAGGAGCACGCCGGTAGTCAGAGGATCCCAAGGTGTAGTCTCCTACCAGCACCCGTGCGATGAACATGGACTTGACATCAGTGTCACCAGTGTAGCTGTGGGAGTATCTGGAATCCCGGGCAAAGTAACTACCTGGGTTTGGATATAGGAAGAGATGATTTTGACAGGCTAAGGTTGTAACAAATACCTTTGTCTTTGTCTTGCTGGAACAGACTCCACATGTAGTATATGGCCCTGATGAAGGCCACAGGTCCAAATTCATACGTCTTAAAAAGTTGTTCCATATACTACAAATGTTGCGAGAGTCGTGATCTTTTCCACACCATTTCCCAACAGTCTAAACTAGAGGGTGTTAGACTAGCATTAAGTAAACAGCTGATGTATTATGAAAGCAGATGTTAGTACACCAACAAATCATTTTTCCAGCTTTAGAAGATGGTCCCATGCTTTTCTGTGAACTGACCTTTTTAAGTGACCATTGATTGACTTCTACATGCTGCACCGTCCCATTAGAGCACTTTTGTAACTGAACACAACAGCTCATATTTTGTTTTCAGAGTAGATCAGAATGAGCATTTCACCTTTGCCAAAAGCCGTCCCGTGGCTCCCGCAGATTCTCCAGTCAAAGTTGGAGTGGCATATGGCGTCAACGTATTTGGAGTCAGTGCCATGAAAAAGCTTTTTTTCTGCCACATTGCACCCACTGTTGTTGGTCTTCATCATATTCTTCTGCCTTCAGTTTGGAGAAATAAATGAAAGGACTTAAATCAAGCTGGTAGATTTTAACAAGCTGTTGGCCATAAAACAGAACTGAACTGCATTTTCATGTTCAACAGTCTATGCATTGATCAGATAGTGATGCTACCTGTAGAGAGACAGTTTCTGTGTTTTTGCGTGATGGGGAAATATTTTTGGCAGTTTTGACACTCCACTATGGGCAGAATCACCATGATCATGTTGTAATCCAAATGATTTGATTCCAGATGATTAAATACTGTCCATGTAAACAGTGAATGAAAACCAAGTTGATGTAAACTACTTAAAAGCAAGCTGTCGATTAAGTTTCCAGACCAAACACATGAAAATCACATACATACCACTGAAAGACTTCCCAAAGAGATTTGTTCTGAATCCTCTCAATCTTGACAACATCAAAGCCTCTCATGGTTTTACAGAAAAGAGCCTCAACTTCCTTAAATTCATCTGAGGTGCGCTGGAGGGAGATTCGCTGGAAAACATTCAACATTTTCAGTTGCAGTTACCAAAAAAAGCTGTTTTTGTTTTTTGTTTTTTTTTGTTGTTTTTTTTTTGTTCTGTTTTAGTCTAATGGAGGCGGCAAATACAAGTAGGTTACAGATTTAATTCAAACAAAGCATATTGTTTAGTGCCAGATGAACAGGTGATCAGCACATCTTACAAGTGGAATCAACCCGAATTGTAAGAGACAAGGTGACAAATGTGAAGTTTATGAAGAAAAAGATTATTAAAGGCACAATTAAGTTGTTACATGAGAATAAGAACAAATCAGAAAAACATTTGATAGATCAAAGTTTTCAGACACATTTGAATTGAATATTCCACTCACCAATGGCATTAGTTATTCAGAAGACAAGATAGGTGTTAAATAACTCATTCAGAATATAGTTGCAGTCTGAAGTTAGCATAAACTTGAAGCAGCATCATGTTTGCCGCAGGGGGCATTGGAACACTTGAGAAAATAGATGGCATCATAAACAATGTAAAGGCCATGCTACCAAATACTAAGTTTAGATAAATGTCTGATCCTCTGAATGCGATTAAAGAAATAAAAGCTAATGTTTACTTTTAAAATAAAGTGATGGCCATAATTAGGGAATGTTTAATGAAGTTAAACATGATTTAAACTGAGTTTAAATATATGTGAAATCTGACCTCAACTGTAAATGTATCATTTTGTGATGTCTGTTATATTACCAGGTAAACATGTGAAGCAACCTCCAGCAATGAGACGAAAATGTTTCATATAAGAGTTATTGTAAAAAAAAAAAAAAAACCCACAGACATCCACTTTAGAATTAACACATAAAAACGTGACCTTTTATTAGTTTTTCATTATGACTATGAAAGCAGACTTAAAGCTACAATGTGTCTCCCCCTTCTGGCAGTGACAATAATTACACGCAAGTGTCCATTTAGTTACTGTTAAAAAAGTTCCCAGACTTTCTTTCCCCCACACCTCTAGATTCTATCAGCCAGCATTTCTGGTCAGTGATCTCAAATATATTCTAAATGTAGCCAAGAGGGATTAAATACATCAATGCATGATGGGATGGCCACCATCTGTTGAGTGACCATCAGATGGTCACTACTTTTTGCAGTGCTATATGGAAAATTTTGAATGCCCTTTGATCACCAAGGTGTGTATATATATATATATATATATATATATATATTTATATATATATATATATATATATATATGTGTGTGTGTGTGTGTGTGTGTGTGTGTTAAAGTTAAAACGGCAGAGACTTTGAACTTTTAAATGATTACAGTGTGCTGTATTCACAATACCGAAAATCCTGTAGGAGGCAGCTGGTTCTTGTCCCAGTGGTCTGGTACAGGGGCAGACATTGGCTGATTCAGGGGCCTTCTGCAGATACAAGTGGTGAGGTTGAGTTAGTTAGGTGGACACAAACACAAGCAACACCAACGTAACGTAGGGTCACTTCAGAAAGTATTTGGAGCCCTTTACATTTGGCTTACTTTACAGTCGTGTAGATTCAACAGATAATTGTAGATTTTATACAAAACATGACTGTGTTAGAAAAAAAAGAAAAAAAAAGACATACCTGACTCTCTTTGACTGGACGTCCGCAGCAGAGACGAATCGAGGCCGTCGACACACGACTCTCTTAGTGCCATAGTGCTTGTTTGTTTGTATCATATCTGAGGGAAACATTTTAATGTCAATTTCAACAACAAAAAAGATGATTTTATATTTTAAAACGCAGAAGATTGAAAATATAGAGAGTTCTTTGTTTACCTTGGAAACTTAGTGAATATGTCTGTGATCCAACCTTGAACTCCACCACATCTTTATTGTTGTCCAGAAACTTCTGCTCCAGCTGAGCACTGGTGATGTCTGCTGGTTTGTGTCCACCAATCTGTAGCACAAGTCACGAGTTTTTAATTTTAACATGAATTTACACTGGCTTGTGGCCAAAGATCAACCAGTTGGTATGTAAAAAGGCAACTTGTAATAAAATCAGAAAATATATACCAAAATGTATAAAGATCCTGGGCTTAAGGAGAGGAACCTATCCTCTTTCCACAGTTTCAAATAAAAGTCTGATAACTGTTTGTCCTTAAGAGGTATTTTTCGCTGCCGACATCGATAGCCTCTAAACAGCTTGCTTTGCAGCCATTGTGTTGTAAGAGGCTAACTAAGTCTACCTGACCTGTATGACTACATCACTGTTACTCTTCTATGCATCTTCGTCATAAAAACAGAAACAATGTATGTATGTATGTACTGTATGTACTGGGCCGTTCCTTTCAGGCAATTTTATGTCTGGGCAATACTGACTCCAGTTACTCACGTCTGATGCGTACAGGTTCCAATTTCCGAACTCATCCTGCCAGTACCAAACCCACTCAGTGGTGTGGATGAAGGTTGGCTCCACCAAAGAGTTAACGGTGGAGATTCGGCGTACTTGGTTAAATCCACAGGTCATGGTATCAAAATGCACAGGAGGGGTGCTGGTACTGAAGACAACAAAATGAGAATAATTCACAACCTCAGACTAAAACAAAATTCATGTCCTTTTTCAAGAGAGGAATAAAAATTGTGTTCAACGGACTATGTGATAAACTGAAGTTATGGTGTCATATATCAATTTTCAAAAGAGCTCTGAAATGTAAGATGATTGAAGATTGAAATGACATAGCTTGGATCTTGAAACAATTGATTGTGTTTTCCTAATCTGTTATGTATGTATATATATATATATATATATATATATATATATATATATATATCAAATCATCTGTATCAATCGCTGAATGTCAGTAGTGAGTACCTGTAGGAGTTCTTGGGGTCACAGTAGTCCTTCTCAATTGTCTCATTCTCAGCCAAGGCCGTCCACTTATCGCCCTCCTTCACCTCCCATCTGTATGGCATCTTGTCGTGAGCTTTAAAGCATTGTTCTGAGAACACCGGGGTCATTAAAATAAAACATCAGTCACACCTAATCAAACTCATTCAACAACCACATTCAGTACATAAAATCAGTTCTGTCATTGATGATCTTTGTGATGATTAATTACTCACCCCCATGCTTACAGTGTCCTTTGATGAAGTACATGCATATTTCTGTTTTGTCTAAAAGATACAAACAGTATAGTGGGGAAATGTTATAAACAGTTCCTTCAGAGAGCGTTTTTTGTCCCATTCAAGGTTTAACAGCCGTTGTAATTTACCTCTGACATGCCTTTGTCCTCTGTTTGGTCTGTCGTCACCATTTGCAGCGGCATAAATGTCGCTAATGGAACGGGATCGTTGTAGCTGTTGATAGTTGCCCCTGTTGCCTCGATTGCCGCCTCTACCTCTGACAGCAGATGATGCCTGATGATGCCTGCCTCCACCTATGCTCACATCGTCACTCGGTTCGGCACCGTACAGATCTAAATTATCAATGTTAGCAAAAATGTCGCTAAGAGAACAAGCTCTTTGGTGTGGTGGCTGGTTGCCCTGGTTTCCTCCGCGTCCTCTGTTTCCCCTGTTTCCCCTGTTACCTCGGTTTCCCCTGTTGCCCCTGTTGCCCCTGTTGCCTCTGTACCCCTGGACACCACCTCTCCCTCTGCCTCTGTACCCCTGCCTTTGGTCTAAATTCAGACCAGCATCGCAGCTTGCGTCACTGTCGTTGGCATCAGCAGAACCTTCACCACTTTTCTGTTGGCGGTTGGCCCTTTGGCCCCTACCACTTATGTTATCAGACCACCTCAAAGCCTCTTTATTTGCATAAACTGACTTCAGTGAGCAAAAGAGAGTGGCAGGCACGCCTTTGTCACACAGGGTTTTCCGTGGCTGTTGAGCAGAAAAATCATGGTTCCTGGAGCAGCTGCAGTCACGGCTTAAAAACTTCTCACAGACGTGGAGTCTGCTGCAGCTATTACCATCCTTACACCGGCCGAACTCTCCATCACCGTTGTTGTAATCATGGCATATCTGATAGCGAGAGCATAAACAAGAGAAAGAAAGGTAACAGCTAAAACAGAAGTATTTTTGACGGCTCTGATTAAAACGTAGCTGCTTGTCTGATCAGTCAGGCCTCTGTTGAGATACACTTAACCCTTGTGTCCTGTTGGCGCCAAATACAGCCACAAAGGGTCACTTTTTCCTCTTAATGTGACCATAACTTCCACTGTGTATGAGAAAATTGAATGATTTTTGGTGAGGAACTTTAATTTTAAATATATTTTTAAAATATGACTTCAAATTTTTCAATAGGTCAATAATACACTGTGGGCAAATTTACTACCCTCTCTTACTGTTAGTGACTGTTTTCAGTCACCAACTTTGACTGGTGTAAAAATATATCGGATAGATATTTTTTCAACTTGTTTTACATAATAAAATACTTAATACTTCAATAGGACCTGGCTGACAATGCGAAGTAGACCAAAAGATTATCAGAAGCTAGATATTATGCAGAGATCCAAACAAAGTCAGGAACAAATGAGAAAGAAAGTATTTAGATCTATCAGTCTGGAAAAGATTATAAAGCCATTTCTAAATCTTTGGGAATCCTGTGAACCACAGCGAGCGCCATTATCCACAAATGGTGAAAACCAAATGGTGGGACAGTGGTGAACCTTCCCAGGAGTGGCCGACCCACCACAATGACTCCAAGAGAGCAGTAACGACTCATCTAAGAGGTCAAAAAAGACAACATCCAAAAGAACTGCAGGCCTCACTTGGCTCAGTTAAGATCAGTGTTCATGACTCCACCATAAGAAAGAGACTGGGCAGAAGTGTTCTGCATGGCAGAGTTCAAGACCAAAACCACTGCTGGGCAAAAAGAACAAAAAAGCTCATCTCTGTTTCGCCAGAAAACATCGTGATGATCCTCAAGACCAACAACCCAACAAAAAGCCCTGAAGGAGAATGTCCGGCCATCTGTTGGTGACCACAAGCTGAACACACCAGCAAGTCCACCTCTGAATGGATGAAAACAAACTACATGAAGACTGTGGAGTGGCCTAGACAAAGACCTGATCCGGATCCTACTGAGATGCTGTGGCATGACCTTAAAAAGGAGGTTCATGCTGGAAAACCCTCCAATGTGGTTGAATTACAACAATTTTGCAAAAATGAGTGGAACAAATGTTCCACACAGCGCTGGGAAAGACTCATTGCAAGTTATTGCAAACACTTGATTACAGCTGTTGTTAAGGGTGGATCAACCAGTTATTAGGTTTAGGAGGCGACCACTTTTTACCACTGGGCCATGCAAAACGAAATCAGGAAAGGGACAACACTTTTTCACTCTACTTTATAGTAAACAAACAAACAAAAAAGATCTTGAGAAGAGGAGCCCTGTCACTCACAACTAGAAAGACTCTACATATTGTCAACAAAGACAAAGTAAGTCAACTTAAGTACTTGTATGAGGTCCTGAATCTCCATATATCAAATACAGAAACAAGCCTATGTAATGGACACACACACACACACACACACACACACACACACACATTATTGCAAGTTTGTGTGTACTTGTACAGCTATCTTCCCGAGAACCTGTTTAAGTTTTATACCATCAGATTGAGGACATTTGTTGAAAGTCGTGACATTTTGGTTTTGGCAGTTTTGAAGTTTAAAACTCAGTTTTAGGATAAAAGGTTACAATCAGGTTAGGGGTTGGGCATTTAGCTGAGATGGTTAGGTTTGGGTAAGGGGCTAGGAAATGCATTATGCCAACGAGAGTCTTCACAAAAATGGCCATACAAGAATGTGTGTGTATGTGTGGGCGGAAACACTCATGAACATATGGAGTTGTAATGAAAATTTTAATTTTAATTTTAATGATAATTTGATGCTGTACAAAAAATAAATATGCATTAAACTCAATGATGTTACTAATCTTTGTCCAAGACTGTGATAACAGGTACGAAATTTCCTGTTTCCAAACACTTTTTATATGGAAAATATGTCATTTTGTGTTTATTTTTCCCCATGTCGGTGACTTTTTTTAAACTGGCATTTAAAGGGTTAAAAAATATTTTTATTTTTTTTTATTTTTTAAATATTTATATATAGTTTTGATCAGTACTGAGGCTGATTAACAGGTTAATACAAAAAAAAAAAAAAAACAGTTGATAAAATGTTTATCTTATATATCTTTTACAGCAGTCAAAGTTAGTGGCTGAAAGCAGCCACTAACAGTGAGAGGACGTTTTTTTGAACAGGACACACGGGTTAAGACACTCATTGTGTTATGATGTGCCTAACAAATGCATATATAAGAATTGAATTAAAATAAATGAAAAGAACCATAAATATGAAGCTGATGAATGTACTTTCAAAAGTTAAAGTTCTCAGTGCTGTCAGACTTACAGAAGGAAGGAGTCTTTCATTGCTCTGCAGCAGCAGTGTGCACAGTGCTCCCCTGCCCAGACTCTCCAATCCATGCTGTCTCAGTAGCTCTTGATTGTGGGTAGAGTTCAGCTCATGGGAGAAGTTGCAGCCTTTGCTGTTGTCAAGGAATCCACATACCATGGTTATGTTTTCAGTATAAAATTGCAGCACATTTAAATAACCTTAAATAAAACCTGATTAAATGCAAGGGGGTTTGGTCTTACATATACAAAGTCTCCATTTAAATAGTGAAACCTATGACCTATTATGTAGCTTTAACAAACAACACTTAATTGTTTAATACTCTTGGTGACTTCTCTGGTTTACTCACATTTGGATGAAGTTATCTTAAAGATAAAACTCAAATTTGTAAACTAAAGTGTAATTTCCATCAGCTTAGCACAGTCCAAAAAGCACATTCTAAGCCCTATAAAGCTCACTATTAACAATAAAACATTATATGTGTTTGTGTTACAAAGTCATTATTACAAAGAATAGATTTGTACAAACAATTGAAATGAAAAAAAGACATAAAGTCGAATGAGAAAACAGTTAACAAGTAAAAATACACAGAAATGAAACAAAACGCATAAATTCCCAGCTGTAAATTACAGATTTGGACTTTAAAAATATGCTTATTAGCTTTTGTTCCATGAAAAATTGCAACGTCAGCCTCTTGGTGTGTAGCTACAAAGAACCATCAAATTACCTTAGATTAGCAGTTACACTGAGATGAAACGTAAAATTCCAGAGGAAAACAACAGAAATTCGTCGTGTTAAAGGTGACAGTGAGCTGTGAGAATCGCAGATTAAGGTTAAGGAGGAGCGACTAAAATGTTTCCGGTTCGACTGAAAAACGCATCTCGTGTGTCAGGGCCTTTAAACCAGGGAAGTACGCATTCACGCAGTTACTTTCAGTTTAACTACAAATATGAAAAAGGAGAGCAAGTAATGGCATTCGTTGAAAAACCAACTACAAAATAAAAACATTTCCTTTAAAAACAATGGATATCTACATAGTGTCTGTCCGAACCAACCACGGCTCACCCGACTTGAAGCAAATATGTTATTTACCTGGACTTAGTAAAATGACAAGTGCCGCTGAAGAGGAAGTTTTTGCACAGGTGTAGTCCACCGCATGACCCCGGGCACTCTCTGACCCAGCACAGCCTCAGACTCGTCCTGGCCACCACCCTCGACTGTTCATTGGGACAACTCAGAGCAAAATTCTTTGAGTTGGAAATTATCCTCGTCACACTGTGGATATCTTCAGGGAAGAGATTGTATATCAAATCAGCCGTGTCAACAGCTCCTTGGAAATCCTCGCAAACTAACTTCAACACTTGTGTCTCCATTCGTGTTCCTGCAGAGTTCCCTTCCACCTGCGAAACAACACGACTCGATTACGTTATAGGCTCTGCAGTGGGAGAGGAGGATGATTAGCTATCATTTCTGACGATTGGAAACCGAAACTTAACTTTTTAAACTGTGGTCATTGCTGTAACGCTGCGTTTCTACGCGTGGGGCGTCAGAATGCAGGCGCTGCATCAATAGAGAGAAGAAGAGAATGCATGGCACGGAAATATAAAAATGTCTCTCTCTACACAACTTAAAAAAAAATACAGGGCATCAATATGATAAAGAAATGTCAGTTTAAGCACAAACTTTATGAGTTATTGCAATGGTCAAGATGCATCCCACCGTAATTGATGTTTGAATCAGGTTGTTTCGATGGAAATGGCTTCATCCAAAGGACAACCTGTGTAACAGTTAAATCAGTTTCAAGCCACATCACAGTTATTTGTTTAAAGATAACCTACCATGATTCTTAAGAAAATATCCTGCATTTATCTGAATCCGATAAAAAGCTCCACCCACCCACCGGCCAATCAGCTGTTTGGAGCAGGAAAGATTGGCGTGCCCTTTCATTGAAGACCCGATTGAGATTGGAGCCCAAATCACGAGAAGAGCGTTACTGCGTGAACGTATCTTCCAGGAGATAACCACACAAAAATGAGTATATTTTTGCCATTTGTCCCCAGAAAACGATGTTATTTGTGCTTAGTTTTTATTTGCTCCTACGTTCTTTTTACTCCAGAGGGGTCACATCTGGGAATGACACCAATTGTCATACACGCGATTCATCTATGCAGCGCAGTGATTGTGATTCATGGCGGCGTTAAATGTAAACTAATTGAGCTATTGATGTGTAATTTAGCATTTATGCAGTCTGCAATCCTTTGTCATGCCATTTGGAGTCTCTTCGATGCAGCCATAGTGTTTGACTTTTCGTTGAGATTTACTTTTTCTTCTTCATATTTGAGGAGAATCAGTCTTTGCTCCTTGATTCACAATAAGATAAACCAGGGTTGAGTTACCGAGTTGATAACCACCACCGTGATACCGCTTATCCAGATTGTCATTCTTGTGGATAAGTTCAGCTGAATAGGTTGGGAGTAAGCCTGGGTAAATTGAGCTCGCTTCTTGATATAGACCTTAAACCAACTTTTCCACCCACTCATTCTTTCTTTTGGGAAATTGGTCTGGAGTAGCTGTGTTGGGAACTGATTATACTCCAGGATCAACCCACCAGGTCAATCACATCGTTTCAGCTGGTGTAGTCATACATAAAATTGGATCGCTGTGGAGTTTAATTTGTTTGCACTAAAATGGCTCAGATTGGTTGAAGCGCTATCCAATTCCAAAACCATTTTTTCCCTCAACCATAAACCATAGACAGCATAAATATGGACAGCGGAACTGGTCCTCAAAAGTGAATCCAAAGCAAGTAGAGCTTTTCCTGGTGTCTGGCTACAGTATAGGTCATAAGTTCCATCTCCTCCATGTTGTTAAACACTAATATGCACAGTACAGGTTGTTGCTAATCAATCTTTATTTATAGAGCTCTTTTCATACATAAATATGCAACACAAAATGCTTTAGATTAAAAACTAACACCCATAACCTCCCCATACCCCAGACACTCATTTAAGCACACACACACCAACACAGCATACTACACACATGCATACTTAAATGCACGCATACCAAAAAATACTTTTAGTTCGATAAAAATCATAAACATTTTTTGCCGTTGTTTATCTTTTAAAAAGCCGCTGACCTCTGACTTTTTGATTGATATGTTTTTGAACAAATTAGGAGCAAATATGAAGTGAATTAACACTCAATTTGCACACATGAACACAGTTCACTGCAACAAATCAAGCCACCAAGCCTGCCCTGAAGGATTGATTGGGATCTATCCTGAGGAAAACTACTCAGTGGGGGAAGTGAGCAAATTAAAACAAAAAGAAAAAGAAAACTGGTTCGCCCTAAAGGGCAATACCCCATATATTCCTCCACGGCAAGAGCAGCCAGTGGCCCTGATGCTCAAGATGCAATCAAAAATAAATCTTAAAATATGTAATTACAACAGTTAAAATACGCACCAGTTAACATTTCAAATTATATCCCTAAACATTTAAAATACCAGACATGTTGGGGGATTATGTCCTAACAGCTACCAGCTGCATTCAAGCCAGCAGGGACACAGGTCTAAAACACAAAACAGGAATTGTCACCCACATTTAACGATATAAAATACATTCATTCATTCATTCATTCATTCATTAACCATGAAATATTACAACGTGCAACAATTAGCAAAGCAAAACAAAGTGCATGTGCGTCACAGGTAAGGGCAACATGGCGCAACTCATCAAAATCAAACACCCAAACCTACACAAAAAAGTTCCAAAAACTCCAAAAATAAATAGAAAAACAAATAAAGTGCCCTCAAAACTTCAACTTCCCTCAAAACAACCCACCAACCAGAGCTCGTCATGGTCCCTGCAGGCATAGCTAATCGATTATGATTGACAGTCTCAACAGGCTGATGACAGATAAACTTGGTTTTTAACGTTTTTTAACCTCCCCTAAATAACCTGTGTCGTTGAACCATCCCACAATCATTTTTAGATTAATTTTAGTAGCTGTTTCAACCATCGTATGAACTTGAATCGGCTTTTTAATAAATTCAATCTATCACATGTATGTAGAGAGGAGTGCATTGGAGAAGGATCAATTGCAGCCCCAATGTCTTAGGCCAGGCGCAACCTCCAGGGCTGAACGTTAAAGCCCATGCGGAAGTGCAAAAAAATCAGTTCATCGAGTGGCCGCTTGAGGCTGGTTGCAAAAGGGAGCAAGTCCCCATAGACCCCCATGTTAAAAAGCCCAACTTTACAGCATTATTAAACATGTTTACAGCCTGGTTCAAAAAACGGCTTTGGTCTCAATACTTTATTTCACTACTCATGACAACTGTATGGGGGTGATTTCTTTTCTTACTCGTTCGTTTCATTTTTATGAAGGTTTAAAATTCTGCATAATTAAGGGCGTTCCCGCTCTGAGTGACCGGCGGTAGCCTGGGCTAACTGGGAGTGGAGGGTTGGGGGGTAGGTCTCAACACGACACGACCCCCTACATCCATATGTGGAGTATCTGCGTGTGGGTGGAGTAAAGCTCATCCAGCATGGCGACGGTGGGCTCTGCCCACTTTGGGCTTTATTTTCGAGGGTCAGAATCCAATGGGTGACATCACGATGGGTTTGTCCATAGCATATACAGTCAATGGTCTTATGTCACAGGAAGCACCGGCAGCCATATTGATAATTTTTCATGACTTGCCTCATTTGACTAAAAGGCCCGCACCGACTGCCACTGGCATTTCCAATTCACTTTTGAGAAGTACAGGGGAAGACAGAGAGTGGAATGCAGCTCCAACACTGAGAAACCAGGCAATATGTGAATGTGAACACAGTGTGAATGGGAAAAGAGAGCAGCGATCAGTTAGCAATGCTAAAACCACAAAATGGATAAGGTTTAGAAATAAAAACTGAACCCAACTGAACCCTGAATCCCGCCATTACACAAACTGGCACAGAGTCAGTCGTTGCCCTCAGATGTTTTCGCATAACATTGTATGACAATTCCAACGTGCTCCTCAGTGCACAACATGGCAAAGTGAAAGATAAGGTTTCACAAACTACCACGTTGTCACCTTTGTGCATCTCAAAGGGTTTAATACTTCCCGTTGACATTACGAATGTGGTGACAAACGGTAAGCTATGATTGTTTGGGTATCAAGTCAAACTTTATGATAAGGATCCGTCACCGTTACTTCATATCGAATGATCCATTATTTAGTAAAATGGTTAGCTATAACCGACATATTTATACGTGTCATTTACTTGACATCATGTTTTGTTTTTTGTATGTTTTTGTGTTTTGGTTTTTGGTGCACAACAAACGGTCAGCAGAATCAGACATAATGAATTGATCGCAATGTACCTGAAGTTTGTGACTTCAGCATCGACCATTCTATTGAAGCGTCTACATCCTTTACATTTGAGTTATATCAAACGTGGTTGCACCCGACTGGGCAGGTAGTGGATAGTAATGAATATTATTTCTATATTTAATCAGTTCACCAAATTATCCAAAGCCTCCTGCAAGAGCTAATCCAAGATCCTTGTCATTAAGAAATGACACAGGAATCTTGCTTCTTGGCTGGTGGTGGTGGTGGTGAAGATATTGGTGAGAAACGGGCTGGTCGAGTTGGACTGCTTAAGAGATCCTGGGAAGAGGCAACGTTATGATGGTATAATGATGAGCTGGATTGGAATGACGCTGTGCTGGACTGATAACGATTGGGTGGATGTCAGTTTGTTTTGGGTTGATAGATTGGTATAATAAGTGATAACCGCGGTTTAGGTGCCACCGCTGGTTTAGGTGCCACCACTGGTTTAGGTGCTACCGGCGGTTTAGGTGCCACCACTGGTTTAGGTGCCACCACTAGTTTAGGTGCCACCGCTAGTGCCGCCGCTCGTTTACGTGCCAGCGCCAGCTGAGGTGCTGCCATTGATCTCAGTGCTAGTGAAGCACCGGAAATGCCAACAAGTGGGTGCATGGTCTTGTACTGCAGCAGGTACTCTGGGTAGATTTGGTGCTTCTCAAAAACCACATATATGGACGGAATCATCATGTCATTTACGCAGCTGTCGTAGAAGTTGATGCCACCACTATCTTTAGAAGGAGCTCGCCGGTAGTCGGGGGACCCCAAGGTGTAGTCTCCTACCAGCACCCGTGCGATGAACATGGACTTGACATCAGTGTCACCAGTGTAGCTGTGGGAGTATCTGGAATCTCGGGCAAAGTAACTACCTGGGTTTGGATATAGAAAGAGATGATTTTGACAGGCCAAGGTTGCAACAAATACCTTTGTCTTTGTCTTGCTGGAACAGACTCAACATGTAGTATATGGCCCTGATGAAGGCCACAGGTCCAAATTCATAGGTCTAAAAAAGTTGTTCCATATACTTCAAATGTTGCGAGAGTCGTGATCTTTACAGCACCATTTCCCAACAGTCTAAACTAGAGGTTGTTAAACTATCACTAAGTTAACAGCTGATGTATTATGAAAGCAGATGTTAGTACACCAACAAATCATTTTTCCAGCTTTAGAAGATGGTCCCATGCTTTTCTGTGAACTGACCTTTTTAAGTGACCATTTGTTGACTTCTACATGCTGCACCGTCCCATTAGAGCACTTTTGTAACTGAACACAACAGGTCATATTTTGTTTTCAGAGTAGATCGGAACGAGCATTTCACCTTTGCCAAAAGCCGTCCCGTGGCTCCCGCAGATTCTCCAGTCAAAGTTGGAGTGGCATATGGCGTCAACATATTTGGAGTCAGTGCCATGAAAAAGCTTTTTTTCTGCCACATTGCACCCACTGTTGTTGGTCTTCATCAAATTCTTCTGCCTTCAGTTTGGAGAAATAAATGAAAGGACTTAAATCAAGCTGGAAGATTTTAACAAGCTGTTGGCCATAAAACAGAACTGAACTGCATTTTCTCTATGCATTGATGTGATGCTACCTGTAGAGATACAGTTTCTGTGTTTTTGCATGATGGGGAAATATTTTTGGCAATTTTGACACTCCACCATGGGCAGAATCACCATGATCATGTTGTAGGGCATGTAAAAACATCTATGTTATCAGATTTATTCAGTATGCCACTAAACAGTTGTGTTTCAGTTTCTAATCCAAATGATTTGAGTCCAGATGATTAAATACTGTCCATGTAAACAGTAAATGAAAACCAAGTCGATGTAAACTACTTAAAAGCAAGCTGTGGATTAAGTTTCCAGACCGAACACATGAAAATCACATACATACCACTGAAAGACTTCCCAAAGAGCTTTGTTCTGAATCCTCTCAATCTTGACAACATCAAAGCCTCTCATGGTTTTACAGAAAAGAGACTCAGCCTCCTTAAATTCATCTGAGGTGCGGTGGAGGGAGATTCGCTGGAAAACATTTAACATTTTCAGTTGCAGTTACCAAAAAAAGTTGTTTTTGTGTTTTGTTTTTTTTTTTTTTTTTTTTTTGTTCTATTTTAGTCTAATGGAAGCGGCAAATACAAGTAGTTACAGATTTAATTCAAACAAAGCATATTGTTTACTGGTGATCTTCCAAGTGGAATCAACCAGAATTGTAAGGGACAAGGTGACAAATGTGAAGTTTATGAAGAAAAAGATTATTAAGTCTGAAGTTAGCATAAACTTGAAGCAGCATCATGTTTCCCGCTTTGGGGACATTGGAGCACTTCGTCCTTGTTGCTACTGGTTAACCAGCTCTGGAATGTCACCAAAGACACCAGATTTAAATTCATAATACCGCAAAATACAGACTGATTTATCTGAAGCCTGCTTAGCCTGAACTTGTTGGGCAAGGGCTTAAATGTAACAGACGTTAATTTATTTTAAAAAGTCTGCAGCTTTGCCTTGCAGCTTTAAGTTATAGACTAATACTCAATGAGTCAGCCATAAGCTATTTCTAAATGGAGGATAAAACATTAACCATCTCACATCACTTATAAAAGCAACAAATTCGTATTGATAAGAGAGTTTATCCTATAAGTCTATAAAATAAATTCAGATTTATTCTAAAAAAGAGAAATATCTTAATATGGAAATAACAAAAATATTTTGAAAGAACCAAATCAGTTCCCAAAACCTCAACTTAATGGAGGAGTAACTTTCCAGGAAGTTGGACTATGTATTAGGACACAGAAATAGAAACAGGTAATGACTGATTGATAGCAAGATTCTTTTCTTCCTGAACAGATTTGCCATATAAATATGATTACTTTGTAATCGAAGGTTCCATTACTTTTCATATTCATGATATTTTATGGAATGAATTATGTTTTCATTGATGCTATTTAATCAAGCTGTCTTTTCCTTACACGTACATAGGCTAATGGAAAGCTCACAGCATTAAAAAGTTATTATAAAGTCCCACGCTTTCAATGCATGTCGGAGGCAGAATAAGATGGTGATGCAAAAATTCTAATTCTATTCTCAGTGATAATTGAGGTTTATTCTTAATTATGATGAACACAGTATGTCTATTTATATCAAACATTAGTTAATGTTCGTTAACATTAACATTAGTTAATGTTTGATTGGAAGAACTTGTGGTTTTAATTTTCTTTTCATTTAGTGGTCTTTAGCTAGACTGCATTTGCCTTTGGTAGTTTCAATGAAATAATAAAAATGACAGAGAAAAGACAAACAATAAGCAAATATTTGTCTAAATGTACTTGTCGCAGTACCATTACTTAAGCTTTTACTTGTTTATGGATGTTCAGGTTGATGGTCATATAGATTCACAAAACTCAGGTTTAAGCATGAGTGTAAGTTAAAACGGCAGAGACTTTGAACTTTTAAATGATTACAGTGTGCTGTATTCACAATACCGAAAATCCTGTAGGAGGCAGCTGGTTCTTGTCCCAGTGGTCTGGTACAGGGGCAGACATTGACTGATTCAGGGGCCTTCTGCAGATACAAGTGGTGAGGTTGAGTTAGTTAGGTGGACACAAACACAAGCAACACCAACGTAACGTAGGGTCACTTCAGAAAGTATTCGGAGTCCTTTACATTTGGCTTACTTTACAGTCGTGTAGATTCAACAGATAATTGTAGATTGTATACAAAACATGACTGTGTTAGAAAAAAAAGAAAAAAAAAGACATACCTGACTCTCTTTGACTGGACGTCCGCAGCAGAGACGAATCGAGGCCGTCGACACACGACTCTCTTAGTGCCAAAGCGCTTGTTTGTTTGTATCATGTCTGAGGGAAACATTTTAATGTCAAATTTCAACAAAAAAAATAGAGATTTTTTTAAACTTTTATACGCAGAAGAGTGAAAATATAGAGAGGTCTTTGTTTACCTTGGAAACTTAGTGAATATGTCTGTGATCCAGCCTTGAACTCCACCACATCTTTATTGTTGTCCAGAAACTTATGCTCCAGCTGAGCACTGGTGATGTCTGCTTGTTTGTGTCCACCAATCTGTAGTTTTTAATTTTAACATGAATTTACACTGGTTTGTGGCCAAAGATCAACTAGTTGGTTTTGTAAAAAGGCAACTTGTAATAAAATCAGAAAACATAACATGTGTAACATAACCTTTTTCTCACTCCCCTCAGTTGGTTAGCTTACCTTAGATAAAACTGTAGAAAATTAACTAGCCTTCAATTGGCATCAAAATCAGCTTAACAATCTTCCCATTATAGTGAATCTGACTGTCTCTTTGGTTACTCAATCCTCAGACTTAGAGACTGTTGTGTGGCGTTGTGAAAAACAGGGAGTATGTAACTCTTGCTATCTTAGCATATAAGGAGTTGTTTTTCGCTTTGCTGCAGGTTGCTCACATATCACACTCTGATATTTCACACGTTGGAAATCAGCTAAAGCTGGTTTCGGCTACACATGGAAATCTACTGATTCATGAAAGGCAGCGCTCCTCCCTTTGTCTACGGGCGGAGCCTGGTTAGAATGGAATGTCTAACATCAGGACACTGTTAAAGCTTCCAAAGCTACCTCTCAAATCTCGTCTTAAACATCGACAGGCCAAAGGTTTTGTTCAATGTTCTGGACTCTCTATTAAACCCATGCACCACTGATCCCATTGTGCCATCACCTGCTCTCTGTAACGATTTTCTTGAATTCTTTGTCAACAAAATCTCTGCTCTGCGGTCAGTACCGCCGCATGATTTGTGCATAGATGGACTATCCTTTCCAAAATGTATAAAGATCCTGGGCTAAAGGAGAGGAACCTATCCTCCTTCGACAGTTTCAAATAAAAGTCTTAATCACTGATAATTGTTTTTCCTTAAAAGGTATTTCTCGCTGCCAACATCTATAGCCTCTAAACAGCTTGCTTTGCAGCCATTGTGTTGTAAGAGGCTAACTAAGTCTACCTGACCTGTATGACTACATCACTGTTACTCTTCTATACATCACCGTCATAAACCAAACAATGTATGTATGTATGTACTGTATGTACTGGGCCGTTCCTTTCAGGCATTTTTATTTCAATGGCAATACTGACTCCAGTTACTCACGTCTGATGCGTACAGGTTCCAATTTCCGAACTCATCCTGCCAGTACCAAACCCACTCAGTGGTGTGGATGAAGGTCGGCTCCACCAAAGAGTTAACGGTGGAGATTCGGCGTACTTGGTTAAATCCACAGGTCATGGTATCAAAATGCACAAGAGGGGTGCTGGTACTGAAGACAACAAAATGAGAATAATTCATGACCCTGAGACTAAAACAAAATTCATGTCTTTTTTCAAAAGAGGAATAAAAATTGTGTTCAACGGACTATGTGATAAACTGAAGTTATGGTGTCATATATCAATTTTCAAAAGAGCTCTGAAATGTAAGATGATTGATGATTGAAATGACATAGCTTGGATATTGTAGCAATTGACTGTGTTTTCCTAATCTGTTATGTATGTATATATATATATATATGTGTGTGTGTGTGTGTGTGTGTGTGTGTGTATGTATAATTAATATATATGTATATATATATTATCATATATATAATATATAATATATATATATATACATATATTTTATACATATATATATATATATATTATATGTGTGTGTGTGTGTGTGTGTGTGTGTTATATATATATATATATATATATATATATATATATATATATATACATATATATATATAAATCATCTGTATCAATCGCTGAATGTCAGTAATGAGTACCTGTAGGAGTTCTTGGGGTCACAGTATTCCTTCTCAATTGTCTCATTCTCAGCCAAGGCCGTCCACTTATCGCCCTCCTTCACCTCCCATCTGTATGGCATCTTGTCGTGAGCTTTAAAGCATTGTTCTGAGAACACCGGGGTCATTAAAATAAAACATCAGTCACACCTAATCAAACTCATTCAACAACCACATTCAGTAGATAAAATAAGTTCTGTCATTGATGATCTTTGTGACGATTTATTACTCACCTCCATGCTTACAGTGTCCTTTGATGAAGTACAAGCATATTTCTGTTTTGTCTAAAAGATACAAATAGTATAGTGGGAAAATGTTATATATAGTTCCTTCAGAGAGCGTTTTTTTGTCCCATTGAAGGTTTAACAGCTGTTGTAATTTACCTCTGACATGCCTTTGTCCTCTGTTTGGTCTTGTATCACTGTCGTTGGCATCAGCAGAACCTTCACCACTTTTCCTACCACTCTTGTCAGACCACCTCAAAGCCTCTTTATTTGCATAAACTGACTTAAGTGAGCGCAAGAGAGTGTCAGGCACGCCTTTGTCACGGAATGTTTTCAGCGGCTGTTGAGCAGAAAAATCATGGTTCCTGGAGCAGTTGCAGTCACGGCTTAAAAACTTCTCACAGACGTGGAGTCTGCTGCAGCTATTACCATCCTTACACCGGCCGAACTCTCCATCACCGTTGTTGTAATCATAGCATATCTGGTAGCGAGAGCATAAACAAGAGAAAGAATGGTAACAGCTAAAATGGAAGATATTTTGATGGCCCTGATTAAAACATAGCTTGTCTGATCTGTTTAGTTGGGTTACACTTAACCCTTGTGTCCTGTTGGTGCCAAAAGCAGCCACAAAGGGTCACTTTTGGCCAAAAATATATTTAATTTTAAAAATATTTTTAAAATGTGACTTCAAAATTTTCAGTAGGTCAATAATACACTGTGGGCAAATTTACTACCCTCTCTTACTGTTAGTGGCTGTTTTCAGTCACCAACTTTGACTGCTGTAAAAAATATATCAGATAGATATTTTTTGTTTGTTTTTGTTTTTTGTTAATATTAAACATACACCCAGGTACACACAGACACACACTAATGTGTGTGCCTGTGTGTCCGCATGTGTGCCTGCCCATTACATAGGTCTGTTTCTGCGTATGCACATAAGGATACAGCCAAAAAATCAACTACAACTACAGAGAGTCTACATATAGTGGTGTGAAAAGGTGTTCGGCCCATTCCTGATTCCTTAAATATTAGACAAAGGTAACACAAGTAAACACAAAATGCAGTTTTTAAATGAATTTCTTTTTTTTTATTATTAAGGGAAAAAATCCAAACCTACATGGCCCTATGCGAAGAAGCCTTGACCCTGTTAAAAGATAATCAAAATGATTTATCACATCTGAGTTCAGTTTCTATACACACACCCAGACCTTATTACTGCCACACCTGTTCTCAATCAAGAAACAAGAAATCACTTCAATAGGACCTGGCTGACAAAGCAAAGTAGACCAAAAGATTATCAGAAGCTAGATATTATGCTGGGACCAAACAAAGTCAGGAACAAATGAGAAAGAAAGTATTTAGATCTATCAGTCTGGAAAAGATTATAAAGCCATTTCTAAATCTTTGGGACTCCAGTGAACCACAGCGAGCGCCATTATCCACAAATGGTGAAAACCAAATGGTGGGACAGTAGTGAACCTTCCCAGGAGTGGCCGACCCACCACAATGACTCCAAGAGAGCAGTAACGACTCATCTAAGAGGTCAAAAAAGACAACATCCAAAGAACTGCAGGCCTCACTTGGCTCAGTTAAGATCAGTGTTCATGACTCCACCATAAGAAAGAGACTGGGCAGAAGTGTTCTGCATGGCAGAGTTCAAGACCAAAACCACTGCTGGGCAAAAAGAACAAAAAAGCTCATCTCTGTTTCGCCAGAAAACATTGTGATGATCCTCAAGACCAACAACCCAACAAAAAGACCTGAAGGAGAATGTCCGGCCATCTGTTGGTGACCACAAGCTGAACACACCAGCAAGTCCACCTCTGAATGGATGGAGACGAACTACATGAAGACTGTGGAGTGGCCTAGTCAAGTCAACTTAAGCACTTGTATGAAGTCCTGAAACTCCATATATCAAATACAGAAACAAGCCTATGTAACGGGAATGCACACATGGGGATACACACGGACACACACACACACACTAGTGCAAGTCTGTGTGTACTTGTACAGCTATCTTCCCGAGAACCCGTACTCATTAATACACGGGACGTGATCCCTTGTGCCATGATCTAAGGCAAAACTCCCTTAGAAGTCAGGTCCAACTGGACAACCAACCAGCAGACCAGTGGTCAGCTACTAACTATGTCAGAAACGAGATACAATTAGCCTAGGCACAGAAATAAAAAACACCAGCTAATTATCCTAGACACCAGCAGTCGGTAATAGAGATGATGGAATGCAACTACACTCAGACCAGGACATCTCATCCTTCTGCCTATGTCAGAAACGAGATACAATTAACCTAACCACAGAAATAAAAAACACCAGCTAATTAGCCTCGACACCAGCAGTAGGTAATAGAGATGATGGGAATGCAACTACACAGCGTCCCGGAGTCACCCCCCTCAATGCAGCCACCGCGCCACCATGTGACTTTCAACCGACAGATAATATTAATCTATCTACTACTGCTACCTAATGTTAGCACATAGCTAGACTTACCTTTAGCATGTTCCCCAGTTAGTGTGCTTCCTCCGTAGCCACAACCACTGGCTCGCTCGCTCCGCTGCCAGGGACATATTCTTTACGGCAAACCATCCATATACCATCAGATTGAGGACATTTGTGTGAAGTGAGGACATTTTGGCCGGTCGTCACTTTTTTTGCCTCTCTTTTTGGCTTTTTGGTTTAAAACTCAGTTTTAGGATAAAAGGTTACAATTAGGTTAGGGTTAGGTATTTAGTTGAGATGGCTGGGTTTGGGTAAGGGGCTAGGAAATGCATTATGCCAAAGAGAGTCTTCACAAAAATGGCCATACAAGAATGTGTGTGTATGTGTGTGTTTGTCTGTGTGTGTGGAAACACTCATGAACTCCATATATCAAATACAGTAGCTTTTTTTTTTTTTTTTTTTACAACAGGCCTATGTAATGGGTAAATGGTATTTGGTAATTAACACTACATTTGTCAAATTTCATCCCTTCTGAACAGGAAATATCATTGAGATTGTAAAATGCATTGTTATTTTGTGGTATGTTTGTGCGTTCAAAATATGGAGTTGTAATTGAAGTCAATGCTGCAAAAACAGCCACTAACAGTATGAGAGTTTTAATGAAAATTTGATGCTGTACAAAAACTAAATATGCATTTAACTCAATGATGTTACTAATCTTTGTCCAAGACTGTGATAAAAGGTACGAAATTTCCTGTTTCCAAAAACTTTTTATATGGAAAATATGTCATTTTGTGTTTATTTTTCCCCATGTCGGTGACTTTATATATATATATATATATATATATATATATATATATAGTAGTTTTGATTAACAGATTTATGCAACAAAAAAAAAAAACTGTTGAAAACTGTTGTTTATCTTATATTTTTTTTACAGCAGTCAAAGTTAGTGGTTGTAACAGCCAGTAACAGTGAGAGATGACATTTTTTTGGGCAGGACACACGGGTTAAGACACTCATTGTGTTATGATGTGCCTAACAAATGCATATATAAGAACTGACTTAAAATAAATGAAAAGAACCATAAATATGAAGCTGATGAATGTACTTTTAAAAGTTAAAGTTCTCAGTGCTGTCATACTTACAGAAGGAAGGAATGCTTTATTGCTCTGTAGCAGCAGTGTGCACAGTGCTCCCCTGCCCAGACTCTCCAATCCATGCTGTCTCAGTAGCTCTTGATTGTGGGCAGAGTTCAGCTCATGGGAGAAGTTGCAGCCTCTCCTGTTGTCAAGGAATCCACATACCATGGTTATGTTTTCAGCATAAAATTGCAGCACATTTAAATAACCTGAAATAACACATGATTAAATGCAAGGGGGTTTGGTCTTACATATACAAAGTCTGCATTTAAATAGTGAAACCTATGACCTATTATGTAGCTTTAACAAACAACACTTAATCGTTTAACACTCTGGGTGACTTCTCTGGTTAAAAGATAAAACTCAAATTTGTAAACTAAAGAGAAATTCAAATCAGCTTAGCACAGTCCAAAAAACACATTCTAAGCCCTATAAAGCTCACTATTAACAATAAAACATTATATGTGTTACAAAGTCATTATTACAAAGAATAGATGTGTACAAACAATTGAAATGAAAACTAAAAAACTAAACTCTTATTAGCGTTCTTTGGCGGCATCTTTGACAATAAGTGGTAATTGCAGGTGTGAGCTAGCTTGTGATTCTGACGGGGGTTGTCTCTATGTCTCTGTCTCCACAGACACCCACGACAGAGCACTAACTGCAAAATGAGCATTGTAGCACTTTCAAGACATAAAGTCGAATGAGAAAACACTGAACAAGTTAAAATAAATAGAAATGAAACAAAACGGACAAATTCCCAGCTGTACATTATAGATTTGGACTTTGCAATGCAATGCAATGTCAGTCTCTTAGTGTGTAGATAAGAACTAGCAAATTATCTTAGATTAGCAATTACACTGAGATAAAACGTAAAATTTCAGTGAATAACAAATACGTTGTGTTGAAAGTGACAGTGAGCTCTAGAGAGATTTGAGTTTCTTTGTCTTGACTGTGGACTGTCCTTTTATTTCCTTCCATAAGCTAACCTGCGGCTAGTGTTATCTTGACAATTATTTTAACATAAAGTAATCTTGACATTTAGATAAATCTATGCTTAAAACAACTACAACGACTACTTTTTGTCAAATAGTTAAATTAAGATCTAAATATGTATATGTTTGTCACAGGTTTGTTTTTCTGTGAGAGTCGCACATTAAGGTTAATGAGTAACTGAAATGTTCCGGTCGACCCAAAAACGCATCTCGTGTGTCAGGGCCTTTAAACTAAGTAACTAACTAAGTATGCATTCCACGCAATTACATTCAATTTAACTACAAATATGAAAAAAGAGAGAAAGTAGTGGCATTCGTTGAAAAACTAACTACAAAATAAAAACGTTTCATTTAAAAACAATGGATATCTACATAGTGTCTGTCCGAACCAACAACTGCTCACCCGACTTGAAGCAAATATGTTATTTATCTGGACTTAGTAAAATGACAAGTGCCGCTGAAGAGGAAGTTTTTGCACAGGTGTAGTCCACCGCATGACCCCGGGCACTCTCTGACCCAGCACAGCCTCAGACTCGTCCTGGCCACCACCCTTGGCTGTCCATTAGGACAACACAGAGCGAAATTCTTTGAGTTAGAAATGATATTCGACACACTGTCGGAATCTCCGGGGAAGAGATTGTATATCAAATCAGCGGTGTCAACAGCTCCTTGGAAATCCTCGCAAATTAACTTTAGCACTTGTGTCTCCATTGGACCTCCTCCAGAGTTTCCTTCCACCTGCGAAACAACACGACTATATTCAGTTGCAGGCTCTGCAGTGGGGAAGGAGGATGATTAGCTGTCAATACTGACGATTGGAAACTGAAACTCAACATTTTAAACCAGGGTCATTGCTGTAACGCTGCGTTTCTACGCTTGGGGGCGTCAGAATGCAGGCGCTGCATCAATAGAGAGAAGAAGCGAATGCATGGCACGGGAATATAAAAATAATCTCTCTCTACCCAACTTAAAATAAAAAATACTGAACATCAATATGATAAAGAAATGTCAGTTTAAATACAAAGATAATGAGTTACTGCAATGGTCAAGATGCATCCCACCGTAACTGATGTTTGAATCAAGTTGTTTTGATGGAAATGGCTTCATCCAAAAGACAATCTGTGTAATAGTTAAATCAATTTCAAGCCACATCACAGTTATTTTGGGAAGTTGGACGCAGCACATCAAACTGTACATTAATCACTGCCTCCTGGGTACATTCTGTGCTTCTGTGGATGGGAGGAAATACCTTTCCACACCAGCAGGTGGCAGCAGTTTGACTGTCCATAAAAAGGTTGATCAGCTGTTCTTGAGTTTCATACAGACCAGATAGTCACTGTGAAAATATGTGTGTATCGGAATGTTGACGTGAGATAATAAATGACAGGAGCCTTCATTGTTTTTCCTCCTGTATGTTTTTATTCACTTACATTTTTTTTCTCACGCTTCCGTTTGTCAGTCAGAGTCATTTTTATCACCAACAGATTTAACATTGACTTGGTGTTATGGCACAGTGAGGATGTTGAGATTCAGTCAAGCCATCAAATCAAAACAGATGGTTAAAAGAGACCAGGCCAACTTTCCCACCCAGACCCGTTCTTTGTTTTGGGAAATTGGTCTGGAGTACCTCTGCTGGGAACTGATTATAGTCTAGTGACAACCTACCAGGCTAGTCGCATCGTTTCAGCTGGCAAAGTCTCAATCAGAAACCACAGACAGCATAAGCATGGACAGCGGAACTGGTCCTCAAAAGTGAGGCCAAAGCAAGTAGAGCTCCCCCTGGTGTCTGGCTGCAGTATAGGTCATAAGCTCCACCTCTTCCATGTTAATGGGTGGGACATGGGTAGAAATAAAACATTAAAAAACATAACGTAATTTTTCCTGCCATTTTAGGTAGTTAATATAACACTCATGCATGTTCAAGCGCCATTTTTTGTGGATAAGTTATGTTTTTGTTATTTGACCCTATAGAAACAGGATATAACATAATGGCGACCACCAGGTCCCATGTCAACCGCTCCTTAAAGTCGTAAGAGTTGTAAAAAAAAAAAAATGTTAAGAAATAAGTACAGTGTATAATTCAACATTTCTCTGTAACTGGTGGAGGTAGAGCAGAGCGCAGTATTAATTAAACAAAAAGGAAGGAGGAAGTGTGATCGGATCATCAATATCGCAGGTTCCTTGTGATCGTGTCTGGCAGACTCTTACTCCTAAGTCCCAAGATGGCACTGCCCATGTCAGTTTGGCCAATGGAAGGAAGTATTGAAACATTGTCCGTATTTATACAGTCTACGACTGAATCACGCCCAATAATGACGGATGTATCGCCTCCTCTCACGTTAGACACTGTCCTTTAACCTCCAGTTTATATAAAAATGTTGACTGACACAGCTTTATATAGCCTATATATGTGCATATGTATATACATAAGCATACTTATTTTCTCATTCCATATTCCTGCTGCTTCCTGCCTTGTTTGTTTGTAATATATCTTTTTGTATATCCTTATATTTTATTCTTTAGTCCACCCATATGTGCACTGTGTGCACTGTCCGTGATGCTGAATGTCTCAGCTGCTGTTAACAATGAGAATTTCCCCCATTGTGGGGTGAATAAAGGCATATCTCATCTTATCTTTAATACTTCTTCCACCGTAGCACTTATGTGGGTCTACAAAAACCGAACGCCTTGGACATACACACTAAAATAAATAAAAAATTGGGACCTTCATGGAGAACTGGGCTCAGCTGAAGGGCCCCTATATGGTAATAATAATAACAGATCCCTATTTTTACACCTCATCATTCATCCTTCCTAAGTGTAGATTTGTACATATCCAAACCTTTTTGCTCATTTATTCTCATATTATTTTATTTTATCTATCTTACAGCCATGTTTTTTATTTTACTAGTGCTTTTCAGGAATGTTTTTCTGTGCCACTGAGCTATTTAAACCACTTCAATAAAGTCTACCCAAGTCTAAGGCTGAAGAATGCAGCCCACTGTGAGGCTGCACTGACTACACTGTCTTATATGATAAGTTATGCAAATACTTGGTTTCTTCTCAAACTATTGTGAAATATTTCACAGCGGGCAGCCTATTATGAGCTAATGCATCACAAGGACTTCCTTAAGGTGCTCCTTTTACACTTTGACTGAGGCTGGGATGACTAATTACAGCGAGGCGGTTTAGGGTGTTGTGTAACCGCATTTTGTTTCTTCTTCTTTGCATTAAGCTGTGATTTAAAAAAAAAAAAAAAAAAAAAGGAATAGAAAAGGAAGGCGAAAAAGCAGTCAGTCTGTGTTGGTTCATGCAACCAACGCGCGGCGACGCGTTGCGATTTCCTGCTTCGGGTTTCCCTTTAAAAGGGGGCAAGGCTCAATGCTGGGAATTCACGTCATTTCGCCGTTTTACACACATCCAGATCAATGAGAGAGAGAGAGCGAGTCTCTCTCTCCGCGCTCGCTCTCTCGCTCGCTCTCTCGCTCGCGCTCTCTCTCTCTCTCTCTTCCAGGAAGGGATTATTAACCAGCGCGCTGCCGACATGTGAAGGGAAAACACACGCAGACAAAAGAAGTTTTCACACCGACAGCCACGCTATGGAGCCGGCCAGCAGATAGAGAACAGAGAGAGAAAGACAGGGAGACTAGGGAGGGGGGAGAAAAAAAAGAAGAAGCGGGCTACATGAAAAAGACAACTTCTCCCACAGCACCGAGCCGATCCGCCGCGGAGCTTCTGCCGCCGCAGCCGTGCGGGCTTCTTCTTCTTCTGCCTCTCTAGGAGATAAGGAGGAAAACAGGGGGCAACGCACGACGGAAAAGTGGAAGGAGAGAAGTTAACGGGAGATCATGTCCGAATCCTCCTCCGTTGCGACCAAGGTAACGCTATATTTTTTATTTTATTTATTTTTTTCGCCTCGCGTGCCCCTCAGAGGGACGCTTTCCAGCGTCAGGTTTTGCTTGTTTTGTTTTTGTTTTTTTTCTGTTTTGTTGTTGGCCGCGGTGTCGCCTCCGGTGTGTAAGCAGGCGGTAGCGCCATTCAGCTGAGGCGCGTTTGTTTTGCTGGTCATCTGTTGCTCGCGGCTTTGAGTTCGCCTCCACTCCGGTGATGATGATGAGCAGAAGAAGAAGAAGAAGAAAGAGGAGGAGGAGGATGAGGAGGAGGAGAAAAAGAAGAAGTCGTGACTGTCTGCGACTGCTTCGTTTACCGACCACAAAGTGATCAAAGCCGCGCCGTAACCTACACACAGACTACAAATCTATCAAAAGCTTTAATGAGACGGTGGATACAATGTGGATTTAAAGCTGATGAACTCCCCGTGTCTGGAGTATTATTACGGGACTGCCATTGAAACAGATGTAAATATGTTATCCAATTTGCGAATTATACGGCCAAAAAAAAAAAAAAAACGTAATCGACGACTAATCCTCCCATCGATTAATTAAGCAAAATCGACCAAAACATTTCCTGAATCTCGGTTAAATTGCGATTTTTCCCCCCGTGCATCTGTATATAAAATTGTCAGATGACCACTTAAGCAAAACAACTTAAAGCCCCTTTGTGGTGGGTAGGTTTGACTTCTACAATCTTAATGATCCATTCATTAATCAGTAATGAAAATAATCCATAGCCAAGGAAAAGGATCTGGTAATGATCATCACTAGCTTGCAGGCAGGGACAACGAGCAGATTCATATTCATTTTCAACTTTTTTTTTCCTTCTTTAACCACAACACAAATAGTCACAATGTTTCACAAACACATGGATTTTCTGTGTTAGTGTTCGTTGAATGTTTTTGAACTGCTGGTCAGACGAGACATTTGAATACGCATTCTTGGGTCCTGGAATTCGTGGCAAGCATTTCTTTCTTGACATTTCCTTAGTCAAAAAGACAGGTTAATCATTATCTGCGGCCCTAATTGGGGCATATAATTATAGCAATATTATTTGGGATGTGAAGGTCAGCTTGAAATAGCTGGAAGCGTGGCAAGCTGTTCGGTGACTGAAAGTGAAATACGGAGTTTTGTTTATGAGGGACGTCTGCTCATTACCGAGTCTGATGTAAGTGCACGATTTGCAGGGGAATGGCCAGCGCTTCACTCTGAGAAGTTTTTTAGCGGAGAGAAGGCGAGAGCCCGCGACTCGTCCTCACCTTTGCACCGCAGCCCAGTTCTGTCAAAAATCACTTTCCCTTTCCTGCGCTCGTCTTCATCACGAGCTCCGTCCTGCCCGTCGCCTCCCCACAAAAAAAAACTGACCCAGCCGGAGCCTCGCGACGAGACAGCCAGCTGAATTTTTAGAAAGTGGACGTCAAGGCAGGGGAGAGAAGCCTTCGCCTCTGAGAGGAGGAAATAGAAGACTGAAAGATTATTGCTCGGCTTCCACAGGAAATTCCTGGTGCGTTAAGCTGGTGTGCGGGTCGGTGACAGCGGGCTGACGCTAAAAAAAATAAGAAAAATAAAAAAATAAATGAATCTCCATTTCCTCAAGAAACGTAGATGGTTTCACGCTCTGCTTTCGTTCGCAGAAGAGAAAACCAGTCTAAAAATGATGAACGCAAACTGGAAAACCTCACACCTTAACCTAGATTTGCTGCGCGGCTGAACGCTGGCAGCATCTCAGAGAGGCCTGCAGCAAAAACAGCAGCTTTTGTCATAGAAGCACTAATTTGATTAACTGTCTGAATTCATGACATGTTTAAATTCCTGGTTTGGTCGGACCAAATGCAAAGAAGCCGAATTCAGACCAGCCGAAACCGTTTGTGCAACTTAATATATCATTAAAAGACGAAGCTCCGTTTACCGCGTAATTCCAAAGGTTTTCCACGCGGACGCCACCGTTTCTAAAATATCTGCGTGACTTTCCATCACTTGTGCATTCAGTTATTTTAATTATTGGCTAATCGAGTGATTATCCATTAACGGTGCGTATAAAACGTGAGGAATGATTAAAAAGGGGCCGAGCGTGACATCTTGCAGTTTCCCTTTTCGCCTGGCAAACGATCCAGATGTTAACGAACAGGCAGATTGAGTGACCTGTTTCCGCCCCCGCGCCAGCTGATTAATCCAGAACCGAACAAAGGAAAGTAACGTTCCCTTTTTGACTTGGCGAGTAAGAAGTGAAAAACCAAAAAGAAGAGAAACGACCTACGGTTTCGGTCGCGCCGTGAACTGAAGGTGACCCGCGGATTTTCTGGCATTTTTTAAAAGCGCGACAAACGCGAGCAATGAAACGGAGATCTGCGAATACATGTGAGTCGTGACATGTTGGCTGCTCGCGGATTATGTGGCTAGTGCCGATGACTGGACCAGCAAAACCTCAGCAATAAACCCGAGTACGCATGAATTCTTCCGTCGGTTTCTCGAGCTAAAACAAATGTGCTTGCTAATTCTCAGATTAGTTTTATGTACCATTGTTCATGTGACACTTGAACGGTTGTTTTTTTCCTGATTAAATGATTGGCCGAGTAAATCCAGCTCAGCCATAACAGTTTGTTTAGCAGTGCATTGCTTAGTTAAGGTTGTAGCACTGCACAGGAACACACGGGCTAAAGCACACGAATGAATGAATCTTGTACATGTGAGCCTCCTGAAGGCCCTCGGACCCGTTTATTAGAATGTCACGCTCAATCTGTGTTTGCCGTGGTCGCGGGAGCACGGCGAGAGGTGAGGCGAGGCGAGCCTTGCGTGGGGCTGTTTGGGTTCAGGGCCGGTGCGTTGTGGAGCTTTGTGAGCCATGCTTTGTGTCTCTGTGTCTATTCATAGCAGGAGAGGAGCTCTTTCAGTCCTTCCGCGAACCCGCTGCCAAACTCCACTTCCTCCCCCGTCCATGCTCCCGCCGCGAGGCCAGCCAGCCGAATGGAGGACGAGCCTGCCAGGATGCCTGCGCACCTGCGTGAGTCACACACACTCGCACACTCGCACACTCGCGCAGATGACCAGCGACTCCCACACACATCGATCAGCCGCTCAATCCAACGGGACACATTGATTTTTTTGTCAGTGTTTTTAGCTTCTTTGCATGTAAATGTTTCTGCTTGGCTTAAGTGGCGATCTGGGAAATCGCATTTTTTTTTTTTCTTTTTCTTTATTTGGTCTCATCCCAAAAACTACCTGTCAGTCAAGCTCTGAGGGGGCGGGACAATGAAATTTCCTTTCGATATTCAAATTGTGCTTCTTCTGCTGTAGATGTCAGGCAGGTAAGAACAATCTGATAGAGAGAGCAAAAGAGAGAATAAAAACACACACACACACACACACACACACACACACACACACACACACACACACACACCATTATCGCTGCATGAGTGCAGGCCCGGTCATGCTGTACCTCTTAGCTGGAAGGCGTCGAGGCAGATCTCAGGTCAGACTTCTGAATGGCTTCCACCGGACCGGAACTGACAGACCCACTGCACTGGAATCGCTAACGGTTACACAGCAGCCAGGTACACATAATGCGGAGCAGAGAGCAGACGGGGGTAGAAGAGGAAGAGGAGGAGGAAGAAGGTGCTAGGGAACAAGATGCTGAGGAAGCGTATGTCTGGGGCGCAAGGACACACACGGAGGAAGAACAGATGCTCATATTCATCCGTTTCTGCACGTTTTCCTCCTCAAGGATTAGATTTCCATTTAGCCACTTCACTGTGCGAGATATTTACATATCTTTTGAACGTTGAACTGGAGGCGTCCTTGGACAAGCTTGAATACAGTTAGTAGCTTGTATAACTGAATGATTGGAGAGGTAGAGGCAATTAAATGTTCTCTGTTATGGAATATAACTAGGTATGAGCTCCGCTGGCCAGCTCTTAAAACGGTTTTTATTGGTTTAAATACATGATTGCCGAACAGTCTCCCGCTGAAAAGAACCTGTTAGGATTAGTTTCGTGGGCACGTTTTCTCCTGCAAAGTTATGGATGAAGCTGCAGATGCTGGGGCTGATGCAAAAAGGTAGCAACCCGCAAGGCTAATCCAAGTAATGGGGAAAAAAAATATATAAAAAAATATACTTTTTTTCCATTTACGCATGCAAAGAAAATTTTATGAGCAACCTTGTGTCTTTAAAGGTGCCCGATGGAGTTTTTGACCACTTGGAGCTTTTAAATTTTGTGTTTTGTTCATATCACAAACAAATATGAGCAAGCACATCCACTCAAACCACATTCTGCCCGTTTGGTTTCGTTTTTTGTGTTGATTGAGCCGTGGTGGCAGCGGTGTGTTGACAAAGGCCAGATAGACGACGACTGCCAGCGAGCAAACAGCGATGTGAATGCGGCCGCATTTAAATGTATTTGATTTGCAATTGGTTTATGAGGAAGAGGCGGATAAATCGCTGTGCAATGATTGTTCTTCTTTAGTCTGGGGAAAGTGAATTTGTCTCTATTGTTTGTTCCCAATGGAAGGTTCACAGGGCACTTTTTAATTTTAGGCGCTGGTTTCGTAGGCTTGGACTTGTCGTGTGGTCGTCTTTAATAAAAGACGGTCGCTTTAAATCATCAGAAGAATTCAGACTGTAGAAATACAACGGGCAGATTTTCCCACCTTGTTCACATCAGTGCAAACAAACCTCAAGTTTGCTTTAGTTGCGCAGCATTTGACTATATACCTGAGTTAAATGTAGAGAGAGGAGAAGTGAGAAACAATCTAAAAGTGAACTAGTAAGGGAGAAATAAGCGCAATTTTACTAAAACTGTGCTTTTATAATAGACATGTTACAGAACGAGTGCCTGGAGCACATGCTAAGGAGACCGTGGCAAGAAAAAACTCCACCGAATCAGCTCATGTGGTTGCTGAAATATGTCTGGGAAGATAAAATGAAGCAACAGGGCGATATTCACATCTGTATGGGACTTGGGTTCGGTCGCATTTACTTACTCACCGCTGCTTACCCAATCACAGAGGAGGCGGGATTGGAGCGGCGCCAAGAGATAGGCTCACAGTTCAAGGATGAACCCGGGGCGGCTTCACCCATGCGCCCGTCAATGTTTAACCAGCTTATTTTGTTTTCGCCAGCGAGCGCTCGGGACGGGGCGCCGGGTCGGGGGGTGGGTGCCGCGCCGCGCCGGGCCCGGGCCCGGGCCCAGGCCCAGGCCCCGCGCAGGCCGAGGCTGGATGAGGCGCGCAGGAAACTCCCTCAGCCCACTTCCTCTTTTGCATTGTTGCAGAAAAAGGAAGAACGCTCAACAGGTCCGCGTCGAGTTTCCTGTCGAGTAAACTGATGGGTCAGTTAACATCCGCAGACACGTGGAAGTCCCACTTTGTTTTAATCAGATGTCAAACACAGTTCCCTCGGGCGGACTCGGCGCTCACACATGTGCAGGTCGGGAAAATGTCTCGGGTCTTTTTTTTTTTCGTTCTTTGGTGTTTAGCTTACGGCTGCAGCTGGGGGAGATCCACTCTCCTCTGCTCTCCTCTCCTCAGACAGACGGCGACATGTCTCTGTCACGCAGTCCTGAAACACCTCCGCTCGCCTCCCCCCCTCCCCGTACTATCTAAACACACGTGCTGGCAAACAAGCTGTCCATTAACCCCCACACTCAGAGTGAGATTTGTCCTGAGGGGGAGAGAGGGAGGAAGAGAGAGAGAGAGAGAGAGAGCGAGGGGGAGGAGGAGAGGGGTGGGCAGAAAGAAAAAGAATGAGGGAGGAAATTGCAGTGTGGGCAGAAATCCGCCTTCTCCATTTCCTGGGGAGGAAGTGGATTAGATCGGGGAGAGTTGCAGCCTGCTCCTCACACTAAAGAATGCTAGCAGGCTCAGAGTTTAACCCTCGCAGCCAGTCATCACTGCAACGCACCGCAAACTCTAAACTACCGAGGCTACGTCTGCCCTTCTCTAATCACTCACTCCCGAAAATATCATTCAATCATTTTGTTTTTGGGTGTTTTTTTTTTTTTTTCGCTCCAGCCTGTTTTTAGGAGTCACGAGTGCAGTGGGAACACCTCAGAGTGTGCGTGGTTAAACTGTTACCAAGCCCCGTGTGTTACTACATTTGAGATAAGGAACGAGATAGTGCGAGGTTTTATTCATTCTGACATGTGCTCGAGCTATAAATAATAAATAAAGAATAAAGCCATAAAAGCAACGAATACATGCCATGTGTGTCCACGCGATCAAGCAGATCTAGGAAATGAGAATTCGATTTTACGTGGAATCGTTTTCGACCGCATTTAAAACATTCACAGCGCTCCTAGTTACTCCTAGTAACCTCAAGATAAAAAAAACTTAACTATTGCACCAACCAAATTAGATTAACAGATTTAGGCATGCTGGGAGGCGGATTTTGTTAAGCCATGCTAGCCCTCTCCCCTGGTTTCCAGTCTTTATGCTAAGCTAACGTTCTCCTAACTGAAGCTTTGTATTCAGCACAAAGACATGAACGTTGTTTTTATTCTTCTTATACTTTTTGGTGAAATCACATTGTGTGTATTTTTCTAAATCTCAAAACATACATCTCAACGGTATTTATTGTGGCGTTGCCATGTTTTTAGAGCAGAAACTGTTCGCTCGTAGAGAAGATGAAAAATTAGTTTGATTATTTCTATTATTAATTTATGTCCTTTTCACTTCCTTGTCCCGGCCCATCTTTGTCTCATGCGGGTGATTTAGAACTCCTCCAACTCCTATTGCTCATGTCATCTTTATGAGATGCATAAGATAAAGATTAAAGCTGTGCAAGTTCTTTTTTTTTTTTTTAATGAATAAGTGAATAGTTTTGCTTCTGTCACTCAGAAACATATTTAATCATATGACAGATTTAAAGTGAGATGGCTCAGGTCTGGTTGAGTAAAGCTGATGATATTAACTTGGGCTGGACTAATTGGTTATTTAGGAAAACATCTATATTAGTAGCTTTCCAGTAATCACTTCAAAACAAAAATGTTGTATTGAAGCATGTACGAACTAACTATTTGGACTTTATCTTAAGAAAGCAACTTCAAGAAACAGACAAAGCCATAAATGATCCATTTCATCTCAGTGTGGATTTCTGAAATCCACCCAATTTGTTGGAGTTTTATTGAATCGCCTACGTTCTCCCGGCGTGACGCAAGTAAAGGCTGGTCAGTGAGAAAACGGTGAATTATTTAAAGAGCTACATCACAAGGCTATTGTTTTTTTTTTGTTTTTGTTTTTTTTACAATAAACATGCGTGAAGTACAAAAGAAAAGAACAGTGGCTGCGACTGTAGAAATATCTTCCTGGATGATTAAAAAATCTATGTCCATGGAAACAAGACTAGCTGGTTTCCTTGGCTCGTGTGTGTGTGTGTGTGCGCGTGCATGCGCTCACAGCTGGGTTTGCACTATGCATGCTTGTACGAGTGGGTGGATGAGTGTGAGTGCCTTTGTACAAAGCTTGCCAGAGGTAGTGTAGGTGTATGCTGTATGTGTGTAAGAGTAAGTGTGTTACCGTACATGACTTCACCCCCCCACCACCACCAGCTTCCTTTGGTGTCTCTCTCCCTGCCTTTGTGGTGTATTATCCGTTTTACTGTTGGGGGGGTGGGGGGGGGTTACAAAGTATGTGTGTGTATTTGTGCACGTCGTGTGTGTGTTTGGTCTTTCTGAGGGGAAATTTCCTGCCCCTGGAAGCAGCTCTTGTCCTCAGGAATTTCCTGAGTGGGCAGACGGCGCTTCCTGAATAAATGTTGTTGTTGTTGTTGTGTGTGTGCATGCGTGCGTGTCTGTGTGTGTGTGTTTTAAGTCTCTTTTCTCCTCTGAAAGGGAAACTGTTTTCACATGGCAGTGAGTGAGCTGAGCGCAGCCCCCTCCTCTTCCTGTACGCGACACACTCCGTATGGTGTTTCTAATGGGGGGGGTGGTGGTGGGGCGGCTATACTCAAAATATCACAATGAACGACGCTTGTGTGACGCACTGATGTTGTGTTGATTTAAGGCTTTCAGAGGAAAAGTCACAAAAGCTAAAATGAGCCACAAAATTCCTTGTGATAAATGTCCACTTAATGAAATTCTTTATCACCACATGGTTTAGTAGCTCCTTTCTACCACACAAGCATTCATTATTACACAGAATAAGATGTTACAATCCCTTGTGCCAAGTTCGGAGGCGAAACATCTGAAAAACTGAAAAACCGACCAGCAGGCTAGCAGTCAGCTACCGACTAGCAACAAACAAGAAAACACCAGCAAACTAGCCTAGCCAACAGCAGTACATTGGGATTTTCAAGTGGGCATCTCCCTTGACCCGGTGTATTGTTAAGTTAGGCCCACGACACTTGAAGAAGGCTCAACAGTCAGTGTGTTTACATGCATGTGAAAAAAAACTAATTATTGCCTTAATCGGACTATAACAGGAGAACTTAAGTGCATGTAAACACATTACTCCGTTTAAAATTGGAGTTCTCATTATCCGATTGAGACACCCAGATAATGCGTTTGGAATCGGAGTTTTTATCGGATAATGCGTGTGCACATGCTCCACCACCACTACGCTGGCGTGTGACCCCGGAACAAAAAAGCCGACGTCCAAGAAAGCTGATCGCAGAAGAAGAAGAGTACGGAGCTGTCTTAGGGATAGCGCGGATTTTACCTGCATCAGAAGTAGCGTGAACATTACGTACAAGATTAAAAAAAAATTGAAATCGGAAAGTATTAACGTGGTATTATCCCGCTGAAAAGACACGTATCGCCATCTAGTGTGGAAGAGGAGAACAGTTATTTGATTTTCTTACGCAGCATGTAAACCGGGACAAGGACTGTAGTAAGAAAGTCGAATTTTGAGCATAGCTCGATTAAGCTCTGCATGTAAACGCACTGAGTGAGTTCCAGTGTCCTGGAGTCACCCCCCTCCAGGCTGCCACCACACAAATGTGTGACTTTCAACCGAGAGATTAGCTTAGCCCTACTACAAACTACTAAAACCACTCGGCTAGCCTTTCCTTTAACATGCTCCCCAGCTAGGATGTTTCCTCCTCAGCCACAGCCACTCACTTGCCCCTCTGATCTCTCTCGTGAATGTCCAGCTTGAACAGGAGAGCAATGGTGGATTTTGCCACAAACCTATGGCAACCCACCTCCACCGGCCACACACAGGCCCTCCACCCTCACTGCTCAGCTTCTGCTGCCATCTCTGCATATCTAGCTCTCTTGCACTCATTAGCCCTTCCAACTCTGCCTTGCCACGGGATAGCAAGCTTGATAAAATACACTACTTTCTCTACTTCTGACCACAACAACAGGTCCGGTCGCAGTCAGGTGCTAACTATCTGCGCTTGGTAGCTTGGTATCATGTTCATGCCTAAACATTGCTGCATTCACAGTACTGGTGAAAAGGCAACAGGCTACACACCATTTTTTAAGTGAAGCTGGCAATACAAAGCTGAAAACTGGCGCTCGAGCTGTGTCGTTGCACCGCAAATCGTTTTTTTTTCCAGCATCGTCAAATCACGTGTGTTTGTTTTATTGATTTTTAAACAGAATGACAACACAAAAATGTTAATTTAACACCGACTCACCAACAATGCCAGACACATGTTGAACATAGCGTACTCCAACTCCCCTTTACTTATTACTGACTAAAGTCTCTTTTAGGGTAATGTTGGACATAGATGCCGTAACCTAACCATGTAGCCTATGCCGGTGCGAGCCATTTATACTTGTGCGCTCGTCTGTCTGGCTCAGTCTGTAACAACGCAAAACGCTAGTTGGCGGCAAGTCTCTGTCGGGTACATTTTTGTTTCTACTTCCTGCTTCACTTCCAACAATGGCGAAACTTTGGCCAAAGATGACCCATACAAATGTTTGGATCTCCGAACCTCCTCAGTTAACCTTTCCTTGATGTGTTCCATCCTTATTGATCCAAAACAATCAATTCACAAATTGCAGAGATGGAGAAACATGCAGAAACACTAAAGCAGAAATACACTAATACCAAGCGGACCAATCACAGCTCTTGCGGTCTGTGTAGGCATCAAATTGACGTAGAAGTCTAAATCGCCTATAACGATATCAGTTATTTACTATATGCAAATCTCTGGACGGTGGCTGGGAAAGCAAACTCTTTTTGTTTGTTTTGCCTTTATTATTAGAAATGATGGATTTTTTTTCCTGCAATTAATTTGAATCTTTTACCCCTATGTATTGCTTTTGGCACTGACCTGTATATTTTGACTATGCACAACAACAAAAGGAGGCATAAAAACACAAAGGGAACACTCACCTGAAAAGATGGAGACACATGGAGACAGAGAAGGTTTGACTTCAATTGTCAGTGAGGCTCCTTCAGCAGGAAATCAGCGAGCAGGGCTTATATAATATTAAAGGATATAAATTAGTCAACATTTTTCTAATATTATTTTTTCATGAGTTGTATAATGTTATATTTATTTACATAAATTACTCGTGCTGCTTTCAGGAGAAGCAGGCATAATGCAAACTGCTGCAAAAAAAAGCAGCTTCCACTTTGCATTAGATGTAATCGCTTAAGTGTTGCACTGCATTAAATACTGACTTCCCATTGTCCATGTGGAAAGAAGAAAAAGAGCATAGGCTGCTTACAAGGTGTATGTGCGTGTTCCAGACAAGCAGGGGCCTTTTGATTTAGTTAACAAATGTCTTTGAAGCCGGTGCACTTAAAAAAAAAAAAAAAAGGAGAGAGAGGTAGAGAAGAGAGAGAGAGAGAGAGAGCAGGAGGGGGGAAAAAATAGCTCCCGAACAAAAGCAAGAGTGGCAGTTGACGCTGGATTCAGGAACTAACTTACAAGAGCTGGCTTGCTCCAGCGCTCAACAACAAACTATCAAAAACAGGTCGCGCTACTTCCTGGCCATAAAGGCTTAGTGTGACTGATGAACTGTTTTATGTTTGTTTTGACTGGATGAAGTCCAGCTTTGCCGGACGGGGACAGGCACGTGCATGCCGGTGGAGGAAGTAGACAACGAATATGAGAGGAGGAGGGGGGGAGGGGGAAGGGGGGGGGGGGGTGTTGTCCTGAAAGTAAAAGTGTGCATGTATATGCAGAGGTGGTGGAGGTGGATTTTCCCCTGCCGCACCCACCTGACAGGGAGTGCAGAGAGAGACGCACACACAAAGCAAAGGGAGGTGAACAGTGTGTGAGTACTAGCTGAGGAAATGTGCGGCGCTCTCATACCCACATGTCCCTGAGTCAGGGTGTCAGAAGGTCACTAGCAAGCCTCCTCCTCTTTCCTCCTCCTCCTTCCTCCTTCCTCCTCCTCTGTCTGGAGGAAGAAAAAAAAAAAAAAATTCTTTATTGAGATAGCGAGACCAATATCCGCCTACTTCTGCTTTGAGAGAAAAGGCAAACATTTACTGAAGAACTGAGTGACTAAGGAGCTCCAAGTTTTAAGAGCAAAGTCCCAGCTTTGCAGATGAAGCCAAGTTGCTTCTCGTTTGGTTTATTTAGTTACAGTTCACCCAGGTCACGCCAAGCCGAAATTCTCCGTCTGAGATGTTTGTGCATCACTTGGGTCTTGATGTATATTTAGACTGTTGAAAGTCAAGAGTTTCTGACAGAAAATAAAATCTCCACTAACTTTCAGATCCCAGTATGACTCAAAATACAGCGCGAAGCAATTTGGTTCCAGTTTTACATATACAGTGAAAGGAAGCACTCCACTCAGAAATGAACTAGAAAGACACTAGAAATACGAGGACACATTCACTCAGCTGCTGATTGGATGCAAACGCAAAAAGCAAAAATGTGTAGAGAACCTTTCACACATGGATATTATGGTTGGAAATGACAGTTGCAAACACAAGTTAAATTTACACCTGACATTTATTCCTTTCGCTGCTAAATTTGGATTTAGTTCTGTGCTCGTGATTCATTTTGCAATTGGAAATGTAACTGAAATCGATCTTGCTACTCTGATGTAAAGACATAATGCTTTTATTCAGTGGCTATTTAAGTTAATCAAATTTAATGACTAATCAAATACCAAATCAGTAGACACTTATCTGAAAACGGATCTGGAAAGAGTAGATGTATTCAGCACACCCACAGCCAAAGTAAACTACATGGAAGCAAGGCAGATTTGTTTTCAAATGAAGATGGAAAATGCTTCGTCTTTACTCAAACATTCCATCTTGAAAAGTTCGTGTTTTCTTATAAAAACAGTGAGATTAATCCTATCACTGTTAACTAGCTTCCCTATAGTTGTGATCTACACACTAATACTATTGAGAAAATACTAGTACTACTTATTAAAATCATTGAGCTGTGGTTTGTAGGCAAAAACAATATATTAGCATGTTGATGCTAACATTATAAGCTAAATATGAATGAATGTTAACTCTACCACAAAAAAATAACAAATGTAATTGTGCCCTAAATCTTGACATACTAGTATTAATTTTAAAGCTACACACAGATAAATTTACTAGGTTACCAGCTATGTGGTTAGTTTCCCTAAACATTTAGCCGCATGTTAACATTAAAGTTCAATGGGAAAAAAGGATACCATAAAGCTATCTGTTTAGCTAACTCTACTGTCCTAAGTCTATACTGTACGGTTAACTATACCTTGGAAAATTTACTTGTATCTGTTCTTGTGCTGACACTGACATTTTATATAAAAATTGCATAAAGTGAAATACGTGCTAGCTAGGCAGTGCCAACGTTGTAATGCTAGCGTCTTCTAAAATAAGTCCCAGTTCACTAGCCTACCTAATTAATTCTGTGTGCTGTGGTTCTTCACAGCACATAAGGTTCCTAAGCCACACAGCTGCATACTGCATTGCTTCATAATTAACTAACCAAAAATACAACTGTCTGTACTATACTTAAATCTGCCAAGTAAAAAGAGTGAAAATATACTAGTTATAGCTTGGTAGCAAAGCGACTCAACCTCACCCAAAACGACTCCGTGACAAAACGATTAGTTCCCAGTCAGAAACTGTCAGAAAGAAACACTTTTTGACTTTTCTGGCACAGCTGTTGGTGAGGGGTTACAGTTCAAAGTCATTTTTTAATCAGTCGAGAATCAATAAGCAGTTATGAAAGTTTTCAGCAGGGTGTGAAAAACAGTCAGCGACGTGAGTGTCGGTTGAATGTGCGGCGCTGGACTGGGATTCTGGACGGGATCTTGCTGCTTCGCAGCGGGACGGACCTCATTAACTTGTCTGGCTGAGAGGGGAAGTTAAAGGCTTCTGTACCGCAACAACGAAACAAGATACCAGTGATCTCATCCTCCCCTTCCCTTCATTCATCCCAAGCGCTTATGAGTTGCCTTGGCAACTTGTGCACTCTGTGTGCGCGCGCGCGTGTGTGTGTTAGCGAGCATAAGCGGGGGCCTGAGAAACCACAGAGTGAAAATTATGTGTCATCAGAGAGGATTAGGAGCCCACGGTTTAGTCAAGGGTTTGGGTTCCTGCTGCCGTGCTTGAGGGTTTTATTCAATGTAAACACACACATACTCAGAAACACACATGTATGTTCGCTCTCGTGAACACTGTGAACCTGAGATGCATTCACGAAAAGGCAGGCTCACAAATTGATTCGCTTCCCGCAACCTGCCACAAAACTGTAACGGATTCTCCGACAGAAAGCGAGTAGGAAGGACGCATGTGTCAGCGCCGAATGGTCCGTGTGAACGTGACGAAGGAAGAGAGGGTCAGGTCGGAAGGTGCGCTCTCTGTCCGCGCCATCCACTTCCTCACCTCTACGTGAGCAAAGGATGTTTGCGCCCTTCAGGTTTTAGAATCAGCACCTGGCGACATCTGACAGATACGAGATGTATAACGAGATTCTGAAATTGCAACACGGACGTGAATCAGAAACGAGCCCCGCTGACAAGACGCCAAAACGAAGCGTTAACTGGAACTCGAATGGATTTCTGTAGAACCCCTGCGTTCGTCATGCACCGTCTTAGAGCTTCCTCCTTTTCATGACGTCAGTTCGGTGACGGGTTTCTGTTTTGCTGCGTTTCGTACAGTCGAGCCACTTTTCCCAAGGACTTCCTTGTGCCAGTCATGCATGCATCGCCTTGTGTGCGCACACTGATTCAAGGTTGGCGTTCCGCAAAGGCGTGAACTAGTTATATATTTATATAAAACAAAAGGCGACTGAGCTCGCTCGTTACATTTCACTTCTAATCCATGTGACTTCCTCCGTTCTGAGTTTTAGAAATACCGTGAACCGGGGGAGTATCTTCAAAGACACGTAGGCTCGAGTCAAAGGAAATGATGACTTGTGACTTTACCTGGATTCGTCTGCCTCGAGACTGTGCTGCCAGAAGACTTGGGTTAAGACAAAAGGCACCATACATCAGTCAGCCAGCTCATGTGAATTAGGTGAATGTAATGTTGACTTTGGCATCGTTGCTCCTCAGAGGGAAGTACCTGGCACTCCATAGCCGCAAAGTGATGAAAGGGGGAAGTAGACACTGGGCCCATATGTGGATACTGGGGAGGAGTTTTGACTCTGAATGAACATGCTGAACCAGTGGCAGCGTCAGACCTCGCCTCAGTGGTTTATGTACTTTGTTTCCTTATCATACAGAATCGGTTCAAATGGCCAGAAAAATGGAGCGGTAATTCAAGACTTAGAAATATGTCCTGCTCTGGGAACTCGGCACTGGCTTAGTATCTGTTTCCCTTCCTGTTTCCCTTTCCTTCCTCTTTTTACATCTTTGTTTTGTCCTCCTGCTCTTGCTGCTTTACATGATCTTCCTTCATTTGTTGTCACGTCTTGTGACACACACCCACCGCTGCCGCTCTCACCACTCTTTCCTTTCCGTTTCCACTCCTCCTCTTTTTTTTTTTTTTTCTTCCCTCCTCTGCCTTGCTGCTGTCTGTTAATAACCCTCCCAGCGCTGCTCTCTAACCTTACCGCAGGAAGTTTCCTGTGCTGAAACGGAGCCCACGCTGGATTGCTTCCTGCCAAAGTACGTTGTGGGACACGTTTGTTTGGGCCCCCCTTCTTCCTCCTCCTCCTCCTCCCTTCTGCTCCTCTTGTTGCTTCCTCCTTGGGGCTCTGTGCAGATGGCTGAGGCCGGCAGACCGGATCTTGGAGGGTTTTTGGCAGAGCAGCACCTCTCTCCAGCCTTGGAGAGAGCATACCGCAGCCGTGACCTCGCGACCCGGGCTGCACTGCTGCCCGCCTCGGCCTCGCCGCTCTCACAAGTCAGCCGCGAGAGACGGACGTGCAGCTGGTGCATGGAGTGCAGATGGCAGCTTGATTCAATATTGATAGAAAGTCAGTGAGTCAGTCAGGTCGTAGTGTTCCGGTGAATCGCCATCCCATGTAGTCTAGTAAATGTTTCTTGTACCATCTACAAAGGAGACATTTCAGCAGTTTAGATCAGGGGTCTTCAATGCCCCAAACTGATGGAGAGATTAAGTAGGGACCCCCTACCAACTATATATATGAGGAGTGTATAAAAAATGTCTAATCAACCAAAGATTTTCCAACCTCCGCAGTCACGGCCCACCTCTTAAAGACCTATGAATTAGATAATAAATTTTCTGGCCTTATTTTGAACGGTTCTCTCATTATTGAGAAAATCACCCATAAACTTTCACTCCTTGAAAGGAGGACTGACACATTTACTCACAGCATACTACTCATACCGCTGGCTAGAGGAGATGTGGCCTAGCTATTATTTCGGAAATGAGAGGAAATCCAGTGAGAAAGCAAGACAAAATATAGTTCCTTATCTGCCCACCACTGGTTCCTGTGGTTATGAAACACCTGTCCCATTCCCTGACACTTTCTTAGGATGTCGGTTGACAAGCTGAGGGTCAGAGCTTAACGGACTGCGGGCCGCGCTCCAGATAACCTCGGCCTTCCCAGGCCTAGCGCCGATGCTCATGTCACTATCTGAATAAAGAGGACTGGAAGGGAAGAGAAGAAATGGGAAGCTGACAATCTAGACAGGGTTTCATTTTATATTGATTGCTCTCTGTGAAAACTTCCTTTGTTTGACGGGCGGGGGGGGGAGCGAAAAGAGGGGAGGGGAGGGCTGAAAGCGAGCACAAGGTTCCTATTACTTGTGTGACAGTGACATTGGCGGCCAAAGATAACAGCTGTCCGACTCCCAGAGGAAGTGTTTGAGGCCGGCCGATAAAGCGAGACGTAAGAAATGAGCGGCTGTGCTCCGCGTGGGTGTTATGGATGTTCTGAGCGGAGCCATACACCGTTGCAAATATGCTCATATGTGTACGTATGCACGCGAAACTCGAAAGAAAAAAAAAAAAAACAGAGAGCGAGGTGATCCTGAGTCATACTGTAAATCGTCGGGTTTCACCAAGAGCACGGGCTGTAATGATGAGGTGGCAGTATCTGTGTTGACTGGAATACAGAAGTGTCATTGTGTTATGCTAAATATATTCATCCTGTTAATGTCAGACAATATCAACAACATCTGTGTGGGAAGGTTTCAGATAGGACCTAACAACAAACCTCAGTGTTCGGAGCCAAGGAATAACGGTGGGATGATATTTAAATGAATCTCGTTAAAAAAATAAAGTACTCTCAAAGAAAGATGGAGTGTTCTGGCAATATCTAGCAAAAATGTAGGATAGCTTCACGTTTTTGTAGTTAATTTGGTTATTAGGGTTGCAGTGAAGTGGCCTTACGTATTAATACAGATACAGATATTTGGAAACCAATAGATGCTCACCATTTAAAGCCCTTCCATGTTAGCTTTACGATTGAGCAAAGCTAGTTGCGATGGTAAAGTTAGCTTAGCACTTATATTCCACTACGTTCATTGTTTTCTGGGTAATAAGTTTCAAACTTTAAAAACTGCATTATTGACTCATATACCTACCTACTTATCCTGCTAACTATTTGATTTGCTAGCAGAAACACTTCAGGTAATGCTAGCTTCTTCCAAAATGGCTCCCAATTCTGCGACAAAAATACTAATATTAAAAATTGTACATCATAAACAGGCAGTCAAACACGACTGTTTGTTACATCGTTCATAAATGACCAAACCCAGCTATCAAGTATAGAACAAAAGAGTCGTAACGTAATAGCTTGACGGCAAAGCGACATAACCTCCTCCATAATCGGTCTGTTTTGACTTTCTTCTTTCCGTTTTGGTTTTCGTAACTTGTAATTTAACGACAACACGTGAATCAATATATTTTTGGAAGCGTTAAGTTTCTCTGTTTGGCTAGCTAGCTTAGCTTGTGTATCTGCAATGCTAGGTGACAAAAGTGTAAAATGTCATATAGCAGAATGTAGACTGCGATTGTAGTTTAAGGACTATTAAGACAATTTAGTTGTTTTTAGTCAGCTTTTAGACAGTAATTTTGATTATTTGTAGCTGAACCCTATAAGAGTCTTGTAGCATGTAGCGTTGGCTGTTCCCATTGGTGTGAAGTTAGCTTAAGGGAAGCTACAAAAGTTGTCTTCCAGCGTCCTAAATGCCCCCAAACGAATTGTATTCATGCTGCAATTCCTATTTTTGGTTGATTTTTTTTTTTTTTTTTTAAGCATTCTACTAGCAAACCCACAAGAAAAAGCTGTTGACAGGTGTTCAGCTCCAGCGGGATTAGTGCCGCCTCTTCTGAAAAACGTTTCAATAGTGAAGTGAGCTTTCTCCGTTTCCACCGTCTTCTCTGTTCTTTCTCCGCTGCCTCTAAATGCTCGTTGGTCACCAGTGCAGATGTTTTGCACGCCTGTTCCCACGGCAGTGAAAGAAACATTTCAGAGAATGTGTGTTGGAGGGGGTGGGGGACATGCTGTCATCCCATTTTTTTCTCTGCGCTCTTTTCCCTCCGTGCGCCCTCGTCCTTTTTATACACAAACTAATAAACTGTCCGTCTTCTGATGTGCCTGTCTGGAGTTCAGAGAGCAAAGAGCGGAACAGATCATGACAGATCAAATAAAAACTCTGACCGTCTTCCTCCTGTATCCTCCCTACCTTTTTATCACTGGGATTCATTCTGTATTCTTCTCATCTCCTAATCTTTTATTCTAACCTCTTCTCCCCTTCTGACTCTGCCTCCTCCTTCATCTTTTTTTTTTCTTTATCTCCGCTGCCGTTCCCGTAATCACTCCCTCCTTTTGGCTTTTATCTCCACTTCCTCAATTTTTTTTTTTTTATCTCCCTGCCGTTCCTAATATCCTCTTGGCTTTATCTCCACTTCCTCAATATCCGTTTTACTGCCTCTGCCTCCTTCCTTCCTCTCCCCCCCTTCCCCTCCCTCTTTCCTCCCTAACACCCCCTTCCTGCCTTTCCTTCTTTCTTCCCTCCTCCCTCTCAACCTCCATCTGTCTGCTTCTTCTTCACTGAGCTCATTTTTTTTTCCTTTTCTTTTCCCTTCACCTACATTTTGTTGCCTTTTTGTTTTTTTTTTTAGCAAAAATGATCTAAACTCCCTTTCCCCTCTCCCCCTGCATATCCTTCCAGGTTTGCCGCCAGTCTTTTGGAGCAGGGAGGACGTGGCCCAGTGGTTGCGATGGGCCGAGAAGGAGTTCGCCCTCCGGCCAATCACCAGTGGCTCTTTCCAGATGAACGGCAAAGCCCTGCTGCTGCTCACCAAGGAGGACTTCCGCTACCGATCCCCTCACTCCGGTACTCCTCTTTTTATATTACTTGGCTCGGAGGCGCATTCCAGGCCTGGAAAACTGGAGGCATCAGTGTAATGTTTTACAAATGAGTCACTTGAGTTGATTGCGTTCTGTATTTTTGTAGTTAAACTGGAGCAGGACCCAGACTGGAAAACAAGATTTACTAACTAGGAAGGAAGAGCAATTGTCATGGAAACACTAGACTAGCTGGGGAAATGTTATGGAAAACTGTGCCTAGAAGCTCCTTCTCTAAGGGAAAAACTGACATCAACCATCAGAAAAGAAAAAAAAAAAGGACACAGATGAGAGTAATGCTTGATGAATGCATCCCTGACCACATTTAGTCTCGAAATATTTAACACTGCGACGACTGATTTGCCACGTTTTGTCATTTAGACCGACGTTGGGTTTTATTGGCACATAAAAACCGGCGCGTCTTCAAAATCAATGTGTTTACAGAAAAGCTATGCCATTTAAAAATCAATAAAGTCAGCTGGAGCGGAGAAGGGAAGGTGACAGTGGAGGGAGGCAGCAGTTAAAGCGAGGCTGCTGGGGGAGGAAGTAGGAGACGGTTGATCAGGAAGTACAAAGCAACCTCAACTGTCGCCCCGGCAACGCCAGCGGCCAGGCGCATAAAAATAAAACCGAACGAAAAAGAGCAAACCGTCTCCCCCCCCGCCCCCCGATAGTTTTGGATTTCTGTCTGAAACACAAAACCGGATCTGATGACGGTTTGTAGCAGCTTCGAAATGTTACACGGTTCACAGTCGGTCAGGGCTGAAGTCAGAAGTGGGAGACGGGGCTCAGGATGACGGGCATATGACTGATCAAAGGAGGGATCGGCATAGCGTGTAAAAAATCAAAATATTTTGCAGTTTCGGTTATAGCAGGTCAAGCAACGTGAGAGATGTACAGAGGACAAAAAGTAGCTAATCAATTCAATTCTGGTAATTAATCTAAATAACAGCAAACCATAATTTTTTCATTATTTTGTTTATTCATGTCTACTTTTAATTTATGTTTTTATTTCTGTGCTTGTGCATTTATTTGGTGGCTGTAGGCTGGTCTGCCTTGCTAATTGTGTGTAGAGCTAAGCTAACTGCTGATAGATGCTAGCTGTAAAACATTTATTTTTTTCTGGCCAGTTTTTATTTCTGTTGTGATCAATTATATTTATTTATTTACACTTTCATGTGTCCATCAACTCTCAGACGCTGCGTGCGTAGATTTAAAAAGGACTAATCGAGGCACTATTAATCCTCCGTACAACTGAGGAGTAAATGCACCGAAGTAAAAGCTGTTCCCTTCAGTTCAGCGTATGTAGTATTACCAGTCGGTCTGCCCCGATGAATGACATTACACGCCGAGAAGAAGAAGAAGTGTGTTGAATGCGTCGAAAGTGTTGAATAAGAAGTGTGAAAATATCTGGAAAATGTGACTGATCGTCACCGGTTGTTGTGCTATTGGTTGCAGTTATGGGTTCACTTTATCAGCGGCATCAGAAATTTGGTGACTCTGTCCATCCTAAAATGAGTCGTCAACTGAAAAAACATTGGCTGGATGAACAGACAAACACTTAGGGGGCTTCTGTGTCCCACAATGGAAGAAATATTTCCTCTACACGATTGTGTGGGTGCATTTGTACGAGTCTATAGAGTTTGCCATAATTAGTGATTTGATGTGTGCCCAACACTCTTAGTTGGTGGACCCGCTCTTTGTAAGGGAGAAGGTTTGGTTCTTGTAAGCCAGCTGTTTTTTGAGGTGTGCGTTAGAGACAGAAATAAAGAAAAGGTGTCTGCTCCATTGCAGCTGGGTGACATAATCGTTAACGGTGAATTGAAATAACAGACAATGTTTTTTTTCCCTGGAAAGCCTAAGCCTGTCTTCCAGTAATCAGTCCGTTAAGCTCCATTACGGCGGCGTGTTTAGACTTGACTATATTTTAATAGGCAACTGTAAAGATAAAGGAGGAGTTTCGGGTATGCCAAACACTCGTATTTCAACGTCCAAGCACTTGGGATTCACTGTGATAAACACACTATTTTGCGTGGACGCTGTCGACGCTCTACATCGGGAACATATTTGTAAGGACAGAATCAAAGCAAACACCAGGAAGCAGGAATCTCCCCCGTATGAAAGTCAATGCCACAGTACCAGAAACTGAGAACTGAAAAGGGTGTGTGTGTGTTTGTTTGTGTGCGCTTGTTCACCATGACTTCCTTTATGAGAATCATTTCCTTGTTATGGTAAGTCTGTAACAAAGGCCCGGCAGTAACCCGCGATGGCAGTCTTAATTAAAATCAGATGTGCTGTCATTGATTTGTGAACCACGTAAATGTTTCGTTGCGCCAGGAGCCGAGCCGATCCTCTCGGTGTCGAGGCCAAACGCACACCTGTAAATTATTCAGTGAACTTCCTGCTCAAACTTTGTGCCCGGCGTCCCCGCTACTGTGTAACTACTTTCACAGCACCGGGTTCATATCGTGCAATGGCCTTTTACATGCGCTGTTTTCCGCTACAAAACCTGCGGTGCAACGAAAATTCAGAAAACGTGTAGTTCTCATCGCAACTACAACTGATTCAGTGTAATCCATTATCTTATTCTGCGGAAGGGAGTTATGACTGTACTCTCATCATCGCGGTGTAGATGTTTTTCTAGAAACAAATGAATCTTGATTTGGTAAGTCAGCGCGTTCTCCGGCCGCCCCTCCGTAACTATTCTTCCATTATTGCTCAAGCTCCCTGCTGCCTGGAACGCACAGGGAAGGAGAAGTAGGAGCAACCCGATTCTTCGGATGACGCCAGTGCCAATTCCCTATTTTTTTCTGTAGGCGCAAGACGCCTCTCTGATCTGACCTGACCTCTGACCTTTGCATCTCCGCAGGGGACGTCCTGTATGAGCTGCTGCAGCACATCCTGAAGCAGAGGAAGTCGCATGTGTTTTACCCGTCGACGTACTTCCCTGGGAACTCCTTCCACTCGCTGCCTGAGAGCGCTGTGCCGCACCTGAAGCTCGAAGGTCAGCCCAGTGATGAGGATTTTGGATGCGCAGATCGATCATTGATCCAGCGTATTCGCTGCCTAAATAAATTCTATTGGTTGTTGATAAGAATAAGAATCTTCAAATTAATATACAGTACACATTCAACCCAAAAAATCTCCTTCAAACATTTCTTTTCTTGCACCATTTCAGCTGTATGAATGATACCATGACAACAAAGTAGAGTCGAAGACAAGTACAAAATGAAACAGAAGATGTCTCCAAATAATGGATGTTATGTACAATTGTCAGGGTACAATATTAAATCATCTATATTAAAAGGAGACTTTGACATTAGTCATCGAATTTAGTCTAAATTAGCTTGCTAGGTAATTAGCCATTAAGATAATCTGCTTCATAAAGTAAGTAAATAACTTCCTTAGGGCGAAGAGCATACACTAATTTACACTGTTAGCTTTTATGCTGTTAACTTACTCATGGAAATTTGAAAAAACAAGTCCTGTGCAAATCCGTAAAAACCACAGCTATCTACAACAAGTTATCTAGTTATGTTAGCTTGTAAGTTAGGCTAATTTGAGCATATAATACCAGATTTCATCAAGCATATACATATATGAGTCAGATGTAGTTTTGTTAAAATAATAGCCTATCCTTTTGACGTTTAGATTATCCTGACAGGGTCCTTTCCTTTATAGCAGAGGTCTTCAACATTTTTGTATATGTTGGATTCATTTGAACGTGTATTGGAGAAATTTAAACTCGTGGGTGAAAATTAAAAAAATATATAAATAAAAAATGTCTAATCAACCAAAGACCCCGCTGCAGTACATCTGCAGACCTCGTAGGGGTCACGGACCCCCTGTTGAAGACCGATGCTTTATAGTATGAGTCCATGAGCCATTCATAGAAAAGTCAGTAGCAGAGCTACCTTCTGTAATTAGCCAAGTTCTCAGAACGTCAACATTAGAAATAAGGAAGACATGAACTGCCAGGGGCAATAATCTGAGCCCGTCTCTCCTTTCCTAGAAGCTCACGTGTTTTCTTATCTCTCTTGTTTGCTGTGATCAAGGAAGTAATGATCATCTTCAGTGAAATACCTGAGCCTGTCGTCTGCCACACAACCACAATCAGATGAGCTGGGGCGATACTTTAAGCCACTTCAAATGTTGACAGTAAAACCTGCTCCACAAGGAAACGCAGCTTCATGTGCATGCCACAGACTGCTGGCTGAGTGACTGATTTCCTGGTCATTGCTAATGTCTTCCTTGTTTTGGCTCATTGTAGATACAATCACTTTACTTTGAGATGAAAGACTTGAAGCAGAAAAAATTAAAACTGCTTCTCATAAAGAACTTTAACCGAAGCTGATCAGAAACGACGTGATCGCAAACTTAAGAGCTTAAGTGTAGGATGTTAGTGACACCTAGTGGCTCTTTCACATAAAGCCAGGAATTTAAATTCCTTCCTTGAAGTAGCAGATAAATTATACACGGAAGATATTTCCGAGACTAAAAATATGACAACAACGTCATGCTTTGTTGTTCCTAGTTTCTGTTTAAACTGGTTTGATGTGTCAACGATGACTAAACAAAACAACATGTGAGGTTTAAATGCAAGACCTAACACCTTTTAAAAACTTTCACTACTAGTTGTTATGGAGTGTCGACTCCAGAGATCTAGTTACTTTCGGCGTTCACTCTTCTCATCGGCTGCCAGTATCGCCTTCAGAGCCAGTATTTATTTTGTCCTTGGTACTTAGACACAGCCAAAACAAAATAAAAACAGCACCAGAAGACAAAAACGGCCGAAAACCATGTTGACTGGTTCAAGGCACAGAAAAACAAGAACATGTCGGACAAAAAACAACCAATAACACAATAAGAATAACCCAAAAAAAGGTTCACATCACAGATCTACTGGCGACATGCAGCAACTTGCAGGCAGTTGAAGTGATTTGGGCTGAACACACACACACACACACACACACATTTCTAAAAAAAACTATTTTCATTCTTCTGACTATTTTTGAAAGTGATGTAGCAGGTGAGAGTCCTATGAATTTATGTGAAACTGCAAAATGTATTCATTGCATAATGCGTCCCCAGAAACGGTACGGCGGGCACCGCGTGCTTCAGAGCCCATCCCCCAGCACCCGCCGACCATCGAACTGCGACACCGCCCCCGCTCCCCCCACCACACCACCCCGCGGCGATCCCCCACTGAGGCAAACCACTCTCGCTCCGCCAACGACGACTCCCTCCAGACCTTCTCTCAGCTGCCCGACAGCAACCACCACCTGTCGGAGGAAATGTACCCCCTGTCGGTGTCCCCGGCTGCGCCCAACGGGCGCTGCGCGACGCCCCGGGAGGCCCCCTGCCCGGGCAGCCCCGGGGGCCAGGAGGCGGGTCCTCCTCGCGTCATTCAGCTCATGCCCAGCACCATCATGAACCCTCTGCTCCTCAGCCCGATGAGGAGCGGAGGGGTCGCCGGCTTGGACTTCAGGCACAGCCGCGGCGGAGCCTCGGCTCAGGCGACGCTGGAGAACGGACGCGAGGTGAAAGTTCACGGACACCATCATCAGCTGGCCCAGCAGCAGCAGCAGCAGCAGCAGCACATGCTGCAGCAACATGAGGATCCGCTCTACAGGAACCACGTCATCATGCCTGTGTCTCCTCCAGAGGAGCAGCAAATGCCTATTGGGCGGATAGCAGGTAAGACTCGTGAGGCCGCATGAGGCGTCATCTTTAGCACCACGTGAGCTGATATCCAGAGGCAGCCGGAGTAATACACCGTGTATTATGTTTAAAACATTCTCATCCTAGCTTTCTGTCCTTCGATGCTGCCTTGTAACAGAACCGTTGAATGAGATTTTCACAGCCTTACACCAGCTCACTCTGTTTTCTCCGCTGGGCCCCTCACAGACTGCAGGCTGCTCTGGGACTACGTGTACCAGCTCCTGTCAGACAGCAGGTACGAGAACTACATCCGCTGGGAGGATCCGGAGAGTAAAGTCTTCCGCATCATGGACCCCAACGGCCTGGCCAGGCTCTGGGGCAATCACAAGGTAAACACACACACTCAGTTGGTTCTCCAGGTGTTTTTTTTTTACTTTATTATCTTCGGTCTGGCTGCAGGTGGCTCAGTGAGCAATAAAAAAAGACTGAGGCTGTCATTTCAACAATATCAAATATTACTCAGAAGATGATAGGAAACAGGAAAAGTTTTTACTCCTAGTGACAGAGAAATGGCTCCCAGCCTATTGTGAGCACTGGTTTTCAGCAAAAATGCTCCAATTTGTGCAAAATTTGCACCAAGAAAGAGAAGGGTTAGCAACAAGCTAGTTAGCAGTTAGCGGAGAGGGAGCCATATATTTTTCGCAACGACTGACAGACATAACCACCACCAAACAAAAATAAATAAATAAAGTTTTGTGTCAGTAGCTTGATTATGCTGCCCCCAAGTGCCCAAAAAGCGTCATTTCTATTGGTTTATTTTTTAAGTTTGAAAGCTGCTACCTGGGTCTTTTATGTTAACATCTCTTCAGATTATTGTGTAATATGAACCAATTGATGCACTGTCACATTGCTACTACTAATGACTCTTGTGCTCCTTCATCTCTTACAGAACAGAACCAATATGACGTACGAGAAGATGTCGCGAGCACTGAGACACTACTACAAACTGAACATTATCAGGAAAGAGCCTGGACAAAGACTTCTCTTCAGGTGGGTCTTATTAAATATGCCCAACATTTCCTTTCATTCATTCCTAAATCATTTCCTTCCTTGAATTACAGACCACACTAAAGAAAACAATGACATAACGATTTACAAGTTGTCCTGTGTTGCCACGTTCTTCAGGTTCATGAAAACCCCGGACGAGATAATGAACGGACAGACGGAGCGGCTGGAGCGGCTGGAGTCCGACATAGACGAACAAATCTACATCAAAGAGGAGTGCTGAGGAACTCTGGGGAGAGAGTCCATGAACTACTTAATACTACTACTACTACAGCCGCTGATGCCTTTCAGAAGCAGCTAGAAAAATCGATGTTGAATACGGAGCGCGCCTACACTCGTACTCGTACCGTCGCTACAGAGGAGGGACATGAAACGTGATCCCTTCCAACTTCGCCTTAGGATGATATTTCCCCGACATGAAAAGAAAACAAACTGTTGCTTTGATTCTTCTGGTGGACAGAGCCGAGAGGACGTTTTAAATGTTCCTTCTTTATTTTTATTTTTTTTTCCTCCTCCAAAAGCCAATCACTTTGTTCTTATGTCACTTTTCTGATTTCCTTTTTGTCTCCTCACATGCATTATACTATGGAATTTTGCTGTTTGTACAAAGAAAATTGGGCGTGTGTGTGTGTGTGTGACAGGAATGTTTTCACCATGAAATAAAACATTTTGGATCAAGCTGTGCGCTCATTTTCTGTTTTGAGAAACGGGAGTCATCCGGTAAGTTGTGTACATCGAATCTCCACATGGGGGCACTAGTGGACAACTTTTGATGAGAGGATTTACCATGTAGGTGTTTGCTGCATTTCTACGGTTCACAGAACATGCAGCAAACCTCTCTGATTAAGGTGTGTTAACAGAACAGAACATTAATATAGTCAAACTTGAGAATTTTTTTTTTTTGTGGCACTTTTTATGTCTTGATGGGAAGTCGTCTGTGAGTGGCCTGTTTTACTTATAATCCATGACTTTTGCATGACAGTTCCTGTTTGTCTGGCTTTCAAAAAAAAGAGAACATTTCTGCCTAATTTTGTTTAAATACTCAGGGAAACTAAAACTGAGTGTTGCAACCTGATTTAGCCCTTTTTTCCATTTTCAAAGCATCAGTATACACATATACATCAGTGTAAATAAAGTCACACCTAATTTAATTATCAGAGCGGTATTAATGTGGAGGTGGGGACTGTGGCATTCAACTCTAATCATATCTGAATGGGCCACAAAGCCACGGGAGTAATCAGATTACTGTAACGCCATCACCAGTAGAGGTAGCGGCGGTGCGCTCTGGAGTCTCCATAAAAGTTAGTGCGCGCAGAGCGGAGCTGTCAGACTGGGAAGGGACGCGGCGGTGCAAAGACTGAAGTGATTGATCGGGATCCATCTTCATTTCTTTCTTTTTTTTAATATTATTTTTCACCAGCCGAACCACATTCATTTCTAAGCGCGTGATCCCACCCTCTGGGCGACTCTCGTTCCCCAAAGGCGCAACGACACGACTCAATTAAAGCTCCGCTGAGTCCGAGAGGTTTGTGGACTACACCGGAATAAATAAAAAGAGGCAGGAGCAGGTTTTGGATGCGGGGGACTCTCGTTGTTGGATGACATGCCCACGCTTTACTCTCAGAATACAACCAATCGCGTGTGATAAACCTGGGGAAAGAAGAAACCCTCAGCGCTCCCGATTTTTTTTTTTTAATCTATTTCTATTTTTTTTTTTTTTTTTTATTTCCTTTCGGTACTTCAGGACGCAAATGTCTCCACACCACAGGCACAACACTGGATTGTAGCAGCGGCCCCGCCAATGGTTTAAAAGGGCGTTAAGGTGCGGGAAGGGAGTGGGACAATTACAGGTAAGAGCCGCTCAGGGGGACAGTCGCGGTCATTTGTCAGTTTTTTGTATTTTTTTTTTTTTTTGTAGTGTGTGTGTGTGTGTGTGTTTTCTGAGGGAACTGGGAAAAGATTCTTACCGGCGGTCACGGGGGAAGCAGGGAAGCAGGGAAGCACTGGAGTCGCTGCAGGTGTTGGAGAGCATCAGTGGCGCGTCAATATTCAATCAAGGCTGAAACTATTAGCACGATAAGGATTGTAGGCCTGACACTCCAACCTTAATCCTTGCCTCATCTGTAACCCACTACTTTTTTATGAAAAATATAAAAAGTAATAATACATATATATATACATACATACATATATATATATATATATATATAGGGCAGCATCTACTGCATAAAAATGATTAATTATAATCTCTGAATTCTACCCAGTTAACTAGACAAATTAGAGCTGCTTTCCTTGGAGTCATACATATGTATACGCAGTCAGGGTCAGCAGGGATCAAGCTTTTAAGACAGTCTGGACCAGAGTCCGGAAAACACGAGATTCCGGTCTTAAGTCCGAGGTGTGCGAGATCTAATCAAAATCTTGCATTAGCCTGGGTATCAGGTGTCCACAGATTAGCAGGGGACATCGTCTGGGGTTGACCTGCCACGAGTCGACTCGTTTTAATAGCGATTTAGGAGCTTGACCTCCTGCGCCGAGCCTAATGCCAGCTCGCCTCCAGCAAATAATTTTTGAGCCCCTCTGATGATGAAACGCTGTGACACAGGGGCAGGAGGCTGATCCAGACTATCCCTCCTGCACCCGCTGCAACACACCGACGTAGTCTGGAGCTACTAAACTGAAGGAATTTGACACGCTGATATTTAGATATTTACGCTGGTGCCTGTGAATGTGCCTTAGAGGGATGATGTGGCCCCAGTAACCTTAAATAACACTTTTTTTAAAACATTTTTCTGTCATAGTCTTAAAAAAGAAATAGTGCGTATATATATGTGAGTAACTACACCTGTAGTCTAGCTGTATGAGCACAACTATTTTCTCTCAGACACTTATCCCACAACACTAGCACGTTCATTCTTTAAAGTCATCAGGATGCATTAAATATTTATATTTGATAATAGGAAGACTTCATAGGAATAGGATTAAGAGAGGAATGTATGTATATATGTATATAGCAAAGATCAACTAGAGCTAAAAGCAAAATAATAAAAAAAGTTCTTTAGTTTCTGGACTTCGGAGCATCCGCTTCCTCCTCTCTTACCTTTTCCTTGACCTTTAGTTTGACATCCCACATCCAGAAAATCTGACTCCACCTGCTGACCTTTAACCAATTAGAGCATTTCTGCCTTAAAAACTCGGTGTGAGGCCGACGTGAAAAGATGAAGCTGCAATTACTGTCGCCGGCTAATCCAATTCTACCTGTCTTGGTTCATCCTAAAGAAAGACTAACTACATACGAAGAACATGCTGTATCTGCTGGACTGATCCCAAAACATGAGTCCAGTAGTCCACTTAAAAACCGCAACGGTTTTCCCTTGTTGCGCTACTTTACAATTCTAGTCATTTTCAGAGGGAAATATTGCGCTTTTTATTAAATGGTCATCTTTTTAGCTCTACAGTGATACATCTGCTCTATTTACACACTAGCTTTTGATAAAGGACACTTTGGTACGTGGTCCACCGGCGACCATCGTCACTGCTACCTTCAAGTTAACCAAGCAAGAGGCTTAAAGGTCCACGACTTCAGCTTCGCACACACCAGAAAAGAGGTCTCATAGCTACTCTGGATAACTGACCATCATAAGTGAACATGATATAGTTCCAACCTGTTCACTGTAAAGGTGTAGGATCAATCTTTTTCTGCTAAATACTTGTGACACCAAAGTCCCAAAGTTACTACTTAATGTATAATTAATAGAAGCTTTCTACAGGAAAGCACTTGACTAAAGCATCTGTCACCACAGTGGTAGGCATGCAGAGAAGCACGTCACGGAATCATCTGGCAATTTCTGGCCACTCTCTAGCAGCCAATATGTACTTCCCTTAGAGAGGAAGTGGCAGAAGCGGCTCCTCCGCGGCAAACTATCGGGGAGACCCGCCACCGAGCGTCTGGCCGGCGCCGACAGATCAGCCGGTGACACCCTTTATTTTTCCCCGGCGAGGTCGAGCGACCCCGTCCCGCCGCAGCCTCGCCCGCTGATCCAAAGCGGCTGACACCGTGGCTCCACGGTCTGCTGCTCCTCGCCAGCCGGGGCCGGCTCTCAGCCCCACAGCCCCCAGCCCTCAGCTCGGCCTGTGAACAGCTGTGACACACTGCACAGGAGCAGCGGGGGGTCTGTGAACAAGTCTGTCTTTTTGGGAGCCCGAGTCTTTTTAAAGAAACCCTCGTTTTATTTTTTTATGAGGACTCCGCACATCCTGGACCTACATTTTAGTTTCCGACGGGTCAAGAAGAACAGCGCCACGACGAGTTAAAAAAAAACTTACACATAGCAAAAAAATGTGTATGGTGCACGGCCTATATGGACCCATCAATCTCTATGTCAGATTGATTTAATTTTGACAGGACCCAGCAGGAAAAGCACAAGACGGCCTCGGTGTTCCACCGGGCGTCTCACACACTAATAGGACACATATGGCGCTAACTTTCTCGTTTAACTCCCTGCAATAACTCTCCCTCTAAAACACTCGCAGGAACAATTTATTCTTCTCAGTCAAATTGTCTCCAAGATGAGCAGCAATGTGTTTGAAAGCTAAAACCTGTCAGCAACCTGCCAGGAGATTTTATCCTGAGCGACGCCGGTGAAAGGCTTCAGAGGAGGTCGGGCGCTCGGCTGCAGCTCCTTGATAGGCGAGTTCACGCTGTCGTCTCCAGAAAAACCGCCGGACTTTGTGTAAAATATCGGCGGCTGATTGGCACCCGCCGCGCCGGTGTTTGATGTAAGTAGGAAGCGAGGAGGGCTGCTTTTTTTTTTTTTTTTGCTTCTTCTTCGTCTTTTTTTCCCCCCTCCCCCTCTCTAACTCTCTTTCACATTCCATTTGATGTGCTGCTCTTGCCTCGATCTCTGTTTCATTGGAGGTGAAACAAATTCACCAGCGGCTGAATAAACAGGAGCTCGGCAGAAATGATAAAACAGCGGCGGAAAGGTTCCTACACATTTTTTACTTTGACCTCTGTCTTCTTCTTCTGATTACATTTTATTCCCGCCCCGCTGCTCAACTGCTGACGGTCTTAGGCAGGGCTTTATTTTCACACCGCCTTTGTTGAGTTTTCATATTGGTTTGCGTTTTCTTTCTGAACGGTGATTGCCGTGCCCGAGATGTGGAAGTTGTCGGGTTAAATCCCTATTCCACTGCCATAGTCGCACTAAAGTGTGACACTGATGAGGCAGTGATTTTTCACCAATGAATGCTCATAAATAAAAGAGACAAATAGAAAATTACCCCATTAGCAAAATATCATGATCACCATCCATCTTAGCCACACTGTCAATCACTAAATTGTGCATTTGTGGATTGTGGGAAGAAACTATAGACTGTGTAAAGACTGACTATAGAACAGCTCCTCAAAAATGAAGCCAAAGCTAGTAGAGCTCCCCCTAGTGACTGGCTGCAGTATAGGTCATAAACTCTGCCTCCTCCACGTTAGTGGATGGGATTTGGGCCAAACTAAAAGAGTAAAATATACGTCAAATATTTAGTTTTTTCATCCAAGGATGGTTTCTCTCATTTTAGGTAGTTAATATAAAACTGGTGCATATAGAGTGTATGCACGTGACGTCACAACAAGCAAAGTCTCTGTGGTTACGGCCACTGAGTGGCAAAAAGTGATAGTTGAGCGTGAACAGCGAAGAGCTGTTGTGCGATTGACTGTACTAACAGATTTGACAAGCAATCGGAGATATATTTTTACAGATATCTCCAAAACCAAAGGAAAGACACGTACGTGGATTGCTCCATTACTAAGAAACAGGTACTGAAACCTGGTGTTGTGGTTCGCATTTAGTGTCAGGTATAAATAAAAAAATAAATAAATAAACGGAATATCTGTGATCACTCCTCGTCATACTTTTAACGTCCAGTCGGACGCTACAGTATTGTATGGCTAACGTTACTTCTCTGTAAAGCTCTTAGCGTTAGTATCTTTTATTTAGCTACATTCATCATAACTGAAATGACCAGAAGTAGCTTAAACTAACTGTAACTGAGGCTAATCCACTTTCCAAATCCATACTATTTCTTATAGATCATTGTTGAATGCAACTGTCCTTAATATGATCTGATAATCCACATTTTTCCTAGTCTTGCTGTATTTACTGCTACATTTCTCCATGTCTTTGCTGATCCGGGGGGCGTTTCCCCAGGCGGCAGTGATGTCAATGCATACCCTCTATTGAAGTATCTATTTTTTTTTTTTGTTTTTGTTTTTTTTGTTTTAGCAAGTTACTTGACGCTATGGAAACAGAATGTGACATCTTTATCAGTACAAGTTACCATGCCAACCGCTCCATGAAGCAGTCCCATAGGATCGCGAGAATGGGGAAAAAAAGTATAGTGTATAATCCAACATTTCCTTGTAACTGGTGGAGGCAGAGCAGAGTGCAGAATGTACTAATTAAATGAAAAAGTGAGTGAGTCTGGAGGAAGTGTGGGCGGGTCATTGATAATGTGGTTTCACATGGCTCCACTCTCGGACCGTACTGATCAGACTCTGGCTCCAGCGTCAGTTTGGCCAATGCAAGGGGACGCGCTGTCCATATGGAAGAAACCAACACGTCCACACTCTCACCACTTCTTGCACCGGAGCTAACTACTGCACCCTTGTGTTGCCATATTTGAAATTAAAGATTAAAGAAAAAAAAACGATATGAGTCTGTTAACACCCATTTTGGATTTCATAACAGAGCATGAAAAAACGATTGATAATTCACATTACATTACATGGATGTAATTGCATAGTCCTACAAACAATAAGAGTAATGTTGATCAAAAAATGCCGTATTGCTGTTGAACAAGTTGACTGACCTGGCAGATCTATGCCGGGGATTATGAATTCCTAACGGAGCAACTCTAGACAAAAGTCCCTGTCTATGATTTTGTTGGCGGAGGTTCTTCGGGCTGGATTACCCTTAAAGACACCAAATTAGAACTGTCAAGATAATCTTCCTTATTCTTTTTGGCTTAAGTTTGAACTATCTGACAGGAGGAATGATGTGCAACCAAGATCCTTAACTAAAACTGTCCTATTTAAATGTCTGTCCCATTTACAGAGACACCTCTGGTTCACATTTGCAGTGTTAAAATAGTTTGCTTGTGCACAGGTATATCATGAAAAAGCATAGAAATTGCACATCACCACTGATACATTTCAATCTCACAAGGTACGCAACAACACGCCAGAACCACAAAGTGTGTGGTGGTAACACATGCGTTGACTCAGCGCGTTGCTCGCACACTGTTAAATGACATCAGGTTGAGCATGTGGACGGTTTTAATATGCAGTGGGAAATAAGGAGAGAAAACTGAACATCTGAATGTCTTACATCATCACTTTCAGATGAAAATTACGCTTAAAAATGTACCATACAACTACCGCATGGCTAAGGTACGATGACGTGTCAGCTTGTTATTGAGTATAGAAAGGATGGCTAAAGAAACAGTTTGGTCCTGGTTGATTCTGGCGACACCTATAGTTAACGGTGGTAACAACAACAATGCGTTAATATTACAGGTCACTGAATTCTAGCTAAACAAACTATTGTTGTTTTAACGATGATTTATTTCCTTTTCTATCATTGTGAGAGCAAGTGATTTTATTCTCCACGTGGCATGAGTCTGTGAACGGCAGGGCCACAGTGAAAGGAGTCTGTTACATCACTGAGAAGCCGGAGGTGGTGGCCTGCAGCTGTTCATCTAACAGCTCACCGTGGTTGCCGCTTCTTGTTCAACTGCTCCCTGTAATAGTTAGATGGTAAATTATTAAATAGCTGTGATTTGTTAGCCTGGAAGACAAAAAGATTTCCCCCACAGTTTTTTTCTTTGGTGTAAAGTTGGTCTAGAGGAGGGCTGGGCGATTATTTTCTACAGGGGGCCACATGAAACTGAACTGTGTTGGAGGGCCGAAACAAACGGTAACTTGAACTTAATTCTGCTCAATTTTAGTTTTCGCCCATTGTAAGAAGCAGTAAATTATATATGTTGATAAGCTGCTACTGGTAATCAGAAGTATAACAATATTCTGTATATTAATTTAAATTTATGAATTCTGTTGTAGGTCAAAAAGGAAAATAAAACACAGCGGATCTGTAGTTTTGGATATAACGCATTGGAATGTTGGAAACTTTGTCCTCTTGTTGGTAAAAACAAAGTTAGTTGGTTATACCTTTGCTGTTGTCAAGACATGTTGACATTGTTCAGCCACACTTTGCCCTTCTGACAATAGTCAAACCATTGTGAGTTAACGGTAATTCAAAATGGCCTTGCTTTGATGGATGTCAGCGATCCGTTCAGGCTTTAAAGGGTTAATAGATGGCAAGAAGATATTTTTCGAAGAATTAACCAACGTAGATTATAATAGTGCTATGACTTAAATAATACACCATGGCTTTTCCAAATAAAAGCAACACAGTCGTATTGCATGCACAGCATAAATACTTTGTTTGCTTATGACTGACATACCGCAGGCCAGACAGGGATGGAAAAAGGGCCGTATGTGGCCTGCGGGCTGTAAAATGCCCAGGTCTGGTCTAGAGTCACTCCACTGGGAACTGATAATGCTCCTGCAAGGATCTGCTGGGCCAATCGCATTACTCTGGCGGACTTTATATGGTGTTGGACAAAAGGGCAACAGTGACATAGTCATACAAATAAAATTCCTTTAAAGTACTACAACAGAACAGTGTAAGAAGATGTACGAGATGTTGTGGCTCCGGAAATAAAACTTTGTTGAGGTGGACTTTCAGAACACATGGGGCATTCTTGTCTGGACTACGTAGATCATCAGTTGCTGCCCAAGTACTGTTTCAGTTCAAAGTATGAAGCAAGTACAGTCCAAATACCTGGATGTGTAATGGCCCCGCCCGTTTGATCAGGGACGCAGCACCGTACTTGGTATCCCAGAAGTCCTTTTTGTGTGTGTCATCAAGTACGCTGCTGTCCCAGTTCAAGAATGACTGTCCCGCATCCTCCAGAGTCCATACTTCAGTATCAAGTCAAAGCTACCACATATGCAAGTCCGAAGTTTGCATACAGGTGACGATGACCAGCCATGGTTTTTTTTTTCTCCACTCAGTAGTCCAGAGTCCTCCTCCTCAACAGTCCTCCAGTAAAGTGTGATCATGTTTCATGTAGAAGGAGAAGAAAGCAAGGAAACAAAGGCAAAGTGAGAGAACCTGAAAAAGATGTTGAGGGAGAACAGAGATCCTGTGGTCCATGTCCAGGTTTCTCCCCCCATGTGGCCTCTTTATCTCCTGAGCAGCGTCTTAGTGTTGCTCCCTGTGTGGCCCAGTGGCTTATCAACACTAGCCGGTCACGCAGGATAACTCCAGCCCCCGGAAGCCTCCAAACAAACACGACTCACATTTTGGACAGCAGAAACATCTTTCTCTCCCCTCCCCTATCCCTCCCACCCTCCCCCTTCCCCTTCCCTCCATTTCATTTCGGTCGCTGATGGTGTGTGCAGAGCTGTGGGCCTCCAGTACTTTCATGATGTGAGCCAAAACCCATCTGGGACTCAATATCCTGTTTACCAGCTCTCAGCACTCTGAAAAACCACAACAATACTGAGCTGAGGCAGAAGTTCTGAACTCATTACAGTTTGTTCAGGTCACGGCCAAGGTCGAAGTCCTCTCCTTCTCCATCTCCATCACCCTCCCATGTCGACTTCTCTGAGCACAGTCTATCTTTTTTTCCCCTCCTTTTCCAATCTATACATGTTTTCTTGTCATGCTTTGTGAGCAAATCTTCCAGTTATGCTGGTCCACTAGATAAGTGGCCGAGCTCAAGATGGAGTTGTTTGATCTTGCTGGTAGATTGATTTGAAACTACACTGTAAAAGTAAATAAATCTGATGTGGTAGATTTGCTTCAGGACGGTGTTTACTGCGACCCAGCTATCTTGGCTTCTTAAAAATAAAATGTACCCCAGTTACCAATTTCTTGTTTTTCCCTGAATTTCTCTCAGCAATGTTCGGTTTTACTGTTATTGGGGCGATTCTACCTTAATAATACAGGGAGCTGCACCAACACAAACTGTGAGCTTGGGGGATAAAAAGGTTCTTAACCAAGATGTGTCCCTAATTCTTCCGTAGTTCCTTGGTCGTCTTCCTACTCTAATAAAAAATTTAAACAAATGCATTAAGTTATTTAATTAAAAGGCGCACAACACAACAAATCGCACAAATTCCACGAGGCTGCTCAGGGTAGTTACTGCTAGTCTAGTAAGCTAGGCTACGTGATCTTTAGCCATTGAGTTAGGGTTAGGGTTAGGAGCTGGGGTTAAGGTGTTAAAGCCCCAAATTGAAACTTTGCCTGAGCTATGACGGACAACTAGCTAACAGGAGTAATTAGCTCCTGCAAATTCCAGTCTTGATAGGTCTTAGATGCATTTGATCAAATCTATAATTCAAAATGGCACTGTGTGAGATTCTGTCATTAAAAACCGTTTTGGCAATTACTGATGGGATCTTTTCTGTCTTTGCTTCAAACGAAGAAATTATGGTGCGTATGGAACTATTAAGGGTTCAGTTACAATCTCAGCTTTGTGCAAGTCTCTAAAATAACGTCAACAACCAGCTCTACATGGTTCTGATATGATATTATTCTAGTGCATATCCCAAATGAGGTCAGTGTTTATTTGCATACAGAGACGGGAAACAAAGGCTGGATCTCAAGTGCTGGCTGGGGACGCATGTAGCGACGCATTTTTAATGCCAGGTGCGTTGGATTGCTCATTTCGGTAGTCAATATTAGGTTGGAAAGTGGCTTGTCATTGGCTGTTCAGCTCAGAACCAGTGAGCTAGAACGAAAATCTGAAGGGATTAAAGTGTACAAAGCAACAAAATTCAAAGGGCAAACAGAAGGCTCATCTCATTTTACATCTTCATCTATCCTTAACATTCAAATGCACTACTACATGATCTGCTAGAATGAATACACATTAAACTGATCAACATGATTCAGGAGAGGCCTGACCTGTCTCACAGTCTGTAACTCTTCCTAGCCCACCAGCTAACAGTAGCGCTTGTGGGTTTACCTTTTTGCTGAAAACTCATTCGCATTTTTGTTCGACTGACCCTGCACTCTGCTCTACCTCCACCAGTTACAAAGAAATGTTGGATTAATTAATTTATTTTGTCCTACTCTGACGGTCCTATGGGACTGCTTTACAGTGCAGTTGGCATGGCAACTGATAGTCATTATGAATCATATTCTGTTTCTATACCGTCAAATAACCAACTAAAATGACAGCAGTAAAATGGACACTTGAACGTGCATCAGCACAGGAACTACCGAAGATAGTGATGAGCAGATCGATCATGAAATACCGATACTTCCGATACCAGGTCTTTATCGTCTAAAATCGATTCTCAATTCAAAATATTGATACTTTCGATATTTCAGTTACTCAAGGTAATGTAGGAACACAGTGGAAGTAACTAAACTATTGACTTGTGGCAACACAACAAATCTTGTGGAACACAACAGTTAAACAATAATTTATTTTAACGGTCTTATTATTTTACTTATTTATTTTTTTAGTCTTTGAAACACCATTTTCACATATTCTGTATGATTGTGTCCTGTGTTTGGTTTTTCTGTTGTTGTATTTGCTCGGCTACGTAGTAAATGAGGCCGTTACTTCAATATACTTCTGAGTTCAAAATAAGAAAATAAATTACTCTGATGTCTTGTATTATTTATGGAGCTATAATTTGAAATACGCTACTTTTTTCTTTAGGTTTACCAGAAACAGTAGGGTGTATTTACACAAAGTACAAGTATTGGATCAGTGTTGCCGATACCAGTCTGGATTTGTCCAGTCTGGACAAGTTTGGCTCAAGACTCATCGACTAACGCGGAGGAGGTAGCGTTTATAACCTATACTGCAGCCAGTCACCAGAGGGAGCTCTACTTGCTTTGGCTTCACTTTTGAGGAACTCATCCAGTGTTTATTTATTTACAGTTTATCCTCCTGAGAGTTCATTCATGCATCCATGCCAGCTGGCAGTTGGCTGGCAGTCTAGGTCCAAATACATTTTTTTTTTTTTTTTTTTGGTCCTTTTTTGGGGTTATGTCTTTGATGTCGGCTTGGTGTGTATTAACAAAACAGCAAAAAAGGAACATATCAGCAATGCAATGCTGTGGTTTTCCATGGATTTTGATGTTGGCCCCAGTACTGGCTAATACTGTGAAGGTATCCAACACCACCGGACGTGAATAATGTAACACATTCACAATAAATTGATCTTTACAGCTGCCAGCTATTCATTAACATTTAGAGCAAAATACCTCCAATATGGCATCTACGTCTTAAGTATTAGTTTCACTGTAACATTAAATTTGATATTATAATATAGTACTTTAGTCCTTGAAAAGACTATGTTGGGAAATAGAAATCAAAGGTGAAAACATGCTTTGATCCATGAATATATTTCATCATATCTGTGCATCCACATGCGCACAAAACACTATCCTCTCTATGTATCTAGCCATCTTTATTTATGATGATGGTTAATTATTCATTTTGGTGTATGTTGGTTATGCCGAAAACATACAGAGTGCCTCGTGCTGGCTGAGTTTCATCCCCTCCGCACACATTCACTGAGACGTCTGCCTCGTTTGGCTCACTCTGCACCCCCGGGCTATTTAACCCGGGGGCTGTAACCTAAAGACCTGATACTGGCAGCCTGTGGCTTCCAATCTGACCACTCTCCCCCACTTATCTGGCAAATAAGCCGTTTTAATTGCTTACACACAGAGCCCTATCAGGCCATGTAGTGAGCATGGAGATAAGGGTTACACAGAGTCAGGCATTAGTAACAGGATGAGAGGACCGCAGAAAAACAGAGCTGCGGGGTCCCAAGAGGACGAGGAGTCAGGAAATAGCTATGGCCATCCTATTAATTTCAAACTCTCGGAGCCGTTCCTCCGCCTCACTGTAGGGCTCAGAACGCGGCCGTCGGCCACCGAAATGAAAGCAAATTTGAATTAAGGCGACACCGTCGATGGGCAAGCTGGGAGGTTCCCGTGCGAAGAGACTGCGCATTTGTGTAGAAACGAGAATGAGGAAAAGTGTTGAATATTTGCTGAATCTTAATCACTCGAGCCACCAGAAACACAACGTAAAGATGACACACTTAAAGGACACAAATACCTTTTATTCTAAACTTTAAATCAAAGTGTATTGATTTATTTTTGTATGCGCCAAAAAGCTTTATTTGTATCCTTGTGGTTTTTAGTCAGCCTTCCACATTTCATACGCTCCGGCAACCCTCCTTTCCAAAATGATTTCTTGAAGTTTCCCTGTGTATTGTTTTGACCCGTGTGCCCCGCATGAAGAGCTAGTCAACACAGTGGCCGGGTAAATGTCAGCTACACTAGGCTTCTAATGAGACCAGAGACTAAGGAGAGGGCTGACACCATCATAGACTCTGTGCCGAGAGGCTCATTTACATTATACCAGGCGACAGCTGGTGATATGAGGGGAGAGAGAACTGCAGCAGGAAATAAACATGTTGGTTTCAGGTCTGCAAACATTTCTCAGAAGCAGAAATGATCTCATTGGTTGAGGAGAACATCATATTGCGGGGGGATATTCTGGTTAATACTGCCCTTATTGATATTTCTTTATTAACAAATAAATGACTACGCGGAATGCGAGTCTCAAAAACCCGCAGGAAGACTCTTGACTGCAGAAATCTTTGGGTGTGGGTAGCGTCTTTCAGCTGACTGTTTTGGTGTTTATCGTCTTTATCAAAAATCTAATTTAGAGCAGCAGCAACAAGGAGATGTTTTCAGCAAAAGAAACTCTGATCATGATCCCCTCAACTAGAAACCAGAAACTGAACAGTTATGTATTTCTGTCAGTGGATGGAGGAGACCAAAAACGGAGCTAAAACAAAAGGAAACAATGGTCTGGGCACTTTCTAAGTACAACTAGTCACCAAGGAGGTCGCCCAAGAACTACATACTTACCATTAGCATTTGTATAACCAACTGAAGTAGCAACGTCACCTTGCTCTGAAAAACGTACAACCGTTCCTGCTACAGTTTTTGGCAAAATGAAAGTGATATTTCTGAAATTTCGACAAAGCTTTGAACATGTTTCCATTAAAAGGCGTTTTTGAATGAGCTGTAACTCTCGTAAAGTCTCATTCGCGATATCCCACAATTCTCTCAAATTGTCGTCAGGTGAGACTTCACTTTGAGGAAGATGGACTTCAAATGAACTGGTCACGTGACCCCCCTGCTTCGTCTCCGGTGACGATGGGGAATGGAATAAACTTTTATGTCGATACCTCTGAAAAACCACCTCATAAGAGCATAAAGTGTTTTAGAGATATCTGAGAGGTGTTTCCATTAGTAAATTACTTTTTATGATGTGGCAACACATTTCCCAGAGTATTATTCAATGTGTCTGTCAAGACCAAGAAGAAAGATGATTTTAAAGTCAATCAGTAATTTATATCAATTCACAAGAGAATTTCTGGCTACTGATATACAAGACAGTCTGGGATGATAGACCCGAAGGGAGGAAAAGAGCTGTGCTTGAACATGACTCGCCAGTTGCTATGGACATCAGCGCACAAACCTAAGCTGCTGTGAGCAGGCAAATGGAGAGTAGAAACAGAGTTTTACCAGATTGCATGGCGCACTTGTTAGGACTGTCAGATGGGAGTAGCTTCTGAAATGAGCTTGCTTAAATTAAGGAGCAGAATCATATTTGGTAATTAACAGTGAAATAATATGAACATTTTGGCAACATGTCGCAAAAAAAAAGTAAAACTCTCCTCTCTACTTTGTCCAGATCCATGAAGCTTATCTTATAAATACTTGGCTAACTTTGTTCCCTCATTTGCATACTGACTGTTGGCTGTTCCTAACTTGTCTCTGATCATCCAACTCTGGCGCAAAGTATCTCAAACTACAATTCTCAGTGTGTGTTTTCTACAGGCAACAACTGATCTCTAGCTACACTTGATCTTCCCCTGCTGTAAAACATGTGGTTATAGTCCTACCTACACAAACTACTGGTATCCTATTATATTTTTTTTCTTTTTTCTTTTACGTACTTCGTAAATGCTGCATATTATTTATCCCTATAAGTTTCTAATTGACAAAAAGGCTCTCTATGGATGCTCCCTCTGCCTGGAATCAGCTGCAACATTTCCTCAATCTTAAATACCTAACTAAAGAAATTTAAAGTAATTTTAAGCAACTTGGAGGAACACACCTGGTTGTAGTTGTTTTGGCCAAGTCATAAGGTACCTTGATATGAGAACTCATGACAAGTAACTGATGAACGTTTGATGACTTAGTTATTTTTATGAAAATTGTCAAAATTGAGGTTTGTAATCTGAATGAGATTTTTTTTTAACCCACAAAATGATTTGGCAAATAGTAAAACCAATTGGAAGATAGATTTTGAAGGACATAAATAATAAATAAATAATTTACGCCACACTTTTTCCTGAATATTGCCATCATGTTGGTCCGCGTTTGGTGCACAAGATAAAAAGGTGAAAAGCAAAACGCCAGCAAGCGGAGAGGGCTTGTTGGTAGCGTAGTATTTCCATCTGCTTCTCCATCCCTGCAATTTTCTAATAGAATGTTTTAGATCAATAAAGATGGAACACACCAAGGAAAGGTTAACTGAGGAGGTTCGAAAGTACAAACACTCGTACGACTCTTTGGACTTTCGACTTTGGCGAAATTTCTGCAAAAGTTTGTTGTTGAAACTGAAACAAGAAGTAAAAGCAAAATTTAACCCAAGAGGCAAAAGAGTCACAGCGCCAACTAGCGTTTGGGTGGTGTTGTTACAGAGCGACCTAGACTGACGAGGATCCAAGTATGAAAGTCGTATTAAATGCTGCATTTGTACACATAGTGTATGTACACTATCGTTTTACTTATTGCTTTCATGCTTGCATTTCATTAAAGGAACTGTCCAGGGCAAACCTGTGTTAAATTAAATGTAGCATAGAATATCTTCACCACCTAAGCGTCAGTCTCTAGTCTTAAATTAGCTGCATTTGTTTCAGTCGCAATGAAAAATTTGAATTTGTGATGGGGGAACCAGCAGCTCTGGAGGCACTGATGAATAAACTCTACATCACGTCCTAGCCTCGGCAGCTCTCTAGTGACTCCAGCTGAACGTCAGGCTACTTTAGACTTGTGAGAGAACAAAAACAGAACTGGAGTCCCTGTGGCTTCCATGTACAGTAACAAACCAAAAAATAAGCAGCGGCAAGCCTCCAAGACTGTGGAGCCCACTGATCTCCAGACACGAGGCTCCAGGTTCTGTTGATTTGCTGACGTACAAGCCAGATGTTCCAGGTGCCACATGAGACGGCTGCTAATTTCTTTTAGTTGCTGGACGGATTCATATTTAAATTATTCAATTAGTGTGTTTTTTGTTCTGTGGATAGTGTCAGAAATATTCCAGAGTGAGCAGGTGGACTTTGAATAATTGTTTACTGAAGTGAATTAAACCTCTCAGACGCACAGCAGACTGAACTTTGTGATGAACTGAAGACCATCGCATCCAGTAGCTCATTGTCAGCCATGCTCATTACATGGCATTGCAGTTGATTACCGCTATCTGATGTGCATTCAGATAAAACCCAGTCACAGTTTAAACCTCCCTTAGGATAAATGTGTGCAAACTATCCAGGACCAAACTGTTGCTGGACGTTTCAGTTCAGTAGCAAACATCGCAGAGATATGTTAGCCTTGCATTTGAATGGGAATTTTCTGCAACAGGAAGAGGCTGTTGTTCAAGGGCAAACAGAGCTTCTTAGAATTTCTTTTGATAGCAGACGGTGGACTAAGTGATAGGACAGTGAATAACCACCTGTCAGAGGTAACTCGAGGCAGAATGGTGTTTGGGAAATGTGGTTTTATCTCCTTTATAATAGCAATCCTATTTTCTACTAATTTATGATATTTATACACAACGTACCACCAATAATTTATCTTGCACGGCAAATAGAATATCTGGACAGGCTTTGATAGAAATCTAAGTCCAGGAATGAATATATATGCTAGAATGAAACATTTTTCTTGACAGATGAAAAGGAGTTTGACCCACTGACCAGTCAGTCCTGAATCTGCCCGTTAGTAAACCCTGCAGATATCTTCTTGTTCTTCTTCTACTAAGCCGCCTGTGCTCAGTGGCGAGGGATTGTTTTTCTCCTCACAGCTCTGCAGTGAACCGAATGTTTCCTTTTCAGTCACTCTGAAGGACACGGCACAAATCAAGTTCTCAAACAGTCAGCTTTAATGAGTTTAAAGCAGCATAGGAACCAATTACGTCGTCAAGCTCAAGGTGCTGACAGCTAATTACAAAACCTGAGGAAACAATTGCACTGAGAGGTGTCTCTTCCACAGAGCGTTCAGTCATCATATTCAGGCATTGCTTCATGTGAAAACACCCCTCTTCACAGTCTAAATTGTATCCTGACCAAGATGACCATATTAGCTCAAACATATTTTGCTGATGGGAACTATCTTTTAAGCTTCGCAGCCTACAGAAAGGAATGAATCCAACATCAGTTCTGGCTTGCTGCTTCCTCTGTAACTTCTATAAGCTTGCTCCAAAAAATAAATTCCATCTGAGAAAATTACCCTACTTTTCACACGATTTATTACCTCAGTGGACTTTTTCCCAATGATTGCATGGTCTCAATTGCTACTTTTAGCTCTACATCAATACAGCACAATGTTCTTTTTGTACATTACGGCCACATTTAGAGGAAAATTAAAAGATAAAGCACTATTTTTCAGGGCATGGCTTCCATATCAGTGAGCATTGTGCTCTCAGATCTCAGATCCTCAGTATGCTCCACCTTTTGCTGTTACCTAGCTCTGATCTATTGTTCATGTTCACTTGTTCACTGTTCACTTCTGGCATTACATTAATGGATGGCGTCACTGTGGTTATATCCATCTTATGCCACCTATAGACCAACCAAAGAGAGTCATGGATTACGAACTGAAATAGTACCAGAGAAAAAGCTCTTTGGTAGATTTCAGATCTCAGTAAATATCCAGTGACAGTTAAATGTTACAGTTGCTTAATTACCAGAGGTCTGTGCGCAAGCTAAGTTATACACCAATCAGCCACAACATTAAAACAACTGACAGGAGAGTAAATAGCATTGACCGTTTTGTAACAATACACGTTCTGCTGGGAAAAAACAGCACAAGGCCTCCAAATTCACTAAAAAGTGGTGAAGTGTCGGTGGGATGCACTGGAACAAGCATAATCCACAGAGACCTCTGCCCTCAACCCATAGAAGATTTTCATGGCATGTCATCATTCCAGAAGTCACCATGTTGGAGGCACTCAGGAAGGTAAACAAGGTGCACGGACTGAAGTAGATGGTGGAAAATGGTGAATTATTGCCGTGTTTTTGGCTGTACCAATCAGGCAGACCACGAAAATCATTTGGAATTTTATAGCCTGCCAAAAGTTATTACAAATCAGGGAGAACAATGCCAAAAGTTAATAGAGAAAACAAGGCGCTTGTGGCTAGCGAAGCTAAACCAGGATCTACGGGCAAAGGTCTGGACAACATCCAAATTGAAAGCTGCTCTTCACTAATTTTCTGGAGTGATGATAATAACATAATCCATATCAAGCTGACCTTTGCTGACCTGTCATTCCAACAGATGGCACCCAATCTGGGACATTCTTTTGATAAAGGTCAGACTTTTTACCTGGAATACAATGAGAACTACAGCAGATTTTAGCTCTACATTTTAAGAACGGTGTTGCTACTGTAGCAGGATATTACATGTGATCAGAATCAGATATGGCTCAATAATGCCACATGTGGTAGCTTGATATGAATTTTATTCAGTACACCAGAAAATTAGTTAAGAGTCGCTTCTACCAACATTTTAAAATGACCTGATAAGAAATAGGCCAAACAAATTCGGATGTTGTCCACACCTTTGGCTGTAGAACCTAGTTTAGCTTCGATAACCACAAGCACCTTCTTTCCTCTGATAATTTTTAACATTATTTTCTCTGATTTGTATTAACGTTTGGCAGTCTATAAAATTCCAAATGTTTTCAGGGTCTGCCCACTTGGCACAGCCAAAAACATGTCGAACAATCCACTCCAGACCTTGCACTCTCTTTATCTTGCCGAATGTGCCTCCAACACAGCAACTTCTGGTTCAATGGTGCGCTGATGACAAAGCATGAAAACATTCTATTGGACCCGAAAGGCTCCCACTAACTACAGTCAATGAAACAATGAAAAAGTTTTTGTAGCCTAAAATATGTGTAATTACAAAATGTGCTAATAATATTACTATACATGCCCATATCATATCATTGAGATCATCATAATGGAATACTTCTCATATATTCCAAGCTAGATAAACCACTTTCACACATGGACTCAGGCTTATTTGTTCCCAACATCAGCTAAAGGAGCTGCATATGAAAACGATAATGTCCATATCAGCCAGATGAAACATCAAATGTGATCCCTATCCTCCTGAAATCATGTATATGTAGAGCAGTTAGAGCAGAGCAGAAAATATCCCGCAAGTGGGCATGACAAACACTGTAATATCATGCAACTGCTGCAAAACCTGGAAAATATAAAGATCCATATTTGGAGGGTAAAAAAGGATCATTTACATGAAAGATTTACATGGAAAAGGGCCATGGATGCCACGGAAAAGCCTGGAAGAGTGGTTGAGATTGAGATCGGCTGATCAAGACTGATGCAGAATTGAGACAGATAAATTGAAGAATGAAAGCAACTCGGTTGTTTGTGACCCATTTATGAACCCCTGTGAGCTGTAAACGGAACACCCTTCCCGCAGCTTACTTCTTGTATCATGTCCAAGACCGGTGCCAATAATCACCCAAACAAATTCTTACCTATTAATAGCAGGTGAGAAAATGTCTGACACAAACAATCTCCCGTTGTCTGCTACGCGTGTGAGAGGCCATCTAAGTAAGTTAATTTTACCAGAAGAATTGTTACACTAAAATTGTGATATCGCACTGAGTTGGGTGGGTATCGATTACGAAAAAGCTTTGAAATGAGGATGGAAGGCAAGGCTAAAAGCTTTAATAAAGTGTAAATGTTCTCATAGCTTCCATTTTATGAAAGCACTCAGCGTATCATCAGCACACTCCAGCAGGCTGCAGCTGCTTCCTGAGGTGTAGGTTTTCTTGCAAGGCTTTATTCAAAGGTGTAAGACCTGACACATACTGAGAAGCACCTGCTCTGCATAGCACTTGAAATGAGACAGAGGGACATTCGTGAGTGTACACATGTATTAGAACACGCTGTTCTCAAAAGAATAAATCACTAGTTTACAAATACCTGTTTATCCTGGTTTAAATGTGAACAGATTTGCTTCAAGCACACATAAAATACACGCCTTTTCTTACATAATTACTTCTGACATGTAAGTGAAACACTGCTGAAGTTGTTTATGCTCTCAAAGCTGTATAGAGGATGTAATTTCAGAGAAACGTTTTTGAAAATGTGAATCGATACATCGTGAGATCCCTGGTTGTTACAAGAGATGCACTATTAGACACTTCAGCACGGCTAGCTCTGCTTTTATGGGACACATACTTAGATGGTCAGCCGAGACCAATCATATTCTGTAATTCCGCTACCACACAGTTCGACGGCTCACTTGGATGAACCGTCCTCTTCAGTCTTTGGCTGCCGTCCACAGAGCAAAGAGATGGTCAGATTGTAAATGTGTAGGCCTCTTCTCTGAACCCCGGCTTGGTGTCCATTTGAAAGCCCAGTGACGCCTCCCACTCACAGCGTTGGGCAGAAATCAAATCGGTTATCAGAACAGCACGACTCAATTTGGATTACACAATTCTGATGGCATAGGTTCATTGAGTATTCGTCACTTTTACCGACGGCTATAAGCCTATCCTATAAGCGTACCTTTTCAAGTCAGCCAAAACACTAAAATACCACCACAGTCACCTCTCAATCCCTTTGGTGACTGTCGCTGACGCTGTTAGATAAGTAATCCGAGCAAGGACGGTTAGAACGGAAAGTCACAATGGTGCATTTCCTGTAACAATTCCCCCTTATTAAGCCAATGCCATCGGAGCGTGGAAGTCCATGTTTGACCTAGCTCACCTTGACTCAAACATCAACCTATACATCAGATGATAGTTCAGATGCAGATGTTAAAGGCTTTACTGGGTTTTGCCAAAAACCAAAGCAAACTGTCATCGGCAAAAAATTTAACGTAGGTCAACCGCTGCATCGCGACGTCGTTTGGCCGCACAACACGATACGACGCGGATTCTGTGCAAGCCTCCACACCAGGTGAAGCTCCTTCTATTGTAGCCTGCCGAGTCTTTTCTGATCTTACAGTTCAGGTGATGAGACGGTAGAAAAGAATATTGCTCATTATTGCACCATCCTGTGTTGTTGGAGTACAATGAAGGTCCATGCAGTGACGCCTGACAATCCTTTAAACGGGCTTATATTTTATTACTGCCAGCAACACCAACGCAGACTGCTGCAGTGATTTGCTGACAGCTTTATTCAGTCTGAATAGCCGTGGTGGGTGGCATTCTGGTTGGTCAGTTTGTCAGAAAGGTAATAACATGTTGCTTTTCTAGGTGGAATCCTTTCTCTCCTGTCTTTTATATCTTGTGTGAGATAAAAGCAAGAATTCTGAGAAGCTAGGAGCAGTTTGTGTATTTACTCAATCTCAGGGTAAACGTCCTGCTTTATACCTGTAAATACCATGTGTTATACAGTTAACCTGTTTCCTAAAAAGAATTGGCTATGCCTTGCCATGTGTCTGCGTTTGTACGCGTTTGAACCCGCGTGTCAGCCCTCATGATTTCCGGGCTTCCGCCACGCTGAGCGCAATCATTTACTCGTCCAAACAGCATGTCAACAACTCGCAGAGTGACAGGCCCTTTAATGTCAGCATTCGAGAGATTTCAGTCGTCGCTTTACCAAATGTGTAGAGTCATGTGGCTGTGGAGGTTTTTAAGGGGAACGTATGAGTGATAGTAATGAGCTCTAGGAGACAGCAGCTCTGCGGTTGTAGTCGGCACGCCGCCCAATTATCCGCCAGCACCTGTCGAAGTCGGCCGTGGCTGTACGGAGTGGTGCTTTCAAATGGCATGCATGTAGTCCCACCCCTCTGCTATATCCTCCACGCTCTTCTAATGAGAAGGGGGTTGCTATGGCATGGGCACACTGAATTGGATATTTTAAAGAGGCTCTTTAAAGAGATTCACCTTTTTTTGAATTGTCCATTTTTTTTATTTTTTTTTTCCTCCAAGCTGTAGACGAAAATCAGCCTGGAATTGGTTCTGACTGGTTTTACTTGCTGAATACTTCAATTACTTGTTCTGGAATAATAACCACCTTCAATTTAACTTTAAGGTTTAAACAATCTCATTTGCTCAGCTAGGTTTCTACCACCTAACCCTTGGGTTCAAACTCCATTTATTTATTTAATTTTTTGGCCACGTTCACATTCACTGGGGTCTAATGAGGTGGGGGGTTTAATGTAAGCAGTACATGAAAACTACTTCACACAAGGAAAGTACCAATATGGAAGCTGAGCAGCAAAGTGACAGGAAGGATATGCACTGAAACTGAACTACCGCAAAGAACTGCGGGAGACGGAATATGTTGAACATTTGACTTTTTTTTTTCCAAGTCCAGACTTTCATGCTGGAAGTAAAATCTGTCCTCAGCCATTTAATGCACACAAATCGGGAGGCAGAAAGTTGTTTGGCTATGAAGCAAGGCTGAGACTGGGCAGATGTAAGAAACTGAGTACTGACTGCACATTTACAGCTTATCCAATGATGGCAGATTTTTCAGAAAATAGCCCATTTTCCTTTGCCTATTCAAATATGGTCAAGTATCCAGACGTTTGATGGGATGGACCTGACATTCCATCTTTCTCACACACACACACACACACTTCCTGCTGCGAATGGATTTGAACTTCTCTTTGTAGCTCCCCATTTTCACAACCGTTTCGGTCGCCAAAGTGCGCAGCACTATGAACTGCCACCATTATCTGCACATTTTGATACCGAATGTCTTTGTTCCCTCCGACAGCGACTCACTCAGCTGTTTGGAAAACACAAAAGATACTTTTTAGACAGCAAATTTAGTAATATTTAAGGATAACCCTACCTTATATCTGGCTAGGCTTATGTTCTCTCAAGAAACACGACTACACGTTCTACAGATATTCTCCAAAAAGTTTACGACAACCCCAACATTTTGGATGCTCGTATATTTGAATGAAAAATTATATGGAATCAGGTACAAACTGACTCTTCCCCAAGCTTAATCTGGTAGTTTGAGTTGCCTAAAGTTTGAACAAACCTCACAGAATGCTTAACCCTAACTTAATACTAAACCTGAAACTGAGTTTTAACCCTCATTTAAAGGGTGGACTTCATGGGATCCAGCGTTTTGGATCACACAGATTAAACCGATCCCACAAATATAGAAAAACTCACTCGCGGACGTACCCCTCTGATGTTCCATTATTCGTTGACTTGGTGCAATGTAATAAATTGGGTCTTTACATGGCTCCAAAATGCAATAAAGCCTGGTCAGGCAATCAATTCTCAGATAACACCACATTCCCAGTATTACATTATCTGCTGTCAGATCTCCATGTCAGACATAACACAATGTTAAATGATGATCCAATAATATTAAAAGCAATAATAAGGCCCGGTACTGTTATGGCTCACATTATTAAACTCCTTTTGCTACAGCGTGTCAAATTTTGTGCGGTACTAAGATTGTGTCTTCAGTTGGACATGTGTTACAGCTTTGACTTGATTAGTATCATTAATCAGTAATCTATTTATACCGGAGCACTTTCAAAACTTACTCTATCTCATTAAAGTACCGAAATAAGTCATCTTTAGGACACAAAAACTAGGTGCGACAATTATTAATGCCACAAACATGCAATGAGCTGTCTTGAATGAGGCGAAACTTGCATCAGGAAAACATTTCACCAAGCAAAAGTTGTTCTGGGAAAAGTCTTCTCACAGAAAATTGTTATTTAAAATCGCGGAGGAACAAATCTGCGGACGCCTTCTGTCCTGCACACCATGCCGCCTGCATCCATGTCAAACCCAGCCTCGCATGCATTCAAATGGCACATCTTTTCCTCATCTCGGATCGGGGCTGTACCCCGAATTACATACATAAATGTGGAATCTCATATTTTAGCACTCATTGTCATATATTGCATTTTCCCTGACAAAAGGAGGACCGGGGCCACCGTGTTCTTAATCACTTAAATCCACATGCAATCTGGCTCAGCCATCTTAGCCAGGGCCGCGGATCCATTAGTCCCTTCTCATTTCAGGGGAGAGAGCTGCCAGCCCATTAGTTCTGCTATGCTCGGCTAGATTTCCATATCCTTCCATTTCAGCATTTTCTGCCAGAAAATGGGAAAAGTTGCGGATTAATTCTAACTAATCCCCCATTTTTCTATTGCCTTTAATTACTTGTTCCGGCCTCTGACACTCTCAATGGTCATCTAAATTAAGTTGACTTAGCAAAGGTTCCCGTCTTATTGTTAAAGGAAACGGTCTTGTGTCTGTGTTTAAGGGTCTATGTCGAGGCTTTAGACTGGCATCAACATACGCAAACACACACACAAACGTGCACAACTACACATACACACCTTCTTTCTTTTTCTTTTCTTTCTTTTTTTTTCCCAGATATATATTTTTGTCTCATGATTAAGCCATACTAACACCACTAGAGTCACCTCTTGTGCTTTGTTGGATTTCCACTCCTGCAGAAAACCTATTGGACCTCTTGTTCAATTTAACTCTCAACACTCGTTATGTATGAGCTAAATTCACACTATGATTAGACCGAACACTCGACTGATCTTGGTTGGTTGGAGGTTTCCTATGTGCGGCTCAGGTTTTCACCTAAAGCTCAATCCCTCTGGCTTGTCCCCTATCTCCAGCGAGAAGATTGAACACGACTGTGGAAATATGGCCTCCGAGACACGCTGTGAACCCCCCCCCCCCACCTCCCCTCCTCTTCCTACTCTATTCCCACTTCTGCCCCCCAGCAGTCACACAGCATACAACTCAATGTGACCGCTGAGGCAGAGCAGCCTTTTCATACCGCAAACGTTCAAAGCGGGCCCAAACGACCCGATGAAAGCAATCTAATACCACAAATTAGCCTGTCACTTAGCCTGGATTATAAGCCTCACGAGAGCCACGGCTAAAATAACTTGAGCCTTGTTGTTTTGTGATGTAAAACAGCAGAGAGAGAAATGTAACCAGAAAGAGAGAAGAAGAAAAAAAAGTGCTGCAATTTAAAGTTAAAGCTTGTGCGCTTTGCTCAATCTCTTTGCTTAATTAAATAGACCTTCCCCACCCACCCCCACCCCTAGGTTTTTCTTGGTCTGGCCATTCTGTCCCAGCAGCCACTGCCGGCCTTTAGAGAAAGGAGCGGCCCTAATCAGAGCCTCCGGTGCTCGGCGCCGAGCTTCGGCTCTGACACGTGAGAGAGGTTGACACGAGGAGATAAGAGGACGCAAGGAGCTGTTGATTTATGGCTCGTGTCAGCAGAGCTTGTCATTTGAGGCGCGTTCGTGACTGTCATTGGTGTTGTACTGCGAAGGCTGTCGGAATGTAAATACAAGCTGCGCAGGAGTGTTTGGGATCAGTTATGATAAGCTGCCGGGGCTATCCACTCTCCTATTACTTTTTTTCTTCCCGTCTGCCTCTCATTTCCCTAGCACACACCTCATCTGAGCCTGGGGGTCCTCAACCGAAACCGAGCAGTCCAGTGTAGAGCCGTCAGCAAACATCTGAGGCCCTTTTCAGGTGTGTCCTGCATCTTCGGCACTGGTTGGAGCCCTGTTGCTGGCTTTCCAGTACATTCAGCACGTTAAACTAGTGGTGGAACAAGTCGGAGAAAGAGATCTCTTGCTAGAACGATGGACAGATTAGCCTCTGGGCTATCTCCGTTGTTCATTTTGAAAGCCTCCCTGCTAATACTTCCTTTCACTCAGGCGCAGCAGAATGTGCTAGCTGACCATTGGCTGTAACCTTGGTGCGGTCACATGCAACGTTTTGACTCAGGCAACTTGAGATGACATCACAGTCGTCCTTCGCTGACGGAAGTTCTCTCAAGTCAGTTTGGTGTGTCCAACATGACTGCAGGAAAGACAGGTTAAACATGCGAGGGTCAACCAAAACTTGATTTCTGAATTCAGGCAGTCACTATGACAGATAATTCCAGATTCCCTCAACTTGACGGATCTGGCTATAAATCTTATTGATTAACAATATTGCGATCAAGGACGTCATTGCTGAGATAAGACATAAAGTTCTCCGCAGCAGAAATGGTCAGAAGGTCAGACAACCCAACAGTCAGTTATGATATTCCCCTATTATTCTGTTCATGTAAGGAGTGTCCTTTGTAGATAATGTCAACTGCAGCATCTTAGAGGGAGATGTGTGCAATTATTCTGGCCTTAGGAACTTTCCTTGAACCTGTGTACCACTGGAGCAAATGGGTGTTGGGGTTTTCTGCAGTTTGCGACACACTGTCTCTTGCCCGTTTACTGTCAGCTGTAATTTAAACCTTATAAATCAACAGATTCTTGGGCAAATATCACAGCAGTCCGTTGTCTATCCAAGTGAGGGATCTCCTGCAGTTCCCACGATTCAATCAGCTGCAGGTTTGTGGAGAAGAAAAGGCAGAGATGTCTCAGTGTGGTATTTCTGAACTGACCCCTTTCAGATCTCGACCCGTCTTTTGGCTGCATTGCATGCTGGTCTTTTTCTGCTGCTGTGGCTCTATAAATTGGCCCCTCTGCCCCTTCCACCGAAGATTTCTCTCGGCATGATGGGTTGTCCGACAGTGGTGTATTCGTCCTCATAGATGATGCTTTAAACCTGAAACGTTTACGGCAACTCCTTTGTAGCTGCTGAAAATATCATGTTGCATCAGCTACGTTTACCCAGTTAGCACGGGCAGAATAAGTAAGTGCTCGCTTTACTATATATGCTGGCCTGTACAGAAAGTTGACAGTGACAGCAGTAGCAAATGAAGGCCCATGTTCTTCTTTTGATAAGGTTTCACTCTGTCCGTTGCCTCCCACGATTCAGTGGGTGAGGATGGAACTTGTGTCACACTGTCACGAAGGCTCCACATGGAAAGTCTGGCGGAGCAGAGACCCGTAATTCGTCATAAATTTAGTCCGCATTTCTTAGACTCTTTGACACAGGATCTGGGTGGGAGGGATCAAACGGGGTGTTGAGTGATGATAATTGGCTAACAGATTCACCAGAGCTTGGGAGCTAATTAAAGAGTATCATAATCGCCTGTCAACTTCTCTGCCGTTGTCGGTGCGGCACCGAGAAGTTTCATTAGACACCTAAAAATAGATTTCCCCTGTGCTCCGACACCTCACTCCTCACCTTTTCTTCTCATCAAAGCGTGCGAGAGCCGACTCTATTCATGATTCCCCCACGCCTATTGGCTGCGACTAATCCAAGGTGGGAATTTTTGAGTTCCCGATCATACAGACTGAAGTAAGTGTGCCGAGCGCTGAGCGCGCTGAGCCTATCACCAAAAAAGGCATTTATAGTCAAAAGTGAGACGTTGTCAGGAAGCGGGAGGGGAGGAAAAGCCTCTGTTATTGCTCTTAAACATGGCTAGAAAATGTCTCCTTTCATATTTCACCTAGTCTTCTCTGCACAGTTCCCACCTGAATTCAGACACGATCTCTCTCCTTGTTCATATCTGCTCGCTTCATTTGCCCATTTAGCTTTGCATGGAGCGAAGCTTTGACAGCTGTGTGCGCAAATATCACAGTGTTTTGATTGGCACCCCACTATCTGCGGCTCTGTTGCTAAGTGTTTATATGCTTTCCATTTTCCACCATGCTGAATCCGAGTACAAATCTCTCTTCGGCAAACATTTAAAACCAATTATATGAATTCAGAATGTTGATTGGAACCTCTATTATTATTTCGCAGAGCAAAGAATACGCTCCTCTAGGTGCTTTGCGTTGTCAGGGATGAAGGCTAGGAAGGGACAGACGGACGGAAATCAGCACAAGTGCACGACTCCAGCACCGGCTGTTTGGTTAATAATGATGATAAATGGTGAGCTACCTCAAACCGTAATGCATTCCTATTCCCCTATGTGAGCAGCGGGCCCCACCGTGAATTAGAAATGAATAGCAGTTATGTTACAGAAACGCTGATCGGTCCCTCTGCACCGCAGTCATGATTTAGCCGTAATTTGATTGCGTTTCAGTCGTTTGCACGTACGGAAAAATAATGTAAAGCTGCCTCTAAACAAAACTAATCTCATCAGGTTCTCATCCGATGTAACAAAAGCACATTTTCTCTGAGAGAGGCGATTAGACCCCTGCCTCAGAGATGTACTGTAATCAGCCGAGTCAAGGATATTACAATACATTCAAACTAACTCTGAAGGCCCTGCAGTCTTAAATGAACACGATACAATGTGCCAACAGTTTTGTTTTTTATATCACATGAGAACATTTATTAGTTTTATCGGCGAGCCCGTCTGGTCTGACGTGAGCAGGACTCATTTAGAAAAAGGCGATGATATTAAATTTGCTATATGTGCTCCAGTATCTGATTATTGTTGCTTGGAGAGTTGTTTGCATGTTTACCAATGTCAAACAGCTGTAATCAAACCACACAGGGCTATGAAACAGAGTGGAATAAATCAGAATGATTTTATTCCATATATTGTTAGTCATGAATATAAAGATTTAATATTTGTTCGGGGCCTTTAGGAATATGCCAAATAATAAAGCCGTAAACTAAATTCGCAGCATGCCATTTCAGTTCCATTATGAGGTGTATTCCAACCATAGACTGTATAATTATGGTGGCCGGAACTGCTCCTCATAAGTGAAGCAAGTAGAGCTCCCCCTGGTGACTGGTTGCAGTACAGGTCATAAGCTCCACCTCCTTCACGTTAGTGGAGGAGACTAGGGCCAAACTAAAACACTAAAGTACACGTCCATTTTTATTTATTTTATTTATTTATTTATTTTTCAAGAATGGATTCTGACATTTTTGGTAGTTAGTTGATGTCAACATAATTTTGATGCATGTTCAAGGGTGAATTAGTATGAGTTTTATTTTAGTTAGTTATTTGATGCCATAGAAGTGACCGTGGGCGCTGTTTAAAAAAATCAAAAAAATAGAGTGAAAATAGAGTCAGCAAGTGGGGACGCATAGTCCATATTTATATACAGTCTATGGTTCCAACTGACACGGAGAAGAAAAAATACCTCTGCATTGAACTGGATATTACTTAAAGCCCGCCAAACAGTTTGACTGACCTGGCAGATCTTTGCAAGAGCTGATTCATTTCCCAATGGAGCAACTCCAGACCAGCTATCCACTAGTCGATAGGTCTGGCTGTAAAAGGATTATGCGCGAAATTTGTTTTTTGTAGGTCAGTTTGAGGAAGTGAGGGGTTTTGGAAAGTACTTTGTTGTTGGGCATACTTGGCAGCCATCTGTAACACCTGGAAAGCTCAAGGGCACTTCAGCCATTGATGCGAGGAGAAAAGCGCTGCTCATTCACTTCACACATATTTCTCCCTATCAGTCATGGGATTTGAACCAGTGACCCAAACTATTAGGTGTCATACAGCAACCGTAACCACTTTCGTAAAACACACATAAAAGCAGATATTCAAGGACTAAATGAACTATACAAATAATTTTATGAGCAACTACGTGTGGAGGCTGATATATAAACACACAAAGCTAACACAGATACTGTATAACACCAGCAAATATGTATTCATAGGAAAAATGAATGCCGTATATTTTGTCTCTGTAAATGTCTGCTGTACATCATTTATTTTCTACCCACTGAAATGAATAACTATAAGAAAAATGTAAACGAAGCAGAGCTGTGTTACTCCTACCTATTCTTTTTCTGCCACTGCCAACAATCTCATAAATATACCTGAAATTTAATTGAATGAATTTATCTTTAAAAACCTGCTTTCTGAAAGGGATGCAGCGTCTCCGCCGTTATCAAACTGGGAAAAAAGAAAAGCCATTTAATATTCTGATACATGTAAAATCAAAGGCGGGGATTCAGCTCTGGCTTATCACATAACTGACAGAAGAGCCGAGGGACGGCGGAAAGACTCAAACTCAGGTTGCCATGTCCTGTTATCCCCTCTTTTTTATCCCTGTAGGGACAATACCAAACGGCACAAATGCTGTGAGGTAATAAACATTTTCTTTCAGGCTCTAGCAAGACAGAAGAGACACAATGCTTCCAGTTAAACTGGATCAAATCAAACATCCTGACACATTACAAACTGAAATAGCATGAAATTATGACCCACAAAACTGAAATTAAATCAGACCGGGAGCTTCTTGCTGACTCCCACACACCTGACTGTCTGTGAGGGATAAATATAATTTTTCATACATCATTTATTTATTATCCTCCGTGTTGTTCCGCAGTCATTGAGCTGACACGCTCCTCCTCACCGACGGAGGGATTTGGAGTCTCGCTCAAGGACGTCAGGCTGTCACGGGGATCAAACCTGCGTCCTTCCAGGTACAGGGCGCACTCTGTGGCCGCCAGGACACAGCAACACCACAATGTGACATTGATGTACTTTTTAAAAGGGGCTGATAAAAGTGCTGCCTGGTGATTTAACTTACTGTAAACCTTGATGTAGCTGTGACGGTTTAACAAAGTTTAAATTCTTGCACGTCCTTCATGGAACCGGTTAGCTTTATGAAATCTGACAAATGCCATGCTCACGGGCATCTGTGACTTTTACATGATGTATTACATTTTTTTTTCTCTTTCTGTTGGGTATTAACATCTGAAGACATTTAAATTATAGAGTTCTTTAACAGTCGGTTTATTAGTTTAACAAAAAATGGATGCGTTTGAGATCAATGTTCTCAAATTGTTCAGTTTCACGCCCAATCAGGAAGTTTTGAATTATTATGATGTGGGTAAAAATACTAGCTGATCAAATTTGGGCTGGATTTTGGTGGGAACATCTTATAGTTTTTTCTTACTTTTTAACACTACGTCACGTAGTGGATTACGTGACGTCATCAAGCAGCTTCCTTAGCAGCCTGATGTGAGCGGTTATGGTGGTCGTCTGCTGCAGTTTGCTGTTGGATGGTTTCTTTGCTTCAGATACATAGCTTTTTATGACAGGCTACGCTAGTGTAAGCAATCTGGGAGGTTAAAGCACTAACCAGAACACAGATCTAGGACTTTGAGTGGTTTTGTTTGCTTTTTGGAGGTTTTTGAATAGCTTTTGTGCCAGAAAATATCAGCTATAAAGACACCATTGGTTGATGTTATACAGAGGGATGCATGGGCTTTTGCTAGCCTAGCCTAGCCTAGCCTATTACAATGATAACCTTGACGATAGCTCAAAGTTCACCTGCTCACAAAGTGAGCACCACTGGGTTGAAGACAAGATGTTTAGCTTCCAATATCATGTTGTTTAAGATACTGACATGAAATAACTTGATTGGCAATACAAGCATTAGTCAAGGAGCATACGACACCAAACCGTGTCTGGCAATGCCACACTATCACAGTGACTAACAACAAGGGGACCAGCTAACATAGGTCAGAAACAGAATTTACAAAATCCAACAGTCACTGGTCATGTGAGTTTCTGATGCTTAACACCCACAGAAAGGCCTGTTTAAAACCCCACCAGTCCTTTAGAACTGAAGACTTGGATGAGTGGTGAAACATCTTCAAGTTTGCGTTTCTTTAGCTTTTTTATCCACCATGCCCTGGATGACTGAGAACCGTCACAAAAATTCACAAAAAACCTTCGCCTCTACTCTCACATACTGTTTTTTGTTTCTTTAGTATGAGTTAAATGTTGAGCTAAGCAAGCTACTCAGTGGGATTCTGAAGTCATATGTACAGGACGTAAGTGGTAGCTAAAAGTAAGTGAGTGAACAAGTGTATTTCTGCATGTAGCAGTCTGCAGATGTAGCCTACTCATTTCATGAGAAGCTAAGGCAGCTTTAAATATGTAGAGCAACAACAAGCTGTCAAATAAATGCAATGCAGTGAAAAGTACAATATTTCCCTCGGAAATGTTGTGGAGTTAAAGTATAAAGTAGGATAAACACTGATTATATTTCTAAGTACCTGTAGCGCAAACTCGCATCCGGCGCTGCTTAAAACTTTGGAGAAGATCTTTCTGTTCTCTAATGTGCCGCGAACGTGGTTATTTCTCTGAAAATGTTTAGACTGTGCTCATTGATAATTCATAAAGCCTCAGCTAAGAGAGCAATTACAGGGAGGCAAACAATAGGCTGTTGTGTTATGAGATCTTAACTATAAAAAGAAAGGAGAGGAGACTGGTTTTAGAGAGGTACACCGTGATCCGCGCGAAGCATAAGGTGCCAGGCAATATTTGAGGGAAGGGGCCGACTGAAATAGCACAGAAGATCATGAGACGGTGATGCATAGACACTTTGATCAAAGGAAAACTAAGGTTGGGACCATTTGGCTGTTGCGGTTTTGATGAGTGCGGCCTCTCGGATAGCATCTCGACGTGTCGTTACGGAAGGTCGTTCTGGTGGTTAACTCTCAGAAAGGGCACTCAGCGTCAGTGTCGGGTAACAGCGCTCATATTTGCTCTGCCTCGTCTTCTTCTTTGGTGAAATTTGAAATCAAGGCCCTCTCTCTCCAGCCCCTCCCTCCCGCCCTCCCTCTCTCCCTCCGGCTCTGTTCACGCCGCAGCTGGAAGTGTCCCAATCAGTTTCCCTCCGTTCATGTGACTCAGAGATGGCATTTTGTCATCGGTGTGAAAGCTGTGTAGTGTTGCTTTTTACAGTTTTGACTGAAGGCAGATGGAATCAGCTGATTTGTGTTTGCTCAAATCCAAAACAGATCTCTCAAGTCGTTTGTGAAACATTAGCGCAGAACTCAACCAGACACTGCAATTAAAAGCAGCCACAGCACAGAAGCCTGATTGGAGGGGGATTCTGAAGACTCTGCGAGATAGACTCCGAATGAAACACAGAAATATATTCATCTGTGGAGCATGTGGGGATTTGAAAGAGCTGTCGGCTCCATGGTTTCTGATATGGATTACTTACATCCTGCACTTGATATGTACAGTCATCCAGAAATAATCAGAAGTGTGCAGGAACAAGCCTGAGGACTGAACCGAGCCACTTACAGTCTCTCATGACAGAATTTGGATTGTGAATCACGCAGCGGAGTGGCTTGGTTTCCGCTGCAGGCTGGTGTATAATGATTTGATTAGCACGTCGTCAGGACAATGTGCTAAAGCGGGGCTCCTTTTATAGTCTTAAGTTCATACATCAACTTCAGCGCGACCCTGACAGCTGTCTTGTCTTGTTTATGAAGTGAACTGAGCAGGGTTTGTGGCAGATGCTTCACAGAGCACATGACAAAGAGTGGGCAAACTCCCTTGTTTGGCTTGACAGGGTTGAGAGCTTCCCTCCTCAACTGTCAGAAGAGAACATCTGTGTTTTGGCAAATGAGCGATGTTTGTTCTGCGACGGAGCAATCGGCTCCCTGCAGCCATCCGAGGTGACAGTCCCTGTCACGGTCCAAGCAAAGAGCGAGATAGAGATGGAGGGGAAGGGGAAAGGAGGGAGACGGCGGGGTAATCCCTGTATCGAATCCAGCTGCAGAAACAGAGAGGAAGTCCAGCTTTTTATGGTTTAATAACTCTCCCACTGCCCGCCTTGAAATCTCTGTGATACTGTGGATTACACACATGCCTTGTGCGTCGTACTACAATACAGCAGCACTGGAAATTAAATCTTTTAAAATGATAAATCTTTTTTACTATTAAAGCTGCTTACGCGCAAAAATAAAATTATGCAAAAATGCACGAGGCTTACGAACGTTAAAGTCTGAAACAGGAACGAAATTCTCTGCTGTCCCACAAAGCGAGACAGTTAAAGTCACTCTCTGCTCAGAAATGTGTCACTTTATTGGATGTTTGACCTTCTCTGCGCAGAGTTTGGTACTAGAGGACAGATTTCACATTTGTCCACTGAATCTGGAGCTTTTCTCTGCATTCTTTAAGGCGTAGCTTTGAGAAGTGTATAAGCAGGATGTTTTGGATGGTATCACGGTTTACAGCAGCATTTACAAATCTCAAAGGTATTCTCTTAGTGAAATCAACTAAAGGTTTTCTATTAACATTGCACACAGATTTTATATTGTAGTTGTCAGTCAAGATACGGGCATACAGCCGAGCTGAGAGAGGTGGCGAGCACCAGTGGGGATACTGGACTTGTATATCCAGTTTGTATATACACTGATCGGGTCAGTGTCATTGCGTATGGGGTGGGGGTGCCTGGTCCGGTCCCAGCAGAACACTGAATTGTAACAAGACGGTCAATGTTATTCGGTTCTCTTGTCAGTGGTCATAATGTTGTGGCTGATCTGCAGAGTTTGTATTTGTTGATAATGTCGAGCCAGTCAACGCAGATGTTTCAAGAAGGTTGAGTAAGAAAAGGAGTATCACTATAGTTCTGAATTTGAAGTTGCGTGAATGCCTGAAATTTAGGTTCCACATGCAACTTCAAATTCAGATCTTCATTAGCTAGAACGTCTAAGAAGCATCATCTGTGAACTGAACGTTGAAGCGGGAAAGATCAGCTTTATTTTTGGTTAGTATTTTACCTTTTAGTAAGATTGTTAACACAGGATAAGAAGGATAAGTTTTTAGCACAGCAAAAACACTCCCCCAGCCTGCACAGAGCAGGTGAAGAATTAGTTCCCCAGTTTTTTTTTCTCCTTTGCAAACAACAGTCTATTAATAGGCCAAGGTCGATAGAGTCCTTCACAAGCTAATGAAAAGTGTTGTGGCTTTTTGCGAGCCCATCAAAGTAGAAAAATAAGTGACACAAATGGGACAACAATGAGAAAACAGGTCAGACTCTATTTGCAGTGTCTGATTTCACTAAAGCGTTTAGCATTGTTCTTCCAGATTAAACACACTTTAAAGTCAATCTTCCTTTTACATCTTAGCACTATACTAAATCATGACTGTATAGGATTAGTCCAGCTTTTCTTTTCATGATGATGTTAGAAATGCTGAACATGTTAACACTGGGAATGTTCGGATGGCTAAGGTCCCAAAATGATACAAGTCAAACGTGGTCATTTCAAACTCTATATCTACATTTTGATATATAGTTTCATTCAATCAGGCTCATTAGGCACCAAGGCAGGGAGTATTAACATTGTAACAATTACCTCATACTACATACTGATTTCAGGTGTTTCAGTGACTATATTAGGTCAACGATAAAGCTCAATTTACACTCGACAACAAGAGTCTATTCTGGAGTAGGCTATGCTGGTGAAAGCATTTATTCCTGTGCACTGGTGTGTCGGGATTATTCAGTAATTAGTGGCTAGTCAAATGTGTTTGTCTGTCTACTTCACACAACAGTGACTGAAAATGAGCAGCTTATGCTGGATTTGAAGTACAAGTGCTCATATTTAGAAACGTGAACAAGGAAATGCATTTTGGACAAATCACTGCAAAAGTTCCAGTTGTAGTTGCACTTTTAGGGTATAGGGTAGGGTTTGGCGACGTGTACAGGGTAGAGTAATGAACAGTGTAAGGTAGAGGGCAGGTACAGGGCAAGGTATGATGTAGGGTACAGGGAAGGGTGCAGCGTAGGGTACAGGGTACGGTACAAGTTAGGGTATGGGCTAAGTAGAGTACAGTGTACGGTACAGGGTAGAGTATGATGTATTGTACAGGATAGGGTGCAGCTTAGGGTATAGCATACAATACGGGGTAGGATAGGGTGTGATGTAGGGTACAGTGTAGGGTACAGGTAGGGTACTGTGTAGAGAACAGGGTAGGGTACGGGGTACAGGGTAGGGTACAAGGTAAGGTACAAGGTAGGGTACAGGGGTACACCGTGGGGTACAGGATAGAGTACAGCTTAGGGTGTAGGGCAGGGTACGACAGAGTACTTCACAGCGTTCAGCATGGGTTTCGGGGCTAAGCCAAAGAGGTGCCCAACCATTGCCCAAACTAGCCTAAACTAGCTTAAAATTTTACTAAAACACATATTACCCTTGATATTTGTGAAATGTGATGTTTGATTAGCATACTATTTACCACAGTGTGATTTTAAGAATCAGGAGAAAGAAACATAACCTGAAATATTTGATGTATTGTTCAGTCTCAGTGTCATGTACGTGAGGGGAAAAAAATGATTGGGCAAAGTGTCAAGTTCGGGGATTGTTCAGTGTGTCTCTAGGCAACAGTATACCAAATGTTATTATTTCTCCACCGACAGCAATAAGATGGAAGTAGACTCTGGGCAGTGCTGAACTTGCCCTGTCAAAACTTTTTCAGTGAAAGTGGCAACTGCCTGATAATGTTCATTTAGACCATAACTGGAGTGTAGTGGAGTGATACGAACGAGCATGCAGTATGGGAAATAGAGACAAAAAAAAAAAAAGATACTTCTGAACAGAAGTGCATATTTCCCGTCACTGTTTCAGATTATTTTTTTTAATCTCTGCGTGTTCAAGTGTTTTTAAACGGAGTTTGCTGGTGTGCTGGAAAAGACGAAACAACCGAGGTCGTCAGGGTTGCGGTCGGAGATACGGCTTCATCGTTTCATCCAGCTTTAAACAAATTCACTTCTTCCACATGAAAGAAAATCCACTGATTTACACCAAACACTCAAATGCCACACAACAGAGCAAGCTCATAACAAAGTTCAATCTCCGGATACTTTTGAGCACACAACTGCAGGAGATCTACTGATGTGGTGCCGCTGAAAACAATAAACATTACTCCTCAATAGAGGTGTTTATTTGCATTTGAAAGTGTCCTCAAGTGTAGTGCACAATATTCAGTAGCTAGGAAACTGTCTCTGCCAGCAAGAGGAGAAATAAAAGCGCTCCAGACAATCAGAAGATAATTACACATTTCATTTAAGCTTCAGTTTATTAGTATTTGTTTTTCTCCAAACTTCATTGTGCAGATCCTGTTTCACGCTTTTGGCAATAATCTGCATGCATTATGTGCTTCACTGCAGGGCCAATTCTGTGGGAAACGCCGTATGTTATACAGAAAATATTGTCAGACTCACGTGAAAATAAAAACTTCCAACCACCAAAGACAGTTTCCAAGAGTGTTTTCCTTCTCAAAACGCCCATTTAAATATTTGTTATAAGCTGCGATGTAAAATCCCCAGTGCCAATACACGCTCCACCGGTGCAATGTATAAAATGAAAGAATAAAACTTGAGGCAAATTATTGCCAAGAGAATATTCTTTATTGTTTTAGTTTAATGAAATTCCAGGGAGTATTAAAGGAGAATTTACGATGCAAAAGTTGATCAAGCAAGCAATTCAGCATCGTGAGAAATCCTCTTATTTGTCAATAGATAGCCATTTGTCTCAAGTATAGTGCTGTCAGAACACACTTAGAAAACAGAAAAGGGAAAACTAAAGTGAACACAAATAGGCATCTAAAGTAGTCTGGGTAATCCACGCATAAATGTAATGGGATCTTAGGAGGAGTTGTGTGTTGGTGGCAAGCGTTCAAACGTTTAGCTTGCGCATTGAGGTACAGTGAATGTGCTTATGTCTACGTGCAGACAAGGAAGCTGTTGCATCCTCCTGGATTAAACAAATGTCTGCATTAATTAAAATGGTATTAACCGATTCAAATTGTATTTTCTTTTCTGAAACAATGAATATATTAACTGTATAAGGTTGTTCTTATCCAGCAAAGCTAAGGAAACATTATTGTTTATTTGGTGGTTCTGTTGTCGCCGTTTGGTGTTGAATGGTTGTCAGAACTGCTGTGTGTCTAGCAAAGAGGATTATAAATCAAATCAAATCCATAAGATTGTGAGCTTTAAAACTCCTTAAACATTAGTAATGTGAAAAATTGAATAAGTGCATCTTTATTTCTTTATTTATTGCATTGTTTTGTTTTCTGATGATTTATTTGATGGGTCCTTTTAACGTTTGCAATAGAGTTCCTAACTGTACATAAGCTGACATGGGGCAGATCGGAAAAAACGTTTTAAAAGCATAGAAGAGTTCATGAACTAAACACTGGATTACATTGTTGTCTTATATCACACGGCAAGGATATCTTTTGTATTGCTCCAAAGTTGCCAAAGACTTCCAAGTCAAGGTCAAGACGTAAAACGGCTTCAAACTGTAACAAATCTCCAGCGAGTCGCTCCGGCGAGCACACCGCCGCACCAATGACAACAGAGCACATTCAGGGACAATGAGATGTCATTTATGGAATTGCACCCTTAGACAGCACCCAACAAATGATGCTGTGGCGCTCTCCCGTGCACTCACTCACCAATGACCCTTTTTTCACACACATCCTTTGCTGTGAATTGCACAGCAATGTCAAGTGGCCACCAATTCAACCTCCAATTCTTCGGCTAACCGGTGACTATAAATCTGTCACCGTGAAGGTGAACACCCACCGCTCTGAACCAAGCACTTAGGTGTACAATTTGAGGTCCATTTGAGAAAATACATAAACCTCACCATTACACGGCGATCATACTCAACATTTTACTGAGTTGTCTCTCGGGCTACCTTGAATTCCTTGTAGTACCTTGAGGCTGTAATCATTGCTGCATGTTATATTGGTGAATATCCAGCATTAAACTATCTGGGTGGAGTTTGCATGTTCTCCCTGTGTCTACGCGGGTTTTCTCTGGGTACTACTGCACTGCACCGCACTACTGTCTATGTGTTAGCCCTGCGATAGACTGGCGACCTTTCCAGGATGTACCCCGCCTCTTGCCTGATGACAGCTGGGATGGACTCCAGCAACCCCCGCCACTCTAGTGAGGATAAGCGATACTAGAAGATGAGATGAGTTCCCTGATGACGCATTATTCTTCCTCTTCTATAAGACTATATACCTCAGCGACGTGAAGACCACCATACTTACCTACCATACATAGAGAAATTTGGCCTTTCTGGCATCATGCTGATCTGTTGGTCTACAATTTATTCAATGCGGATGATCATGTTGTTGAAAACAGTGCATCGGAACAAGGAGATGCGAGCTCTCACTCAACTTTGTTGTCAACTCCATTTTCTTTTAATGCACTGGTTCGCCAAGCTGAACAGCCAACCGAAAAAATATCTCTGACAAACCCACCGGCAATTCAACTAACTGAAGCATCTGGAAAGTTGCCGTCAAGGGTCCAACTAGTGGCAGTGGTGGGGGACACAGCGCAAAAACTACAATCACTCACCCACGCATTGTTTTCAAAAAATGAAAAACAGAAACCCGGAGTTGCTGAGGAGTTACGGGATAAACCACTGTTTTTATCCAGTCCTGCGACCACCCAATGTCTTGCTGTCAGTGTGACAGACTAGCAACTCACTTAATGTTGAGCTTAAAAGTAGTTCATCATAAATACAGACATTAAAAACATTCACATGTAAATGCTTCAGAGATGCAAGCAAGTATAGCAAAGATAAATGTGTATGAATACGACCACTGCAGATACAATACCAACCGAAGGTTTGGACACCCCTTCTGATTCGAGGGATTTACTTTATTTTTGTCATTTTCTACATTGTAAATTACTACAGAAGACATTGAAAATACTTCATGAAGTAGTCACCTGGTTTTCAAACAGTCTTTAATGAGTTCCCAGAGGTGTCGAGCACTTGTTGGCTGCTTTGCCTTCGCTTTCTGATCTACTTCATCCCAAACTATCTCAGTTGGGTTAAGGTGACTGTGGAGGCCAGGTCATCTGACTCAGCACTTCATCCCTCTCCTTCTTGGTTAAATAGCCCTTACATTACATTGCCTGGAGGTCTGTTTAGGGCCACTGTCCTCTTGGAAGTCAAATGATGGTTCCACTAAGTGCAAAACCCATAATAGGATAGCATGCTGATGCAGAATGATGTGGTAGCCGTGGAGGTTAAGTGTGTCTTGAATTTTGAATAAATCACCAATACTGAAACCAACATAGCACCCAGACAAAATCACACCTCCTTCTCCATGCCTAATGGTGGGAAACACACCTGTAGAAACCACCTTTTCACATTTTCTGTGTCTTACAAAGACATGAGATATGGAATGAAAAATCTCATCAGACTAAAGTACAGATTTCCACTGACCTAATGTCCGTTCCTTGTATTTCTGGCCCAAGCATTTTTTTTATTATTCTTCTTCCTTAGTAGTTTGCAGCAATATGACCATGAAGGCCTAAATCACAAAGTCTAATTTAATATGGGGTGCTGTTAATTTGTGGTTTTAAGGCTTGAAACTTTAATAAACATGTCATTTGCAATGGAGCTAAATTACATTCTTCCTTTCCTGGGGTGTTTCTCATGTAAGCAAGTTTCATCACAGCTTTTTATGGTTTTTGCGGCCGCACGTAAGGATTATATTCAAAGTTCTTGTAAATTTCCAGCTTGACTGACCTTCATGTCTAAAGTAATTGTGTTAGATGTGATCTGGATACCTACCCTACCTCTGAACAACCCACTTGAGGAGGCAGAAATTCCACAAATGCACTAGTCATAAGCCACATCTGTTAACTGAAAACCATTCAGGTGACTACCTCAGTTTCTTCACTGTTTTGACATCTTCAGTAGAAAAGATGTGCGCAGTTTTGACTGGTCCCTCTTGCGCCCACACTGTCATCGCCTACATGTCTTAATGATTACGACTATTTATAATTTCACAGGGCAAGCTAAGTGCGAGCCTCGTCTGTGCTATTTTGCCACTCGATTCTAATTCCTATGTGACACTGGGGGCTATAACAAAACCTCCATGAAAGGTCATGTTTGCTTTGCAAAAATAAACTTAATTACATAAATAATCCGAGATCCCCAATGAGGCTTTGCCAATCTATACGTCGATGCGGCAGGCAGATAAGAGGTGGGAGGCGGTAAATAAGGCGTAAACGCAGCTTGTAACATTGTATGCTCGTGCCATATGATACCGCACCTCTTCCAGTAATTACCGTACCGCTCCCGCATCCCAGTTTGAAATTTGATCGTCATCTGTCATAAGTGTGATAAGACACTGTGCCAGATGGTTTCTGCAGTGTGTCCGTGGCTCCACCACACTTCATTAGGGAGAGGGTGTACAGAGGAAAAGGTGCTGTGGAGGGAAGGATTAGCCACTGCGCCCTGCTTTCTCTTCACTCTGCTGTAGAGCCTAGAGAGGCTTACTGAAGCCTGTAGGGGCATCTGAGGGTCTTCACCTTCTGCTCATTGCTGTTCTTTTTTCCTGCTGTACAGAGGGAGGAGTGGGATGTGGTGCAGGGAAAGGAAGAGAGGATTTGAAGATAGGGATCTAGGGTGCAATCACAGCCATGGTTTGTTTTGAGAAGCAGGAACCAGGATAACAGCCTGTATCTCCGCTTTATGAGAGCAAATATGCACTCAGACAAGCTAGGCTATCGTGAAGTTCAGTTAGTAGAAAAGCTTCTTGTTCCTGTTCTGCGTCATAACAAACTTCACATCCAATACAAGTGATAGTTTATAAAGTAAACTCTAACGGAGATACATATGGGCAGGTTTGGCTAGGTTGGCTGGGTTTGTGCATATAAGTTAACCTAAGTATGGTATTACTGACAAAAGTTAGTGCTTGTATATTTGTATTGTATTCATCTAAAATTGATTAAACCTGATATCACAATAAATTATCCCCCTACGCTAACACTCCTCTCCTTTTTTTTTTCTCCAGGATGAGTGAGCTATACACCTCCATCGGAAGCAAAGGGGCTCTACTTTTAATGGTGCTCGTGGTCAGTATCTGGGAGATGACCGTACCGACAGAGGGAACAACGGGTGAGCCAACAGACAGAAAAAGCATCCTCTGGTTCTGTCTTGCTCATTTACGGCATTTTTATATCTACAGTCTTTGACTTTGGTCTGAATCAGTCAACTGCATTATTAAACTTGAAGATAAAATGTTCTCATTGGTCAGATGTGTCTGATGCATGATTTAGAAAATCACAGGAAGAAGGTCTTGTGGTCTAGACTAGGAACAGCAGCAGAGTTGGCACTGGTTCGTGGCAGCAGAACGATGAATAGGTTTCTGGGAACCAAAAATCCAACATTGCTTCACACTTGGCAACGTCGTTCTGCCTTTAGACGACCAAAGGAGTTGATGGTTAGAGCTGTTTGGATCCAACCTGCAACGTATGTCTGGCAGCTGGGATCACAGTCAAGTCATGTTCCCACCACAAATATACCATCCTAGAGTTTGTTTGGGACTAGATCAAGACCACCTACAAGAACCCTACATGTCTTTCTCAGGTTTCATAACTGTATAGATATGGTATTTTTCAATATACGTAATGCTGACAACAGTCAAATCTAATCCCTCAGTAAGTGATGGTCGCAGTTCCGTTTTATAGCTAAATAGCATTTTTGGGCTAAATATCCTTCTATCATGAATGTGGAGACCAGAAAGCTAGCTTGAAGCGTTTTCAATGGCCAGAAAGGTGGGTGGAGTGGGGATTAGAACACAGAGTCTAATTTAAAGGTTCCAGACACCTTTTAAGATGAATACCAAATAATCCGCTTAGAGTAACATTGTCTGATACAAGTTTCTCATTAAAGCCCCTCGGTCCAAAATCCAGAATCTATGAATATGAAAACATCCTGGATACTAAAAGTGTCATCGTCACTTCAGTAAAAAGCCCCGGAGTGTGTGACCTGGAGGCATTAAGTTTCAACGTCACACTTGAAATTGAAGAGATTTGGGGTAATCACAGATAACCCTTCCGGCCCCGAAACTCCACACATGTAAGTGATGGGAAGGAAAATCCAAGAGAAGCCACGCGAGGAAAGCCACATTTTTGACTGGGGAGAAACTTTAACAAATCAAGATGACGAAAAAGATAATGAATGAACTAATCCTAAAGCAGCGCACCTGAGTGTGTATTATTGTACTGGTGAAAGGTTAACTCAAATCATTGAACACCTTTACAGAATATATTTGTGACACAATCGCACTTAAGTCTTGAGTGGGAACAAAGAGGTTAGGTCTGAGAGGCGCACATTGACAGGGAATATAAGAGTATGGTATTTAAAATGCTGCTAGTCACACGTTAGTTATACGTTTAATAGTACCGTATATAATAAAGTAGCTAAGACCTATTCATGAATTATAAACACTACAGGTCAAGAAGCATACTCCACCTCCAAAACATTGCACTTTATATTTCCCTAATGCAAGTCAATTGTGCTTTTTTTATTTATTTTTTGGAAAACCACAGTAGACATCATACCTGGGAGTATTATTGTATTTAGCCTTTTTATAGGCTTTGTTGACAGTGTGATTATTCCACATGGAGTATGCCATTTCAATAAAAAACGTATTGACTTTTATTGATTAATGTAGGTCAAGCTCTTAAATATTCCTTCTTACAGTTCCCATAATGCAACATTATTTTTTTTCTTTTTCCACAGCTAATAAATGCCTATGTTCGTGAAATTCCAGCAATAAATAAAAACGTAGTCGGCATGCTCTACTGTCTAGTCAAACAACAGATGTAACACAAAAATCCAAAGTCAATCAAAGACTATAATGTCGTCTTCTGTTTCTGGAGAGAGTTCAAAAGGTTAGACCCCTGCTGCAGAGAATCAATAAAGACGACGGTCCCAGGGCTCTTATCAGTTTTCTCGGTCCCATCGTGTGATTACTCGGCCAATGCTCTCTCTGCCCATGTCAGGACATAAACAGCTCTTCTCTGTCAACAAGTTGAGTTGAGTTTCTGTCCATCTGTTCACTCAGCTCTGCAAGAACTGACTAGACCTGCGGAGTCTTGTTTGATTTTCCCCAAAGCAGAGCAGTGGCTGCCACCTCTATTCTAATGTGTTTGGAAAGGACTTTCACAAATAAAATGTCACGCAGGCAAATGGAGGAGTAATAGGGTTGAAACAGCTATGAGTGCAACTTGTCTTCCCCGCCTAATTAAAAGTGTCAAGTGGTCGCGAGAAAATCTATGGAGATCAATTATGGCAACTCAGCAACATTAAAAAGTAGAGGCCACATGTTTCATCCCACTGACAATGCGCAATCTGAAGTAATTGGCGGCGCGCAGACAGGTCTGCAGCCAGACACGATGTCCATTTGCGAGGATGATAGAAACTGCACGGACCCCTCTTCTGTTAGTGGTCCAATTAGACAGGAGCGCGTTGCTTTGATTGGCAGCGAGCCCCACTCAAGGTGCTCATCATTTCGGCAGGAAGTGGATCAGAATAATCCCGCACGCGTTCAATTTCTCGCCGATAGCCACCGCAACCCCCCTAATTTCCCCAGGGCGTTATTTCTGCTGCTGTGAACCTGTTATCATTCGAGAAACGAAATGAACACGGAACACATTCAAAACAGAGCGAACGCATTCCTATGGAGGGAGCGCGAGTAGAAAGAGAAAACTAAGCCTATTCTCAGAGAAGCAGGCCAAATTTAATACACCTCAATGAGGAGACAAGTCGATTTACTTATGCGCATGTGAGCTTTCACTTCCTTAAATAACTGGTTTGTGTCAGCGAAGGAGGGATCGTGTTTGCGCCGTCAAACAGGCTGCTCTCTGACAGCTATGTAAATTCAGTTTATTTTCCCCTCTGATATATAAAAAAGAAGGTTTGCCTTTGCGCTGTCTTGTCAGACAGTGATACTGGCAACCTGAAATGGAGGCGTCTGTCCTTTTATACACTAAATGTTTACAACACGGACGTGATAAGTGACTGTGGTCATTCCGTTTTGTGGACTGTGACTTTTGGATGCATTTAAACACTCTTGACTAACAGCCATAACATTATGATGGCGCCTGTCAGGGGCTGGGGCAGGAAGTGAACATTATATCCTCAAAGTTCATGAGTTAGAAGGACGAAATACGATCCTGTGGAAGAATTGGAGCAACTCTATGGGGGCGAGACAGCACCATGAGGATGTTACTTTAGCCCCTTTCACACTGCACAAAAATTCTGCATTGTCCCGGGTCGTCACTGGTGTTTTTGGGTGTTTGGTCCACTCTGTGTATAAGATCATTCTTCCTGTTGATCTCCCCGAGGTCCATCTCTGTATGGCAGAGATTTTTTTTCAATCAAACTAATCAAGTGTAGCCCCTCTGCCATGAAGTTAAAATGGTTCGGGAACTGTTTGAGGAACGCAGGAACCTCCAAATTCCCCAGGTCTTGGTCCTTTCAATCATCTGTTTGATTTCATAGTGTGGTTACTGGACAGACAAGCCTGATCCATGGAGGTTTCTTGCAGGACTTAAAGGATCTGCTGCTCCTGTCTTGCTGCCAAACACCAGAGATAACGCACAGAACACCTTCAGAGCGCTAATGGTGTGCATGCCTCAAGAGGTCAGGGGCTATTTTTATGGTAAAAGGGGAACATGCACAATATTAGGTCCTAATGTGATTCTATATTAATGTATGTATTTTTGTCCAATAAAGTCCAATAAAGGTTGAGTACTTGCTATGCTTCTCCTGGACCTTTATTGACTTGTTAACCTTTAAGGAAACCCACATATGCAGTAAATTGTAAAAGATGATTTAGATCATAGGAAGACAACAGGAACCTACAGTCAGGAACCTAGCTTAGCATTAAATGGGGGAAACGGTCACAGTCTGGCTCTGGTGTTAACATTATAAATCTTAAAGAACAATTTCAAAACCTTCCAGTGTCTTTCATAGATCAAGAGACATGAACTCGTATAGGCTTATACAAGTCTAACATACACAAGAGGCCTTTGCTCATTTAGAAATGTAAATGGTAATTGTTGTGATTGTTATTGCTTCTGTTCATATTAATCATTATTTAATGTTCTGTTGAAATCTTCAAATGCATGTACTAATTTGTGGTAATTGTTAGCATTTCTAAGTCTATTTACACAATTACTTGCTTACATCATGCTGTTTATTCTCAAGTGTTAGATTCATTTTATGGCTTCTCACTTCTTACCTCTACTGCTGAGAAGCAATATATTTCACTGTATATTATCTGTCAATCACAGATCAAGCATCTAGGCAACGAAGTAAGCTGCCACGTGGTGCATTATGGAGGTGCATACATACCTGTATCTGATAAAAGACTTCTGTGCAGGTATTTCATCGCTCTAAGTCCCTCCAGAAGTCTCCTCTCTCCTCATGGTGCCTTTATGGGATTGGAACGTCCTTGAAGATGGTGAAAGAGGAACATAGCGTTGAGTTAACGTAACGAATCTTGTCCACACGATCACAAAATTAAAAGCCACACTGTTGTACATTTCCTCCAGTCGCGCTGCCAAAAAGTTTGCCAGATAACCACAGGAGATGTGACTGGATCTGGACCTGTTTTCCAATCTCCAAGCTTAATGTTCCAACAGTTTAATAACAAATAACCCTCTGGTTTTTACTGCTCTGCCTACTGAGGATCAGGTCTGCTAAGCTTAGCTTATCAAACCAGCTCTTGGATGTAAAAAGCGAATAAGGACATTACGAATCTACTCCTTTAATGTATGGTAGGGGTCAAGCAACTAAGAGGGCCTTCACAACTAAGTTCTGACACTGGGAACATTGACTCCTCAGGTTGGTTTGTTTTTGGGTGCTGTGAACACAGTATTTGCATTCCTATCTGGATCAAATGAACTGAGCCGAGCCCAGTTAAAAAAAGGGCGGTCTCAGCTGACTGCAATGCTCCCTGGAGTTAGGGTTAGGTTAGGGTTAGGGAAGGTTAGGGTTAGAGTTGCACCGTGCTCCCCACAGGCAGATACGATTAACTTATAACATCAGCAACAACTCCAGACTACTGTCTGTAAAGGGACAGCTTTACTTTTGTGAAGGTGCAGTGCAAGTTTTTTTCTTAGAAATATACAAAGATGCAAATAGCTTTTAACATTGTAGCAACAATTAATATGATTTAGAGTACAATATACAAAAATCATATGTGGGTAGATTACTTTGACATGATCATAGTAAAAGTAGCCTGCTAGCCAAAAATGCATGGGCACCCCAGGCCTAGATGCTTGATCAAATTGCTGACATCCTATTGTTGCCGCAAAATTAGGCACAATCACAAAGTTGTGTGCAAAACCGTAGTGTTGAAGACGTGTCACAACTTCATCTTGCTTGCTTTGTCTCGATTGCCCTGTAAATATGAACCAAACCATGCTTTAATGCAACATGTAGCAATACTGCCACACATACAACATTACATTACTACCTTAATCGGAGCAAATTATAGGTGTGGAAGCACCCAACGGAATTCTCTATTGCTACATATGAGGCACTGAAAGTTGACTTTGTACATAAATTGCCAGGTGCATAATCATCCATTATGGATGTGATTTCTGGGGAAACTGGGCTGACTGGAAGGCCCTGCAGCAAACTCCTGACAACTGCTCTCAGTCGAGTTAACAGTTATTTTTTTCTTTCAGAGAGAAAGCAAATCAAGAGAAAAAAGAGGAAATGTGACTGCTATGTAGCTGTTAATCATCACATCAAGCTGCTGCCACCGGCTTAATGAACGCAATCAATCAAATGTGTCAAAAAACAAGTTGTGACAGGCACGATTTCCTCAGAAAAATTTAACATCTACGCTCGAATTTCATATTCCGCCACAATTCTCTGCACGCAGTACTTGTGGTTGCCCGAGTGGGCATGAAGAGTTTATATTCTGACCTTCAAATTGCGCTAGTGTGATCCCTGCAGGCACATTACAGCCTTGAATTTGCGTGTCCACAATGGGAAACCACTTAGCAAGAATCAAAGCACACAGGTTGCTAAGAGGGAACACGAACCTGAGAGGAATAAAATATTTTTTAATGGTTCATACTCTAGCACTTAGGTAGGACGCAGTTGGGGTGGGGTGTGGGGGGCAAATCCGGTTTTGCAGAGTCTCATTTGAGGTGTTTTCCATTGTGTTGTAAATGCAGCGCCGACGTGTGACCCTGATGTGTGACTTACATCCTGGGTTGTACGCATCAAAGATTGCTGCTTGCTCTGCACCTTCCACTTTTGGCACTTTGTAATAAAAATGACTTATATGTTGCATAAGCAGAGTATCTCGCCAAGAAAGGAAAACACTGCTTGCACCCTTGAGAGAGCAGTAACTAACACTCAGGCACACTACTGGATCCTCACGTTAAGCATCACAATCAATCCGCATTCTCGGTTGCAGCCAGTTTTTTGTTTTTTTTACCCCCCTGAATGTGCTCCGTGATCTGAAGCATCGACTCAAGTGTTTTGCCATCAGTCACTCCTCAAACTGCTTCTAACAAGGTAACAAATAGTTTAAAGGGGAAAGCCTGTCCATCACTGGCGACGCGTCGCTCCTGCTTCTCGTCGCGTAGGGTAGCGAAGGGGGAATCACGCTCGGCGAGCTCATCGCCAAAGATAATTTTGGCCGTGTGAGAGGCGGCGTTTTTGGCTGCGCGCGACGCTGCGTGGAAAGCGAAGCGATGATTGCATTATCATTCACAACAGCTTCATGAATGATACAGAGTATGCATGGTTTGCAGTTTCCTCTCTGTCTCCGGAGACGACTGCAGGAAAGGTTCCCGAGCAAAGTGATTCCAGTGTTGCGTGGAAAGAAAAAGCCCATCACTTCCCACTGAAAGCAGCTTTGGTTCAAAGGACCGACTAAAAGGAACAAACGCCTTGTAAAAAATGTAACACTGATAGTCAGCATCAAGTGTCTGGATGATAGAGATAGTTCAACAAGTGAATGAAATGAAAATGTGGAACTTCCTCCAGTCTATGACGTTTTACTGTTGTTTCTCACACAGAAGAAACTACATTTTAGCACCAGGGACAGTTCCTCTAGTGGAGAAATTGGGTGACATCCTGCCAGTGGTGTCAGCCATACGGCCTAAACCAGGGACCAAAACTGGAACGCCAGAGGTTCCAATCTAGCCCATGGAATATATTTGCAAAATGTACACATAGAAGACATTAAGGGCAATTTTTAACCACAGTGTTCGATTTAGCTATTGGTGACTATCCATGTGTTTGTGAGTATAGTCTAATCAGCATCAAGCCTGGAGCACTGCTGGCCCATCCACCTGGGCAATTTCAACATGGCCGCAAATCATCCAGATCATTCATATAATTTTTTCTCTTCTTTCTTTTTTGCTACAATACCATTTTTATTTTATTTTTGATATTACAGCCACTAAGCCAAGGATCAAGGTACCCCTGTGAAAGCAGGAGCGTGGGCCATGGTTTCCATCGAGATGGAACTAATCAGGAATACGAACATGCCTGATTTCGCCCAGAGACTTAAGTGCAATGGTTGAATGCTTTAATCAAAAGCGACGTAGTGACTCTAAGCGACGTAGTGAATCAGATGAATCCAACGGAATCGGTTTAGTACTTGCCTTAACATCCAGCGCTGCTGAACTAATAACTGGAAGTTATCTTATGATTACTTACGGTGAGTTAAACTTCAAAAAACACATTCAGTGCAATGTGACAATGTGTAGTTAACCTGTTGATAATGAATCCATTGAGTGGGTCTTAAAAACATTGGCCCTCGCTAAAAGATTTGCCATTTCCACTTGACAACGTGTGGAGATATGAAGCTACAAACTGCGCAACACCTGGGAACCCTTTGACACATCCTGTTTAGTTATAGCATGTTTATTTATAACATGTAACATGCTAATGAGTTCCACTGGTGGAGCACTTCACCAACCACAAAGCAGTTGGCCTTACTTGTCTGTTTTGTAACTTTGTCGATTGCAGTGTGAAGCCAACATTAGTGTGGTATCAAAAATCTTAACGTGTCTGCCAGAGAGCAAAAAGTGACTCTCACTTCACAACTTTCCAAAGAAGAAAACTTATTTGTACTCTTACTTCACATGACACTTATAATTTCAACAACCTTGAGCAACGGTCTCAATAATAAACCGAACACTGTATCAACCATCAATTTCATCTCAGGATTTAGCTTTTTGACCCAAACGATCGTATGCACTCAAATAACTTAACAACGATTCACTGTCGGCCATAAAACTATCGGAAAAACACGATAATTATGAGCATATCTGGCAACACTGAAGCAGACTAAAAATTGTTGAAATTCTGAAAGCATACGACCTGCAAACAAAAATCAGAAAAATAAGCAGGTTATAGCCCCGATACTCAATACATAGTAAACAGGTGACAGAAGGACTCTTTCAAGAGAAATGACAGGAAGGTGAGTGAAGGACAAGAGACTTTTTTTGCCCAAACTTAAAGATAAGAGCATTTTAAGTAAAGCAGAAGTGGAAGAGGAGATAACTAAAAATCTTTCCTCCCACTTACCTCATGTCAGACATTTGGTTCTTTGCTTAATAATGTCCTGGATTTGTATTTTTTGTCATTGAGCTTAGTCAAAAAATCCACAAGTCATGTACACGTCTTTACATAATGTGAACTATTAGCTGTAAAGCAGATTAAAAATGACCAAACGTTATTGTCATTTAGGAAACAATTAGATTGGCATGAGCGACAATAATGATAACACAAAGGCAAACAGACTTTATTAAGCTTCTACAACTACACATTTATTGCCAAGTCTACAAATAGCTCATATATCGCCAATAAGATTGTGGCAGATGTGAGAATTAAGATCAAAGCTCAGAAATGCCTCGGAATGATGACTAACAGTCTGTCAGTCTGGGGGTTGTAAGCTTCTTACATAGTCCGCGAGTAATCCGTTCTCGTTCCTAGGGCTGTGAGAACAAAAGCCAGGTAATTTATACTTCGCGAGAAACTCAAGTTTGAGGAAGTCCTCATAGGGCCCTCCCACTGCAGCATACGTCACACGCGCTAAGCATTGTGGGAGATGCGGGAGATAGACGACGAGAGGCACTTTTCTTACTATTTTTAGATGTCAGCCAGTCGTTTTGACAGTCGTGTCCGTCGGATCACGTCGTCAATTCAGCATTAGTGGTCATACTACGGACATTAGCATGTGGGAGCTAATACGGTGGCCGCTAGCGTTTCTAATTTTCCCCCACTAACCACGAGCCATTCAATTTCTGAGCCATCAGAGTCGTTGCCGGACACAACACGAGAAGAAAGTCATTTCCGGCACGATGGCTGATGTTGATGTGTCTTGAATAAGTATAATTCTGAATATCCTAATTTAGTTAGACACTGAATCAACATTTTGTCCCTGTGACCGCCCGGTTGGTGCATGTAAGTGTGGCTGTGAATATGTGGACGACACCACAGAAACAGGTGCTACTCTCATTGGTATAGCAAGTCCATTCTATCCGGATGCGTGCATGAATTTTTTGGCTTGCCTTTCACCGTCCTCCTTCCCGCTAAAAGGGAGTTTTTAATTACTGCCGTCAACTCGGTGCTTGTTCTAGGTGTGCTTCAGCCTCTGGGTTATGTGGAGCGTCTGGAGACGATTCAGATCGTTATCGACGCTGAATTGAATTAGCACATTTCCTGACAATCCATCCAAAGTCAGAAATGTCAGCCTCATGGTACGACAAGAGGAAAAGTCAGGAGGAGCAGCCAACTTTTTCAGGTTTTGGTCCTGGCTATGATAAAAACAAGCCCTTGAAACCTGTGACTCATCTTCTACATCTTAACTATTTATAATTTCCATGTAAGAGGCCTTCTTGACGACGGACTATTTTTCATGCATGAATACTTTTCTTTTTTTGTCTGTTTTGGATGGTGAGACAGTCAGTTGAGATGCAGATAATAAACATGGGGAAAATAGAGGGACACAACAAGCAGCCAAGCTCCAAACCACAATCAAACTGGGAATATGGCAGCCATACACCGTGTTTAGCAGCCAGCGTGTGCCTGAATCCCGCCATTTAAATTTCATGGCATCATGCTTGTCTTATAAAACTTTGAAATACAAATCTACAAAACACGACCGCGCCAAGTGCAGCGTGTCCAGCGCCCGAGGGATTCTCCCTGTCGCAGCGGTGGCACAGTGGGCTTAAAAACGGACTCTGGGTTTGCAGGACAGGCGGATTCCGGAGTGAAATGCTTTTCCTTTTCTCTCCGCTGGCCGGGGAATCTGAGCGGGCGTCCAAGTATAACTCCAAATCCAGTCAGAAACGCCGCAGCCTCTCGGTGTGAAGCAACTTCCCATACAAAAATCTAAAGCAGCTCGGCTTGCCGCGTGTTTGTCTTTCATATCGCTCCCTGTTTGGGGGCAGAGCAATGAGTAAGCATCCCGCTACTTTTGGCTGACTACCTGCATTATCTCTGATGTATGAGGAGGGACAGGGGGGATTGTCAGCGCAGACATGCTATCAAAAGTAGCAAAAGGGTGCATAATCAAAAGAGAAGTTCAATTTCCATTCCCGTCTCTCTTTTTCTTTGGTTTTATATTTGACTTGTTGTCCTTTTCCTTTCCGTTTCATAGTGAGGAGGTTAGATTGTATCATTTCTCAGCCTGAGGACAATAACTGGTCCGTCGTCTGTGCGCAGGACAGTGGATACTTTTGCATGGCTGGCCAAAAAGGCAGCAGGAAGCACAGGCTGCGGTTGGGGTGGGTGTTGTCTGATAGTATCCTTTGGGCTCTGCGCAGACACCTGATCTGGCCAGTATCACTGATGCTGGGTAGATAGGTCAGATGATGTTATCGGCGGTTTTACATGCACGTATACAGCAACAATGCCCACAGACTTAAAGAGGCTATATTCTGTTTTTTGGGGGTTTTTATGGGGATCTTGTTGTTTTTGTTTATTTTTTCGAATTATCCTGAAGAAACTCTACCGGTCCAGTTGCCCTGTGTTTCAGCTTGTCTTTGGATACAAATCAAAGGGAGTCACTCATGAAAACACTGCTCCTGAATTGCCTCGTTCGCAGTCCAGTCTTTTCATTTGTTGCTTATCTGCTCCACAGTGTGACCCAATTACATAATACCCGTCTAGAGGCGACTGTGGCAGGACATCAAACAAAGCTAAGTTGTTGGTTGCAGCTCAGCTGTAGACCTTGGTTAACTAGCTAGCTGATGTTATTGTGTTCAGATCTCAAGATCATGAACACTATGGACTTGTCATCACAGACTAGAAGTTACCAACATCCCTGTTATTTTCCATATCGCTCTGAACAAATGTCCAACTTTCTCTAGAAGCTTTGTCAGATGGAGCCAGCTCTCTTTATGCGACGGCGTCCCAACTTAGACGGCTGGGACTACAATACCTACATTCAAACAGACTTTCTAAAAGGTCGACCAATCAGAATAGAGAGTAGAGAGCAGACTGTCCTAATCAGGAAGACAACAGACACAATACAGACTCTTTAATACCAGTCTGAGCAAAGTAACCAATTCTGTTGCTGTGAGTAGCTTCTAACAGTCATTTGAAACTTTTGAAACCAATGGAACACACTGACACTGGAAACTAAATTAACTGGCTTTAGCTGAGCTGCTACAGTATGGACACTTAAGGCCAGTTTCATGCGGTCATGTCAGATTTACTGTTTACTGCGGCAGCAGTGCGTATCTCTCCAGACTAACACCTCATGAAAATGTCACATGCAATTAAAAAGAGAACAGGGCGGCTAAAGCTCTAAATAATTCAGACAATGGAGCACAATCTGGAAACTAGCTCTAAATACAAAAAAAAGCAATGCACATGTGCTTAAAAGGTACAGTGTCAAGTTTTTAAAGGTCCCTTGTTGAGTTTTTAAAGTTGCCTTGTTGAGTTTTCATAAATTCATAATTTCAAAAGTAATATTTAAATTAATTGATTTTTTTATTTTTTTACACTACTGTAGGCTTAAAGTTTGAGGCGTATCTGTTCAGTCGTGGGAAGTGTAGGATCTATCGTGCTTGGAGCTTGATTTTGGGCTTTAATACTTTTGAAAATTCTATCTTAAAGCTGTCTCTTGAGTGTGACATGTAGATGTATGTAAACACAGAGTTTTTCTGTGATGAATGCGCTCTGGTGGAAATTAGTATCCTACTTTCCTGGGGAATTCATTTTTTTTCTCACTACTGAGACACATGAAAGTGATATTCTTCTGAGACTCACTCCGAGGCCAGCAGCATGGGTGCAGACGGATGTACCGACTACAGCTAATTATTCGCCACGCTAATTATTCCTCTCCTCCTGTCATTTCTCCAGCAGCGCACCATGTCCGAACAGGCACCTGCGAGGTGGTGGCGTTGCACCGCTGCTGCAACAAGAACAAAATCGAGGAACGGTCTCAAACTGTGAAGTGCTCCTGCTTTCCCGGGCAAGTGGCCGGCACCACCAGAGCTGCTCCTTCATGTGTAGATGGTACGCTACTGTAAATTAATAACTCATGGGCAATTTTCACTCCATTTCATTTATTAGTTTTTTTGCTGAAACTCCTTTTGACAAATGTTGAGGAGCAGGTTTGGCTGAAATCATTGATGAGATGTTCAATCTCATCAATGATTTGTGGTGCAATCATTAAGTTTAATATCTGAACGTTGCTTAATGACGTTGATGGATGAAGAATAATGTAGTATCAGTTAAAAGTAGTTAGGGTAAGCAAAGTAGTAGTTGCATCAGTGATAATGCCAAATTATCAAATGTAACTGTGGAGTAAGAAATACTCCTTTTGATCCCACTATCCTATCTGAATAAATTATTTTTGACCTGTATTAGCTTATCATGGCATTGATATATAATATTAACAGAGAATACTGAATCCATTAGCCTTACAAAGACACTACTGAACGTTTTTTTTCTCAATCACTTACAAATGAATGTGATGCTGTCCACTGCAGACTGTAAAATCAATGACCCAGAAGGTCTGTTAGCATGCTAATGTGCCAGACCCCCGACTCGGCTCGAGTGGCGCCTTCACTTTGGTCTGAAAAGTGTGGGTTTCTGGCTAAACTCTGGACCCAGTCGTGTTTGACCTATTCCTTGACATTTTAGTATTGACATTTTCTGCAAATTAGAGCTGTGAGCCACTGGCCTCCGTTTAAAGCACCACGGGTGATCTTGGGAAAAAAATGATCAGCACTTAACCTTTTAATTATTCTTTCTTCTACAACCAGGGATTACCTTTAGCTCCGCTCACTGTGAGACAATCTCCTCTTTATATGAAGATAAATGAACCTCTAGACATCCGAGACATCTTAAAGGGATCTGTCATTTAGAGAGACAGAAAATAAGAGCAAACTTTTCTGAAGGAATTTTCTATCAAGGGTCCTGTAATATCAAGAAACTGTGCGGTACCTTTGGACTTCAGTAGACTTTTTACTGGTGCTTATGACCAACATATGTGGTGATGAAAGTAAAGAAATCTTTAAATGTTAAGGATTGAATCCAAAAGGCATTTGAAGAAAGGCAACTGGACTTGTAGAAATTTCTTGGAGATGTTTCTCCACTCATCCACGTCCTACTCATCCTACTCATCCTACTCCACAAGTCCAGTTTTCCTTTCGTCAAACACCTTTTGGATTGCTATGACCTGACTGGCTGAGAACTTTCACAGACGGATTAAAAATCCTTAACACATCTAGGACATGTTGTTGACCGTAGGTGTAGTAGATAAGTAGAATACAGAAGATGGATTTGCTACAAAAAGATGCACGAATAAATAACATCTAATGGGAAGGGCTGGAGGTTGGACATTCAGAAGAAGCTCAGAGTAGAGACATTGCTCCTTTGCATCAAACAGAGTAAGTTGAGGTGGATTGGGCATGTGGTGACAATGTGTCCAGGACACCTTAATACCCTCAGAAGATCCATGTCCATTCTCTGATGAGTCATAGCCATTTTGGAGACGACAAGGGAGACCTACACAATATTAGGAAGATGGTCATAATGGCATAATGACTTGGTGTATGAGGCTACTACAAGCAGTTGGTTATCTCAGAATAAAGATCGGGAGTATTTGTTTTGGGTGGCTTTACTCATCATATTGTTTGTCTTTTGGATAAAATCTAGAACTTCTTTCGAAAGTTGTACATTGGCAAAACTGATAACTGGTTCAGATTGACTTGTGACCATTCCATCACTTGTCACACCAGTACATATTTACAGAATACACAAACAGTATACAATCAACTCTGGTCAAGTTGCCAGCAATTACACAATCTTCGATTATAATACTAGACCGTTAAATACACAACAGGCTTAAAAATGATCTGAAAGTTATACTGCACATCTACATCTATGTGTAATGTGAATATTTAATGAGGAGGTTCCATAAAGTCACATGTTGACAGTTAATCAGACTTGTCACGTTTGGGTTCCACTACTGCACTTCATAGTAATGTCACAACTATCCATCTCGTACACGGTTTGAATTTCCACACTTCACACTCATCCAGATTTAACCACACTTCCCTACTCACCGTGGTAAGAACTTTTTTATTTTTGATAAAAGAAAAAATTAATATTAATTAAGTGTGAACCCCTCAATTCACATCATTGATGCTGTATTTGGCAGCATGAGAGCCAAGTTAGGAGCACTTTACTACAAAAGAACATCTCTGATCATTTATGAATACGAGCTCAAGGTCAAAGCAAGAACTCGCAGGCGTCTTTTACAGCTACAGTTAAAAATATCATAAATACTGTAGATCAAAGCATAACTAATTCTTGCTCCCAGATGTTTCGGTCTAAGCTGCCCTCATGGTTTTAAAGCATCATTAACCGTTATGTGAAACTTACTCCATGCACTTTTGTATGTTTGGTCATCAATGCTCCCCATTTCATTTCAGGAGAAACCTTTGTGGCTTTTTAATAGCCGCTGTTACACAACCACCATCTGCTCGCAGTTGACCTGGCGCACTTTTTACACCACGCAGCAGCTATAACTGTGCCTGCGTAATACAAATTGATTCCCTCATGTCATAAAGTCTCCATTCGGTGCATTTTTCTCCAGCGAGGCTCCGCTGTTGTGTGTATAATAACCACCCTCTTCATTAGAGAGGACGCTAATGCTCGTGGATGGGGTTGTGGAACGTGGATAATGACCTCTGTAATATGCCAAATTTAAATGATGTCTTGTACAACGCAGCGGCAGAAGCTTAATGTTCTCCGTTATGGAGGCAGCTGAAGAGGTGCTCTCACTGCAGTTGAAGGTTTTACTGTAGTCGCAGCGGTTTCCAGATCCCATCCTTGACACCGATCAGGAGGACCCGGGCTTGCATCACTTACCTGCCAGAGCTGTCAAAATACGACGAGACTCACTGGCACTTTGAAAGATATTTACACATTTCAATAACAAAATTTAAAACTGATTAATCAAGAGAATCATTGTTGAAATAAATATTAGCTGGTCCTTAAATTAATTAAAACGTTGATTAAAATGTTTAATTTGTGCATCATATGTAATGATGCCATTAACCTAGAAGCCAGGCTAACTTCCCCCTGGCAAATTCTGGAGTGACTCCCTCGGGAACTCGTTGTTGGTCCTGCAAAGTCATTTGGGTGGGCTTTAAGTGGTGATGGACAGAAAACGGCCACGTAGTCGAACTAATCATCAGAGCGCTGTAGAGTTTCATTAGTTTACAGGAAAATGGCTGCAATTGGTTGTACAGGCGGTTGGAACGCGACTGATAATGAAATCCATATGGAGTGTTATTAGATTCTTCTGATAAGAAAATTAGTCTGGTAACACTACGCCAAGCTAGCAATGTTCATTTTGGCTCAAAAATCTTAAAACCATCTTTTTTTTAAATATGAAAATGAAAAAAAAATGCTTTAGAAAACCTCTAAGGGAAGATTTCCTACTATGGTACATAACGCAGAAGTATTACATTCACTGTCCTTGGTTTAGTTTCTAAATGTTAGCGTGCTAGTCTGAATGTCTGCTTCCCTAGCTGTTTTGTTGCTAGTTTTTGTCTAATTTCCCTGTGGGTTCATTTCATCCATCAATGCGATCATCTCTGAAGAGCTGTCAATTATACGACAGAATTATGATAAATAACATACTTTTCTTTTATCCAGTTAGTCAGGAGTTAGAATCGGCAGTTTTGGAGGTGCATGTGTATGAGTGCACAGACTCGGTTTACTTTTATTTGTGGCGAAGCCATTGAGAATAGCAATATATTCCGCTTTACTTTTATTTTTAAAAGACAAGTTTCTATAATAGGACTATGTCCACATACAGCATGAACAAAGACTTTCCTGAGTATTTGCTCTTTGGACACTGTGTGTTTTCTCTTAGCCTCAATAGTGGAGCAGAAGTGGTGGTGTCAGATGCATCCGTGCCTTGACGGGGAGGAATGCAAAGTTCTTCCTGATCTCAAGGGCTGGAGCTGCGCTACGGGGAACAAGATCAAAACTACGAAGGTAAGTCTAAGAAACGGGCCTGCTTCTCCGACGCCGTATTCAAACCTGTTGAATCTGAACCCACCACGGATCCTCAGGTCCTCAAGGTCAAGAGGCCGTGGCTTCTGTTACAGTCGTCTCCCTTGCTTTTACCTAAAAAACTAATGTTTGCAGTCGGTGCTCGGACCCTCGGGGGGCCTCTGATCAATGAGCTGCCGTGTCTCCTTAGCACTTTCAGGCCACTTTGAGCACCCAAACTGGCCAATTACTCACTCCAATTACCTGCTTTTAACATTGTAACACGATGCCCGTATCCTTCAGTGTGTTATGACGGCCCGTAGACTTCAGTTCTGTCTCTCTCCCATGTACTTAATTATTTAAACTGCCTGCACCACACCTGCCTGGAGCCGGGAGCCTGGAGCCTGGGGCTATTGATTCAGGGGTTTGTCGGGACCTCAAAACAGGATATATATATCTATACAGGCTTTTTTTTTTTTTACTTTGTTCTCCAAGCTTCTAAGAAAAAAGTGTTATCGTCTACTGATGGGATCAGATTTTAAATAATTATCTGATCTTGATCTCCTCCCGGTCAGAAAACTAACTCTATTCATTTCTGTTGTCTTCTTCAACACGGATGCCCGGAAAGATTTCTGCTGACAGAGACCAGCTCTGGTAACGTCAGAGGCTTCACAGCGGAGTCCAGGTGATGAATCTGTTGTCGTCGTTAATATTTTATTATTTTTCAGGAAAAATACAGAGAAATTCCCTGAATGAATCATTAATGTGGCTCATTATTATTTCACTGTCAAGCGGTGGATAGAGGAGAATGATGTGTATATGATCCCAACACACGGAAACAACCCGTTCAAAGCATCTGCATTACCCAGCAGATCTATCGCGCGCACTCCTGAACCCTGACAGAGAAACAACTTTCTTTAAGTTTCAAATCTTTCTGCAGGCTGCAGGGGGGGGTCACGCTTTCTTCTTCACCTCTGCCGAGCTTTTGGGAAAACAGCACAACATAAACTCGGAACCCCCAGTTTACGGTGACCTCTGTGGTTCTGTGTCACGCATTCACACACACGCGCGCGCAAACAAAGGAAACACCTCCAGGATTCGAAATGTAAACAAATCGGGGAACGGCTACTACAAAGCCTCGGCCACAGCGGGGAATACAGTCAATTCTGTAGCACATCTCAGAGTGATGAACAGTGTCTGACATGTAAAGGTGTCGAGTTTAAATTGCGTCTTTGAGGCTGATATATACTGAAATCCTCAAAGGCGACATCAGTAACCCGCGCTGTCTGTGATGATTCATACCAGGGGGACGAGGGAGAATAAAGGTTTAATGTTGGCTAGTGCACACTCCCTTTTATTACACAGCTGAAACTTCTCTGTAAGGTTATAATTTTTAATTAGTACTCATTGTGCACATACCAGAGTCTCTCTTCAATTTGAGCAGATGAGTCCGCAGTGTTTCAGTTCGAGGAGAGACGTCTCAGGGAATCTGCACTATGGAGCCTTTAAGGCTGCTAATGGACGCCGTTTCAGCTAAATCTTCCAAAATACTGACAATTATGCAAAAAACACAAAAAAGAGAGAGATAATCCCAAGGAAGCATAAATATTCTTTGTGCAGGTTTTGAATAATTTGGATAATAGCCATCCCAAAAGCCATCCTTTTCAAGTTACCTGGCGTAACGCATTGACTGTGGACAAACACATTGTGACATCACCCATTGAATTCTAAGCCCTGGAAAATGAGGTCTGAAGTGGGCGGAGCCCACGGTCGCCATGTTGGATGGGTTTTACTCCGCCCGACGGTCTTTTATCTTGTCGCGTTCCTTATTCTGTACAGACTTATGCAGGCTGTAATGGCCCATCCAATCACCTACAAAGTATATTTCAGAAAGTTCCAAACATGTGTCAGGTTATCCGATATGGAGTTAAGTAGTTTTCCAAAACTGTGTCTTTCTATGTGACCACTAGGGGTGCTAGATTTAATCGTTTTAAAATCAGACTACTACTAAAAATGTTTCTTATTAATTAATTTCAGATGTCTGTCTGTATGTATGGACTCTGTATGTTATTTATAACTTAGATTCTGTAAGGTTTTCTAAAGGACTCTAACGGTTTGGAATTTTAGCATCTGCAGGTATCTAACGCTATTAACAACTTAGACCTCTGGTTACATTTTGCTTGGTGAAAACAGTAGCACAGCAACAAAAGTAGTAGTTACTTGGAAAAAAATCCTGGAAAAAAAATTACAAACTACATGAAATATGCCTTTAGACATAAAACACTGGGTTAGGGTTGTGATTAGCACAGATAATTCTCTTTCATTTATAGCCAAAGATATCTGTTCAAATATTAAGAATTACCTACTGAGTTGAAAATCGCCAAACCAAATTTTGACCTTTCATAATTCCAGTTAAAGATATTTTTTTCATACACAAATTATTGGTAGCCAGCGATAGATATTGTGTTGAAGCACACAAGATCAAAAATGTTACACTGTGAGTGTTAACCAGGTTTAGCAGTACAATTTTTGTCATGAAAATTGGCTGTGGCTGAAAATTGCTGTTTACAAACTACTTTTGCTTTGGCACCAATCTGCTATATTTCTGCAACTCCAATACAATAAAAGCACACACTGAGTTTTTATATGTGACCAAAAATAAGAAGAAATATCCCTTATTCCAGAGGCTAGAAGTAAATCGGGTGGATCTGCAGTCCCTGTGCTTTTTTGCTTTTGCTGATTTTACAAGTAAATCCACACCAAAAAAAAAAAAAAAAATCTTGACTGTGCATCTTTAAAACAGCCATAATATGAAAAGCCCTGTCATGGTAGTTATAACACAAAACATATTGCTGAGAAGGACACTGCGGTGTGCCAATTACACGGCTGAGTTCCACAAACACAAGCCCCGCACCTGCTGTGTTAAATCTTTCCGCCAGCCTTACTTCAGGAACCCGAATGGAAATGAATCCATTGCCACTTAAATTAGCACTTGTCAGCCACCAATTAAACCAACGCCAACACCCAGGGTAGGCTCCGCGTTTTCCTCTCAGTATTTTTAGCATTGTTTCAGACAGTCGTTCAAATACTGTTAATGATTATCCCGCCGCCCCCCTGAGGTGAAACGCGGCGTAGATCTATCTCTGAAGACATTTTCTCTTCTGACAAGCAGCGGCCCGGCTCTTTGTCTTTCCAGCCTGAATTTATTCTCAAATTAGTACCACATTAATCACAGTGACAGCTCAGAATGTAAATGACCCTGTAAAGGGAAGAATTCACGGCGGCCTGTTAAGCGAAGAGCATTGTGTTGCGGCGGTCGAAATTTATGGAAGTTCTGAACCCCGTGTTTGATATGATCCTGGCTTTCTTGTCAAGCGGCAGCCTGACGCGTCTTGGATTGTTTTGCTTTTTTGCATAATTGAGGATGATTTATATGACACTATGCACTGCCACGCCACTGCTCTGCCCTGTTCTGTGTCAAACAGCCCATTTGTGAATTAATCTAACCGGGCTGTCAGAGCTGTCTGTTTCCTATCAAAAGTTCAGCTTCAATAATGGGGCCTTACAAGTCCGCCAGTGGGTTCCCTCAGTCCGTCAAGCCTGCGTGGCGGCTGACAGGCGGCGAGAATCGATAGCGGACGTCATTATGAAGGTTGTTATGTTATGTTCCTCGAGAGTCTTTTCCAAAATGTACTTTTAGAGGAGCAGAGCAGCTGCCAGTCAGCCACCAACTTTCATGACAGGCAATTTAATCTCAAGGAGAATGGAGGTCTTCAGAGTATCTGACAGCAGAAAAGTAGGAGAGAAAAAATCCTCAATGTGGATCACGAACCCAACTCACAAGCCTCCTATATCCTAATTAACATACGACATAATACACATGCAGACGGAGTAGGACGTTACGTATTTGGAACAGGGATAACCTCTCATGTAAAAGAATTTCACTGGTGTGTTCACATACTTAACATTTAGACTTGTCTTTTAACTCGTCACAATTGATGTTCTTCATTCAAAACTGAGTGAGGGAGTGAAGTCTTCATTCTTTTTATTAATAAAAATAATAAAACCCTAATTATAATGATCCAACTCAAAACAACTGATACCATATCAAATCATGCATTTGTTTTTATATCAGCCCGCCATTACGGTAATAACGCGGATGTTGGACTATGGTTAGGGTTAATTAGTTCATGAACAGGAATATTAAACATAATGCTGTTGAAATGTGGCATCCTATGGACAAATGTTTATAAGATCCAATAAAGCCAATTAATAATTAAAACAAATTTATAGTAACGGTTAACTTTCAATTTAACTCTGCTAGCTAGCGCTTATAAAATTAAGCTTCTTTACGTTACGTCCGGAGTCGTTTCCTTCACGTTTTGACCAACTCTCTCAAAATAATTTTAAAGTTTCACTAATAAAGTTTCCATGGTCTGAAAAATCGAGAGCACAAACATCAGGTTGTAGATGGTGGCGGTAGCGTCAATTTTCACTAGTGAACAACACAAATAGCTTCACATTAGGCGAGTTGTCCGCGCCGTTTTCTCCGTCAAATTAAATTCACCACAGATCAAGTGAGCGGCCGGCGTATGTGGAGGGGAGTTGGCTTTAGGGAGGGGAGGGAGGAGGAGACGCTTTGTTTGGGATGGCCAGAAATATTTCTGATTCGCTATGAGACCACAGCGTAGTAAATCAGACCCTGGCCATAGTATTGTACGGGAAACCACAACTTACTGAGGCGCTGGAAAACAGTGTTTCCATTGTAGCCATCTGCTCTGAAGAGGCTTCGCTGAGCTCTTGTCTGATTACGGCTCTGCTGACCAAGAATCAGACAGGACTCATCATGAGAGTCCAAATACTGACACTGCCATTTTGAGGTCAGATAACAGCAGGACTCTTGACCTACCATAGCAGCTGTGCTGCTGTGGTAGGTCACTGCATCTTATTCGTTTTTTTTGTGTTTTTTTTTTTTTTAAAGCATCCATTTTATTTGGGCTCTCTTTGCTCACTGTGTTGGTGCATTCTGCTCAAAACAAGGCGCTAATCAACGTCCCTGATTATATCAAACTGTTGCTGCAGTCCTACACTGAACATTTTAAGGTGAAATTTCTTGCTCTTAGCGATGAACCCACAAAGAAAACCCATGGAATTCCCCTTTGCTCAAAGGGGCATTTTGGCCTCTTTCAGCTCCCATTTTTGATTTGATGCTACGCAACTTTAGTGTTTTGCTTCGATACACAAGATATTTACTGTGGAGATATTCATCAAGTCTACAAAGCACATTCATGATCCCAATGGCGTTAAACCATTTAAATCCCACTACTGGTAGGGTGGGTTTATCCATCTTCGGATAAACTGCCCACACGCTGTTTGTTTCATCCAACACTTCTATGGGTTTTTTCCTCTGCGGGTCACTGGAGGGGGTTGTAGACTTTTAGTCATATTTTTTGAAAGATAATGAGTTTTCTTACAGTGGCAAACATAAAAACAGCAAGGTTGGGAATGGGCTTAAGCAATGAATAATGCATTAAAGAGTTGCTTAGTAAATATCGTTGACATGTCAAACAGTGTAGGAGAAGGTTTTCTGTTGATAAAGTTCGGTTTTATTACTTTGATTTGTCCGTTCAACTGTTGTATCTGTATCAGCACGCAGATGTTTTGTGATTTTTTTTTTGTTACACCACTCAGACAGACAGCGGCAGACCTTCGTCGACGGTAATACCCTGAAATATATTTAGCGTTGCTTGTGAGCTAAATGTCTTTGATGGTGGTTTGATGTTGACAAGCTTTGATTTCATGACAATTTTCTTCTGACACAGGTGAACCAACTGTTCTGGTTGCGTCGGATCATCAAAAGGAGAGGAGTAATGAAAAGGACCTTTTCTGTAAATAGAGACATCCTTCCTTCTGGACTGCAATTAATCTTTGGAAAACTCTGACTGCTTCTTCTTGAACTCTATGGACATGACAAAGAGAAGTAGATCCTATTAAAAGCACTGATCATTCAGTGCTCCATGTGAAGGACTCCATATGACTAGCCTTATCGGACGAAAGGATTTAATCTCTGACATTGTACTGCTTGTAGTGGAATACAATGGTAAACCCTGCCTATATGTTCATTTCTAGACTAATATGTCCTTTACAAGGGATGTTCTTCGAGGGCGAAGCGCAGGTCAGTATCTTGTATAATCATTGCAAATATTGAACAGAAAATGTAATTCCGTTTTATCAGTCCGTTGTGTTTTTCTTCTCAAACAAAGTGTAGTTTCAAAAAGTTCAAATAGAGGTGAAAATATGTGTCTTAGCAGCACATATTCAGGGTGATTTTCAAAGAAATGCACAACCACATTCATCATTATCTGTGTATTAGGTGTTCCATTCAACCCAGATACTGCTGAGAATTTAAGTACCGCTGGACTAAGCCAGTGCTCAAAAAGGTATAAACAGATCAAACCTGCCAGGTGTTAACCGACAGAAAGCTGAATCCAGCCTTGGTGTACTTTTCCTCTGAAAATCACTCTACCATTTCATGTCACTTCTGTCAGATTAGGTTTTTTTTTTTGTTGTTTCTTTTTTTTTAGTTTTGCAGTTCTAGAGTTCAGATTTCTGACAAGTGCTGTGTCAATTAAATACGGCATCTGGTCGTCTGCTAGGTGATGACAGTGAACGTTCCGCAAAACCTTTTTCAGCTAGTTACTCAACTCTGATTGCTGACCACCTATCAGTAGGTATCGCTGACACTTTCTTTGTCTGTGTAAGTAATGGCATCAGTAATAAACTATGGTTGTGTAACTAAAGCCTTGTGTCTTTTAACCGTGTGTGAGCCATAAATAATCTTTTTCCAAATTGGTCTAGAATCTCAACCACAGGCAGTATGAAGGTGGACGGCCGAACTGCTTCTCAAAAGTGAAGCCAAATCAAGTACAGCTCCCCCTGGTGTCTGGCTGCGGTATAGGTCATAAGCTCCACCTCCTCCGTGGGACTTGGGCCGAACTATAACACTAAAATACATGTCACATAATTATAAGGTAGTTATAATGCTGATACATGTTCAAGGGTCAATTTTTTTGGACATTTCAATTTACTTGCCATGCCAACTAAAGCGGCCCCGTGGGATCATGAGAGTGAAAATAAAAAAATAAATAAGTACAGTGTATTATCCAACATTGCCTTGTAATTGATGGATTTACACATTTTAGCTGGCACCATCTCCAAGAAGCTTTTAATTTAGGCTTATAGCCAAATTCTACTAAATGAAAGTCATTCCAAATTTCTGATCTATTTAGCTGACACCAGCTAAATATAAGTATGCTAGCATCATAAATGTTAGATCAAATCTCTACAGACAGTAGACAGACTTACGCATTGCTCTAGGCTCTTGTCTTGTTTCTGTCTTACTTCAAAATGTATGGGAAATGGTTGAGTCAAATTAAGATCCCAACAAAAGAATACATGTGTGGCTCTAGAAATAAAGATTCAAAGTCCTGCCTCTTTTGTTGAACCTAAAATCTTATTTTGTAGAAAATATATACCTTTGTCAGTGGCAAGAGAGAAGTGCATTTTGGATCCTGTTTGAATTATAACTATGAATTACACATTGGAATTATGCAAACCTCTACATACAGCATGCTGGTTCACTGTCATAGCTTATTGGGACAACTGAACTGAGCCGTTGCCATAGACCCCTTCACAGATTGTGAACAGTGTGATGTATTCAGGGGCGGAGCTTAGCTGGAGGCAAAACGCCTCAAACACGCTAGCTTGTAAACGTCAGTTAGCATATTATTTTGTCAATTTTTGAGAATGTACGAATACACTCACTTCTCAAGACCGTGAGTGTTATTTTAAAAAGTTGACTCTGACTGATGGGACTACATTCATAGACCCCTACACTCTCACTCAATGAATGTACAATTTGACCAAAAGAGGACACAGGGAACGAAGTCTGTTCTGTCTTTATCAAGTGAAGCTTCTCCTACAAAGATATTACGAGAAGTAAGTGGAACCACTGTGGAGGGTGATGTAGTACATGCATTTTACAATTTTACGCTTGGACACCCCTGAAACACGCAACTAATGATACGTTAGCTAGGGGTTAGCATTAGCATTAACATTGTAACAGTATTCATCGCCATTATTAGTGACTGTTACCAACAATTAGTCATTTTAATCTCATCTGTGAATCGACGTAATGTGTACGTAAACAGCACAAATCGGTGAACAGGAATGTTGTTGTGGCAAATTTACTCATCTATACATTTCAGACTGTAATCTGTAATTTGTAATTAAATGGGAGCTCAGTTGAGTTTCATCAGCAGCTCAGCTGTCTTTTCCAACACCCCAATAACGCAGAGGGTCCTTTACAAACTCATCACCTCCGAGGGGATGCTCAAGTCATCAAATAACCAGCCAGTTGGATTTACGTTGGAGAAAAAGCCCGTCATGGCGTCTGCTATCACAGCGGGGGGAAATCGCAGGGTGTGCAGAAGTGAAGCGTTTTTGATGTAAATCAGCAGGAAAAACAGTCAGTTTATTTTTGAAATGTGCATTCCTGCCACGGCTTTACTGCTGCTTTGTAGTTCCTCTTTTAAAATTTTGATCTCTCTCTGTCGTCCACAACAAGAATGCCACCTGTTATCATCAAGCTGACCCATTTTGAGTCCACTTTTTATCTCTGAAAAATGGAACAATGCATTGAATAATGTTACAAAAACCCTGTTTTTGTGTTCCTTTGAGGGGAATTGGTGCAACCTGCTCCTCCTGCAAGTGCTCCAAAATGACACGCTGTGAAACATATTGTGTTTTAGCTGCGACAAACATCCAAATACAATTTTGCAAACCTGCTATCATATTGTATCCAAAACAGTCAAGTGATTGTGCAAAGTGCTGAGAGACCCTGCAATATGGCTGAATATGGGAAGCTGAAGCAAAGGCAGGTACGAAAAAAATAAAAACAAAACACGTAGTTGGTGAGTGCCACATTGAAGCAATCTAAACACAAAGCTCCTGAAACGTTTACCAGAAGGCAACACAGTCCACAATTCCTACCCCCGGATTCACCATCCTGATAGCCGGCTTGGGATTTTGGGTGAACCCAGATGGAGCGACAATGAACATCCACTACCGACCAACTGTCAGCTACAAAGTGATGGACGATGAGTGAACTGCTTTTTATGTGGACAGAATCTCTCAGATCACTGCTTTTGCAGTCCTACCCACTATACACCACATGCCCAGCAACAAACGACACCAGACCAGAAACATGACTACATATGAATACTGATATTGGTAAATTCGGTGGAGAGTTGAAGAAAGGCTCCTGCATGAATTGTAATTAAAGTAATTTTTCTCCTTCTTACAATCAGGACTCAAATTGAAAACATGTGACATTCAAGTTTTCAGATTCAGTTCAATTCTAGTTTATTTATATAGTGCCGATAACAATACAAACCGTCTCAAGACGCTTTACAAAAACCGTCCAGAAACCTCCAGACCAAGCCTGAAGTCAACGGTGGCATTCGCGGTTATTTGAGAAATTTGAAAGTACAGCTGAGGCGGAATAAGGATGCATTTAAGCAACCTGACGTCAGGCGGCATTTTAAGGTTTTCCCTTGATAACGAGTTTGTTTCCTCCGTTTTCTCGAGATGTCGTTATCTCGGGAGAAACAGTGTCGTTTTCTCAAGATAACAAGTCATTTGTCTCGTTATCTCAGGAAAACAACGTTTTGTTTTCTCAACATCCCCAGAAACTTAATCGTTATCTGGCAAACATTAAAGCACAAAACAAACGGCTCACGTTACAGTAGACCTATTACAGTAGGCTATTATCATGGTTATTACTACATTATAGTGTTAAGGGCATCCATCAGTCAGCATGGCTGGTCACATGTGACGGAATTAAATATATCGACATCTCGAGAAAACACAACTTTGTCTTCTTGTCTTTGTCTGATAACGAGATAAATATCTCGAGAACACAGAGCACATTAAGACGTCATCACGGGAGGAAATAATATGTGGCCGCAAGATTATCGGCGAAAAAGCAACAGGTCCCGAGTCATTTTCAACAGAAGCTGAAGAAATGACGCCACAAACTGATGTTCTGGGCTACAAATCACGCTCCAATCACACCATATAGCGGCAGCCAATGAAAACATAAATGTGTTTGTTGCAACGCTTCATTCGACAGATGGCGGCGTAAAACCAGCGAGCGTTTCGACAACGGCAGTGTAGCTAGCCATGCCTGTCCGTTGTATCGTTTATAATACGTTCTTTGAGAGTGAAATCAGGTGTTTCCATCTCACCGTTATGGTCGATCACATAAGACTCTTTTTAACACAGCCCCAAGAGACGAGAATGTTTGTAACGCCAGCACCTATACACAAATGTCAAATTCTACTACGTAGAATTCTGATGTCCAGATGAGAAGCTCTTAAATGTTTTAGCCGAGCACCCCAGTGAGAAATTAGTTCCCACTGCTCTGGGAAACACACTTATTAAATCCATGTCATAAAGGGGCGCGCAAGCAACAAGCCTGTAAGTCAATTTGGATCTCATCCTACAATAACTGTTGTTTTTTTGTTTTTTTCTTCTTATGCATTGCTGACACATTTAAATGCTTCTATTTCAGGACCTATCCCCATCAGAGAATATAGTGTCATCAGGTTGTTGTGCTGCGGATGTTTACCAGACACAGAAGTTTGACCAATGGGATGTCTTGTTTCTTCAGGTTTTGAAAATGAAACTTGATTGTCCTTTTGTAACATGCTCTACGCTCGCTGTAGACGCCGTCGCTCGTCTCTGCCTGTCAAACGTAGTTACGCTGAATGATTGTGTTTCCCCGTGTGCCATCTTTTTTTTTTTCCCAAAGTCGAGTGTGTGAAATGCTTTGTGCGGAGAACAGTAGACAAGAACCGCCTGAAGCGTCTCTCCCGTGTCTTAGGAGGAGCCGGCGCTTCCGACAAACATCAAGCTCCGCTCGTCTTTACCGAAGGCGCGCTTCGGCAAAACACTTTCCGCGAATCAAAAAGGCCGTGACACTGCTGGCCTTGGCGTGTCAAAACAGTTTGAAATTTCCAGGGTCAACCCCGTACTCCCGTTTGGCGTTTGAGTGAGCTCAGATGAGCTGGAGGAACGTCCAGGGGTGCCAGAGCTGCAAAACACAGAAAAACCTTGCTTTCAAAGCTTTGATTTCGTCCTTGTCTTGGGAGGAGCCGGCGTTTCCTACAAACATCAAGCTCCGTTCCTCTTTACCGAAGGCGCGCTCTGGCGAAGCTCTCCCTGCGAATCAAAAGGCCGTGACACTGCTGGCCTTGGCGTGTCAAAACAGTTTGAAATTTCCAGCGTCAATCCCCGACTCCCGGTCGGTATCCGAGTCGGTTCACAGGAGCTGGAGGAACGTCCAGGGGTGTGGGAGCTGCAAAAATACAGAAACCCCTCGCTTTCAAAGCTTTGATTTCTTCCAAGAGATTCAAGCGAAGTGAAAGGAAGGCAATTCTCCCTCTCATTTTTTTTTTTTTTTTTTTTTTCCCCCGTGCTGCAGTGATTACAAGAGCACATCAAAGGAATCTCCTCCTCTCACCATATGCTGTATAGTTTCATAATCTAATGAGGGTTTTGTAATTACACAGTCCACCAGGGGAATGCGGCTCATCGATTCTCTGGGAAAAGAAATTTCATTACACAGACTCACTGTAAACGGCCGACGCCATCAACAGCTTTGCACTTGTATTTCATTTAATCGTTTTACATAACAAAAGGCGCCCGTCAAAATTACACGTTGGAATAACGGACGCGCGCGTGGATCCCGTGAAATCTTTCGAAACTTTCCAGGCGGGAGGATGCACGTATAAAAGAGGAGAATGTCACTCGCCAAGGTAGCGGCGTACAGGAATTTTTTCATCTGTTCATGTAATTTGTTTCCCCAGTGCAGCGTTGCAGTCAGGGTGACATTTCAGAGCATGCATGATACAACTAATGAATGTAGCTTCCTTCTTTTTCTTTTTCTTTTTTTTTATACAAGTGCCCCGCATCCAGCAATAGAAAATCCTCTGATGCATTCATCAAGCTGTCAAATAACAAACAAGACACCCGGCGTAATGGAGTTATTTATATGTTTCTGCGGGTGTAATAAAGGCTACAGTTGTTAGAAGTGTTGATTCAGAGTAGCCTCTTCTCTGCTGTGTGTTGAAAGCCTTTCAAGTGAAGCCTGGGAAATCCGGCACTCACGTCGCTTCGTCTCCGTTTGTTTTAAGGCCGGCCAAGCCGTGGCCGGAACGGAAACAAGAAGAAAACGGCACATTATAACAATGAAAATGACACCTATGACCACACAGTGACTTGCTGAGCTCATGGGAGACGCTGCAAAGCATCACGAGCATCCACCTTTAGGATCTGTTTGGATTTCCGCCAACACGGGAGTCACGCATCCATGCCTTTAGCTGCCGAACGTTCCACTCTCTTTAGCACTTAGCTGCTAACTTTGTGTTTTAGCCTAAAAAAAGATTGGTAAGAACATGAGCGCAAACTCATACAGACTAGCTGCCAAATTAAAACGGTGATAAGAAAGAAATTCAAAGACAAGGCAGCAATGACTAACGACGTCTAGATCAGTTTTGGGGGATTCGGATCGGGTACAATCGAGGCATCTTTTCAAACGAACACATTGAACAAGAAGCCAAACCCGATCTTTTGCAGTTGTTTTACATCGGGAATAAAGCAAATAAGTCAGTGTGGACTCAACTGAGAGGAGCGGAATTGTGATTTAGCATTTGTTGGGACTCTATTCCGGCAAAGCACTGGCAAAGCACCGCTGCCTGGGAGTGGTGCTTTGCCGGTGCTTTGCCAGAGTATAGTCTCATGTCTATATCTGCCCTAGGTAATCACTTTGTGTTAATTGCATTGACATTTGTACTTGACGTATATATACAGGTCACAAGAAGTAATTCTTGGGTTTGTCACTTTTGCAAAGGACCGGCTAATTGACAACAATACATTACAGCACTTAAGCTAAACCAACGCTAACAGCTGGATTAGGAAAATGTCGGAACCGATTTCAAAAACGCTTTTTTTCCATTTGGGGAATACGGTGAGCGACTAAATTTCACACAGGGGTGGCGTATACCTTTAAGAATTAGCTTGGAGCCAGGCATTATGTTTTTCTATAAAACTGTCAACATTGGGTTGTACTTGTTTCACAAGATGTGCAAGAAGGACTCAAGTAAAATAAGACAGGAACATTTACAAATGAAAAATGAGTGTGAATGACTTTGCCAATAATGAACAGCACATATTTATTTGATGCACGTATAGCCTTTGAGATTCATATCAGTTGTATATATTTGAAGAGTGGTTTGTCTGAAGAGCAGGTAACCAATGAACGTATTAAGTCTAGCTCGTGTAATCCAAGCTGGTTTATGTGGCTGTTGTAAAAGTGGTTGATAAACCAGACAAAACGGTAGAAATTCAGTCTGTGCAAATTTGCAGCGTCAATTAAGACGCATGCACAGGTTAATGCATTTGAGTAGAGGTAATTAATCTTTTTTTTCATTAGGTACTTTCAATGTGCATCAAATGGGCGTATTGAATTACAGCTTTCGTAATGAATTGCTAATATAATACATTTTCCATATTGCAAATTAGTGCACCCAAATTAGTGCGATGACTTGTAATTACTTGTTACAGGTGCAGTGGATTTATGTGGGTTTTAACGTCTGCTTGAATGAGCTTTTCTAAAAATCCTTTTAGCACCAGTTTGATATTTTTTCCCTTGATTTTTTTATCAAGATGAGTTGAGCTGCTTATGCATTTCCCTCCGTTTATTAGGAGCAATCAGTGTTTTTGAAATGCATTTCCTAGAATTTAAACGCAAGGTTGAGGCTGTGACGTCTTCCTTGATGTTTCCGATGATCAAGTTGGAATCTCTGTCCATATACAAAAGTAAAAAAAAAAAAAAATACTAAGAGTTCAGTACAGGAAATAGAAAAACTTAAATCACCACCATCTGGCATCTCTAATCTATATTGTAAGTCTTACAACTGTGCAAAAGTTGAAATGGAAAAATAAAATGTTCCGAATAAAAATGAGGCATTTCTCCGTTTTATCAACAGATGCTGCGATTTCACCAAACCGGCTGAAGTCGCCTCCACCGCGCTGATGAATGCCTCGCACGGCGGCACGGAGAAAACTTTTCATTCACGGGCCGTGTGCTGGCAACGGGCGGCGTAAATGCTGAACAGCCCGGAGGACATTCTTTACCATTATTATAGGTGCTACAGTGATGCATCACCGTTGTACACATTAATGTCGTTAAGACCGTCCTCGGGGGTGTCATCTCTATATTTAGTTATCGGAAATTTGATGAGGAATGGATCCCCGAGCACGTACGCCGACCAGAGCTGATGTTATCCGGTCCTTCTCACGCCAATAAAACTGAGACGTCTCTAATTAGCACCAAGATGGATCACGGCTGTTTGCCTCGCTCCCTCGAGCTCCGTGAAACATTTCTCCCAGCGCAGGGTCGGATTACACATAAGACAAAGGAAGCAGGAGGGATTCGTCCTGGTTTTACATATAAACACTTTACTTCCTGTCCCTCGGCGTCAAAGTTACAACATCCCCCTCCTCCCCCGCTCGACACCTTCGATCTCGGGGATCGGCTGCGACGGTTAAAGGTTAAACGTGAGTCATGTCGCTTCCGTCTGTTATGGAAACCTTCGCACATCGACGCGATGGCTTGGATCTGGAAATGAGCCATCTTCTTTACAACGGGGCATATCAGATCAATGGTGGGAGCGACCACACGGCAGACCCTCGTTTGAGGGTTCGTATCTTAATCTGAATGTGAAAACCAATGTGAGCAAACCTAAAAGCAACGATACCTGCCGAAGGCGGCTAGTTTCTAATTTTTCCATGGCAACCACGAGAACCACACTGAGACTGGTTAATTATACTTCTATATCATCATTATATTATTACACACACTTATTTATACCAATGATACTGAGCAGCGTCAGTTACAGAGAGCGGGGTTATGAAGGGATCAGGGTTGGCAGATCACAGTAATTATTTGTACTGTAAGATGGGCATCAAATCAGTGATAACAGCTCATTTATTTCCATCAGATCAATCCTTACGTCTAATGTTTACAGTATAAACTGATATGACTGATAAATACATTTACACTGACTTGTTACTTCTGCAAAATCTGCTTTGTTACTGGCGAGAACCATATTTCCTGTGAACATACGAAGAAATCTGCAGAAGCCGAGCACGCATATATTAAATGTAATCTGGGTAAACCCAGAAGACTCAACGTGATCAATTAGGTCGGTTTGTGTCTTGCATTACGTTCCGGCGTCTCCCGTCATCAGTCAGGCTGAAAATTAGACTTTATCCTAAGTTGTAAGCAGTTTGTTTTTGTGCAAATAGACTTATAAAACTGAACCGCATAGACTGCCATTAACATTTTGCTCTGAGTGGGCGTAACAAGCCTTTGCAGACAAATAATACATGTGCCTTTTCTATTACACAAGCACCAAAAGCCAGTGAAGTTAAACCACTCAACACCATTTATGATAATGAGCAGAAGAAAATCATCAACAACACCTTTCTTGATTAAGCCAACACTGTATAAATTGTCTTTGATGAATAGTATTGTAGGCGAGAGGTTTCTTCATTTAATGATTTCGTGTTGAATCTGTTATTATGACACGAGGTTTCGCTAAAAGGTTGAGAGATGAATGGTTGGAGTTCTGGTGATTAATGCTGATGGTGAAACAACAGTTTGTTGCAGATCTTTTTTTACCTGAATATTTAAATCAGTACCAGTATAGCAATTTTTAATGAACACAATTCATGTGCTCCAGTCGCATTTTCTCCATAAATGTTTAATTTTGAACACAAATCTGTTCAAATCAATTGTATAGTCCTACAACTAATCAGAGTCACTTCACTCCATGGCGCTCTGACGATGTGTTTGACTCATAGACTGTATGAAGTTGAGCTGCTCCTCAAAAATGAGGCCAAAGCAAGTAGAGCTCCCCCTGGTGTCTGGCTGCATTATAGGTCATAAGCTCCACCTCCTCCATGTTAGTGGATGGGACAAATTAAAACACAAAAGTACACATCCAATATTTTTTTTCAAGGATGTTTTCAGTCATTTTATGTAGTTAATATAATACAGGTGCAAACTGAAGTGTCCATTTTGAATTTTTTTTGTTGACGTTAGTTATTTGACGATTTGATAGAAACGGGATGTGATAATGCAAAGACTACAAGTTGCCATACAAATCCATGGGGCAGTACAGCGGTACAAATAAGTACAGTGTATAAACCAACACTTCCTTGTAACTGGTGGAGGTAGAGCAGAGTGTAGTATTAATTAAATGAAACGTGAGTGAGTTTGGAGGAAGCGTGGGTGATCGATGTCGAAGCTCCACGTGGCTCCACTCTAGCGTCAGTTTGGCCAACGCAAGGAAGTGAAAACACATTGTCCATATTTGTATAGTCTATGGTTTGACTACGTTGCACTTCTGTCCATCACCACAAAAAACCTGAGCACGTCATTTGACCTAAGTAGGTCACTTCAGTCCTCAAAGACTAGTGGGTAGTTAGAGGTAAATAGGAATCCAGGCAGTATGATTTTCTTCTTTTTTTACCACCAAAATGTTGCCAACATTTAATATGCTGCTAAACGCATAATGTGTACATTTAGCCCTTCAAGATTTGTGAGTAAATCACAAAATTTAGAGTACAATCAAGTGACAAAAATAGGGAAAATGTAACACCATTAATGCTAATTTTATACCACAATAATATCTCTGTCCAATCTGGACAAAACTGAAAAAAAAAAAAAAAAAAAAGCCATGAAAGGCCTGCTTTCAGAGCAGCTTTGCATTATGCTCCAGCGAGGTTTTTGCAACCATCTAAAGAGACACAGACACAATGGCACCAAAGCATCTGGCGCTGCATAATGTCTGCAGAAATCATTCTTCCTCAAAGCCGTCTCTTCATTGTCTGCTGCCGGCGCAAAATTCTGAATCTATTGTGAAGCCAAAAAGTGGCAGAAAATTGGTTAAAAAAGCGAAAGCAAATTAGACTCTGCCGAACATTACGTCGACTACAACAAAGCGGATAAATGGATGGCGCTGATGATATGAGAGAGCCATCGGTGTCATCAAACACCTGTGTGCAGTGCGGAAGGCGCAGAGGCGCGGCGTAAAGCGCCGGCTCTGATAGTCATTCGCTTTGCCATTGTGCTGCTTCGCTGCTACGGTTTTATGATCTGGCAGCCTGGGAGGAATTTGCTATCATTAAACCGGGGCCTACGACTACAATAGCGCGAGGAGATTGACAATAACCAAATAACACGTGAGTGAGAAAACACAGGCTTTCGGTGAAAGCAAGTCATTTCAATAACTGTCAGATTTGTGGTGGCGTGTCAGGACGGAACAAATGCGCCTTTTGTCGGTTTTGTCAGCGTCTTTGTCTCCTGACAGCGTCTTTATCTGACTGATCCAAACATGCCGTCTAGGTATGCCTTCGTATTCATCAAGGCACCCGCTGACATATATTCTCCCAGAGTGCCTTGCTCCTATATCTGCCGCGCTGCGGAATCATAATAGAGTTTCCTTTCTCCGCATCCCCTTGTGGTAACTTTTCGCATTTTACTTCTTCAATTACAAAAGAATAAAATGCGGAATTAGATATTTCTCCTTTTCCCTCCGAGTGCCATCCATTTTATTCCTTACAATGTGCCGCTAAATGGAATGTTTCAGCCACAGGTTAATTAACCAGACGGAGACTGTGGGGTCACGGTATCCCAGGAATAAACGGCCCGTAATAAGCACAAAGAAAAACTTGGCTCCGAGGCATCTGAAGAAGAAAAGCACCACCAGGAGCCTGACTATTAATGTTCGGCGGCAGTGGTCCCCGTTTCATCTCGGGGCGGCTTTTAACGAGATAAACCCTCTACTGACAGTGACCTGAGATGAAAGCGAAAGACGCAAAGCCGGCGAGAGTTCAGGGAAAGTTCTTCGGCGCCCCCACCTACCCACCCACTCGCCCCGCCTAAACCTCCTCTCAACCCCCCCCCCGGTCTCGGCGCTGCCGAGGGGCGGAGGGGAGCGCCGGGCTGCGGCGCTGGACTGGAAAAGTTCCTTCGCCGTTATCGCAACTTTGCGGTTGATCCCACAAGGAGGCCTCGCTAGGTGTTAAAGACGCCGGATTGACGGCTCTAATCTCGCCGACTCTTCCCGTCTCACTTGAACTTGGCCTCTTCTTTTGTTCTTTAAGCCCTGGATTCTGCCGTTTCTACAACTCTATTTGGACGCAGGGCTGGTTTCTGCCGAGGGGAGGGGAGGGGAGGGGAGGGGATGCTGCAGGCGCAACCCGAGAAAGTTGAGGCTCGGTGTCGGTAGAAGAGGCGGAACATTATGGATAGACTCGTTAAGAAAATACGTACTTGTTTCTTTGACACGGTTATTTGGGTTTGGAATGTGTCCTTATTAAACCAATCTGGGTCCCTACAGCCATCTGAGGGCTGGAGGAGATGACTACTTCCCTCCATCATGCCAACTCTCTTCTATTTCTTCATCTTTCTTTAACTTCTATCTTCCATCTATAATCCATGTTACCTCACAGCTAAACAAGTTCACGCTTGAACTGCGCTGACTGAACCTTAGGACGCCCACAATAGTGTTAAGTAGATCAATGAATCAATGGTTGTCGTGAAGGAGAAGAGGCAGAACTACAGTAAGCAGGGGTGTCAATTGGGTTTGACTTCCTTCAAAGGAACTTTAATAGAAGATTTATACAGACGGTACGCATTGACGTCACTGCCGGGGCCACGCCCCCTGAGGGTCAAAAATACAGTGAAATGTATCAGTAAATAACAGAAAAGGTGATTAGCCTCAGTTTCAGTTAGTTTAAATTAGTCTTCAGTTATGATAGATGTAGCTAAATAAAAGATGCTAACGCTAAGGCACTGTAGCGTCCGACCAGGCATTAACAGAATGACGAGGAGTGATCGCAAATATTCCGTCTATTGTTTTATTTATTCATTGTTGGAACTGAAATAGTTACTGTCGGCCGTAACTACACCAAAACACTAACATCGACAAACTTACCTGACAGCCCTCCAGAACGTAACTTAAGAAGTAACTTAAGCTATGACTTCAGCAACAAAACTACAGCATAAATTAATATTACCTGAACCACAACACCAGGTTTTGGTAGATTCCACTCGTTTCTTATTAATGCATTGATCCATTGACTTCTCTCGTTTTTTGGCAGTTGGAGATTTCTGTAAAAATGTATCTCTGGCTGCTTTTCAAATCTGTTGGTACGGCCAAACGCACAACAGTCCTTCACCTTTTTTTAAATCAATTTCACAATTTAGACGCTATCAATGTCTATGATTTAAACTAATGCATACCCTTTATAGCCTGGTGGCAAAGATACGTCAATTCTGGTGAAAATATCTGACCAAAAACAAAAAAAACAGACAAAGGTGTATGAGAATATATTAATATATTTTGTATAAGCGAGCAGAGCCGACCTGAATGCATTTAACAGCCTACCTTCCGGTATAAATAATATGAAATAAAAGGGTGTTCTGGAGAACAGGGGGTAAACAAATGTGTTGCTGTTGTTAATGTTGCATTATGTCTGCAGCGGCGGAGAACAGCCTCTCTGCTGTAATGCCACTACCAGGGAGACCCATCATTATCTGAAACGCTGTATGGGGCTCAGGGCTTTTGAAACAAATCAGACCATGGATACCCAGGTACATTGTTCACGCCATCAGAGTTCTGCAAAGTGCTGCGTTGAGGGCTGGTCAACTGCTCTCGGCTGTAAGCCCTGCGCCACAGCCGTATTTATTTTCTGCAATGTACCGGCACAGCTCCTCTCTACGATAAGCCATGCGTGCCTCTAAAGCACAGGCATGTCATACGTGCTTCTAAAAAATGAGCAACAGTTATGGAAGACATGTTTTTCTTTTAACTGTTAAAAATGGTATCTGTTGTTTAAGGAAAAAGGCGATAATGGTATTTACTGCCAAAAACAAACCCCACGATAAGAATTTGCAATCTTACGTTTAATGTGACAAACGCAACTTGGTGACATGGGCACGCCGGACGTACTCGACACACTCCAGCAGCCGTAGCTCATCCGTGGCTAACGCGCAGATCAAAATAACAAGTGTGACTGCTAAACGAGGCTCCTCATCAATATCCTGGTTCGAAAGCATAAGGTGGATGTGGCACAAACTTGTCCCATATGCAAGGTTTGCAAAAAAAAAAAGTTAATGGCTAAGGATAGCAACACAATTTATTCCACCACCTGAAGAGCTAGGACGAGAAAGCAGCCACGTCCATCCAGCAAATTAAAAAAAAAAAAAAAAAAAAAAGAATGTAGTGACAGTCAAAAACATGGATTGGAATCCTACCTATATCGCCCATCCCTAGTATTACATACTGTAAATGGTGTAGTTTTGTGCGCAGTGACAGTCAGACCAACTTTATTTTTGATCAATGTCTCACGAGGCCAAACGTGCTATTTTTTAGCAGCTGCAAAAATACCATAAAACATTTTAATGAGTCTTTTTTTTTTTTTACTAACATGGAACTATATGTCCTTTTCACGAATTACACACAATTACGGGGAAGAGCTACACTGATGCCAGCGTGAATGTGCACTCCGCCGAGACCGTGTTTGCTATTATTTATACTGTGTAACATGGCAGCACCTCATTAACAGCGTTCGAGGAGTTAGATAAAAGGCTTGTTAATGAATATGTCCCCCGCTGCTCAAATCAACATATGGGGGGAATGACAGTAAATCCTGACCCCCCCCCCCTCCCTCCCCTATTCATGAGCGTCTGAAGCCACGGGAGTTATCAGAAGCAGAGCGCTGATCCCCTCTCCTCCGGCAGACGGCCTGTTTGTTTTGCAGACAGAAAGCCTGGCGCTCGATCGGACGCCGGGGCTGCAGGGGCGAGACATTAATGACCGCTCGTTTCCGCCGAGCGCCGAGCGCAGCCTCCCGGTGGGAGCGTGCCGGCTCTCGTCGGGGGCGTCGCACGGCAAGCACCTGCATCAGCGAAATGACAGGACACCCCCACATCCTCGCAAATACCAACACGCGCGCACACACTCGCAGCAGCAGCGGATCAGCTGAAAGCAGGAAACCAAACTCTGAACATTTCTCCTCATGACTATCCATCTCCATATTGCCAAGCTCACCAGGACACATCCTACCCAACCTGCGAAAATGACACCGAGCCTCCGGTGCTCCGTCTCTCTCGTCTACACTCACTGCTGTGTGCACCGTCGTACAACCACCATGCTGAAACACAAAGCATCACTGTCTATCAGCGGGGGAAATTATATAACTTCTATTATATATTGGACATGCTAGAAAAAGATATATATCCCTTAGCATATCAGATCACATTCACAAGCTTGATATACCAGTCTTGAGATAATTTGATAGTTAAAAACATTTAGGACTGATCTGCGCGACTGGCTGGTAGGGATGGACAAAAAGCTATTTTTTTTTTTTTTGTTGTTTGATTTAACCAGATTTCAGATTGAAATCCGGGGACATTTACAGCTTGGAGATTTAAAAAAAAAAAAAAAAAAAAAAAATGAAATATTATGAAGATGAATTGAGGAAACAGGGACAATTAGAGTTTAATTTATTTTGACATATTTAACCTTTATGCCCTCCTCAAATTTACTGCCCTCTGGGTAAAAACGAATAAAGACACAGCCATAAAATTCTCATGCATCAAAAATTTTCTTGCTTTTTTTCCTCCCATAAATCACTTCAACACTCACTTCACTCCTGCTCAAAACTACCTAAATTTCAATACCTTTAATGATTTTAACCCTTTAAATGCCAGTCTAATCATTCAAAGTATTTCATTATTTTTACAACAAAAAATTAAAAAATTACAAAAAATGGCATTATTTTTCCTAAAATAAACAGTAGGATGATTTGGGCTTTGGTGGTAATTGAGGTCTTGGATATGTCAAGGATTAGCAATAAAATTGATTTGATCGCTTCATTATTTTTTACGTAGTGGCAGATTTAACATTTTGCACCCTCTGGACACCTTCGTGGCAAAAATGTACAAGTGCCAAAAAACAGCCATAAAATTCTCACACATCAGTATTTTTTCCTGCTTTTTTTCCCCATAAATCACTTAAACCCCTTGAGACCTGCACAAAACTACCAAAACTTCAATAGTTTTGAGGGTTTTAACCCTTTAAATGCCAGTCTGAAAGTAACAAGTTTTAAATGTTTTTACAAAAAATGACAAAAACTGCATTATTTTCCATAAAACAAACAGTAGGTGGATGGGATTTGGGTGGTAATTAGAGTCTTGGATATGTCAAAGCAATAAAATTTATTTGATTGCATTGCTATTTTTTATGTGGTGGCAGATACTCCCTTTGGGCTACCAGTGTTTCTGCGTGTCATATTTACATTGCTACGTCTATAACGTTAATAGCAGCGTGACCGGCTACCGCAATAACTGTTGTTGCAGCCTGCGCACAACATTTTTTATTTTCCCTCATTCATAAAACACTATAACCGGGGACATTTTCGAGGACAGGTCGTCCAAAGCGGGGACTGACTCCAGAAACTGGGAGGTGTCTGTTCGCCCTAATTTACCGCTCAACTGTTGGAACGTTTTTCATTGTCACACAATTGTACAACACAACTAATGAAATTGCACAATAAAGTGACACAATGCACCACTTTACTTCACAAAAATAATAATGATTAGTTAATGTTTGTGGTCCTTTTAAGATCTGATTGCGTATCGGACCCGCTCTTCGACAGAGAGGCAGATTTATTGACGCCACCAACTAATCATTAGTCACGGGCTCATTATCATATCAAGGACCTTGTTAGTCATTTTCTACTCACTCCTCAGGGATTTTGTTATCTAGTCATCAGCATCATGCAGCAAATCTCTCCCCGATTTCATCACTGGTCATTTCAGCAGCCAGACGTTTGTCCAGTTCAGTCCTAATGACTGCTGCTCGGGGGAGGGAGGGGAACCAAAACTTCCATGACGTTCTCACAAGAACAAAAAAAAAAAAAAAAATGAATGAGAATGCCATTCAAAGAATGGATGAATAGCCTTATTGGCTTGTGAGCTCAATCTGGATGATTATGTCTGAAGAAGCAGATGCCACGGCAAATTGAGAGCCTTTCTCATCTCATCTGAAACCAGAAGGCGCGCTCGGGTCTCCCCGTTCCTCGGCGCTTCGGAAGGGAGGACGAGCCACAGAGCCCGCCGTTGGCCGGAGACGACTGTCAGATCTCGAGCGAAAGCGTCGGTGCAGCGGTGAGCGCGATCCGCGCGATCGCGCCAGGCAACAGGAACCGTCTGGCCAAAGTCACAGATGGCGCTTTGAGCCACCGGCGCTTCGCAGTCGCAGACACTCGAGGAGCTCCCCGCCCCGACGCTGTCTTTATTGTGATTAAATGCTAGACGCAGGCACCATCAAAGCAGCTTTCGATTGGAGGTTTTGCTTTTCATGCTGTCGTCTTGGCCGGGAACTTCATAACTGAGTGGGACGGACCTTAATGAATCACTTATAAATCAGTTTTTCTTGTGAAAAGTTCAATGACGACGTGGAAAGTGAAGCGCGTTCCACATAGCGACAATGATCCCCAGATGGCAGATCCATTCAACTCCTTAGATTCATCATCATTAGTGTCTTTTGGGCTGATCGTACATATATCCCATCTGCAATATTACTGTTTAGATTAATATTATAGTTGTCATGAATATCAGGAAACTAAATGCAACTATTAAGCCCTGGCACATTAGAGTCAGATCTAACTGGTGAGTGTAGGACGGCTGCACCACTCGACTCACATAAATGTAGGTTATCTGCTACTGCTAGCAAGTAGACAGTGTTTGATATAGAACGTAGCACTGGAATGCTACAAGCCACTCTTTCATTGAAATACAGAGAGTTCAAACGCATCAAAAAAGCAACTGCAACAGCAAAGGATAAGAAAAAGCCGAGCCAGCTTAGCCTTTTTTTTTTCCTTTCTTTTTTCTTTCTCGCCTCCATGATTAGTGCTCATCTGCATAATTATTTAATTTATTTACAAGTTTGAAAAACATAACGAAAGTCTGTGCAGAGGGACCCTTTGGATCGCGTGCCGTCGGGGCCTCCAGCGACTCTCCTCTGGTGGGTGTTTCAAAAGGATGCCACGCGAACGCGCGCCCCCTCGAGCAGACGAAGAGGACGGGAGCAAATCAAAGGCTCGTAATTTGATGAATGTTCTGGAGACGCAAAGGCTTCTCCGGCCTTTCACACGCGTCGTGATCTCCGTGTCTCCCGGGGGGTGGGGGTGGTTCTTGTCTCGTCTCGTCTCGTATCGTACGCACTGCCACTGCGAGGGACGGGAAGTCAAGAAGGTTCAATGGGGATGGTGGGACCTCACAGAAACCAATTACACACAGGCTCTGAAACCTTCATTTCTCTGCTGGAGCTTTGAATGGTTTTGATATTCCATGATGAATAACAGCAACCAAATGAGAGGGAGGGAGAGAGAGGGGGGAGCAAGAAAGCGAAAGAGCAAGAGAGTGAAAGAGAAAATCCAGAAGGAATTCTTTGCCTTAACTCCCTCGGGGCGTTCAGTGTGTTGGTGGAGTACTGTACGTTTCTCTGGCAAGCGTATCTCCTCTCTTCCGCCCACGCAAGTCTCTCAAACCGAACGAAGTCCCAGCGGAGGAGTTCCTTCATCCAGCCAGAGCGTGCGTGCTCTCATGTAGTGCGCACCTCCTCTTAATTAAACAATGGCAAGCGCTGCAAATGTTGTTTGACAGAGATTGTGGAAATTAACTTTGTCTGTGGAAAGGAAAATGTATGAAGAAAAAAAAAAAAAAAAAAAGCTGACGCTGATCTCACAGGACTTGAGTTTATTAAGCGTAGAGAGTTGGAGTGAGATGATTAGGTTTTACATATTGCCTCTCGATGAGTCGAGTGCCGCTTTGACCACGTTTCGAGCCGAGCGCCGGGCAGCGCCGCGCCTTTGCTTCGGCTTTCATGTACGCCAGCTAGCTCGTTTTCGTTTTCTTGTCTGTGCGTTCTGGTTTATACTAAACACATCACTGCACAGACGACACACACGCAGCTGCACCGTTAGTCCTGTAGGGGCGCCGAGAAATCCAATCAACGCCAACAGGAATTATTTTTATCAGAGTAATCAGCCTGGAATGGAAACATACTGCACATTTGTTTGGTGTCACGCTGGGTCTATTGACACGCACACGCTATACGCGCCATAGCAGCTATCGGCTCCAAGCTATGTTTTGTTTACAGCGTTTGAACAGTGCACACTTCAAAGTAATGGGATTTTTTTTTTTTTTTTTAATAAACCATTTGTCATTGGAGTGATGTAATAATTGGTCTAGTGCTCAGCACTCAACAGCGCGGGGATTAGGTTTATACACTTAACAGCCGGATCCCTTTATCGAGCGATGGCCATTGACTGGATATAATGATGGTTTGAAGATTAGTGTCGGCGGCTCTGGTCGTCGCAGTCTTGACAGCGCTCCTGTAGTACTCCCGGCTAATTTAAAGAGAATGTGAAAAGAGTTGAAACATAAGTGGAGATGAGGCAGGCGGCTAATAATCTGCGGTGGCACCCCGCTGCTATACAGTTAATTATGCATGACTTTAAGCCTGCGTTTAATGTAAATCCGAGAGATTCATATAAGAAAATAACTCAGTGTGGTTGCCGTGCATGGAGAAATTAGGGAGCTACAATGACTAGGCTGTAAACATGTTTATTTCCTGCTGGAAAGCTGTGAGGATTCACTTACATTCATTTGGAGTCAGCCTCGAGTGGACACTTGAGGAACTGCAGTTTTTGGCGTTGGTGACGTTTGGAAAAGTCAGCTTTGGCTGTCATTTCACAAAAAACACAAGGGCAATCTGTTCACTGCTTAATGTATTGATACTCATTTTTATTTGTCAAGTGAGCAACCAATAGGAATGAGAATTACTATGTGTGAGCTAGACTAATGTCTGATATGCCTACAGTGTGCATACATTGAAAACAGTTATTTAGTTTTTCCTCCACAAAAACACTCAGGTTAGAGCATTGATTCAAATACCGGTCACATTTTGGGAAGCATTTAAAAATACATAAGCTGCAATATGGAGTTTTATCTGGCTGTCTGAAAACCACAGTGTGGCATCAAGACTCCATTGAGTCCCAGGCTGTCAATGTGTCACTTTAATGTTTGTGTGAAGTTTGAAAACAGAGAACATCCGGCTTGTTGTTCCACTGAGCTCTGGATGTGCTAGAACTGAAGGTGGATTTCTGGAATTTGGCCAGAGCCAGAATAGCTGCTTATAGACTTTATGCTAAGCTAAGCTAATTTCCTCCAGGTTCCACCTCTATGATTAACATGGACCGAGAGATCCATTCATTATTCATTAGACTCTCAGCAAGAGACCGCATAAGCCCGTTGAGCTATTCCTTTAGTATTATCTTGAGCTTGAGCCAACGAGCGACTGCATGGATGGCAGAGCAGCCGCCACTTTCTCTCCTGTTAGTTTTCCAATGTGTAAACATATGTTACCATAGACAGCATGAAGATGTTTGCCAAACTGCTCCTCTAAAGTGAAGTCAAAGCGAGTAGAGCTCCCCCTGGTGACTGGTTGCAGTATAAAACATAAGCTGCTCCTCCTCCATGTTAGTGGATGGGACTTGGGCCAAACTTTAACATTAAAATACACATCATACATATATATATACATATATATATATATATATATACATACACATATATATATATACATACACATATATATATATACATACACATATATATATATATATACATATATATATATATATATATATATACATATATATTTTTTTTTTTTTTTTAAGGATGGTTTCTATCATTTTTTGTAGTTAATATAATGTTGGTGCAAGAGTCATATTTTTGGATACGTTTTAGTTAGTTATTGGATGCTATAGAAACAGGATGTGACATAAAGACCAGCCGCTCTGTTGACAGTTTTTGGAAATCCAAAACTCCAATGGAACTGGTGGAGGTAATAATTAAATGAAAGCACGAGTCTGGAGGAAGTGTGGGCGGGTCATCAATATCACAGCTCTTGGACCGTACTGCGCAGACTGTGGCTGGAAAAATAGCGTCACTTTGGCCAATGCAAGGTAATAGGGATGCATTATCCATATTTATATACAGTCTATGCATGTTGCACACAGAGCTAAGCATATAACCTCTCTACTTTGACTACAGTCCCCACAAGCTCAGTTTAGCCATGCAATACTAATGAACACATCATTATTAACTGGCTGCTGCAAACACAGAAAAATATCTAAGTGAAAATAAATAAATGACCAACACTGACTGCTCAGGAGCATATTCTGACTTACTGGATAACCACGAAGACTGAAGTTTCTTCTGTTGCAAGCTTTCTCATTAATTATACTGTAGGTGGAATAAACCACGTTAGGTTAGAGAAAAATCTTTGTGCTAAACGTTAAAGTTCAAACGTGGAGTGCTCGGCCGTAATGGTGCGCTTCGCAGATTCTGCCCCGACATCTTTGCAAATGTGATTTATGCTCACGGCACGGCGAGGAGCTCAAACCTTTAATTACCGTGAAAATTACTGGCCACTGTAATTCATCAGTACACAACCAGCAGAACCTCGTTTCCACACTAATTTAATGAATAATTGCTTTCCTGGAAAAACCTGCCTCTTCTAGTACAACGGCAGAGGCCTCGGAGGACACGGCCGCTAATGCGGAGGCGAGTTCACGTGTTCAACTAGTGCTCCTGCGACTCGTTTTAAATGGAACTTCGTGACAGCGCGGTTGAGGACGGACCGGCTCTAATTGCATTGACGTTAACATCTTCATGCTGCAGGCAATTGAGTTATTGTAAAACAGGTTGTCTCCGATATCTGGTGCTTTTATTTTCCGATTCAGACGGCGGAGCATGGCAGGGGCTCATTGACTGTCCGCTTTAATTTCTTCCCAGCTTGATAGAGGCCGCTGACCACAAATTCCAATCAGTATGTGTAAGATAAAACGTAGCACATGAATTACCGAAGCTCACAAGGCTGAATTCTATTCTGTTTGTCAAATGTATTACAGCTGCACTCAGTCAAAGTTATTCCTATGACCAGGAAAATCAATGTTTGTCACACACTGCTTTTTTGAAGCGCCGAGGAGTTTTATTTAAGGAGCGTTTTCTTCCGCAAATAGAGTTGTTTTTCTATCACAGCGCCTCAATCTTGTTGTTACATATCCCTTTTATAGTAAAACACATTTTCTTACAGTCAGGAAAAAATGAGATCTAGATCTTACGGCGCAGAAATGTTCAGTTTAAGTGAAGGTTATTGAATACAACCGCACAATCTATTCCTCTACCAACAGAGAGACCCCCAAAACATAAATTGAATCCCTTCTCTATTGATTCCCGGCTTCATGTTAACTTCAGGTTTTTTTTTCTCAATAGAAACAGAGGAACCTGTAGGAAAGCTGGTATAAACGCGCTGACCTTCACTTGCTCCAAAAACACAAGGATCCAGGAAGCGTGCACTCGAATCCGATCAATTACTCGGTGGCTTAATTGATTTGCAAAGGTAATCACTGGGCACGCGTCCACCAGGGCGGAGTATTTGATGTTTTAATAAATGGTTTTACAGCAGAACTGGATGACTGAATCGATTCTGCCTCTGCAACCTTGATTATAGCACGAGTTGGGGAAAAACAGCAGCGCGGCGGCGGGGCGCGCCGAGCGAGGCGATTGGCCGGGGCTCGGCTTTATTGTTTACACCGGAGCGTTGCACAGCGGCGTGGTAAAGATCAAAGCCGACCACATTCTTCAATTTCCTCTTACGGGAAAGAAACCGAGACCGGACGCTTACTGTACGTCTTGAAGAAAACACAGCGAAATGTAAAAATAAATATGAATCACCGTCCGCGGTGAAGAGTCACCCACAATTGACATTTGCCACGATGATCCATCACGTCCTTACGGGACCGCCTCACACTCTCAGGCTTCGAATGGAGCGAGCATTTCATCAACAATAGCAAAGCTGACTCACCGTGGTCACTGCTTTTTCAACTAGAATAAACACAACAATTTCTTAAGGTTTTCAAAAGATACTGCATTGATCTGTTAAGATGAGCGCAGGCTGTATGAATTTTAAAATCTTGCTCGGTGTTAAAAACCGGTTGCATCACACGCTTAAGGAGAAACTTCACAGATACTCTTCTCTCTGGTCTCAAACTTGCACACACAACATGGATTGAGAATATAAACGTAAACGATTAGTGTGGACACTGAACGCACCACGCCTTAGGATCTCACAGGGCAATTAAAGTAAACATAACAGAGACAGGGGTACAAATACGTGCGGTAAATCTAATCTGGTTTGTGTCTGTGATGCAGGTTCAAACTGATTTGTCACCAAACCAACCAAAAAGTAGAACTCTTCATGTTTTTGTAATACTTTTCAGAGAGAGAGAAAAAAACAAAAGTAAAAGCAGAGGGTTGGACATGACTTTAAACGAGGTTAACATCTGCCAGGTTAACAATTCACGTCCCAGTTCAATGCAGTACTGATTCATTTAGTGACATTTCAGAGATATATTGTCTGACTTTCACATAACAAAGGTTGGTCATTGGTTTCAGAGATCTGTGGTAGTTCCACAATTTTGCATATGGCTTTTCTTTTGTCCCGCCCTTCTTCTTCGTCATACTTTTTCAATCCAAAATGCTGCCACGCGTCAGCTCTCAGGCCGTCACAGTTGCGTTAGGTCTCCCTTACACCTTACAATCTGCTTCTGGTTTCGCTAATGACAAAACGGAGGTAATGACATATATTTAAAACCTGCATCTATGGATTTTACGAATCCATATTGGATCTTTAAAACGAAGATCCATCTGAAACGCAGCATTGATTTTTTTTTTTTTTTAACCCAGCCCATTTGTTGCTCAACAGCTGCTCCGTGTCCCGATAGATCTGTTTCTCTCATCGGCGGTTGTGAAAGTACAGATGTAATCATTCAGCTTTAGAGGTATGATATTAAAAGATTAAGATATCAATAGTGTAACTGGTAAACAGACACACATTCACGCACCAGTACCAAGCACTTGGGGCAGCGGTGGGTCCAGTGCTTTGATCAAGCCTAGTGAGCCACAGCCACCAATGGGAGCGGTCTGGGAAGTTTAGCAGTAGATTCATGGACCCATGGTACTGTCAGGAAAAGTGAGTTTGGAGATAAACTGGCCCAAAAAACCTGCAGTCTGAGCTCTAGCATTAGATTGCAAACATCCTTGGTGCTGTTCATTTCAAAAAGGGCTTATAATTGTTTGAATTGAGGAAGTTTTGAGGTCTGCATTTACACTACCTTCACCTTGAAATTAAACAACTACAAAGGTGAAAAGGAGGTACCTTGGTCCAGCCATCTGTCAGCATGCCATCTATCTCTGTGATGGTCTGATGCATTTATAGAACAGAGGAAACTGCAGTATTATGTATTTTTATTAAATCCCCTTAAAGACAAAATCAAGCTATACAACAAAGGCAAAACGTGTTTGAAACATAGACTATATAAATACGGAGGGTGGAAAAGCTCCTTAAAAGTGAAGCCACAACAAGTAGGGCGACCCCTGGTGGCTCGTTGCAGTACAGGTCATAAGCGATGCCTATGAATTGATCCAAACTAAAACACGAAAGCATGCATCAAATAATTTTTAGAAGGATGGTTTCAGTCATTATGAGCAGGTAATATAAGTTAAGTAGGTTATAAATATGAGGAAGTGGCGACACTGTGATCATTTCAACAAAATAAAGTCTATCGTGTACATAATGATATACAGATAAGACACTGAAATTCAGAGGAATTTGTGGTTTACAACGTAACTGCCAGGAAACAATCTTAAAATTACTATTTAGTTCTCTAATTCACCTGTGGGTCCCTCGACCAATGACTCTCTCTCTTTTTCTCTCATCTTTTATTAAAGGCGTCTGGAAGCCAAGTCTCAGTTTACTTTTAACATATAGATAAATAAGTCCTCTCTTATTGATCAGTGTTATAGCAATTTCTTCACATCGGGCATAACTGAACTAACATAAGAGAACTGATCATTAAAAAAGAACATTTTGCAGGGTAGTAGTGGCACGGTTTTCACATGCTGCCAGAATTAAATACAGTAAAGGACACTTAAAATTTGAAACAGCACGGTGAAATGTTTGCTGCTCCAGTTCCAGCTCCTTTTACCACTTTGCATCAGTGACTCTTTTGCATGATGCATCTTTAAAATCTAGTTTGCTGGTGTTGAATTTAGCAAAGCTAGTACCACTTGAACTTACCACTTGCATGTTACACACACCGCCCTTTTATTGGTGGGATGGTCCGGAGTAAAATATTGTTAGCTCGGGCTAATGTCACACACTAAAACAGTAGACAGGAAGTCTTCCAACGCCTCCACTGGAAACTATGGTTTTGAAGCGTCAAACTAGCGTATGGTTATGTCCGTTTGTGATTACAGTGTTTCATGAGACCCTGGCATTTTTATTTCTAATTTATGTTCAATTTATTTATTTGGGATTCTACTGTCTTAATAAAAGTTCTTAATTACGAAGCTATCCCAACTATTACAAACTTTTTATAGAGTGTATGGCACATAGAATAAGATTGGGATCAAATGTATTATTATTATTATTATCATTATAATTATTATTATGAGTTTTGTGTCAGTCCGTCTTTAAGTTAATCCAATAACACAGACACTGGATTTAGCAACGAATAGCTGAGCAGTTCATCTACAGGAATACTAAAAAAACACTATAATGAGATGTAGCATTCTATGGGCAAATGTATGCAAAATGAAATAAAGTATCAGCGTATAAATCCAATTTACAAATAAATGTAATCTAACTTTGCTAGCTAGCACTTAGAGTTTAGGTAGTTTCCGTCACATTTTTTCTTTTGCACTTTGACCTTCTCCTTATAAATAACTGTAAATCTCCGTGGTCTGAAACTTTTTTAAAGCTTTAAAAAGTGGCATAAATTGATAAAAACGTATCTACACTATTAGTGTAGATGATGTTAAAAATTGGAGTAATGTCAACAAGTTAGTTTGTCTAAGTAGCTGCTGAAAGAGGAGTAACAGGGCTGCATTAATGTGGATAAATGTTTGTTTAAAAAGACAGCTGTTTTGTTGAAACTGTTTAATCAACATTTTAGGTGCATATATATATTCCCTTCTTTCTTGAGTCTGTTTGCTCAAGTAAAATGAAACGCGATTAATATAGATTAAAAATTAATGATATTTAATCGGGATTAATCGAAATTAATCCACAGCAACCCTGTGATTAATGTGACTATTGGCACTACTAAAAGCTAAAGCTTACAAACTGTGCAGAATGTGTCGTATCACAGGGCAAACAACCACTTCACCACCTTATCCAGCTTGTATAATAGGGTACTCAAGTGGCACAATCAGCTAAGAACAATCAACAAGAAAATCAACTGCCACCGTTGTGGGTTCAGTCTTTGTGTTGATGATGACTGGTCCCTGCAATCACTATTGCTTGTACAATAAGCTAATGGCGCCACTTACTCTACCCCTCATTAAACACAGTCTAATGAGAGAGTTTGTTCCCTTGGGTTTAAATAGAAGTTTTGGATCCGTTTTTCCGTTGAGGAAAGGTCGTCAAAAAAACCTGATCGGAACCACCGCTCAGTCGGAGCATTAGTGCCATCCAGGACGAGACACGGAGGAAGTGGCAAACCGTGACTTCCTGTTCCTGGAAGGCGGACTCAACCCCCTCTTCTCATTACATCTTGCACACCCTCAGCTCCTTTTCTCGCCTCCTCCCTCGTGAGATGAGAGCGGGGGAGGAGGCGAGAAAAGAGTCATGAGGAGAGAGAGGTTGAGGCAGCATCTTTGAGACGGAGCCGTCGTTTTAAAGCAACGTCAATTAAACTTGAGGTGCAGCACGGCTGCATCATCAATTTATTGTTTTGCGATGGTCATCCGTCAGCTGAGCGTAACCGTGTTCACAGCCACTCACGTGTTCATCAATTAGCATCTAATTCCTAGAAAATTCAGAACTAAGCATCTTCTTCGTGCATCACGGGGGCTGGAAAGGCTACACGTGCACCCTCACGCATAGCTCCACCCGGCAAAGCCACGTCTCTCTCCTCCAGATGACTGCTGGAATTGAGACATCCTCCAAGATGGCACGCTGAGATCGATTTCCGCATCGCAGCCAAGAGGACGGAGGAGAGAGGCAGCGAGTTGGCAGAAAAAGAGAAATGACTGGAGCTCACCACCTCGCAGTTTTGTTCTGTTGAGAATAATCCCTCGCGTTTCGGGGTGTTCCCTCACACAGTTTCAGGTGTTGGTACGCAACAATAATATGTTTAATTTACAATGTAAATTAAAGACATTAAAAGTGAAAATTCTGCCAAAAAAAAATATGACCATGCACAGTATTAAAGCTGCCTTAATCTATGTTTTTTGCATGCGAAATTTATTCAGATGATGCTTTGTAATTTAAAACAGCATCATTCATAAACTTTACATGATATCATGATGTCAAATATTCCGATTACAATCAGTTTAGAAGCCCAAACCGAATGAAGGGGTAGAATATTTCTTTTCCCGAACCGATTGAAAGTCATGTAAACGGGGAACGGGAACGAAGTCAGGCTCTGTTCTGTCTGACCATGCTCCGTCTTGACGTAAACGCGCAGTGACGTTCGAGTTTCCTCAACCGGTCTGCTGTGCCACGGAGAGCTTGTTTTTAATAACAACTCTGAAAGGACTAGACATTATCGCACGCTTAGACGGCAGAAAAAAAATTGAAATACTGAACTGTTTAAAAAGGTCCATCAAAAATTCATTGAAGCCAGGATGGACTAAAGCATGGAACAACCTTGAAGACCGGCTACTATAAGGCTAAACAACACAATAGCAAACCCCACAAACTTTCCAAATCAAGCCGTTTAATGATGAAAGTGTAAAAACAACAGCAACTACTGCTTATTAGACGAGAGACGTCCATCTTTGATAAGTCACGTGATGTTTTCATCAGTCTGCGCATGTCACACGCCTGTAAAACCTGAGTAGTAATGTTAAAAGTAGTGGTACATGTAAACACGAGATCGGAAAAGATCACCTCACATGTAAACAGCCGACCTGAAACTTTCAGTGAGAATGACAAAAAAAGTCTCCATGTAATTCTAATGTCAAGCCAGCGAGAATTATGGCGCAGCTTTAGAATTCCCTACACTTCTACAGTTCAGTTTTATCCACCCAGCAACATTTTAGTTGAGCCTTGTCACCCTCATCAGGAGCATTTCCATTGCTATTCAATATTTCCTTCGGTGAGCAAAACTTGTTTAAACCTGAAAATGATTTTATCTCGTCTTATCTTTGTCTTTATGTTGAACTTTATCCAAGTTTATTTTGCATTATCCTTGTTTTATTGTAAATGTCACCGCTCTTTGCTTCATCCCGAGTCGTATTGTGTCGGACGTTTGCACATACATGTCAGTGATAAGGAACTGTTTGTCTTTGTTACACCTGAAAACACGCCACGCCATCTTGAACGCTATCTGCGAACAAAAATTTACATTTGCACTTGAAGAGGTCGCGGGCTGATGCGTGAGAAATGATTTATAAGAATAATCAAATCGGCCCGAGAACAAGCAATAAGGCGAGTGAGCGCTAAATCAAGACGGGCATGAAAACAAATAAACACAAAAAAGCTGAAGTGTGACGGAGCTAACGAGAGCTGACTGAAGGTAAAAAAGTCATTTCTAAGGAGAGGGTGATGTATTGTTGCGCGGCTGCCGCGCCCGTGGCTGCAGCGGGCCCTCCGAGAGCCGCAGTCCACCGTCACCTGATTATTTTTCACCTTGTTTACGGCTGCACTCCTTCATGCCGCTGCCTCCGTCTCCCTCCCTGCATGGACCTGTCTCATTACGTCCATCTCAACGAGTCACTCAGCCGAGCGAGCGGAGGGGGGGGGGGGGGGGGGGGGGGATACAGGGGTGTGGAAAGGAGGGGAGGGAGGGGCGAGCAGGGGGCAGGTGATGCTAGGACAGGTGAGGAAAGACGATTAGAAAGAAATGAATATAGTCGCGGAGCATCGTCTAAATCCGTCCCGACAAGAGACGAGAAAGTGTTTAGTGTGGAAATCGGTCTGAGCGTGTAAATTCATCTGAAGCAGGACGGGCGGGGAAGGACAAAGTAACACCTTACATAAAGCGTGTGTCTGCCTCAGATCAGGAATAATGTCTCTGAGAGGACTGAACTGTTGTTACAACACCCCCACCGCTTCTCTCTCTCTCACACACACACACACACACACACACACACACACACAAAATATAAAAACGTAATGTGTTAACACTGCAAGCTAACCGTTAGCCCGTGTGCATATTAGTTTAACTAGTCAATAGTCAGACACACAGGCGCACTCTGTATTAGCAAATCAGTTCATTTTAATATCCAGCCGCTGTTTTGATGGATCAGCGTTTGTCACAATTATAATGAAACTAATTACGAGGAAATGGAAGGTCAAACCTGCTACGGTTTTAAAAGACTGAAACACAGAGGAATGTCAAAGACGTGTCCCGATCGAAGACGTTCACGTCAAAGATGCAACCCTGAAGTTTTGAGTATCAGTCCAGCTATTTGTCTTTTTGTTTGGTTTGGTTTTTAATTTAAATTAATACAATTTTCATTTCTTTCCTGACCTTGGATTCTCCTGATCATGCCACTTACCACTTCACATCTAATCTGCCCCCCATCTAGTACTGTTCAATGTGCCAAAAAAATAAAATAAAATAACTCTTCTTCATGACCTACTCTCCTTAACCCCACTCCTCCCCACCTCTTCTCTTGTTAAGTGACCTTGGGTACCTTGAAAACCCTATATAAATCCAAGCTATTATTACTATTATTATCATTATTATTAGCACACTGTGTAGTTGTACTTATTGGTCTACATGCTTGACACTTTTTTTTTTTAAAAAAAAAAATACACCTGCCTCCAAAGGTAATCCTTAACCATTTTGACTTTACACCAGAACCACAGAGGCTTCTTCGATATGAGAAACAAATGACAGTAAGAAACTAGAAGTATAGTACTGCAAAACAGCCTGTAAAGTACCTTGCGCGCGGATTTCACACATGTTTAGTCAGGCAGCCGTACAACGAATGCTCACTCTGATCCGATCGTTTTCAAAATCGGCCCCCAACACTAATGAAGACATCCCTACAACTACTCCTTGTCCCTATAGCTTTCTTTAAATTTTGCCCTCCCCGGTGCTTCTCGTGTTTGTGTTGCCGGTCTGTCTGGGTGTGGCTGATGTGTCTTTGTCATCCGCCTACACTCCTGAGGCTCCTCAGTCTGTACACCTGAGGCTCGCCTACCAACCAGGCAACTACTAGAGTAGCTTATCAGAGTCACTCATCACACGACAACCAGTTCCTGATGTGTGTTTTTCTGTAATTACTCTTGCAGTAAAGTCCAATCTACCACCCATCTAAAAAATACCACTAAAAATACAAGCTAACTCTACCAAAGCCAGTTTGTTTTTTACCTACAGACCTACAAAGAATATCTTTATAACATGTGCCTTGTCGCTTTTTTTTTTTTTTTTTTTTAATCTGGAAGCAGTCACGCACCAGCGACACCGAGCGATCGACGTATCCATTCCACTTCACAAGAGCTTCTGTGATAATGTTAGAACAAATTTCACCATGAGCTAAAATATAAGCAGGCTTCACCTTTAGCGCACCGATCATTCGGTTATGTTCACATGAAGGGAATTAGCCAATTTAATGAGAGGACTTATGTTAAAATGATCTGCCAAAACACATTCACTGCACCCTGGGCTTAGATCATTTAATTACGATTGATTTGAAGAAATACAAACAAGCAAGTGTTGTTGTTTTTTCCACTTTCACAAGAATGATAATGAGTGCAAACCATTTTCCACTGCTGGTGGTGCACTGTGAGGATAAGCCTGGCTACGTGGGACTAAACCACATTACCACTGTTTAGGGGCGGTGTAGTTATTTGAAAGGAGTTGGGTTATGACACAACCACTACTACGCTGCATTAAACAGAAGTGTTTCTTAAGATTTGAGTGTGGTTGTCGATACAACACACATGTTTTTATTACACACAACGCAGTTCAATGGTGCTACAAACCACAGCCTCCAAAATGAAAACACAGCTGAATCAACAGTTATTTTTAACAAATGCCGAATGTCACGGCCTTCATGGAGAAAAGGCTGAGGGCAAGACTGTTAGATGGTAAATGGAGAGACAGATGTTCACTGAGTGACCCATTCACATCTACGACAAAAGAAACCACTGCTTGAATAAAGTACCAGGCCTACATATTATAATGCTAGTGGCTAATCATTTCAGCACAGCTTAAAAACAAAACATGTAAAACAAAGATAAGCGCTCCTGCAACATAAGGTGAGCAGATTTCATTTCAGAAATCTGCTCCTAAATGTTATCAAGGCGAGGTGAAGAAGGGACAATTACGGTTATTAAAATTATTAAATTAATTGCTATGAATATCGCCGCGACCGGCTACCGTATTAACTGTTGTTGTAGCCTGCGCGCAACATGCTCACTGGCGCTTCCAATCCAGCTACCGTAATAAGCGTTCTTCTATTCTACACGCGTTTCTTTTTTCTTTCATAAAATCCTACGGTTTTCGGGAGAAGCTTTAACTTTTAAGGGAACGGGTCATCCAAAACGGGGACCGTACCCAGAAGTCGAGGACGTCTATTTACCCTAGTGCAACAGGCTCATTTGCAACTCAAATCAACAAGCTGCATAATAACGCTAACAACCGCACAGAGCCAACCACGGGCACCAATCAGAAAGAGGAGGAGACAGGTAACTGTTACACGGTGTTGTTGGTTGGTGTTTGACTAACCTTATTTATTGTTGAAGACGATTCTTTCTCCTTCCTGGGAGCTGATTTGGTCCATATTCTTGTCATGTGCTGTGAATCCCGGTGCCATTTAGGTTGTTGAGAAAACCTCCTCGCTACTGCTAGCTAACCTTTAAGAGGCCAATATTAGCAACGCGGAAATGGTTAAGATAGCTCTTCCGGTTGCTTCAGAAATCTTTCTACTGTTCGGTGTGCAGCCGCAGGAAAGCAAATATGTTGCAGCAATTCAATGCTGTTTTGTTTTATTGAGTCCAGTCCTTTCTTTTTTTCGGGTTCACGTCACCTTCCCAACAAACACTTCTGACATTTTGAGTTAGCTTCACCTGCCTGCGTCACCACTGCGTGTGACCTGCGTCGATGAGGGTGCACTACCATGTTTGACCACAACGTCAGGCTAGCATTAGCAGCCATTACAATCGAGAGAGGCGCTATTTAATTTAAATTCAGACAAAAATAAATAAACTGACTATTTTTTTCTTTTCGTTAAATCAAAACTTCAATAAATAGGAACAGTGAGTGTATGTGAAGTAAATTTAAAGTCGGATGATTATTTTCTATGTTTATTTATTTCTACTTTTTTATTTATTCTTACGTATGATATATTATGTATGGATTGCTTGTTTTTACTGTAATGATGTGAAGTAGGCTACTACTGATGTAACACTACAATTTCCTTTTAAAGGATTAATAAAATATCTTGATGATTACATAAAGGCTGAAAGAGCTGAAAGTGCCCTCCCTTGACTATTGATAATACCCATCTATTTATGCACATTAAAATATTCCACAAAACAACAATAATACTCCCCAACTGTAAAAGTAAGTCATACTGTCATTTAAAGTACAATAATAATAAAACTGCATTGCAATCATAGCATCCACATTGTACACAGGCGACAGTAGCATATACCACACTATACATCAAGCAGAATTACGGTAGAATGTGAACCTGCACCTATTCACATACCCGCAACGAAATGAAGGAAGAAATGCCCCAGTGAGCAAATGAGTTTCACGCATAGGCAAAGTTCAAGTGCAGCCAAACCATTAAGGTGTAAAATGCAAATGTCTGAGGTGTGAAAGTGTTTCCTGGTGGCAGTACACCTCAGGGGGCATGGTTGACTTTACCCAAATCTTTCTATTTTCCACATACGCTGGCACATTTAGAGCATTTGCTCAATGTGTAGTACTATGCGGAGCAATGGCACAAAAAAAACTGTATAGTTTGATCCCATTCACGCCGTGTTTCATAGAAAATGACATCCTGAGAACACGTGGGCTTTGCAGATGTGTATGATATGAAAAGTGAGAGTTTTGAATTAGTAAAAGTAATAAATTTGTCCCATCTCGCTGAAAATAGAAGGTTGATCCTCCCTGCCGGCGCATGCTTTCATGTTGTCATCGCGCCGGATGCGGCCGTGCACCAGCTGCCGTCGGCGGGGGCCCTGCGGATCATCGATCTGTCCCTCCGGTCCCTCCGAGGCCTCCGCTCACCGCCGCCGCGGCTGGCGCATTAGCTCGTCACTCTCCACATTTCTGGAGCAGAACTAATCAGGCTGGAGAGGAGACTTTCCCCGCTGCTACCCATGCGTGACTTGTCTTACCAATGTATGCAAGAGGCAAACAGGAGCACAGCAGAATTGGATTTTGTTTCCACGAGCTCTCCGGCGCGGTGACGGGAAGCCAATATGCTGCGCCGTTAGAGACCCGTCGAGTTCATCTGTCTCGTGATCGGCGAGAGTGATTGACTGTATCAAGAGGTAATTAAATTGTGATTAACAGGTTTAGGCTGATATATTAGTCTATTAGATACTGACTGTCTGCCATTTATGTCAGCTAATGTGAGGGAGACACGGTGAAGTGAAGCAGTCTGGACTTCTGTTCTTGTAACTTTTTAGTTTTGACAGCACCGGTGTAAGTTGGCATGCTAGTCCATCAAAACAGGAAAGGCACATACACCAGTCAGCCACAACATTAAAACCACTGACAGGAGAAGTAAGTAACACTGACCATCTTGTGACAATACAACATGTTCTGCTGGGAAACTTTTGGTTCTGGCAGTGGATGATACATATAGACATGTACCACCAGCTGGCAAAATAGCATAAGAATTCACTAGATACCAAACTAATCAAGTATCTGTGGGATGATGCACAGAGGCCCCTCCCCTCAACCCATAGGACACCCTCAGGTCCATTCTCTGATGAGTCACAACTGTTTTGGAGGCACAAGGGAAATCACCCCAATATAAGGAAGGTGGTCGTAATGTTATGCCTGATTGGTGTAGATATCTATAAGGTAAGAAGTAACTTTTTTTCACCTACAATTCAACAAGTCACCAAGCAGATTAAAAATGCAGCTCCAGGATAAAAAAAAAAAATTCCCACTTACATGCTTGGCCCCCCCAAAAAGCACTTTATTCCGTGCAAACATTTTTCTTTGGAAATTAATTCAGCGCTGCGTATTTGGTGACATAAAATATTAACAGTATTTTAATATTTGAAAGCAAATAATGAGGGCTCTTGACCTCTGTATTCAAATTTAATCATTACATGCAGAATTTATTAGCGGCATTCTCCCTTGTCTGTCTGGGAAATTTTCCCGGTAATATTCCCAGGAAACACGGAGGCTCGTGCTCTCTTATCGCTCCATAATAGATGAACACAATTGAAAAGGCATCGGGTCACGCGGAGGGTCGCGTGGTGTCAAAAAAACACTGACTGAGGAAGCCACTTAAAAAAAAAAAAATAAAAAATCAGGAGCTAAACCGAATATACCTACTGCCTACTGCCACTGGACTGTTTGTTTATAAAGGTGGGAGCGGTGCGGCTGTGATAAGGAAAAGGGGGCCAAGCATGAAGTGTGTGACAGCTCCATCACGGAGCACGAGCTGAAGGTCAGTCGCGCCATAATTGCCGCGCCTTGTTCCCATTTGTCTAAACCGGGGCGTTTGCGTTCAGAAATCAGCTGCAGGTGAAAAGGCATTTGGCTGCCTGTCATCCTCAGTCACCTTCATCCACGCAGATACCAGCGCCGGCGCGCAGCGACGGGAGGCCACAGGTAGAGCCGTGGCTCTTATCATCAGCCCGAGACACATCCCACCTTGAATAAAAAAAAAAAAATTGCATGTTTATTTCGCGTACAGGTATACTGTGTGGGACGAGACACACACACACGGACGGTGTGGATCACAACGGGTAACACGAGCTGCACTAAAAAATAATGTAAGTCCTGTCTTTGTTTGTTTGTGTAGGAGGTTTAGAGTTCTACTGCAGTGGTTGCTAATGTGACCAAATCAGGTAATGTTTTCTCAGATAACAAAAAAAAAACACTTTACGTTTAATCACGGAAAATCATTCACAGCAAAGGTTTTTCATTTTCCAAATGTACACCGATCAGGCATAACATTATGACCACCATGGGGGGGGGGTGGCTTTGTATATAACATCCACATGAATGCCAGATCAAAATGTTCCCCAGCAGAACATTGTATTGTCACAAGAAGGTCAGTGTTATTCACCTCTCCTGTCAGTGGTTTTAATGTTGTGGCTGATCGGTGTATTTGCCATAGGCATAGGATTTTAACTCTCAACTTCTCACAGGAAGAAGGCAGCACCTCATAGACGGATGAACGAATATAAACGCTACAAGCAGGTGAACTCCAAATTCGGTGTCGGATGGACAATAATTCCTCGTTCTGTTTGCATCACATTGCCACTTAAAGATATTTGCTCCCTCCAGACAAAGAGAACCCAAAACCAGTGATCTGAGTCTCATCACATTGATTATAAGCACTTCTTAACAGGCCGACTCTAACTTGGCCATGAAATCAACTTGTAATCGTTGTAATTTTCTTTTGCACCTCAGAGATATGCAACATTGGCTCATTTTCCTGAACAAACAAGTACAGTATTTTACTTTGTTGAATTGAAACTAGACAAATCCTCTTTGTTTATTTATTTTTTATTTTTGCAACGACATTTGGGTGGTGATTTTATAGAGTGAACCAGACTGGCGTAGGCGTAGGCTATGGCATCTATACCCATGTGGGTTCTATTAAATTATATATATATATATATATATACACACACACACACACATACATACATATATATAAATGTCTAATCAAACAAATATTTTGCAACCCCCCCTTTAGTACCTTTGCGGACCACCTAGGGGCTGCGGACCCCCTACTGAAGACGTAAGCTGTTGTGCTTTGAGCTCCAACTCCGTTCAGCTTCTTCCTGTTTTTGTCCTGTAGGATGCACAACAGCATCACTCAGCTGAACATGTCAACTCCAGCACATGATGATGGCGCCCGGACAGGAAAGGACAGGTCGGATTCTGTCAAAATTCTGCCCAGGCTGTGCAAGTGAATGGTAAGTGAGCCTGAAGCGTGTGCCTCACTAATATGGAACTCGGTTCAGCATCTTGAATATTTCCTTCTAAGGAGTACATTTTGGAATATTTCAAAACCAAACAACATCCGACAAATTGTTTAAAATTTGCCATTGTTTCGCCTTGTTGCCCTGCTTCACCGTGACAAATATTAGAGCGATTAGCAGCGGCCGCAGACACATTTTCTGTCAGTTAACCAGCTCAGCGACGTTTGACTTTAATAAACTTGAAAAAATGAGAACACAAACAAGAGAAAACACGAGGAACAAGTAAATTATCCACGGTGTTTGTGCGTGCTTTTGTGTTGAGGATAATATCTGGCTGCAACTCTTGACTACAGTCCATGGATTATGGGATCAGATCAGATAAATAAAGCAAAACTAATCAGCCAAGAGGGGATTTTAAGAGTGAATAGTTGGAGCTAGTTTTTAGGCTCCAGCAAGCAGACACATAGTTACAGATACCGTGCAACTGTTCTGTATGGATGCTGGGTTTTCCTCCTCCTGACGAAGTCAGCTGCTTATTATAGACTTATTCTGCATGAAAAACAGCCTCAGCAAAAGGAGACAATTAATCACACGGAAACAGAGGAATGTTTGTTTTATCCTTATTTCTTTGAGCCAGATTTGGTGCGCTCATATCAGCAGCGCATAATGCTACCCTGCACTCGGTATCAATCACCTGACACCCACATAAAGAAACAAAAGCATGTAATTTCCAGCAAGGTTTGAAATCTAATTTCGCATACTGCAAAGTGCTCGGAGGACTGTAAACAATACATAGACAGAAGTAGCTTATATCTTCTAATCTGTTTATTTCAAGTATCCCGCTTCTCTCTCTCAGCTGGAACCCGTGTTTTGAAAAGTTGCGTAAATGAGAAATTATTATAATAAATGAGGTGTAACTGCATGCCCAGGAGAAGCGCCGACGATAAAAGATCAACCTGCAATTTTTGTCTCCTCGCAGAGGGATTTGTCTCGGGTTTGTCGTCTCACGGAGCCATTATGCTCTCGCAAATCACGGAAACGGCCCTGCGCCGGCTGCAATGCAAACACGGCATCACACGCACCGCACACAAGGCTGCCGGGGCTCTGCAGCAGCGGCAGCAGCAATATTCTGCTCTCCCCGGTGGAATTTAACACTCACAGAATGTGCAAGGTTACATGGCACAGTGTGCCAGCGGATTCAGACATGCAGCCCATCAAAATGCGACACATGTTAACAAGAAGGCTCGCATGGTTTGTTAAAAAAATAAAAATAAAAAATAGACATCTAAAAGTTATAGTCTCTCACATGCCACCCAAGAAGGTCAATCTATAGTGGGAAGGAAAATGACACTTAAAATGTACACTACATGCACTGATCAGCCACAACATTAAAACCACTGACAGGAGAAGTAGATATCATTGACCATCTTGTGACAATATAATGTTCTGCCGGGAAACTTTTAGACCTTCGCAATCATAGGCTGGTGGTCATAATGTTACGCCAGATTTCAAGGTTAGATTTTACTGTTGAATTTCCACAAAAGTATCTTTAGACAGAGTTCAAACTCATTGGGTGGAAGCGTCACCACTTTGTGGTCCAGGCCCTGGAAATAGCAAGCATTGTATATTGATGTGCTGAAGAAAGAAGAGATCACCGCAGACAAGTCTTATCTTGCATTTAAAAAGGTTTATTTACAAGATAGAACGATGTCAAAAACACAGCCGAATCTGAGAGAGCTTCCAGCCAATCGTCGAATCCTCTCTCCCATTCAGATCCTACAGACCCCTTTTATATGATTCTTATCCCCAAGAACCCCCATTTACAAACAAAACTTATCTCCTTACGTCTAAGAGTTTTATGGACTGGTACATCACCCTTTAACCTTTAAACTTTATATAGACATCCCCAAAAAAGGAAACAAATACTAAGAACGAATGGAGAGGACCATATACTACACAAGCAAGAAAGATGCTACAAGCTCATATCATTATCTAATTTTGTAAATTTGAAGAAGCAGTATGTTGTTAAAAATGGGAAAGAATTATTAGAAATAAGAGAGAGATTTTAGCCAAGGTATAAGGGGCGCTGTTGAAAAGTGCCATAGGATGGAAAATGGTGCCTGCAAACAGGGATGTGTTTACAACAAGAGTCCATATTGACAATCTCCTCTTGTGATATTAAAAACCTTGAGAGGGAGATCTCCAGTTGTGGCATGTTTTCGGTGAAGTCCATATTTGTTTTTTCTTCTTTTTAGACCGATATATGGCTCTTTAGTCATAGGGAGTTTTTCTTAGGGATTGTTTAATACATCCGAGGGTAATGATGATATTCTCAAACTTGCGGTTGATGATATCACTTCAACACCAAGCATTTTGTGCACACATCTTTTCACATAATGTGCCGCCTTCATACAGAACTTTATATGGAAATCGATTTAAAATTTTTGGAAAGGTCCACATGCTTGCAATGGTACGTTACTAATATCCTAATTTGGCCATAGTTTGATAATGTATATGAGGATAATACTGGTATCCACCCAACAACTTCATATTTTAATCATGCCTTTGCATTTCCTACATAATGTCACCTGCATGTCAATGGTGTTCGCATCGCCAATCGTAGCTAGCATTTGAGCGTGTGGATATGTTGTGGGATGTACACAAAATGCCGTTCAAGTGGTAACATCTGTTGGCGTCTAGAAGCAACTAAGGCTTTTAGCTCAGCAAACAACTATAGAGGACCAACTCTGCCAAAATTAAAAATAAAAGCATGAATGAATGAATAAATAAATACCTACAGATATATGCCGCAAATAAAACCCAAATGTATGCCATATTTATTTATTTATAGATGCATGCACCTAAGCATGCACAAAGAAATGTTATGCAAATGAGGGGGCTGTCAACACCGGTTGAACGTTTCGCCTGTTGGTTGATCGGTGAGTGCACGAATCGACTGCACATGCCTTGCGTTTCACAGCCAGCCAGGCAGTTTGAATTGAAATGGCGCAGCAACAGCAGACAGGAGCCGACTTACAAAGACTTTAATGATCCACAAGGGAAATTAGTTTGTCACCGTAACTTCGCTGCACATAGAAGTTAACGACACAAAAAAACACAAGAAAGATAAAACAAATGAGATCAAATTCTGGTTTTCCGCTGGAAAAAACAAATAGTCCTGACTGACAGTGTTACTTTCTGTCATCTAAGCGCCTCAGCTCTGCAGCACTCAACGACGAACCAATAGGCGAAAGGTTTAGTCATTTATGACACAGTTGGTCCTCCATAAACTACCACCAAGGTAACTTTATCTAGGAAATGCGATGAAAGAATGAGGCCACAGGGAATATCATACATATTAGAACATTTCAAAGAAAACTCTATACAGCTGCATGACTTTTTATTATTTCTCAGAATGTCAGTGAAGGTCATGTATACCACAAGAGGGGGCCGTTCATACTGACTTTTCTCATGGACACGGTAAACACAACCCCATTCAAACATGTCATAATCTCAAGCTCATGAGTTTCCTTTGAAAGCTGCAATAAATAAATGTTATTGCCCCTCATTTATGTATTATATACATATATATATATATATATACATATATATATATATATACATATATATATATATATATATATACATATATATATATATATATATACATATATATATATATATACATATATATATATATATATATATATATACATATATACATGCCAGTGTCCCCACATTCAGCTATTAAACTAATGAAAAATGAAATAAAAGGACCAATAAGTAAGTTATTGTGCCCGCCAGTGTAAACCCGACTATAAAGTCTGACCATCCGAAGTCCCATCATTGCACTGCACAACTCCTTCAGTTTAAAATCTTGAACAGCTTTTTGTAACGATCAAGCCGTCTTCCAGAGGCACTCGCTCACTTTTCAGAGTGATGGATGCGTGTCTCCGACTGCCTCCGTCAGCTTATGATCATAACCTTGCAAGAAAATAGAGATCCCTGGGGAATCTCTGAGGGAACGAGAGGTTCTCCAGGTGATTTGGTTAGTTCATTGAACGCCCGTATCAACAAATCCACCTGCGTGACAGCTTATGGTTAAAACCCTAGAAAGAATACTGGTACGTTGGAGTATGTGGAAAATGTTATTGACCCTTTCTAGCATTATGGCCTCCATGGTCAAGTGTAGAAATGCACAAGACATGAGTAAATTCTAACATGGACCAGAGGGTAGGGGCAAATACAAAAGGGAAAAAAATGAACGAGTGAAAAGACCATACAAACATATGTGTGTCTGAGCACAACAATCACCCCTAAGACCTTAATGCCACAAGAAAAGATGGATAGGGGCTATTGATTCGTATGCGCCTTTCACCTGCAATCAGATACTGTACAAATTGCCTTTTGTCGATTCGTAATTACATAGGTGAATGATTTCCTGGCACGGCCCTGCTACTGAAAAAATGTGCTTTTGTTTTGGTTTGTTTTTTTTTGCTGATGCTCGGCCATGTGATGCTTGGCCATGTGAGGCGGACAGAAAGCACCAGGGAAGCTTAAAACTAAATAACTAATGGAGTGAAAGGAGGCTTTCTTTTTCTCTCTCAGAGGTCTGAATATTGTCTTAAATACAAATTTCAGCAGGGCTCCTCAGGACGGTGTAATGCTTGTCGTAAACAACTTTCCATCCCAGGCAACATTACCGCAGGCTTCAGATTTAAACCACAGCTTGGGAGTCCAAAAACTGATTTGCTGCAGTACAAATATGGATTTGGATTTGATATCTATGTTAAAAAGATATATTTGAAGTGTTGAGAACCCTGACATTTGTGGTATAAATGAGACAAACATCAGGCGACGCGAAAGCTGCTCGGGTTTGGACTTTCATATGAGGTTGCACCAGACCGATGAATTTCGGCAGTGAAGGGCGCAAACCGCTCACCCACTCCCACCGTGGCTCGGCTGAAATCTGAACACTACCCTGCTGTGGGCCCCCACTTCCTGAAAACATTCTTCTTCTGCAGGTCTGCAATGACCGCATCAGCGGACGATGATGCAGGGGAGAAAGAAAAATGGCAAAGGCGATAGTTCTCGCCTTATCTGCTCCGCTCGCCTCCACCTCCGCCTCAGGTAAATTGCATGAGATTTCCTTATTGTCATGGCAACGCTGACGTTCTCCAGTTTCGGCATTCAACTACTCAAATGCAGTTGGCATTCCACAAGGTCCTTGAGGGGCCTCAGGAAATTAGTAGCTGGACGTCATACATTTTTGACCTTTAAACTGATTAGACAACAGCAGCGTGAGCACAAACTAAATTTGCTGAGGTTTTCTCTTAAATTGGTAAGTGAAAGTAGCCGCTCATTAGTTACCGAATTAACGTGTTACAACACAAAGTAAATGATGAATCGATCTGGCTCTCAGAGACTCAAGTCATACCCCCACACTGAAATAGAATGGCTGCGATTTATAGTGCGCAATTACCAATTCTAGTTTCCCTTCTCACCCGTCTCAGTTAAATGAGGTGATTACCATAAAATTAAATTATAGATGTGCTGTATGTGTGCACTATATGGCTCTTTAAGGCAGACTACATATTGGCGCTTACACTGTCTGACTGGTCTATCTGCAGTAGTAAGTCAAAAGAATGGTTCAGAGAGGAGGGCACCTAGCCAGCTATCTCCTGCACTCAGTACCACTGGGTACTTCTACTGTATACTTGGGACATCCTCGAGTCTAATTCTCTTTCTCCACTGTTTATCTCAGTGGCCCTGCATGCACCTCTTTTTGTTATCCTGTATTAATCCCTCGTGGGAAAATTCCTTCTCTGCATTTAAACCATCCATTCATATAAACAATAGTGAATAATCGGAACAGTGGGCAGCCCTGCATGCAGCATCTGGGGACCAGTTTGAGGGGTTTAAGCGCTGGCTCAAGACGGCTCAGCCGGGGATATAAAAAGGATTCAAACCAATGAATTTATGATCCCGAATATGCTTCTGTAACCACTAGTCTTGGGTTGACTGATTGGAGTATGGGTCAAGTTAGGTTGACTGTAAACATTGCAGAAGACGACTGGTCAGAGGTAAGGCAGAAGTCAACACTGGATGTGGTATCTCCTGGATCTCCTCTATATGTATTTATTCATCTATTTATCAGGCTTGGAAAGAGGTGGCTGGGGTGGATGGTGGGCGTCATAGACCCACGACTATTTCACTAGATATTAAGGTTTGATTCCAGAGTCCCAGCTCTCTGTATTTTGCAGAAAAAAGGCTACATATATATAATTTTTTTTGTCTGTGGCAAAACTTTTAAGTCAACAATTGTTTTTAAGGTAGAAGAGGGAAGCCAAATGTCAGAAACAGGTTAGGCAACTATGGATATGGCAGAGAACCAGGAGTTACTTTTGTAACTTGGGTTCTATGATTCACAGAATTGAAGAACCTGGGATGAGTCCAAGAAAAGTGTATGTAACTAATAATGAAAAAAAAAAAAGAAAGTTTGCATTCAGAGGAAAGATTATTGTCTAGAAACAAAAAATTTTATGAGTAAAATTTGCGTTATAACTCTCAATACAAGAAGGGGAACCAAATGTACAGCAGTTTATCTTTAAGGTAAGGAACTTTCAAACTGCATTCCAATGCATTGTGTACCTTGAAACAAAATTGTGGTTTCACTAACCTAAACACAGAAACACAGCCCCGAAACACAGCCATAAAAAAGCTGAACAATATTGCCACTGCAAGTAGACAGTGTTTCCTCATTATGCTGATTGAAAACGGAAATTTATGTGCTAATTAGTAGCATATGAGCATAAATTTTTATGAGTTTTTTTCCATACTTTATAACCAGCAAGTCTCACTTGAATTAGGCTAAAGAAAGCTTTTTGACTAATAGTTTTGCTGTGAAGTGCAGGGCTATTGTAATAATTTCACTTTCAGTTATTGTCTCCAAATGAAGTGGTAGGTAATCTGGCTGAATGCTTGCGTTTCATGGCGTATTTCTCATCATCGAGCTGATGTTCAGAGTTCTCAGATAATTGCTGAACATATTAAAAGAAGGGTTATGGTATCACATGCCAAAGCACAGCTGCATAATGGGTTGATTTCTCCTATCAGCCTTTGTCACATTTTTCATTTCTGGTTTCTTTCCGGAATGAATACGAACAGCGAACGAAGGCTTAAAGAAAGCAGCATCAGCTCCTAAAACCCTCCTGGTAAGAGACGCCTGGCTCTCCACCCCGTCGTCCCACTCCAGAGGTTTGACAGAAACATGTGCAAATTTTAAGAAGGGGTCTGGATTTCCGGTTGGCCAACTTCATTCATTTCCGTGCGAGAGGAAGACAGAGATATCGTCTACCTACCCTGCAGCCAAAATAAAAACCCAGTGGGGGCTGGAAGTCAAGACACTTTACATGCAAATGACTTCATACTTTGGGGAGAGCGTTTTGTAGTATAATGAAAGAAAATAGCAGAATTAAAGAATGTATTTCAAAGCTGTGGTGCTAGATGATTTTGCGCACCATTTAATGCACGATTCTCAGCGTCATCTTCCTTGCGTGTGCTTTGGTCTCATTTCCCGAGGATTAAATGAGGCCGGTGATAAGAGCACAAGGAGGAATAGAGCCTCTGCCGGGGGACTGACCCCCAGCCTCACCGCAGCGGACGCATCTTCAGATATTAAAAGATTATGCCGGTCAGAGGCCACAAAGACTGTGACAAGTAACTGAGACATGAACCACAATCTGAGCGGGGGATATAGCTCATATTAGCTTCCCACCGTGCGCCTTTATCTCATTCCTGCGGGAGAACACATTTGCGAGCGTCAGTCAGGGTTCAGAAAGTCTATTTCTGCTGTGTTTGGTTCTTGCATCTCACTTAGGCTGCGTTCACAGCCTCTCTGCTTGGTCTCGTACTCGTCTTTTTCCAGCTGAGAATGCAGCAATTTCCAGCAAGTGGCAAGACAGAGAAACTCGGCGAATTAAAGTTTTGGGTTTTGGGAAGAACTGCGGCGAGATTAATTCAATTATTAGAGTTGATTACAAGTTGGAGGAAACTGATTTATAATTTTTTCCAACAGACATTTCTGATTTCTCCATTTTTAGTTGGATGCCAGAACTGTGAGAAATAGAGCCCTCGAGTTCTAGCAGGTTCTTTTACTTCTTAACAAAGGGTCATTAAATTTAACAAAAGATATATATCGCGTTAAGTTCTGGAGAATCACAGGACGGTGAGCCTCGCTGACAGGATGTGGGTTTCTGTTAAGGACACTAAATTGTTGCTGTGCAGGAGCAAAATGAATTTTTATGTAATTTACCTTGATCCGACAACTTGGAATAAAAGAATGGGGCCAAGGCTGGTTGACTAATGGCAAATGGATTTGAATATATTTCATTTCTAAGTTAAAATTAAGATAAAACAAGGATCAGAATAAATGCACTGTGCAGATATCTTGATCTAAATTGGGTCTACACGTACACTCACTTGCCGCTTTATTAGGTACACCTTTTCAATTGCTTGTCAACACAAATAGCTTATCAGCCAATCACATGGCTGTAATTCAATGTGTTTCGGCATGTAGAGGTGATCAAGACAACTTGCTGAAGTTTAAACCGAGCATCAGAATGGAGAAGAAAGGAGATTTAAGTGACTTTGAACGTGGTATGGTTGTTGGGCTGAGTATTTCAGAAACTGCTGATCTACTGGGATTTGCACACACAACCATCTCTAGGGTTTACAGTGAATGGTCCGAAAAAGAGAAAATATCCAGTGAGTGGCAGTTGTGTTGATGAAAATGAATTGTTGATGTGAGAGGTCAGAGGAGAATGAGCAGACTGGTTGGTGATGAAAGAAAGGCAACAGTAACTCAAATAACTACTGGTTACAACCAAGGAAGTAGAATACCATCTCTGAACACACAACACCGTGTTCCCAACGCGGTGTTGAAAGCATGCCATGAAAGCAGTTCGGAAGGCAAAAGGGGGTCCAACCTATAACTAGCAAGGTGTACCCAATAAAGTCGCCAGTGAGTGTATGTGTGAAAGGTGTAGCTTGTAGGGAGGAGCCCACTGAGAACAGTCTCCTAACTCTGCAGTTTACTCTCTGCTCCATAGAGCATTTTAGAGTCTTTCAGCAAACTGTTTTAGGTTTATGGGCCATGCTTTTACTGCTCCCACAGATAAAGTTAGTGACTAGCTGGTGGACACTGGATACCTTCCAATGCTTCCAATTCTGCTGGGTTTCTCCCAGTGCCTCCCAGGAAATGTTAATACCCAAGTACCCAAGATCAGCAAAGAAGTTCAGTCTACACACACAACAAGTACAACTGGAAAGATTCTGTCTCAACAAGCCACACAATGCGACGACCACAGACCGGTTGGCACAAATCAACCTTCTGAGAGTGTCCTGTGGTGTCTGGCAACCGAATGTTGTTAGTGGGGGGGCTTTGGGTCCTATGAGTTGAGGGGAGGGGCCTCTGTGGATCATCCCACTTAATCAGTTTGGGATCTATTGACCTTGTGCTGATTTTCTTCAGGTTTTTTTAAGTTGTTCCTAAACCGAGTCCATGTGGGCAGTACATGTCTGAGATACCACCCACATGAATGCGAGGTTTTAATGTTGTAGCTGATCAGTGTGTATATTATTGCTAACCTTTCACCACGTGTACTTTCTGTATTAATGTTGAGTTTACTGCTAGTTCTGATTTCTCAAGTCTCTGAAATCTGACACAATACAGGCAGGAATTATAGAGACGTTGTCTGAGTCAACTCTTTGATCTGTCAGATGAGCACGTCTTTATGACCAAGTGAGTTTTTTTTTTCCTCTTTGTACAAAGCAGATGATAACCACTGCTTCAGAGTTTGACTGCACATGCTAAGAAACTGGAAATGACCGAGAGACATTATTGTTAGAACTAAAATGAGGCTCAACAAACAGCACAAGAAACCCCATCACACCACTAGCCGGGATGGATCCATTAAAGTGTAATTGGACATGTGGAATCTTGCAGAGGCATGCATTGCTCTGATTATGCGCCGCCGCGTAAATGAGTTTTTGGCACAGAAAGCAGCATTTGCATTTTTAATTTGCTACAGATTCATCAATCCGCGGCGCCCAGAGACACAACTGTGGTTAAGAGGCTTCGCTCTGGAGGGACACGGAAGCCTTGAGCCATGCGATTCAACTTGCCAGAGAACCCGCCGCACGGAGCGAGCGGGCGGAACAAGGAAAAGAGCGCACACTTAATCTGATAAAAACACAGCTTAATAAAAAAGAAGAAGATGAAATGTGATGAACAGAGAGATATCCAAGAAATGTCAGCAACAATGATGCGCCAAGGAAATAACCAAACAACATAAGGCCAAATAACACTGAAGTGCAGTCTCAAACTGACATTCTGAAGATGCCTGAAGCTTCATAAAGCTAAACCAGGCTTGATTTCTAAAAGTTTGTCTTTACTTTTTACTTAATTACCTCTTCTTCTTCAGTCAGGAGTGCATCGTCACTTTGCACTTTCCAAATGTCGGCAATACAATATATCAACTTTTTCAGGCCAAGGACCCAAGGGCCTAGTGTTATGTATAAATATACATTAATATTATCATTTTGCATTATACCCAGGTTCAAATATTAATTTTTTATTCAGTAGTTGACTGATGGGAGTGAGCTAAATGAGTGCTGACTGAAGGATCACGTCTTCATTTATAAAATATGTTGGATTCATGTTAAAGAAATTAAAATTTGTGGGGGAAAATGTTCAATCAACCAAAGATTTTGCGGCCTCCCTGCAGTACCACTGCGGGCCCCCTAGGGGTTGCGGACCCCCCGTTGAAGACCTATGCAATATGTACGATTAAGAAATATGATCAGTAATTCTCACCCTGTGATGCCCCTAATAAACTGCTCTGCTTGTAAACTATACTAAAATGACACAACATGCAAGTCGAATCATTCATTTAAAATATATATTTCATTAAAATATGGACCATCTGTGATTAAAACCGTGCTACAGAGACAGTGATTCAGTTGTTCATCAGCGTTCTTTGGCTTTTAATTGTTCAGTGTCAAACTAAATGAAACACAAAGGTGACGCACTTTACACAAACAGACGCAACAAACTTTCCTGGTCTGGGCTAAAGTGGTGCAATTGCATCCAGGCTGCTGAGATACCATCTCCTAGTGCAGCGCATCCCGCTCTGTGCGGTTCACATGGTAACAAGGCCCTCCAACCTAGAGAAGTGGGCCACGCGGGAATTCTGGGAAGTCGGGCTGTCAGATCCGACAGCCACTCAGGCGTGGTGTATGGAGTAGCAGGGGTAAAGAGCAACGCACACACACGCTCAAATTCCCAAAATCCATCAGCGTTACTCCCCATCCTGCATCACTGTTACACAGCTCTGTGCTTCTCTCCAGAGCTCCCCATCCTCCCCGGCAGCCATCACAGTGTTTTACTCGGGTTAAACTGATACTCTCAAGGGCCGGATGGGTGGCGGGGGCCCAAACTGGCAGACGGGAGCCGGGGGTTTCAAGGGATGCAATTAATCTCGATGAAAATTCCCCTTTTAGGTGTGATTAGAAACGAGCTGGACTAAGAAGAGAGGCAGAGGCATCCCAGCAGCAGGATGCAGGGTGACACCAACACTGAGATGTGGGGGGGTAATTTGTCTCGCTAACGAGGATGTAATATTGATCAGGATGCAGACTGAGATCATAACGCACCGCGGTAGCATTTTCTCCTTCATATTGATTTCAAATGCTCAGCCAAGTTAGGATCTGGTCTGGTTTGCGTTAGCATTACGGAGCCACCCAAATGTCAGCATATATGTTGTATAGGTGTAAAACATGCTGATGAACAAAATTATTATTTCATCAAGCTGTTATTATTTCATTGTGTTTTTCTTAAATAGTCAAAAATATATATTTCTTTTTGTTTGGTTACTATTCACTGCTAGCTAAGGCTAACTGCTTGTCAGCTAGGTGTTGTTCCCTCATAACACTCTTAACATTTTAGACTGTAGTATAATTCAATGTAACCATCCTCTGCTAATTGTAAATACTTGTGTTATGTGGTTTCTATGCATCTTATATTTTTTTAATATTGTTATTTTATTCTATTTACTCCTTATTACTGTCACTTGTTGAGCATGTTCAACAAAAAAAATCAAAAAACATATAATAAGAAAAAGAATAAGAATTTTTGGTAATTATGCAGGTGAATATTAACTTATGTTAATAACATAGACTATGTTATGGGACAAATAATAGTAAATATATTGCATTTAACATTCAATATAAAATAGTAAGTTAACCAAAAAATACTGTACTCTTGAAACAATATGCAGGAAAGAAACCTCTAAAATTTCAGAAAGTCTAGAAGCCCTTTATTGCAGCTATGTGGCTGATAGTGTTGCTGATTTCATTTGGACTAACACCAACATTATGTCTGCAAGTAAAATGACTCATTATCATAGACACATTTATTCATATTTGAATCAATATTCTAATGTTGACCTATATAATATTCTATATCAGTCATATTAGTCAGTCTAATGGTTTACATGGCTTTCTAAGACCACTAAGTAGACAGTTAAATAAAGCCTAACCTGGCTAGTCAATGGAATATCACACAGTGTTACTGCAATATTTTCAGTCACTTTGTAATAACACCGATCAGCCACAACATAAAAACCACTGGGAGTAAATAACATTGATCATCTCATGGACCTGGCATTCGTGTGGATGTTACTGCATGTAGCACCCACCTAGACCAGACCTGGCACCCCCAGCCTGTGATGCCCCTTGATCTCATCAGCAATCTCCAACTCAAAAAAACATGATCCACAGAGGCCCTTCCCCTCAACCCACAAGACCCAAGGGCCCCCACTAATAACATCGTGTTGCCAGACTCGGAGAGTCCATGTCCATTCTCTGATGAATCACACCTGTTTCAGAGGCACAGGGGAGACATACAAAATATTAGGAAGTTGGTCATAATCTTTTGTGGCTATGCCCAACCAGTGTATACTTTTTTTTTTTGCTGGCATATAGCTTCCACACATTCAGCAACTTTTCTGAAATCTAATCCTTACCATCATGGTGTTAATTGCACAATTCCTTTCTGGCATTCTTTACATATGGTATAATTTTGTTACAAGGAGGTCTGCACTGCTGTGTTTTAGGCTATTTGACAGTTAACAAATTGCAAACTATAATTGCTTACCTGTTATCCTACTTGCTTGCATAATAGAGGAAGTGATTTGCTGAAAGGTGTCAAGTAATAATTATTTGTATAATTTGTATTATGATCATTTTCTTACAATTAGAATCTTCCAGCTGCTTGTTATCTGCTTTGTTGCTCATCGCTGGTGTTGATGTGAGTGTTGTTTCAGAGCTTGTGTTCTAGCAGTCCCTTTCTTCATACTGAATATTATCACTCTTGCCACTGCAGCTGCCCTGTTCCCCCACAGGGATCAATACATTTTCATAGGATCTCATGTTGTGTTTAGATATTTGATTCAAAACCAAGCACAGAGCGGAACCAGAGAGTTGAAGCTCTGGGCTTGCATCTCTTTGAATTCAGCGTCTTCCTAGGTGATAAAGGCCCTCGACTCTCCTGAGCTGATCCTTCCGAGTCGGCTCTTGCTGGCGTCGTGCCACCAACGCCCGGCTTTGATCACCGCGTCAGAAGATACAGTATATCTCGCAAAATGGCTCGCAAAAAAAGAGAAAAGGGTGGCGAGGCTGAGCGACGTGGGGGATCTGAAGCCGACATTTTCAGCAATTAGTAAGGCGTCCTACATCATTAGTCTGGGTGGGCGTTAATAAAGGGGAGTGTTTGAGTGGGCCAGGAGAGGTTATTTAAATGCAAAAGAGCAATCCATCTCATAAACCCTACTGTGGACTAAATGTTTGATTCATAATCTCCTGGTAATGACTTGGCTGTCAGAATAGGTGTCCCAGTCAGATTTCATCCTAACCTTGTTCACATAATGTGGCTTGGCCTCTGAGGTGAAAGACAAAGACACAAACTCATAAAGAAATCAGGCAGTTGACTTAAAGTGTGTTCGCGAGCAGTAGGTTTTATGTTGTTTTCATGTTTAGGTGTGGGTGTACCAAGCTATTTGACATTCAAACTCAGACACCCTTCACTTCATGCTTCACATTCTTCAAATCAATTATTCACCACCATCCTTAATTAAAATTCTGTGATTTTTTATTTTTTTTGGACACCAACAGAGCTCTGACGCCCTTCTAAGCCTAATTATCTTTTACATGTTGAACATCAGAAGGTTTTGTTCTTACTTATAAACCATGATGAAGAAAACTTTCTTTTATATGTCAATAAGATTATTTTGAATATGTGTCCATTTCAACCAAATTTCACAATTTATGTTTTCATTTAGTACGTAAATATCATAGCTAGCAATGTTTTACAATGTATTTTTCAACTAAAAGTCACTAGATATTAAGAGGCGACAGTAGCAAGACCAAGGCGACAGTCGGTAGGTGTCGGATGATGGTGAGCACCTACTTTGCTTCGGCAGCTTTTCAGTTGATTGTTGAATCAGCGGTGGAAAAAGTCAAGGAGTGAGATCTTAACATTCAAATATATTTTCCCAACCACATGATTATCTAGAATTAACAACCCACAGATCGCCAACTGATTTCCAGGTTTCAGGAGAGGCCAGCTAAATACGGTTTGTAGATCTCCCTAGCCTCCCAGCTAAAAGTAGCTCATCCTGTTTTCCCTTTTGAATAACGAATAGAGCCCTTCATGTCCTACGTCACAGTGATGTCATGGGGTTAGCTGGAGGCAAAACAAAGGGAAGCTTGAGGCGAACACTGTCACTGTCAACCGGGGAAGTGTCGTCTTGCTGTATTTTTGAGGGCTAAGCAAAAACACTAACTTGAAATTTTATCGCATACCAGCCACCACCGGTCGTAGACGACTTTGGCTGTACGCGATTAAAAGAAAGGACTGGACTGAGACAATCATCAACTACTCTCTGTTTGCAGTGCACACTTCTTATCATGTAAGATTAATATCTAATGCATCATCATTTTCAGCCTGGATAACATTATGGGTTAGACTAAATTGTGACTGAAATAATAATAATATTAATAAATTAATCATTATTTGGGGAATTCTTGATACATGCTAATGCTAATGCTAACCGCGAGCTAACGCAACATTAGTTGTATGCTTCAGGGGTGTTCAAGCATATGTCGCTACATTACCCTCCACAGTGGTTCAACATACTTCTTGTAATATCTTTGTTGGAGAGGCTTGACTTGATAAAGACAGACCAGACTTTGTCCCTTCTGTGTCCTTCTTTGGTCAAATTGTCCATCCAGCGAGTGAGAGTGTAGGGTCGGTGAATATAGTCCCATCAGTCAGAGTCATCTTTTCAAAATAACATTCACGGTAAGGAAGTGTATTAGTATATTCTCTAAAATATGCGTTTTCCTCATCCATTCTTGCCAAAACAATCCACTTTACAAGCTACAGTTTTAGAGATTTTCTTGCCTCCAGCTAAGCCCCGCCCCTCACAAAACATCACACTGTTTACAAGCTGTGAAGGAGCCTATAGTAACCGAGACATCTGCCACCTGCTAGGATGTAGAGTTACTTCTTTTCACAAAGATGCAGAAAGGATGTACCACCTGGACATTGGCTGTTTTTCGTCATCCGGAATCTGTTTAAGTTCTTTGATGTCAGTTTGGTGTGTCGTACCTCTAATGGCTCAGGTGGTATTCCACGTCCTTGGTAGTGGATAAAGAAAATGTAAGAGGTGCCACACCTTTCCAATGGTGGAGCTAAGAGTTCATTTTGTCCAGAATTTCGGAAGGCACTCAGTTGTTAACCAGTGGCACAGTACACACTTTTCAACTGCGGCACTTTCTAGCTACAAGCATGTGAAATCAGTGAATTTTCAACCAACAGAGAACCAGTTACCTCCAAGCATTTGCTTGCCTAAAACACTGGTTGCCAGAGAGAAGCTGTTGCCAGTTGGATATAATGTAAATCACTGAAGGTTGTGCGACGAGTGGGTGTGCTCTGAACCCAAGACAAAGGCAAATAATTTGTTCCCTGGTGGTCCAAAGAAACTCAATGAACCGTTTGAACGTTGGTTGGCTACAAGGCAAACAGGAAGCCCGATATGGGAAGTTAGAGCGTACTGCTAAGTTAAGGCAGCGCGGGCAAAGAACACGTCACTTTACACCGAGTCGTAATTAATGAATAACTGTAAAGGAATTATTGCATGAATATATATTTTAAGCAGCTCATGTTCCTTTCATATTCGAGCCAGTGACCCCTTATGGCCTACAATCAACGGTAACATGGTCCTCCTGCTTCTTATTCGGGTTCTCTCTTCAGTGTATTAGCTGTCTGAATACATTAATATATACTGTATACTCATCTGACATGCTGTACATTGTATATTCATCATGCTGTGCTATGCTATAAAACATTTATGCTGTATTTCCATCCACCAACCACGCAAGCCAGCTCGATTCTCTGCATACTCATAATCGCTGTTTCACTGAATATTAGTTTTAGTGGGGAAAAAAAAAAAAAAAAAAAAAAATTAATTGCTGTGCACATTGCCTGAGTCACACTGCACCTTCAGGGCTCTTTACAGAGTGAGAAATAAGATGTGTGGTTTTACACACAGACACACACACACACCACACACTATACAAATGTATGACCAGATCTTCTCTTATGTCGCTCTATTTTCGTGAGTCACACGTTTGCACTGCCGGTCTGTTTATCCACAGCAGCTCAGGGACTCTGCATGTGACCGCCATTAACGCCGAGGAAATTCTCCCAACATCACACCCTGAAATCACAAGTCGCATGCTTGAGGTACCCAGTGGAGAGAGAATCTGTGAAAACCTTAAAGGGAAAATAATTAGTGAGGAAGCCTCGCTCGCACGATGATTGATACCAGGATAAAAGACGTTCTGGAGGATCTGCAGGGGCTGGAAACCACAACACAAAGTTTGGTGACACAGAAATGCGATGTGGGAAGCCAAAACGACACACCGGAAATAAGCTTTAAAACACACACATAGAAGTGCGAGAAGCATGAAGCCGCTGATGTTCTTAGCTTCTACATTCAAATTCCGAATGCCTCTCAGCCGGGCAATTACTGCACAGCCCGCAAAAGAAGCAAAAGGAGAGGAGACACGCTAACTGCTGCTCATGAATTTATTTGCCAAAGCATCGTAGTTTTTTTTTTGTTTGTTTGTTTTTTTTTCGCTTCCCGATTTCAAAAAATGATCACCCATCCGACCCCTCTCTCTAGCTACTCCGCGGTGTGAGCCTCCGTCTGAAGCGCCAGCTTGGTGCGAGTGTGTCCAGTGCAGGTGATATGGAGATCAAATGGCCCTGCCAGCCAGCCGAGGCGACCTGTGGCAGCCAGCGCCACCCCCAGCCGCCTCTTGAAAGGAGACACAATCCCGATAAATGTATTCCTGTCAACATTGCTGCGATGCCTTTTTAATACAGCCCCCGGAGGATTCGGGGCAAGAGCAGCCCAAGTCAAACTCCATTTCTACGGGCTACGAGGAGAGACGTGACGAGAGCCTCATGCAGGTCGGGGACAGTAACATACAGTGGAGTAAACCATTCCTTATTATTACTGTTAAACACAAGATTAACAACGCTACAGCACAGTTGAGTGTTTCGGCCTGAGCCACGGCAGTATTAGTCGTAGTCTAAGTTGGTGTGCAAACATCAAATGCATCGCTGGTGCCTCGGAACATCTTGCAAAAGCAGCAGTGTGACAGTTGTAACCTTTCCGCTGGTTAAAGATTCAGAAGCGGTCTGCGTGTCTCTCCTACTGTTTTATGGAATCATTTCCTGTGCCTGGTTGTGCGACTGAAATGCACCGAAGGCCACAAGTCAAAGTGTCAACCCTCATTGAGTCCAATTTGAAAAAAAATGTGCACAACTTTGTGAAGTCAAAAGGCTTGGATTTATAATGTCGTCTGTAGTTTGAAAAATGTGCGTTTTGCTGCAGTAATGAAAAAAACAAGGCGTATCTGGCCGCTGGTTAATAAAAGTGAAATAAAACTGAATTTTCAATATCCATTTTCTTATTATATAAGAATGCAAATTGTCAAGAATGGGGGAGGAAAATAGGCAAATAAAAATACCTCTTTCAACAAAATGGTTGGAATTGTTGATTTTTATTTCACATTCTCAGATGATTTACAATCAACACATCTGGTTCGAAAAATGTACACATCTATATTAGTGAAGCCACCAATTAGACACAGCCACTCCTCTATGCACTGCATTAAATGAAGACTATACAGGTTGCCATATTTCCATCAAAGTATTTTGATAAACTGCAAGTGGTTTTTACATCAGTGTGATTGGAAGTGGCTGGAAGTGTTTTGTTGACCCGTCTATCCACCCGATTACTTTGTCACTTTCCCGTTTGCTGATGCCAAGATTACTATGAATAAAATGTTGTAATTGTGTCTTCTAAGAAGAGTGTAGGAGAGAAAATGCATGATGGTGATTCATGCCACTGAAGTACAAGGCAATATAATGGCCACTTTGATCTGGGCGACACCTGACTTTCAAGACATAAAGAAGAAATTAACTTTAAGCAATGGGGGGGCTGACTTGCCAGAGGTCAGAGATCAGGCACCTTCTGGACATGAAAAGAACCTTTAAAGGGAACATGTGCTTTGAAAAAGTTCAAATAAACCTCTTGGATCATGCTAACGAGTGACTTTCTCATCCAAACCACGCTTTCATTTGAAGGCACCTCTATCCTTCAGGAAGCCCTCTAAAGGTCCTTCACTCGGTGGCCGATAATCAAATGTCCTCGATGTCACGCCCCAACATTACAGTAGCAGAGCTTTCATGATGGGCCATGCATCGATTTTATGTCAGGGAGGAAACAATAAGCGATTGATTCTGAAAAGCCTCTTAGACCTTTTTAAGTTCGGCTAATCATGGGCACGGATTCGGCTACCTTGCGGGGACTGGTTGTTCGTTTGTTGCATAGCACAGAGGTTAATTTGTCTGTTATTATAATTATTTTTGTGTACGTGTGTGTGCGTATGTATGTGTGGTAAAGAGGCCGGTACTGACAGAGCATAAGGCACTTGGCAACTTTCGGAGGACAGGTCCGGTACAGATTCTCTATCCTTGTCTTCCTCCCTCCCTCCGTGTTACACGACCTCAACTTTTATCGACATCTGAAAGGTTACATTTGAGAGCTGCATACTGAGCCACTAAGCAGTAAAAAAAAAAAAAAATGAAAAGAAAAAGAAAGGCTGGGAGGAGACAGGAAAGAGGCCTGAAGACTATGAGCAAGAGATTGTTGCAGCTATTAGCATATTAGCCACATTTAGCACAACACTTGAACCTGTAAATACTCAAACACATACACATCTGCAACACGGGCAGGAGTTTTTCTCTACAGTGTTTTTCTTTTCTTTTTTTTTCGCCTGAGATCAAAGTGGGCTTGGAGGTGCAGCAGTAGAGTCGGTGGAGATTACAGAGGAATGCCAGGTTTGGTTCGCAGCCAGCAGGCTACTTTGGAGCACACCAGTTAGAGTGCTTTTCTGGATGGTAAATCACATAGCAGTCTGTATCAACAGTCGCACCCGTATAATTTCTGGGAAAAATATATATGTATATACATCCTGAACATCTGCAACTGCCTGAGCGGAGTCGAAGTCCCTTGTGAATTACAACAGAGGCAACCCTCACCAAATACTTTTGTGATGTCGATTTGTGGTGTAAAAAAAAGCATTATAATCATTTAATGATCAGTGTTTTGGGGCAACTTAATTTTGCATTATGTATTTCCTTAAAACATCTCAGTAATTACTCAGAGGGAGAGGGACCTCCTGCTTCACTTGTTCCCTTATTTTTTATTACTCAGTCATAAGCTCAGTTAAAGGTGCCTTTAAACAACATCAACGCCTCCATGTCCTGTTAAAGCTTCCTCATTTAACATGTATAAAGACATAATATAATCTATTTTTGGATTGTCAATAACCTCAACAAAGAGGGGAATCTTATATTTGATGTACAGTACTTAGATTTTATGATGCCAGCTGTTTTGAGTTAGTTTTACAAAAATTCCGTACCACTATCCATTTACGGAGACGGAGTCAATTAAATCTTGTGTAGTATCATTGTAGTGCAGACAGATCCCAACCCTAAAAATCTACCCACGTTAGCTTTCCTGCAGTTCCTCAACCTCAGCTTGCTAAATGAGCAACCAAATATTCAGAGGTGAAACCGCACAAGTTGCTTAGCTACAGCAAATTAAAGGGTGCAGGTACATAACCACAAGCAGGGTCGCACCTTTGGTACAGGTAAACCAGGCAAATGTTTGTGCCCTCGTGAATACCTGAGAACGGGGTCCTACAAATGGCTGCAGTTCAGAATATTGTACAGTGACATCCATAAACTCCCAACCTATTAAGGCCCTACAGTGTATGGACAATACTCCACAACTACACGTAGGGGCCCCCTTCTATCTGTTCTATGATATATTTTGCTAGTTTGAATTGTGAAGAAAGCTCATGTATGTGTTTACCTAGGATCACCGAGAACCTAGGATAACCACTGCCCACAAGGGCCCCAGTAGTCTTTCCTACTCAGTTCCACTACCAACATGCTGTCTGCTCAAGGAAGGTTACAATTCAAGTTTGCTGACGTGTTGTCTGTACTATAACACCGACACTTGACAACTCTTCCGGCTCCCCATTTCCTCTGTGGGAACTTGCCCAGCTTACACTTGTGTGCTGGTTTTTCGGTATCGATGGGCTACAGCTCATAGCCTAGGTTTGGGAGCGCAATACAATGCTGTGCCTACAATGTAGATTTCAAGCAGAACTATAGACCCCTTCACGGTTCGTAAACAATGTGACGTTTTTTGAGGGGCGGGGCTTAACTTGATGCAACACATCTCAAACAGTATACCCTGTAAACGGTGGTAAGCGTATTTCAGTGGACTGTTTTGGAACTAGTGGACAAGGGACATGCATATTTTAGAGATTATACTAATACACTCACACCCCAAGACCGTGAGTGTTATTTTAAAAAGACGACTGATGGGACCACATTCACCCACCCTTACACTAGACCAAAGGAGAACACAGAGGGGACCAAGTTTGGTCTGTCTTTTTTTTGGTGAAGCCTCTTGGACACCCCTGAAACATATTAACATGTAACAACATACTTAATTTGTCAAATCATTCCTCCAGTGAGTGATGGATGATTTAACAGGACTGCCCACCGTGCAATGGGCAAACATTCACACATACCTATGTAAAAAAAAACCCACATCTATACGAAAGAAAAATTAAGGGCATACAAATTGTTAGACGCCCATAACAATGTCTTGAATGGACATGTGCAAGACTTGCAATAGAACAATTTGAATGATGGCTTTTGTCGACACAAACACAGATCTTTCTTTATCAACTGAAGCCTTCCCAACAAAGATATTACAAGTAGTTAGTGGAACCACTGTGGAAGGTAGCGAAGTAAATGCAACTTCTGCTTGGACACCCCTGAAACTTGCAACTAACATTGCCTTACCTAGCTTTAGATTTTTCAGTTTTGGCACAAAAAAAATACAGCAAGAGGGCGTTTTACTGGTTGAAAGTGACTGTGTTGCCTCAAGCTTCCCTCTGTTTTGCCTCCAGCTAACGTTGTGATGTCACAGTGACGTAGGCCATGAAGGGGTCTATAAATCTTCTGACAAAGTTCTACCTTCGATTCCAGTGGAAGAACCAGAGTCCACCAGAGAGTTTTTAAAATCTGTACTTGCTGGCTCATCATCTCCAATCTCCACGTTCTCTGCGAGGCGTACCTTTACCCTCATTCCCTGGGGCACGTGCTCCAAATGTGCACATGTGTGAAGAGGCGGCGTAGAGTGGATTCCTTTAACTAACTCCGCTCCAGGAGGACTGCAATAGTGCTAGCTGGGCTGAGCACATTAACTTCAGTTAGAGGTTCATTTCCTTCCATTGCCAGCTCCCCTGCTTGACACAAGACTGACGATCTGAACAACACAGGGACATGCATAACGAGGCATGTGTCTGAAAACTGCTTAGATGTCATGCTTGGATGTGACGTTTAATGAACTCTCGGGGTTTAATTACTACTTCCACACACGAGCTTGATAATGAGCTGACGGTCAACTGAGTTATGTTCACACAAGAGCACAGACTACAACTGTTACAACCAAACTACAAAGTCTTGTACTCCACTGTAGATCAAACTTGTTTTCCTGAGTTTTCAAAAATGTGTACAGAGCAGATAAGGCTTGGAAATCAGAAAGTCCATGTGCTTTGTTCATGAAAATATTATTGAGCACTCATGCACAGCACTGAGCATGAACAAGGGGTTAGCAGGGCACAGTTCACAGGTGGACTGCAAGTGATATCACATTCCCTCCATAAATCATCTCAATTGTCTCTTTAAACCCAGAAAGGTTAATTCTTTGCAACATTATGAATATAATTATTCAAGTTTGATTAAAGGTCACCAAGAACAGTTTAATCCTCACTCAATCAGATTGTCCTCATCAGAGTAACTGGAATATCATTTTGGCCTCATTGTGTGTGGTTTTGTGAATTTAACAACAACAACAACAACAAAAGAAAAGCCTGGTTGAAGATATAGCCGCGCACAACCTTCCATTGTTTTCATCTACTGTCAGGTTCCTGCAGCTTTGACAGCTTTGTTTTCATCGTTTTTGAAATTCTGCACCCACTTTTTGCACCCATTTCTGAAATGTCACTTTCTCTCAAAAGTCCTTAATTGCTTACACCAACAACAGAGCTGTCACAAGTTATATTTCACAGCACACAGTGATTAACACTCTCTTGGGACTCTTTACGTTGCAAAGCGACAGCAATGCCTCACAGAATTGCTTAATTAGGTATATGATTGAGTATTCCAACTGTAAATACATGTTTATTTCTAACCCCTACAGATGGAAGATAATTGATTTGCAATTTGTTTAAATAAACGTTCGTTTGGCTAATGAATTCTATGTTACGTACAGATTCCACATTTGTCAGTCCTTAACAAAAATCCTCTCCTGGACACTGTTTGAAGGCCTTTTCCTGTTAATCTGGAAGTCCCAACTGATGAACACACAAAAAAACATTCTTTTGATAGTCAAGGTCGGACGTCCACAAAGAAATCATCCTTTTATTCCTCCAAAAATCTTTAAAAGATTGGACTTATTCTCTGGAGTTCAGCTATCCGAGTTGTAATCAACATCCCTCCGAACCAAACATCTCCCACATCTCATTTCAACAAATGATGTAGTGACAAATAATGCACGGGGTACAAATGCATTTACATATAAATTAAAGCCCAAATCCAGCTATGGCAGCACAGAAATGTTGTGTTATGAGTCAATAATTTAGACTAATGACTGCAATAATAGCACTGTGACTGTAAAACAATGTAAGTGGATGACATTTGCATCTAGCATGTGTTCCCAACATCCCTGACAGACACCAGCATCACTCTTCTGCATTTATTTCATTTTTAACGGCTTATTGAATCATGTGACGAGGCGTGAGCTGACTGCAGAGAGCTCATTTTTAAACGTATTATTTATCCCTCTTTGCAAAGCTTTACATGAAAATTTAAAAAATAAATAAATAAATTAAAAAAGAAAGAGGGGCTTCGCTTTGCATCTTTATTTTTATCTCGGCGGCGTGGAAGCGGTGGAAACGCGGCCTCGCTGGCTCTCGCGTTCACACATCCCCAATAGGCTCGATTAGCGCCGAGTCACAGCTTTAAGAGTGTTTACCGCTAATGCTGATGCAGTTATTATTAATTATGGGGTCTGATGTGAATTTCTTTTATTAAACGCATTACGTTTCTGTGATTAAGTAGCAGGTTTACACGTTGACCAGTGAGGTCTTAACAAGATGAAATCTATCTGAAGGAAGAAAAACTGAGGGGGAGAAAAAGAGAGTGGGTCTAAATAAAGAGTGCAGCGTGACTTACAATGATTAAACTTATATGTTGTGGGCATGTACACAATATTAGGAAGGTGATCATAATGTTATGCCTGATCAGTGTATCTCACATTTACAATAACACCAATCGGCTAGGGCAGGGGTCTTCAAGGTTTTTCAGGCTACGGACCCCCAAACTAATTGAGAGATTAAGTAGATTCCCTACTATATGTGTTCTATATTAAACTTGGCCTGGTGCTATTTATAAATATACTTTATTATCATCATTTTGCATTCAATATTAAGCTATTCAAGTAATACACAGGTTGAAATATTCATTTTTTTATTTCAAACAGCTTTTATTTTATGCCATTTCTTCTTCTCAGCTTCAAGTCTTTTTTCTGAAGCTTTTATTTTGAAGCTCATCACGGTTTACTGCTGAAATGTGCAACTACTAAAGCTAAAGTGTTTAAGTTTTACTACACCCCTCCTCCTGGCAATGACACCGATTACAAAATGTCAGCATGTGCATACGAGTTGCAGAGTGTCCACTCTCTACAGTCAACTCCTCCGGTGCTATCCAAGAAGGAAAAGCAGAACCTATACTTATCCGTGTTTGTCCTTGTTATTCACCTCTTTCTTTTTTTTAAACAATAAATGTCCTTGCGTGTTGCCGTTTTGTACATATTGGTACTAAAGGGCTTTATAGTCACAATGTCACATTTTTTACTGGTAAATATAACATATTCACACAAGTGAATATGTTATATTTACACATACCTAGTCCGAGTCCTGGAAGCCACTCAGGTTGCATTGTCTTGCTCAAGGACACTGCTGAACCACAACCGGTTCTACCCACTGAGCCACTGCCCTACCCTTTGTCTGACTGCAGAGTTTCTTTTTTGTGAAGCATGTGAGACTGATCTTTGCGCTGTCATACTACTAGTTGCCATAGGTTACACCTTCGCCTTTGCTAAGAATGCTACATCGTCAATGCTAGCAGAGATGAGAGGCCTCACTATCAGGCCAGAATAGAATCTCTCCTTTACCTCACAGTGATTAGCTTCAATGCAAGTGCATAATTCGCAATTTCACAAGGATAAAGAATAATTGAATATGCTTAATATTAACTTTTTACCATCTTTCAGGTCATTATTCTGATCTTTTACCATTTCATTCCCATATAGTATTTTTAACTGCCTCTCATTATCTTCCCCAGTGAACTGCAGTTTCCTCACTGATATGAAGTTAAAGCTGCTGGAGTCATAGATGTTAATGATTTATTGTCGTGAGCTGACAACTGAGCCAACAAACCGAAAAAAAAAAAGACTGCAAGTTGTCCATCAAGCTCCTAAAAGTGGTACGCCATTTGCCGAAAAGGATGGTCAACCCTGCATATCAACATTACATTACTGCGAGAATGAGTGACATCTTAACTGCGCTGATACCGGAGTGGCCTAAATTTGTTTTGTCAGCTAAACAGGAGATAATTTAGTCGTGTGAAATTAACAGTCCACTGCAACGCAGCGAAGGCTTTCTGCTGCTCCTCTAATGAAACTGTAAACTGAACACTGGGGATCGCATGCCATGTCGATTGATTGCAATTTTACCTCCCCTGCAGACTAGGCTAGATTGCTCCCACTGTGGCTAGGCTTGCGCATGATGAGGCACGCTGTGACAAAAAAAGATACATTTTTGAAAAAAAAAAGGGAAAAAAAGCGCACTTCCTGTCGGAGTCGCGTTGTGGGGTGGACTGAGGTGCAGCGCTGCAAATCTGAATGCATCTCCACTGCTCCCACCTCGACCTCACAGCTGTGCCTTCGGTTCCCTCCCACTCTCCGAAAAGGTTAATGTGTTTTTCGAAAGCAGCCGCGTGCTAGGATATTTCTCAAACTTTCTACTCTGAGTTAAACTGTCTGACAGTAAATCAAATCCTGATCTCCTAGCTGAACCATATGCTGCAACATATGTTTCAAAGGCTTCTTGTTAACGCCAAGGCATCGTGTTTCGTTGTGTTGCTGTCGTCCTATCAGCCAGCCTCTTTATTCTCGGTACACGAGAAATTATCCATGACAAGTGTGTTGCTTAACTTGCATGAAAGAAATCACTGGACCGATTATGTCAAGAACTTTGAGGAAAGTTTCCTGGAAAACATCAGCTACAGCGAGTCTGTGTTCTTGAGATGCTAGACTCAACTTTGTGAATGCAATCGTTTTGGATATGAAAGTACATTTTCCAAACATAAACCAAAGACCCCAGGCAACACAAAAGTAAAGTTGGTTTTCATAACCACAAAGGTCAGAAATAACCTAACCCTGACCACTTTTAATGAAAGAAACCAAAGCTGTAAAAGTTGCAGCTGTAGAAGTTGCAGCAATCAGAACTTTTGTTGTAGCAGTGGGTCAAATTCCTAGCAGCGCTGTTTCTCTGAAGTCTGTGAAGCTTTGTTATCTGGTGAACCCAGTGGAGCATTTAACAACTACTGAAAGAGCAGAATGCATTTCAGGAGCTGAATACTGACTTAGGCCACGTACCAAAACAATCTTTCTCTTTCTCTGGTTTTCCTTGGCACCGTATTTCTCCGTAAAGATTGATCCATTGCAAAACTGCATCTAGTTGTAGAAAGGATGTAGTACATATCCCAGGCCTGTGTGGCGCTGTTTCTGCTGTAGAACTCCAAAAAAAGAAGACATACAGTCCAGATTACAGTTTGTAATCATTTTATCCTTTTTAGCTCACACAGCAACACTGTATATTGCCCTAGCCCCCCAAAAAGGTCAATATATGATGCAGCACCGTCACAAGCTGGTGGGGCAAGGACATCATCATATTCGTATGAGGCATCCACAGGAATGGAAAAAAAGAAAACGCACAGGCCCTGCATTTGTCTTTATCACCCTGGGACCTGGGTTCAAAAAGCTGCAGTTTCAGTCACCAAAAAAAAAAAAAAAAAAATCCAGATCTGTCAGAACTAAATGTGCAAGTCTCAACCAAAAATTGTAATTTGTGGCCTTAAATTCTACTTCGTATTTCTAATAATTAGCTAATGTGCTAATAAACTAGCTGTTTATTAGCACATTAGCCACCAAAACAACTGCGCTACACAAGGTCAGGAGCTAACTCAGCCAAGCATGACAAAAACTACAGTTGGAACGTTTGATGCTTATGTTTGGCACATTTGTAGCTTCAGGACACGTTTGGGCATTCGCAGCAAAAATGTGTTGACTTTTGGGACATGTAATCCTAATAGAGAATGTTTGTCAAGTGTGTCACAGTTGATGAACTGTCTTGCTGTCAGCAATAACACAACAATGGTTGGCATTGTGATATCTGCTGGCAAATTTACAGAATTACTTTGCTCCCCAATGGTGGCGATTATGTTGTTTTGTTTGCAAATGTTAATGACTACAGGTGTTTTTTTTTTTTTTTTGGCTAGCAAATGTTGCACTCAATAATATAACACACCACACATAATTCACTCAAAGCAATGATTTTACATGGTGAAAAGAGGTTCCCCAGAAGCTCTGAATTCATAGAACCCTGGTTACTTTTGTAACCTTTGTTTGCTTACAATGGTTGAGCTCAAGAATGTGAGGTTTGTTAACCTTTGTAAACCTGAGTAAACCAAAGTTTTGCACGCAAACTATAAAAAAAGTTTTTACATGGAGCAAAGCTTCACTCCAGCTTCATATAATATCAAACAGTCAACATATCCTCTACTGTCATGTGTATCAGATGTTTTTTTTTCTTTTAGGGTGGAAGATGCTGCTTCAGGAAATCATTTGTTTCCTTTTTGCAATCCACCCCTCTGTGGGACCTTCACATGCCCAGCAAAGGCAATCGTTAAGAGCTTCTTTTTTCTGCTGCCATTAAGGTCTAATATATCAGTTGTGCAGTCAATTGTACTTGACAGGCAGCTTCTTGAACTTGAACTGGGTCATCTGGTGACAGATAACATGGCCTGTTTGTTCAATTTCCTCCTTTGCAGTGGCGTGGCTCCGAAGTGAGTTATTATAAATCACTGTGGATGCGTTCATCATGTATCTTGTCAGTGGTGGGGAGAGTGGCTTTTGTGTGCTTGTGCGTGAGCTAAGAGAGCGATAGTACAGTGTGGGGAAGGAGAGGACAAATAGGACAGGTAGCAACTTGAGCATGTGTTCAGTTTATGTCAGTGTGTGATAGCATAGTGTTTATGTGAATGTGTGTTTTCACGGCCAGTTGGTCGGAGTCCACTTACATTGTGTATTTACACCCAGACAGCAGTTGTGTGTGTTCTTTGTGTATTTGGACACGTGTGTGTTAACATAGTTGTGGCAGGTGAAATCATACAAACCAGGTCACCCCAGGCCCCCTGGAAAGGCCCCGCTGTATGAGCTTTAATGTGACACCGAGATAATGAAGATCTAGCCCCCTGCCCGCTCGAGAAGGAGAGGTTATCGTCTGAAGTGGACAGTAGATACTGGGGGAGGATGGCAGATTACATGGCAACGCTGTCCTCATTCCTCAGCAGTCTCTGCTGGGGACAAAGTCTTCCTTTCTAATATTAAAGTAATATTACAGCAAGAATGTGAGCTAATTTTATCTAGAAGTAATCATCACCGCCATTTTTGTGTCAACAAATTTCTTCTGCTTGTCTCTATACCTGGATTTAGCACAGTGCTAAATTAAATATACTGCTGTATGTCAAAATTCTAATGAAGAAACCCCTTTTGAAAATAGACTGTATATAAATATGGACTATGCGTCACCACTTCCTTGCATTGGCTAAATTGACGCTATTTTCCCAGGGATACGGACGTGGCAGCGGCTTGCGAGTGTGGAAATTATAGTCTGCACAGTGTGGTCCGAGAGTGGAGCCACATGGAACCCCATTATTGATGACCCACCCACACTCCCACCACTCGCTAACTAACTAACTAACTAACTAACTAGAACGACAGAAAAATGGACACTAGAGTATGTGGTATTACATGAACTACCTAAAATGAAAGAAACCATCCTTGAACAAAAATAATGTGACAAGTATTTTAGTGTTTTTGTTTGCTGCAAGTCCCATCCATTAACATGGAGGTGGAGCTTATGACCTATACTGCAGCCAGTCACCAGGGGGAGCTCTATTCGCTTTGGCTTCACTTTTGAGGAGCAGTTCCGACGTCCATCTTTATACTGTCTATGATTTTGAATTACAATCTTGAAATCTTAGCCATAGGCCTCAAGTTTTTGTAATAACTTGCTCGAACTGCTATAATGTTCAACTCAAGTCTCTCCTACTATACTAAGTGTATCTCGTACTATAGCAACAGTAAACATTTGTTTAGCATTTGTTTGCTATTTGAGAATTACCAGTGCATAAATCACACCTTCTTCACATTCATCCAGACCTTTCATCACAGCACAACTGACATTTTAACTTCATGTAGCATAACATCAACAATGGATCTCCTTGTTCCTGCAATTATCACAGTGCACTAATTATACCTCGCTGTTTTCCTCACACCTGTGTTTGAAAAGTCACAAACTCGGCTGTGAAAAAAAAGTCTTTCATGATCTCGCCTTTTTTCTATTTTTTAAGAAGGGTGCAGCGATGAAACAACAACGTCAAGCTCCAGGTTTCCTGCGGACTGCAATGTGGAGCAGTCAACACCTATTTGTAAAGTGAATGCCAATTATTTATTTCTGTCCTTCTTAGAGACGTCTACAGAGGTTCATTTGTCGGAATAGCTGCCGGGTGCTCCCGGAGACACAAGACTAATGCCAATTGTCCGCATGGGGTGTGATGCAGTTGAGACCGTCACAGTGGGGAGCTTTCTTCAAGGCCGATGGAGAATGAATGATGTGGCGCGGAGCTCGAATTTCCCAAAGCACATCTCGCAAGAACCACATTCAAAGAATCCGCTGTAGGAAAACTCTCAACTGTTTTATCTTTTGAAAAGAGCCAGTGACAGACACAGCCCCAAGATTGTCAAATCTCATGCGGGTTTAGTTATGTATGATGTCCTTATTGTGTTAAAAAGCTAGGCTAAACATTAACAGGAAGTTAGAAAGTACCTGTACCCCCACCAGCTCAACTTGCAGAACCACAGTAAAATAATTTTGATTATTTCTTAGGATAATCCCTAAAAAACTATTTCCCATGAGTGGCAATAGAGCTCCAAGTGAAAATGTATTTTTCCCGTGGCAGCTAAAAAACAAAGCTCAAGCCGATGCCCAGTACATGTTGCTACATGATGCGTACTACTTTACTTTTAGACAGATGATCATCGACAACGCCAGCAATACTTCAGTAGAGACCTTCCAACAGAGTAGCTGGCCCTGCCTGGCTGTTTGGTAATTTATGCTGCTTATGATGGGATGCAGCATGTTGGTAGTTCTTCTAAACTACCAGTTATCAGTGCAAAAAGATTCCAAAAATACTTTCTAGGACCAACCAAACTGTAAAGTTTGACTTAAATTTCACAGAGGAGAAACACCCGATAAGCTAAATGGTACATATGAATTGTAAACATCTAATAGCCTACTTCAGTAAAGACAGAGTAAAAGTGAAAAAGGATGGGGAAATAAATAAAAATTAATAAATAACCAGGCTAATGAGAATAAACAAAGTGGCCTTTGTTTTCAGATTCTTGTGACAGCTCTACCTGCACATCACAGAGATCACAGCTTCCCGAGGATGAACCAGACGGAAATTTGTCTTGACAGCTTAAGTTGCGACTGGATCAGATTACGGCACCATTAATGGACGAGCTGAGCGCGCGTCTTTCGACGCCGAGGGCCCGACCAGATTTAGTTACCAAGAGTAGCCTGTGACCTTGCCTGTGTCCATCATACTGTGAAATATTGACAGGATCATTGCAAGGTTTCAGTCAAACGTCAGTTTACAATTAAGTAAGGAATCGCTCAGTCTCTCCTTTTACCCTTCATGAGTCTTAAGTCTTCAGTTGCAGGGCTGTATTAGGACATTTTCTATCCTATCTTTTCTTGCAGTATGTTTGGGGTAAAAAAAAATGATGACAGTATGAAAGCTGTCAATCAAACGACTGGGCCACGATCCCTTGAAAAGGAGTCTCTCACTTCTTCCCTGATGTAGTTATTTTGTAGTCTGAAGAAGGTGATTTTAATACAATTACAAAAGTTTCAAGGCCCCCATTATTCATTCCATCTCTACCAAATTACATACATACAATACTGACAATGAGTTATTTCTTTGTGAGTTCTATGTAACACCAGATAATGCAAATATATGCATTAGAAGTGTTCAGAGTCTAGTGTCAGTCAAGTGACTCAAGTCGACCAAAACAACTAGACTACAAAAGAAGAAGTTGAAAACGTCATGGCAGAAGGTCCTGAGCTCATATCTGCCAAGGACATTTCTGCATGCAGTTGTGGCAATTGTGCAGGAAACGGAAAGACTCAAATGCAGGATTTACTCAAGGAGCGAAGTAGGATGAAAGTACCAAAGGTAAATTAAATAAAACTTTTGTGAACAAAGACATTGTAGAATGTGGCAGGACAATCTAAACATTCGTCCAAAAACAAAGCGGATAAGGAAAACAACGAACGTTAAGGGGAAATCACACATGAATTGACAAAAACCTAAGGGCATTTATGGGCATTTATTGATCTGGGTTCTTGTCTGTACTTGTGTTCTTGTAGACTTGTGATAAGTCACCAGTTGCTGTCCAAATCCTGTTCCAATTCAAAGTATGCATCTGGCCAAGCTCTGTCTGTTTTATCAAAGCTTCATCAAGAGGTGACTTGTATGGTTTTAGGGGAGCAAGGTATCCCAGGATGCATTTCATGGGTGAAACAGAACCAATTCCACAATGAACATCCTGTCCAAAGTTTGTGTACTAGGTATTAAGCAGGACATATAGGGGACAATGATCTTCTCAAAGTAATACAGGAAGTAAGCAAAACACCAAAGAGGACGTTCACGAAATAAAAACCAAATACTGAAACAGATACGGGAACTCTGGAGATGATTAAAGGATTTTTTTTCTCTTATGCCAGTGTAGATTCAGTCGAAAGACATGCATGCAGAGGAGCAGCTTGTTAACAGACAAGGCAGGCAACAGCTTGGGGCCCCAGGCCAGTTCATTCCCCTTCGTTCAACCTAGGTACTATTATCTGCATACACATGGTCTCTGCCATTTGTAGAGTTTTACCTGCATTTTCAAAGACAGTCACGTTTTGCATATCATTTTGAGATCATAATTCAGCAAACGCTACCTAGCTTTGGTTTTATCACCTGGAGACTCCAGCTTTAATTGTAACCACTACATGCTTAGACAACACTTACCCCATTTTTGACCTTATGCCCTTGCTTCCGTGTTTACCTCTGGTATTAATAAGCACTCTTGTTATGTAGAGCCTAGTACCAGTGCTTCCTCGAGACAAGCGAACTGCCTCAGGATGTACCTAAGGGTCCATTACTACATCCAAGATAGGGGTAAGACCAAGACAACAAATGCATTCACTGGCTTCTTTTCCACAGAATTGCTAACTACGCTCGCATTATTATACTGCGAGGTGAACTGTGCCAGAGGCCAACTTGCTAGCACTAGACTGGTTACTAGCCTGTCATAGCGAGGCAGAGAGTGATGTAGGCATATGGGCTCCACTTGTTATCTCTCCAGCAAATGAGGAAGGGGTTGTTTGTCTGTTCTCTGGCTTTTTGATAAGCAGCTCGAGAGAGCGGGGTTAGGTGTCACCGTACGGACCTGGTTTCAGTATAATTACAATGCACGTCAAACCATTCATGCGTTCTGAGTGCAAAACTGTCTTCTCATGCATTTCTTTTAATGTGCGGATGTAATCGTACCAGCTGTAAATGGGGTCCACATCTGAACCTTGCCCTGAAATCGTTTGCCCTGCAGGGACGGGCCAAGATGTTCCAATAGTGAAGCTATTGGACATTTTTATCTTGAGATTCTGAGCCAGGCATTAAAACTGAGCTTTGACCCCTGCAGATAGAGCTAGCGAAACAACAATGTCCTCCTCAACAAAGCCTTTCCAAAGAATAATAATGACAGAATCACACATTAAATTTAACATGTTTCTCTACTTCTCCTAATTGCTGCCGGGTAGGTTGAGCATACCCACAAGACTAATATATGCGTTCAGTGTGTTAGTGCCAGCTGTCCCTTTACTTCAGCTGTTCAGCCTCTGTGTGAAAGTGTTGCCCTCAGCGTCCTGTTCCAGTTGTGAGGAAACCTGTCACCTGCAGCTCAAGGGCAACACTGCTGCCCGAAACCACCCCCCAGCTCCACATACCTCTTTAAATTCCACTTGTTTTACACAAATAAAAAGTTGATTTTATATCTACAAGAAGAGATTCAGAAGCACCACCAATTTTCAAGCTAGTCCGGGGACAAAACGCTTTCCAGCAACCGCATAACGCACGAACAAAGCTAATTACAATGATTATGTGAATATGTTCACCTTGCCGCGCAGGCCCTTCACTAAAATCAATTTTCATGGTTTAAATTGGATGCCTTAATGAAGAGAGGTTCTCTCCGTGTTTTAGCGCCCGTCACATTTTGCTGATTGATGTCTGGTTCAGCAATCGGGGGAGGGAAACGGCAGGAGAAAATGTAGACTTGGACAGACAAAGCAAAATGAAGTTCCACCAGGACTAATGTTATGAAGTGATGTCTCTGTGTGCGTGGACATTGGGTTTGTGCACATGACATATACACTCTGGTTCCTTTACTGGTAAATATAGGATTTCATGCGAACACTGAGTGAGAACAAAAAGGTCTTGTTTAAATATTTCACGGACCAATCACAAAAACTGAGGGACAATATCTCCAGGATGTGATTCAACGAAATCAGGAGTTAATTCACATATTCAAAATTATGTCTTTCATATGTTTAGTTTTAGCCTAGTGATTAGTCCCAGCATTGGTATCAGATGTCCTTCATTTCTTTGTTATACCTCTAAATCAAGCTCTTGCTAATCTGGCTAAATTGATAGCTTGGATTAGCAGCGCTTCAAGGTTTTAGGGATAGAATTTGATGAGTCCAAACTTATCATAACCAAGAGAAACAATGTCCAGATATATAAAAAATGAACTCAGATCATAATAAACCCTAGTTTTCTCTCAAGGCCAATAAGATGGATGCCAGCCAGAAAGCCAGTGTGGCTACAGCAGACTTCTTTGGTCCAGACTAAAATATTTTAAAATCTACTCAATGAATTGGCATGAATTTTGGCACAGACGTTCACCATTTCCATATGACGCATCACAACACCTTTCTTGATCCCCTGACTTGTCCATCATCTTTTTAAAGACACTTACATGAACTTACATGGCAACCTCATCATCCCAGCTTGACACAGTCATGTTAGTATTGTCGCTGTATGTAAGACAACTTACTAGAGTGCATATATTACATGTAAAGGATGTGGCATGTGAAGGACTCTTGGCAGTACCACAGATTTGTTTGTAGTATGATGAAGGAATTCATGCATCACGTTACAAATCTTGCTGGAACAACATTAGCGTTAGCTCCGAAAGATTATTTACTGTCCACCACTCTCCAGTTGTTTGCTGGAAACAAAGCAGTCATGCTTAAATTATTTATGAGACATAATGATGGGATAGACGCTAGATGGAGAGTTTGTCAATCAACATGAGACTTGGGGGGAAAATAATGCTGGGAAGGAAAGGCCGTACAAAGCGAGCATCTTACGGTGAGATGGAAACTGGCAGTTAAAGTAAGGAAAGTATGTTTCCACATTGCAGAGAGTTAAAGCCTTTCATAGCAGAGAGAGATTTTCCGAGGAATAGCAAGACCTCGGCTTTGGCTCGCTTCAGGGAACCTGTTTGTAGTGTAATGTTATTCTGGCCTGTGGACACATCGCGTTCTGCCACAACAGAAGGAGACTCGACGGAAGGGAGGCGAGACGGCATTCAAACAGCATATATTAAATGTCTTCTTTCACCGCTTTCACCTTCTGCGTTGGCTTGTCCTTTGAGTTTGTCTCACGTCCCCGGGCTACAGCACTAACAAGGCTCCCCACTAGGGTCTCTGGCCACTCTGCATATAGCTCACTGTCACAAAGTATAAATACACCAGTCGGAATAGCGACAACTTCCTTCATGAACTTTAATCTATTGAGTCGCTCTTTGGGAAAACAAGAGCAGCCACAAACAAGGCTGACTTGGATAGTTGTTTCAAGGCATGAACGGATCAAATGATTGTGATTCAACGATATAAATTTAAATCATTTGTGAACATTAACATTTGACAACTCAGCTGACAAAGTGTTCAAGTGATCATCCTGTTTTGAAAATGATAATCCCAGATTTTCTTGATCAGTGCCAAATTTAACATTACGCTACACAGCCAACTTGCAATTTCCACATTTGGTTGAACTCTTGTTTTCCTTTGATCATTAAGCAGTGTTGCCAGATACATCTGATTTGAATTTTATTTTGCAGAAGAGTAGCTAGATTTAAGTGGCTGTGGTATTTGACTGCTACAGTTTGCTCGCTGAATAATTTCTATGCTTCAACTGCATTTTTTTAATGATAAACTACAGTAGTGTCAGAAATCTGGGTACTTTAAGTTCTAATCAAAGTGTAGATATATTTTTGGTGGTTTGTGGTTCTGTGGAAACCATCAGCTGTATCTGGCAGCTTGCTACATTGCCTTCTCAGTCCCAGTGAAGCAGGTAAATATCTAGGACACGGTACATAGCCTAAATGGGAAATCTTATGTTACTCGTGTTATTCAAACCTACAATCATGTTACAGCTCTCCTAGTTAATGTATGCTAATAATAGATTATGAAGGGGTTATCTCAAATCACCTATACTGTGAGTCAGGAGTCTTTTTCAGGCCGAGGACCTCCACACTGATGGAGATATTAAGTAGGGACCCCCCCACCTACTACATCTGTTCTATATTAAACTTGGCCTTATAAATATACATTATTATTATCATTTTGCATTAAAATATTAAGATAAACATACCTGACATAAACATAAAGATAATGTGTCTTCTGCCTCCATTTATCGCTTTACTAAAATATGTTAGATTCATGATAATTTGCATTTAAAGAAATTTTAATTTGTGGGGGAAATAATAAAAAAAAAATATATATATATATATATATAAAATAAAAATGTCTAATCAACCAAAAATTTTGGGATCCACCCTGCAGGACCTTCGCGGACCCCCTGGGGGTCACAGAATCCCTGTTGAAGATCTATGCAATTGAAACCATTTTTTTTTTGATTATACAGTACCCCAGGTTCAAAACTTTATCTTTGGAGAGAAAGGAGAAGGTGATTTTGAATATATACTTTGCGTAAGTACAAACATTCTTGTGGTTTTTCTCTAAAAGATAATTGCTCTCTTATTTTTGTTGCCTAGTTGCCGAGGGCTGCCTAAATCTTCATTTTACACCACAACATGTCACAGACTGCAGGTGAACATAAAATTTTAAGTTTTCCCATTAGTACTCAACTAAACAGTTGGCCTGCATGAGCTAAGCATCAGAGCCAGTCTGCAGGGAGGCCATGCTACCATCCATTAAAGGCAACAAGGTTTCAGGAAGGGTTGGTGCTCTTCCTAAGAATTAAACTTGAGGAATGGCGGTCACTGATGCTACCTGACCTCCTGTAGCAGTACTATGCTGGCTCTGCCATGAGAAACCATCTCTACTGTACAGGAGATGAAGCAGCAGCGGAGAAGGTTATCCCATATTGTTCGCTAATTCGCGGAGCCCTCTGAAGGTGATTCATTTTATGCTCTATTGTTCTTTATATGATGAACAGTGAGGTGTTCATTACACTCGGATGACTTCCACTGCTGCCAAACACGGGCAGATGATTATCAAAGAGATACGCTGAAATTGCAAAGCCAATTCTCTCCGAGACAGGAAGTGTATTGATAGGTCTGCCCTCCTTACTGTATGAGTCCTGTGCCAACGTTTGTCCTTGAGGCAATTTTTCCCACGGGCTTAGCTAAACTGCCTTCCCTTAAGCTTTGGCTTTGCTGTTATTTCTCCACTCTGGACTGCTAGCTGGACACCAGCCCAGTACCCCTACAAATTCCCCTTATACTAGACATTTCCTTGCCTCATGAGTTGATTCCAAGGTTGTGTAGCACTACAAAAAGGTAATATGCCCTTGTATGGTTTTAGAATTTTATGCAGTAGCTTATGCTACAAGTCAAGTCTGATCAAACCGCATGTGTTCAATCCTAAATAAGAAGATTAGCTGAAATCTATAGTATATACATATGTGTATTATTAAATTGAAGAAATTGTGAAGTTTTGCCATTTACTTTTACTAGTTGCCACCAGCAGTTACTTTTTCTCTGAAAGAATTGTCTGTACTGGGCCAAAAGCCCTGGCTTGTGAGCACCCCCCTGTGGTGAGGAGAACACAGTGGGGAGCTGCAACACAGACAGGAAAGTTGCAAATCTGAAAAAAATAGACTTCGCACATTTATTATTCAGGCTTGTCAAAGCTATAGCAAATTATTCTAACATATGTCCTGTAAAATATGTTTGATTTTGAATAACTTGAATATTCCAAGCGTGTCGGACATCTATTTAATCATTCTCTATATACATCTCTCTATATACATGCTGACAAGTCACTGATCAAGCTGAAGTTAATTAAACTGAAGTTTTGTCACCCACATTAAGTAGTGCACCATCAGCTGACACTTTCTATGAAAAATTTGCTGTAGCGGCCCATAAGCCTCGACTTGTGAGCTCCCCCTTGTGGTAAGGGAAGGTGCCATACAAGTAGCATGTAATGTCACATGTTGATTATGCATTTATACTCGTCTGCATAGCCAGTGGAGTTATGAGCATACTTTTTATTTTCAAGTTATTAATAAACATGCATTTCATAACTGAAATCGTCTTCTGCTTCAGCCTATAGATCCTTCTAAAACCCACACAGTGGACCTTTAAGGGTGAAGGAAAATACAGACACTGTGATCTGAAACCAAGATTTCATGGTCTTTGAGGCATGCAGTATACCCTGCAGCTGACTGAAGCCAAAGGGATTGTTAAATGTGGGGAACTGCAGCCGCCTTACAGAGAGAAAGAAAAATCCACAATTTCAGGCGTGTGATGAATTACAACCTCAGAGGTCTATTAGTATCTGGTGCAGTTTCCTTTCATGGAGTGAGAAAAAGCCTGTGTTTGTTCATCCACAGTCTGCCCAGACCGGTGACCTTTTTACCTCACGTCATGGCATGAAAGATGCAACCTGCTGCTGTATGAATTCTGGGTAACCTTGGCCTGTAGACAGGACATGCCTAAGTATAGAAGCCTGTGGTGTGATAGGTCAGGAGGAGGCCTGCTCCTATACGGTAAAAAAATAAAAAAATGAAAAAAACTCTGATTAAAGCTGATCCCGCTATCCTGCGTGCATCTCAGAGAGACATGCGGACAGCGGCATCATCCCGAATTCATGCAAGGAACGCACGGTCAGGAATCACTGTGTGATGATCCAAAGTGACGTTAAGTGAAGCGGGATGGGTTTTTAGCAAGCCGAGAAGTGGGAAAGAGCGAGCGATACGACGAAGGGCCGGAGACGTGCTGGCACTTGAGCCTGAAGTGAACTCTTCCCGCGGATCCAAACTTCCCGTAGTGACACTGCTGCAAGGTGCACGACGAGGCCAACGTGACAGACGGATCAGAATTCAGCTCAGACTTCTTCAGCATTTGTACATCTCCTCCCAATTATCATCCAGAGTAATTACTTTCATTTAGATGCAAGGGACAAGTTCTGAGTCAGGTTTTTTTTTTTTTTTTTTGCTGGATCAGAGTGTCTGTTTATAGTTGCATAAGATTTGAGTTTTAAATTATAACTGAGACAGACACTTCTAGGTGTTTTCGCTGGTGAGATAGAGATGAGCATCGGAGAAAGTGCTGTGACTTGCAGCATATTAGTTGGAACGTCAGCAGTTTGATTGTAATTAAACACCAAAAAAAAAATGGTGCTCTACTTTCCCCCCCCCAACTTTAGTAGCTGAGAAAAAGATCTCAGGCCGTCCGGCGTGAAGGAGCGTGATTAATGACATCGCCGTGTGAAAGGAAGACGAAAGTCTGCGTCATCTATTGTTTTTGTTTGTTTGTTGATTTCCCCCATTCCTCCTCTGTGTTCAAGGCAGAGTTTTAACAACATCCCAGTCTCAGCTGTGATTTATCACCTGGTTTTGTTTGTCTTCCTCGGGACAGTCTCTGAAATTAATTTTGTGGGATGGGATGGGATTTTTTATTTATTTTTTATTAAGTCAAGGGTGCTTGTTCTTACTTCATTTCATTATTTCTATCCTCATTTGCTCCAAATACCAACTGGCTGCCACCGACATTAATACTTAACCTGCTTGCCAGGTTTAATAGAAGTTAAACGCAATAAATAAATTACAAAAATCAGTCTGTGCCGCAGCGTCAGTGTATTTTAAAAGATGAATTTCCACAGTCAAATCTGCAGAAGCTGTAGTTTTATGTTAGTAGCGGTGTCCTTGTTGTTTCTGGTCTTATCTGTTATGCCGTTTGCTCCTCTACAGTTCCTGGTGCGTGTCCCACCAGTTCTGCCTGTCCTACTTTACCGTCTTCTCCAATATTGCGATTGTTTTATTGTATTCTCAGCGAGCCGCCTCGTGTTGTCTCTGTCGTGTCGTGTCACGAAGTCTTGTCTAGTGCCGTGAGTTAAAGTTTTGGAAAAAAAAAATTATTTGGGATATTTCCTTTACGCTCAAATATTTGTCAGTTTCACAGTATAAAAAATAAACTGTGATGCTAGGATGTGAGTGTCAAACTCTGTCCATAACCTTTTACTACAAGAAAAGCTGCTGAGAAACTGCACTCACATGAACTCTTGAGGAGTAATTTACTGGACGTATACAGGAAAAACTAACAAATATCGATCTCATCGCGCCAGTATCTATCTAATACAGATACTGCCCTGTCGATATTTAGACAAAACTCTACGCAGCCAGTGGAAACTATTGCTATTAGTTACCTACAGTATACAAGTACTACACCGATTCAATGCAAGGTAGTTTGTAACAGCTAAAGTGCGAGTTGGAGGGAGATGGTGGAGACCAAAACAGTGAAAAAAGCAACATATATAGGTAAACATAAATATGCCTCTAACTGAATGCCAATTCTTCATCCCCAGGCCGTGCACAGCTGTTAAATACACACTGAACACTAACCCATTTGTACTTACACATTTAAAAAATATATATATATATTAATTTTTTTATGTCTGTGTGACTAGATACTTAAGCCCCTTTAAATGGCCTCTTGGGGCTCTGTGTTTGAGATAGCCTACATGTGTAAATAGGCAAATGCTTAGAATATCAATAGAAAATAACAATAAAATGCCAGTGCTTTGTTTATGAATGAGCCCCTCCCAAAAACCACTTTAGAAATACACCATTTAAACAGCCTCCCTATATTTAATATTTTACTTGCACAAAAGCATGCAAGTTTGATTTGAAGCACAGATTGGTCGAATGTCTTGATTTACGACAATTAAATTCAAACACGGACATGTTAGCCCTCCCACCCAAGTTGGGCGATATGCAAATCTATGAGAAAATCATAATATTTTGTGAGTAAAATCTCAATTAACTGAGTATTTAGTCATTATTAAACAGATGTAGTAGTGTAAAGAGCCGAATGTGGTGCAGTAGAAATAGAAAGTGGCATTAAAACTAAACAAGCCCATGACGAACTCTGTGACAGGCTAAAGAAAAAAAAAAAAAAAAGAAGCGGCCAATTTAAAAAATAAATGAACATAACCTCCGCTGATTCGGCCTAATTACCAAACTCAAATTTAAGAGAAACATGCGAGACCGCTGAACTGAAAACTCTAAAGCAGGAAAAGTCACAAAGGACAAAAGAAGGACACATTCCCAGGAAAAGGAAACTTTGTTTTTCTCCTAAAAAGCTGCCCGTCGCAGAACACTTTACTAAAGTTAGAAAAATAAATGGCAAATTCTCCCCCTGACGGCGGCTGACTCAAAGCGTTCATTTACTTGTTTTGGAGCTCTTTACGGGTTCATTTCACAGTCAGGCTGACAGTCCTGCTGCTCAAACTCTGCCCATAACCCAGAAAATTCCCCCTCAGCACTGTCAACAGTCCACACATTTGGCCTCCCACTCTCTGTCAATACCGCCGGAGGAGGCCTGTGTGTGACGGCAGCACGCCGTGGAGGCTCTTCTCCTGCCGCTCAACTGTCCACCGTCAGATAGGTGAGGGGCTTTCGCTCTCCCGGGCCGCGACACAGACACTTTAAAACTCCCGGAGTTATTAAAAAATTAAGCAGCATTAAGCGTTGCACAGCCTCGATCAGAGGCAGACAGGGAGGTTGCGAATCTGAGAGATGCCGAGCCGTCCTTTCTGTCGCACACAAAAGCAAAATCACCTCAATAAAACTTGCTCTCTCCTCCTTTGAAGCCGGCCTCTATAAATAACTTCCCAGTGGTATTGGAAGGAGGGAGTGCAGAGAAAACCGAGCTAAGAGTGCCCTCTATGTGCAGACTGCCGCTTGCAAACCTGGCATCGGAGAGAATACATACGAGTATCAGTCACACGTCGCAGATGTTGAGCCGTGGCTGCGTCTTCACAGCATGGGTTGGCTCAATATTTGACGGGTGCGCCGTCTGCCCTGCTGCACGTACCTGCCTTTTTTTTTTTTTTTTTCTTCCTTTCCCCCATATAGGCTCAAATATTAGGAGGTGGAAGTCAGAGGCGAGGCTTCAGGGTGCCCTCTCTAAGTGCAGTGTCATCAGAAGTTAAGTGGGGAGGCAGGCCAGATCAAAGCGGCGAGGCAGATCTTCACTGTCTGGGTTCATCTCTGCTAAGGCCCGGGAAACCCTGTCACAAACTCAGATGCTCAAAAAAAAAAAAAAAAAAAAAAAAGATTTTCCTTCCGGACTCATTATTCCCTCCAGCACCGGATGACGGTACACACACCAGTCACGCCTCTGTAACTCGAATCAAAGCGCTCCGTTTGAAGGCGGGTTCGGTTAATAAGTCCATTATGGAGCCATAAAAACCGCAATTAGACGGAAAATCTGGAGACGGTGTCGAAATCCCAGCTGATTTTCCTCCAACCAGATTACGCAAAAGACAGCGCTTGTCACCTGCAGTGACTCATCCCGACACGCTGCATCAATTAACGCTCATAACAAATAAAACTATAAATATCACGGGAGCACGGCTACAACAAATGACTCGCGTATGCATATACATGAGCATATGGGAGAGGGGGATCTGTTGTCTTCCATAATGACACTTTTAATGAATGTATTCGTGCATTTGTGCAAATAAATTAAATGAAAATATATATTTCACAGAGGACATATTGGAGAAGTGCTGCAATCGAAGCAAAAAAGGATGGGGGGGGATGCTTCAACATAGTGAAGCTAAGGAAGGCCGAATGTTTTCAGAGCCATGAAAGAGGAATTATGTTGTCAAAATATTTGGAGAGCCTGTGAGAAATGAACTTGTAAAGCCCCCATTTTTTTTCTTCTTTCTTTCTGGTTTTCTTGAACTGATGCACAACCCTGACAGATGCTGGCACAGTATGTGAATCCTTGGGCGAAGTCAAAACAAACCAGAGCGATGTCATTTCATGCAATTATGCAATAAATAACAAGCCAAATAAAAAGCGTGCAGTTAAATTATTAAATGTAATATTTTATACGTGGGCACTCACATCGTCGATTAATAAAACAGCTCAAAATCTCACCAACAACTGGAGGGCTCCTACAATGACAATACAAGCCCTTTCAATAATAAGGTCCATTCCCATAGAAATACATAGAAGCCCTTTGGCTCTAGGTCAGGAGAAAAGAGAAGACCAAGAAAGGCTCAATCATTACCCCACTCTCAAGCTCCTGGTATCTCTTCTGAGCATTTTATTGTCTTTCAGCTCATGTTTTGATTAGAGAGAAAGATTATTTTGTATTCATTGGTGAATCTGTCACTTATTTTGTCAGTAAGTTGTAGTAATTAATAATTATTAGACTAGCAATTGGTTTATCAAATTATACTATTCATCAAAGGTTCAAATAAATTTACTGAGTGTAGTTTAAATTTTAGTAAATGTGCGACCCCTTCATCGCCTTCTTTTTGGCATATTGGTGGTTTTGAGGTTGTGGTCAAATTACTTCCCTCGGCAGAATAAAAGTATTTACAACAGCAAGCGTCTCTTACGCGTCCAAGTCTCTGTTTAATGAATTGCCTTGCTTTTGATGTTTGTGTAAGGGATTTTTAGTATTTAGTTGCTAAGTGGTTTGGTCCAAGCCACGGGTAGGAGGTTGTGCAAATGGTCTTGCAAACTTCTAGATTGCCTTTGTGTTTGGGTGCACAGGCTGTGGTTCAGTCCTGTATCCTCATTCCCCATCCCCTACCCGAACCAGGGTCCCCTTCCCTTCCTTGGGAGAGAGGGAGCTCGGGCACCGGATCGACACAACTGTGTATTTTGTTGAATAGCAGTACAAAGGGCTAAGCTAATCTCTTGGTGGTTGAAAGTCACGTAGTTGTGTGGTGGCAGCATGGAGGACGGTGACCTCTATTGAGCCTTCTTGGGGTGTTGTGAGCCTTAACCTAACGAAACATCAGTGAAGGGAGGGGCCCACTTGAAAACCCCGATGATACTTCTGCTGTTGGCTAGGCTAGTTAGCTGGTGTCTCTTTGTCGTTGGCTGGTAGCCTACTGCTAGCCTTCTGGTCGGTTTTCAGTTGGACTGGGCTTCTGAATGTGTTTTGCCTCAGATCTTGACACAAGGGATTGTAACATCTTATCCTGTGTATTAATGAATTTGCGATGCGTCTAAATATTCTATGCAAATCAAAAACATTTTTTATCTAACACTCAGTAGATGAAGACTTGACAAAGAAACTCACTGGTGGAGACCAAAACAGAGCTAAAAAGAGATCAACAATTAATGTTGCTCTGTGTGTGATGGATGGGAAACAGGAAACCTTTTGCTACTATTTTGCTATGTTCCACTTTATAATTTCTTGCAACCAGAGCAGAATGGATTTGTTTGGAAAAGTTGCATTTTTAAAGTAAAAAAGCTATTCCAAAATAGATTTAAAGGAAAGACTGTCAGGTGTAGCTCTCATTCTGCTACCTTTATACTACCGTCTAAGTAATCTCCAGGAAAATCAGACTCGCTGCCCCCGTACGATCAGGATTATGGCTTTTTAAAGTGTCTTTCTGACACCTAGCTGCGGTGCGATCCAGCCAGCAAATGGCAGAACACTCGCAGAAGAATGAACAGCCAGTTCTTCACTGCACAACCTGGCGCTGGAGCAGACAGATGTGCTGATATGCCATCTATAGCCGCGGGCCCTTTCTGACTTCTAAAGGCTTCCGCTGTCAAAATGGGGCGCCTGGGAGTGCATGACACAAAAGTTAAATGAAGGTTAAATGGAAGCACTTCAAAGTGGGAGATCTCCACAGAAAAAAAAAAATAACGGAGGAAAGGTTAATGCGTGTCTTGTTGAGACACCGGAGCAGCTTGTAGCTTTTGGCCGTATCGGTTTGAGGTCCAGTTTGGGTCAGAACGCCTCCGGGCCACCGTTTATTGGCTGATAACAGGGTTTTTATACTGATGCTCTGAGAGCCGCTTTCTTTCAGGTTAGATTTTCCCCTGCTATAGCTTGAGCACATATACTCTGATATTGGGGCACAGAAAATATTGATTTTGCACAGACTGACTGTGAGTCAGCTGCTATCACCCACCTCTGATCTGATGGAAGTGGCCCCTCAGTGGTTGCTGATGCAAAGAAACAGGCTGGAAGTGCTGCAGGAAAGCTTCTTCTCTTAAATTTTTCATGGGCTCCAGTTTTGTTGCACAAGCCGAGTGTTTTACTTCACTTAAAAAGTAAAAAAAGAAAAAAAAATTACAAGGAAATGTGGGTTAGAGTTTCAAAGAGTTTTGCTTGGGAAACATTCATGATGTTGCACTCATTTGCACACATGGAAGTAGCTGTAGGAAAGGAGGCTTGAGAGAAGCTCAGACTCACCTCTGCACACCCGGTCAGCTGCTTCGTGAACTGGTGCTATTGGATCGATTGTCAGTTTTAGAATTTAAATCTTAAAAAGTACATAATAAGGTTAAGGGCTTGTGCAGTAACCCCCACAAAAAGATTTCTTTGAAGATGTTTCACCAACATTTAGGAACCTACAAGTCCAGTGCCCTTGATTCAGGTTGTTTTTTTGTTTTTGTTTTTTCTTTAGATATAAAATGACCTGTGAGAAAGACCTTCACAGCCATATAGAAGACTCACTTATAAGATGTACAAGGGCAGCATGCTACATCTCAATGTATGACTTTGTGTCAGAGTCCACATGACAGCCACACAGCTGTGTTGGACCATGTGATTGGAAGCAGAAACAGCTGACGCCAATAAGCCAATTAAAACTTCTCCGCTCCGCACAAAACGATCTTCCATTATTTGGTTTAATGGAAAAAATGGGTTGATCTAACGTCTAAAATACAAAAGACTTTCCGTTTATTTTTTTTGTCCAATACCAAACTCACAGTCGCTGAGCCAATTTGGAAATGGATGTTTTATGCACAAAGGACGAAAATGGTTCAAGCATTTGTTGCGTTTGCATTGGTGCTAATCAGGAATAAATCAGAATATGAATGGCTGAGTATCCAGCACTAGTGGGACAAGAAGGAGTTCTAAGTGAAAGACTGAGATTTCTCTCTGGTTGGAATAAATACATCTTCTTTGTGCATATTCGCCCCACATGGGGTGCTCATAAGCTGATGAGACGATCTTCCAGAATACATGTCAATCTTCAAATTCAATGTCATGGCGTATCCAAAAAAGCAGAAACAAGGGCAACCGGACTAGAAGAGCTTCTTATAGAGGTTTCACCACTAATCCAAGTGGCTCCCTCAGAAGTATTGCCATGTATGAATGTCTGATAGTTTTTGCACATCTTTTCCTTCTCAGTGTCTTTACTTAACCATTGGGTTGTTGTCATGTCCATTCTAGACAGATTCCAGTAAGTGTGCCAGAAATGTCAGTATCGAAACAGAAATCATGTGTGTTTTTCTGCAGCATCCTTGTACGACCACCGGTAGCCGATAGGAAATCAGAGGAATAAAGGGAATTGGAAGCAGGTGAATGTAGTGCAATTATCGACTTCAAAAGAATAGTAACATTTCCACTGGGCTGCCCACGTCCCTACAGTGCTTAACCTATTATCACAACATTGTTAGTGAAGTGTGGTTGGCCTGTATGCCAATGTGTCAGCTAATTGCCAACCAGCACTCAAGGGCAGTCGACCGGAAACTCTGAGGCTTTACCGAGAATTCATTTTGACACCATTCTGAAGGTCGACCTCTTCAGCATTCAAACCCCAACAGGTACCCCTAACCCCGACCCCCACCCCCACTGGGCTTCCCCGTCCTGCTGAACCGCCGATCACAGGAAACTGGAGAGGAGTATTGTTCTCTCTTTGCCTGGTGACCCTTACTGCCCCATTAAAATCTAGCCTGAAACTCCGCCTGAGGGTCTGCAGCCATCATCAGCGCATGCAGCCTCGCCAAAGCGCCGCATGCTAATGAGATCGTGGGGGATCGGGAGTGGGGAATGAGGGCACGAGTAACGATGGGCTGATGCCTGGTTATTAGCAGGTTCGATGCAGGACCGGCTGCACTTTGACTCTAATGAGAGCTGCCGGTCCCATCCAGGTGATGCTGTGTGCCGAGTGACGACGGAAAGGCACACAGAGATAGTATGTTTCGTTGTGCTGACTTGCTAAAGGTTCTGTTTTCATTTGGTGGTTCGCTTGTTTGCCCAAGTGTCAGCAGGGTACGAGAAAAAGCTGAATTTTGAGATAATGAAATCCACCACGAACACTGAATGTGACAGAGCAGTACCTGCTGTTTTGTATTCACAAATACGTATTTGAATCTGATTCTCTGGTGTGTTTTCTGTATGGCCATAAAGATTTAATCATGTCAAATGCATCATACCCGGGTTTCTGAGACCTTTGCACACATAATAAATACCTGCCTGAAAAGCCTGTTGTATACAATTTGACACTCGTCATCTGCCTGCCTCCTGGTGGATTTATCCATGCTCTGCAGTCAATGGCGGGCTTTTGGCAGCCATCTCCAAGATGGCTGCTCTAAACGAAACAATTTTCCAGTTTGCTAATTTTGAAAAGGATGCATTGGAAACATAGTTTATGTTCATACACAGAGTTATCCTAAAATCGTCTTGAATGTTTTGTATCATGTTTTTTTGTTTGTTTGTTTTGTTTTGGGTTTTTTTGTCAGCTTTTGGAATTGAATTAAACTGATGTCTGTTTAAAATGTAGCTTAAATTATGAATTATTTTATTCAATATTAGCCTTGTTCAGCTTTTTTCAGGCCAATAACCCCAAACTGATGGAGAGATTAAGTAGGGACCCCCTACTTAATATATGTGTGTTATATATATTAAACTCGGCCTAGTACTATTCATAAATATACATTTTTATCATTATTATAGTGCGTTCAATATTAAGCTATCCCTTATCCCTTTACTAAAATATGTTCATCCCTCCTGCAGTACCTCCACGGACCTCACTTACTTAATATATTTTTACCTACGCATAAACTTCAATATATTTTTCCTTGAGGTACGATACAAAAAGTTTTCAAAAGGCAAAATAAAAAGTCAAACCAAACAAACAAACCAAAAGAAATGTTTGAAATGTTCCAGATACAACAGACAGTCTTTTTCTGTTCTAAAATAAAGAAAAATCGTGGTCAGTAAATTGCCATAAATGCCCAGTTTATCAAATATGGTACGAAATGTGAAAAGGCCGTCATTATTTTTGCTCTACTACTTATGTTATTTTTTTATAGATTTTTCTGATTCTTATTTCATGTGAGGCTTCAGCTGGTTCACTCGACTCTTAATCTTAATAACAGCAACTACATACAGTATATTAAATTGTTTAATTTGGACATTTTGCCCGTCAAAAGAAAAAACAACAACAGGGAACATTCAGTTTTAACAAAAATAAAACAAACCCTCTGTATTGTAGCTTTGAACTCACATTAAACTCACAGACTTAAACAATGAATCAGTCGAGGCCCAATGGTTTATTTGGATATATACTTTATTTAGCTACAGTGTGATAGGTGACGCCTTTATATCAGAGTTACAAAAACATCATTTGTTTTGTCTATACCCGTGTGGTTCTTTTCCTAACTCTGACACTGTGGTCGCAGAGGTAGTGGAAAGACTGACACAATCTGAGGAAAAGGATTTAATGCCATACAGTACAGTTACCCTGATGAGAAAGCACACAGTATGTCTGCTACTGGAAGGACATCGTGGACTGAGTTCACTGCTGAGACAAACTATATAGTACGAGAGATCCAAAAACATACACGCATACACAAACTATGTGTTCAAAACCCCATAAACACAACACATCATAAAACTTGCCAGACTGAACAAGTGATAAATACTGAGATTAGACTCAGGGCTGAACAGCTTATTTGTTTGTATGTGATTTAAAGATGGAAGTGACTTTTTTTTTTATGTGTAGCGGCACAAGTTGCATAATTACAGAGAAAAAAAAAAAAGAGAGACAAAAGACTGAAGTGATTTGTAAACGTACATTCGGGACAAGCCAGGACGGAAATTAACCCTAAGTGTTGTGGTCATAATAGTCAGTGTAGCACAATAAGGCACAGTTAGCTTAAACAGCCAGAAATGTTACAATCCTTCAGCCTCCCAGTAGCAAACCACCTTGTATACGATCAACACCAACACACGCTCGTCTTCGTTTTGTATTGGTTTTGATATGCACGTTGGAAGATTTCATTCTGCAGATTGGAAAAAAATAAAAAATAAAAAAAATAACAATAATAATAAACACCTCATGGAGGCAGAAATGATCCAAACAGAATTCAAATTTGAATATGGAGAAACGTGAATCCGCAAATTTATCGGTGTCCCTAAATTCTGATACAAAAGAAAATATTCCGTTTTATTCTAGCACCTCCAGGCCCAATGCATAATTTAGTGAAAACAGATCATTTAAAGGAAAGAAAAGTTTCCCTCAAATTCTAGAAAAGCTTTGGCTTCTCCCTCTGTGTTCGAACAATTGTATTTCTGCCTCTTTGTTGAAACCGTCATCCAACTGTCATTTCAGGGGCTGTCCACGTTGACCCCAAAAAACAAAAGTTATCCAGATGTCTTCCAATCTGCACATTTATCCACTATGTGGGAAAATAAATGAAAGTACTATAATCATTGATTTTTATTTTTTTTTAAATAATACAGGATGGCATTTAATATTAATTTAATCTCTACACTTCATTTGGTGTTAAGCAAACTTTTTTTTTTTTAATACACACATGAATAAATTAGATGCTACGCAATAAAACGGATAAGGCTAGTGGTGCATGTCATTCAATCAAATTCCTACATTTGGATTCAATTATAACTCATTTCCCCTTTTTTTTAGGATAAACTTTATAAGCCAAAATACATTAAATGTCGTGAGTTCATGGTTTCGGAGAATACCATGAAATGTCAAGCATGTGTCATGACAGATTTTATCCTTTTTTTTTTCTTTTTTTTTTTAAATCTTTCTCAGATTTTGAAGTCAGTAAAAGTTTTTCCCGTTAATGGCCCTGACAGCTCAAATTCCTCCTTCAAGGCCTTTGAGGGAGCTGTTAGTTGTGCTCAACATGCCATTATTATTTGTGATATCAAGAAAAATGTGATGGAATTCTGCTATCCTTCAGGTTTGTGGGAAAGTTTACCTTTAACTTGCTTTACCTTTTGGTCTAGGTGGTTTGAAACCAGTAGGGGGCAGTGTTATTTGGTAGAAAATGATTGTACAGCAGTCTGTTTCAGTGTAGTGAATGACAGGAGTCCCTCTTTCCACGTGCTGAGTGCAAGCAGGATAAAGTGACATTCACAAGGTTTCAAAGTTGGTCATCAACTGAAGTTATACAGAACGATGCAGACGTGGCAATAGAAAAATACCATGTAATATCGGCATGAAATGCTGGTGAACCAAAATTTTCTAATAAGTGATAACCTTAACATTCAAGACGCACTCATCCCAAAGTGGAAATATAAGTGACACCCAGTCTAGATCCCCAACACCACCACCAAATAAAATAAAAAAAAAGAAAGAAAGAAATGCTCAGATAAACCAAAGAGCTATGTAGTGTGCAAATCTAGTAAATAAACAGCATGGCAGTTGCTCTCGCTGATCTTCCTCCGACACCCGACATCCTGCAGGATTTATGCGGCCAAACAAAGCAGCAGCTAATTTATCTGATTTCCCCGTAAACCGCACCACAGTGGATTTCACAGCGGTGCCGGGTGAAGATGAGATGCAGGCTGAGCCACTGCCACGCAGCTGGACATCTATTTTCATGAATACGCATTTAACTATTCAAAGCAGGGAGAAAAAGAGACAGTAATGTGTGTGTGTGTGTGTGTGTATTTTTTTTTTTCTTTGTTCATGATTGCTTTGAAAAATTCAATTCCGTTTGTTATTAAAATGCATTTGGCTTTGTTAGGACATCTGAGACAGGACGCCGTTTGGACGGATTTCAGCTCCAAACTGATCAATAGAACAGCAGGGTGACATTTACAAATACTAACACGTGGAATGGATAGAATATTGAAGAGTATTGACATTTACAGCGACAGACAGTTGCTCGATGCAGCCATCCAGCATACTAGGGTGCACACTAGACACGAAGACTTGGTTAGCATTCATTAATTAGTTGTGTCAATGGCATTCCTTCAGATGATTTAACATACTGTTGTGGCTTCTGTTAGTGAATTAGTTCATGGGGAAGGTACATTTTACACAACACAGTTACTTAAAGCTTTGACATTCCAGTACAGACATGTGAGGAGACAAATGGACCAGATTACACTGATTGAAAAACAAAAAAGGTAATCACAGCAAATAAAACAGGTCACATTTTACACATAGGTTTATCAGCTTCATATAATACTATCAAGTATTTGCTGTACAACTCCCCTGCACTCATTACACTGCAGTACATTTAAGGCAATGTATCACAGAATGGACCGTCACTGGCCACTGGAAATACCATTCCCTATATATTGGCTTTATAATATCAAAGAGTCTATTGCTCATGGGCTCCATCTATAGATAACCACTATTATGCAGATGTTTTTGGTCATTAATACCATATTAAGGCCCAAAGAGGAAATTACATTCAACTGTAATTAAATTCACTTCATTCATTGCAGCAATTTCATAAAGATGTTTGGGATGAAGTGTGGCCACTACTATTTTAAGAGCAGCATGCTGTAGATGAGAGTATGAGAATATGGAACCCAAGACATTTAATGCAGCATTTTATGACTTCATCAAAACTATTAAAGTGGGACATTTGTGCAGGTTTTACTGCACAGTATTACAGTGCTCAGGCGGGCCGCATATTACATCGGCGCCAGTGTCACTAGCTGAGAACACATCTGTTCTTTAGTTATGGAAGTGGGAATGTTAGGGCACCCAATAGCCATATGAAACACAACAGCTTTCAAAGTCTTCGCAAGATCATTTTTTAAGGACATATCCATCGGTATGCCCAATAAGAGTTACTTGAATTGCTTTTCCTGGTCAACTGTATATGCTAATGCCTTAGCTGCACAGTTTGTGTAATCAGAAGCTACAACAAATAAACCAGGTTACCTGTGGGGTGAACATCCACTTAGGGATCAGTGCTGTTCACCAACAATAGATACTGGCAGTTGAACCAGTGATCTGGAAATGTCTTTCTAACCACCATGAAATCCTTTCACTGCCTCCCCCCATTAGCTTAACCTTTAACTGTATACATAGTATGTTGTGAAGAAGGCTGATGTTATCGTGAACATGTCGATCCAGTTTGCTGGTGCAGTTGGAACAGTGGCAGCACACTGATTTTGCATTCAGGTCTTATCGGAAGACACAGTAGGAAGAATAGAATGCCATAACCTATAGTAGATACTGCCTTTCTAAAGCAGGGCTGGTTGTCTGGTGGTAAACTGAAGTAATTTTCTAATAATCTGCCAATGTGGGGATTTGCTGCTATGTTTGCTCTCAGTTGACACAGTTCTGCAAGATAGAACCATAGTGCGTGCCACTGGATGTCTGTCGTGAAGGTGTCAATTCACCAGTTTCAGCCTTCATGGTGTATCCGATATGAGTTGAATGTGGCAAAAAAGAAAATACAGTTAGTACTAGTGTGTTTTGCACGAGCATTTCCTGGTATTTAGCCTCTTCACATGCATACAATATGTTACACTTTACTCTCCAGTTATTATTTCTGTTACACTCACAGCTTGTTCTTGGACAAACAGATATCAAGCCTCAAAGCCTCCTACAACACAATTGATGCTTTGGCAGTCGTTAAAGTACAGAGGACCCCCAATAGAGCCTGGTAGAACACCGAGAGGAACCTCTTGGCTTTGGACTCTGTTTGATCGTAGTTGAGGGTTTTGCATGTTTGCAGTGGTGAAGACGATGAGGTATTGGCAGAGTAGATCAACCTAGATGTTGGTTTCCCGCTGCATCGGCTCCTCATTTTTCTCACCTTTGTTGACCAGTTCATCTGATGCCTGGGCTTCACCATCAACCTCCTTTTGATCCTGAACTCGGTCTGGATCTTCCGTCTCAGTCCGTTTGTACTTCTCTTCTTGCTTGCGCTCGCGCTCCAAGAGTCTGTAGTTAATAAAGTTTCCGATGAACAGCCAAATGCTGGCCAGGATCACAACAGCTCCACAGCAGAAGTACATGTACTTGTAATTTTTGGTGACATCAACAAGTTTCCCTGCAAGACAGCGAAAAGTTTACAAATGTTAAGACACTTCCGCAAATTCTAAAACTTACTGACATTAATCTAAAACTGTGGCAACTTCATGTCATGTTCAGTTTGTAAGTAGTTTCCCAACTCCACAAAGTCACAACTGAGCCTCTCAAGTCAAGTTAACACAAGCTGAAACTAAAAGCCAGACATGCTAAATACACATCAACCCTTAAAGCTGTAACAAGCATGCGAAAGTGAAGGAAACATGCCTACGAATAGACAGACTGTACCTGCTAATGGTGGTCCGATGAGAACTGGGCAGCACTCCACAATGGTAGTGAGTCCCACAGCACTGGAGAACCTCTGTGGTCCAACTAGGTCCATCAATGTTTCAAACAGTACTGAGCTGACCATGCCAAAGGCAAAGCCAAAGAAAATTGCATAGACCACCAAGCCGGTATAGCTTTCAACCAGTGGGCAGAGAATGTGACACACCCCATTGTACAGCACAGCAAAACTGAAGAAGTACTGGATTTTGGGACGGACCCAGCGTGAGTTGGCCAGTAGCCCCATGGAGGGCCTGGCAAACATGTCAACAAAAGCAAGGATTGACAGCAGGAAGGCAGCAGAGTATTCATCCACGCCCATGTCTTTGGCATATGCAGCAAGGAAGACAATTGGTGCGAAGAACCCCAGAAACATGATGACATTCCCTGACAGGTAAATGAGAAAGCCACGATGCTTAAAGAGCGTCAAGTCCAGGTACTTGTTGACTATTTGCCAGAGAGTGCGCTTCTCTTTTGTGGTGGTGGCGGCAATGATGGTCAGCTCTTCATCCTTCTTCACCTTGCCAGGCGGCGGTCCCAGTGGCCTCATGAGGGAACCGGCCACGCAGCAGTTCAGCAGCAGCCCACCCAGGATGAGAAAGCTGCCTCTCCAGCCAAATTTATTGAAGAGGTACTGGTTGAGAGGAGCCAGGGTGCTGAGGAAGACTGGACTGCCAGCCATGGCGAGTCCATTAGCAATAGGACGCTTCTTAAAGAAGTATCTGCCTATCATAGTCAACGCTGGCTGTAGGTTGAAGGCTAGGCCAAGTCCTGTAAGGGAGGAAATATGTTACGCTGCTAGCATGGCTATACACTCCAAAGGTAAATAATGAATTTTGTTAAAACACTATGAATATTGGAGAGCACAGGTTTTCCAGCAAGGATGGGCTACTTTATGCAATTCCTACTACTTTCATCTTCCAATGTGATCTTTTAATGAGTAAAAATGAACAGTTTTATGTTACAAAGTTGACTGACTGGAAAACTCTTTACGGGTTAGGGGACCCAATAATTTTGGTCAAGTGGCCCCACAATGTAATACTAGCAGGCTAGCACAGCATGTACTTCCATGATGGAAGTATTGAATAATTAAATAATAATCGATTGAATAATTAAAGTAGTTACATTCGTCCTACTGAACCAGCTTTATTTTTAACCTGGTACTTAGAAGCAACGACTAAGTAAATTAACTCAAAATGGATTTAAGTGGATTTAGAGGGACTTACCACCGATAACTCCTATGCAGATATAAAGCTGCACCACACTGGTGCAGAAGGAAGCCAAGATCATCCCTACGGCGCACAAGCAGCCCCCCATCATGACGATGGGCCTGCAGCCGTACGTGTTCACCAGTATGCTGCTGATGGGACCTGCAGCAAATTGAAACACAGAAAATCAAATCACACATGTAGCATGTATGCGGCTGTCAGGATCCCTGAAAGTGAGCGCATAATGATTTAATCTCGTTAGTGATGCAGCTGCTATTAATAGCAGCAACTGAGCTGTTTCTCTTTTTAGCATGGTATTCTCATCATCTTGTGTCTAACCAGTTTAAGTGAAACTGTTAATAGAAAAATAGAAAAGACAAGTATGCACATGGGCGTAATTTTCTATTGTACATAATGTGTAGAATACAGTGGATATGGTTCTGTTTCAACTTCCTGTGGTTATAATGCCATTTAATATGTGCCCAATTTTGCTAGTGCAGCTTTAATATACTAATATGCTAACTACAAACATTGGTGGTGATTAAAATGTTGTGTCATCTGCATCAAAACCAGAAGAAAAAAAAAATCAGATCAGACTAATGAGGCAAATTCCTTTCGTATTGGCGACTTTGTTGCAGAGTTTTCTAACAAAATGAATTTTATCTCTCAAATAGGCAAAGCAAAAATGTTAGTGTTCTTAAATAATATGAATTTTACTCCTGGAATTCAAAGATTTTCAGTTTAATGACCCCACTTCACTGAATTTGTAGTACAAAATTAAGCTCCTCACACTTTCCACTTCAGTTTTGTGAGAACATTCATATTGTCTCTCTTACTTAATTAATATCCTGTTTGTAATGAGGCCCCTTTAAGTACTTATTCTCCATTGCACTGTCTCCTAACCTTTTGCTGAATTTTAAATAGAAAGAGCTGTAAAATCAAAGAAGGGCAGAGAAAAGTAATGAAATGTTGTTGGTTTTTTTAAATAATGCTCTCATTACCACCCAGAAGATGTATCATATTTCTGCCAGGCTCAGCGCAGCTGAAAAAGCCACAACTGGCGAGGAGTCATCTCACTTCATTTGCTCCACATGAATCTTTTTTTGACCTTGAGGAAGGTTCCCCCTCATTTGCATCCGCGGCAGTGATCAGTATTCTCGGGGGCTCCGCGGGACCCAAATCGGCTGAGATGAGGAAGCCCCTGAGCCTGCACATTACTTCCCTTTAAAAAAGGCTTATCATCTCCTGTCCAGACGCAGCGTGGACTTCATTACACGGTGGACAAAACCCCAAACTAAATATAACCACCTAGATCCCAAAGGGGAATGACACATATAGAAATGTGTCTAACCATTTTTTCCACCAGCCTTTAATATCAGCTACATTGAGGATGGTGCAGTTCATGGTGTGAGGACGCCGACTATCCATCACGCTTCAAAAGGCATAAAGTCGACAGAAATGGAGGCAAACAACTTTTAAAAGCTGTTCTGCAGTCAGAGGACACGATTTTCTGAAGTGACCGTGTCCGCATGCCCAATGATATTTTCAATTAAATAACTAAGGGTGAACCAGTCTGAACGCAGTGTATTTATCAGACACAAGTTGATCTACATTTTCAGGCTAACATTGATAAAGTTTAGAAGCGTATAACAGAAAGCTGCAATGGACTACATCTTAATATTGAGATATTAAGCTTAGAGAAGCAGGCTTGTGACAAAGGAGTGTGCCTTTCCCTGCAACTGAGTTCACGTTGATCAAGATATAAGACATAAACCACCACCTTATCTCTACAGGCCCAGACAAACCAAACTGACGTCACAGAATTAGCAGCAATGAAGGCCTCACATCACCGGTGTCCAGATCAAAGGTTGCACTTGAACACATGGCTAAGACTACGGTCAGCTAGCAGATAGCACATGCATTCTGCACCTGCTTGGCAGTAAATAAGTCTCCATGCCAGAGGGTGGCATCCAAAAGAGAAAACTATAAGAGCCTAGCTGGGAAGCTTCGCAGAACTACAAATGGCCGAATTGAGCTTGCCTCTACTGAGTCATGCTCATCAGTTGGTCTGCTGATTGCTCTTTGCAACCGAACGTCTCGTCCTTCTGAAATGCTAACATCAAAAAAAGACAAGCCTTTTTCTGTGTGCCCACTTGACCTTTTTTGTTAGCTTACTTTCATAACTTCTCTCGTCTCATTTCCTTTTTTGTGTGCTTGTTCAATAGCAGAAACGGCACTGGCTAACAGCCAACCATCACCATGGTGCACTGAGGCCCTGAAAACAGTAAACAAGTTCATACTTCTCCGCAATATCAACGTTCTGTTGGATAAGACAAATATGGGCATGGGTTTTTGGATAATGCAGGCCTCACAACAACTTTAACTGGACCTATAACTGTCACATACATCAAACCCAGTAAATCATAGCATGCTGTTGAAGTGGATACACCAATTAAATTTCTGTTAACAAGCTGTTTTTAGGGAGGTACAATGTCACAAGGGAGTACAAATAAATGAACAACACTTTATGTTCCTTCTAGATAAAACTGACTCTCCCATCTTCTGCCTAACTTCATGATTGACAGCGAAAGCAGCCATGTGTCCAAAGCCAAGGTCAACCTTCTCTGTGTCTTTCTGGATTAGCGACACTGATCCAACACAGACACACAATATGCAGCTTAAACGCATCATCACATTGCGACACTTGCTCGTGTAAAGGGATGAGGGAGGCTGCTTCACAGCTGCCTGTTGTAATGCGAGAAAGGATTGCAATGTCGAGCTGAAACAAGCCAGACTCTGCTTTTATTTTACGACGGATAATTCCTTCGTGCTTTGCAATGTTATTTGCCAATTTAGTAACATCTCTAAATAAGGCAGGTAACTTTGCGCAGGTAACTTTGTGTTCCACCAGCCTTTTTAGCTCTGCACAACATTACAGCTTTGTTCATGAGGATTAATAGTGATGGAAAGAAAATCTATTACTTGTGTCAGGTTTACCATGCAAAATCCTAATCTAAAATATAATCATGCAGCTGTGTTGAATTAGTGTTTATTTCACACAGTTTCAGAAGAAAGCAGAAAACTGCTGTGCTAATTCATGCCTAATGGATGTGGTCCATTAGGGAAATAACAGAGAAGTTGGTCTGCACACACAGATTAGATTTAATATTGATGAATCTATCCATGTCTTCATTTGGCCTATATTATATAGAGGAAAATGATAATGATAGGAAGCCTAATAGAAGCGACAATGTGTGAGACTGCACTGTTAGCAGTAGCAGTGTTCACACGAGCATGCTAATGACAAAGGTTACCTAATGTTTCAATGTTTTTGTGCAAGCTCACAACTATGCGCTATCAAGCAGCAGCATCCAGGGCAGGAAAATCTGAGCCAATGAGGTCTTCTTAGACCTTCCTGTTAAAATGGCTAACTTTCTCTAAGTGACATGTGGATACGCGTACAGATTGCTAGCTATTCACTTAGGTGTCACCACCTGCCTCTAAACCTCTCTGACTATTTTTGAATTAGCTGCGAGCAAGGTGAAGTCAGGCACTCGCAAGAAGGCGGCTGCAGGAGCCACCACACTGAGCTTCAAAACCACCACACCTATGGGTGACGACAAGGAGCGTTTCGTCCATGTATGCTTCATACTCAACACATGTCGCTAAACAGATTTTTGCAAAAAATAAACAGCTCTTTATCATCATATAGTGCAATGATTGCGTACTCTATATGTAAATCAGCTGTGCTGGCCAAGTATCTATCAACACATAAGAATTCGTTCACTGCAGTTAACTCATCTCTTTCTACACACAGAGAATAGTGACCACATTTGATGCGGTAGGCTGTCAAAAAAGGCAGCTGGGAGAAGTTAAGTTTAAGTGCCTTGGTCAAGAGCCAACAATGGATATAGGAAGGTGATTCGAACCAGTGACCCAAGTCAACCCTAATCTTAACCACAGTTCACCCTGAATTAGCTAAGCCTGGCTCATGCTAAGCCTCGCTCTTGGCCATGGCCAGCCAGGTAACTGTAGTAGCACAAGTAGCACTAGCACGAGTAGTATGCCAGCGGGTACAACTGATTTTGGAAATACAGAAAAAAATCCACTTTTGCCTTCTGTCTTAGTGCACTGAACAACATGTTGCAATGGAATTCTGGATGCATCCTTAGTTTCTTATGACAGCGCGACACCATGCTAATTAGCAATTACAGGCTAATGGGAATGTTTTTTGGATTAGCAGATACATGGCTATAAATCAAACTACTGCACAAACTGACAAACTTGACCTGCTGATTGCTGCACAAAGAAAAAAAGAGCCACCACAATCAGGATAGATTATCCTCTGTGGACTCAGATTGTCAGGAGATACTTAAGAACAAGCTTGTTTGGTGTGCTTTGTTCTTGAAGAGGTTGTCCCAGTTGAAGATACAAGGTTAGCACCAGGCAGTGGTAATAAGCAAAAGGTCATATCAGTCATTTAGATCGATTGGATTATTATTTGTTGGCGTCTGAGGCTGTTGGCTCATTATCTGACAGCTTCACAGTAATGACAGAGCTGTGTAAACATCAGCGCACACACAGAAGCAGCGGTGGGGAATTAGAAATGTGTTAAACATTCAAACACTGATTGCTTCATCAGCGTGAGAGGCAGAACAAGAGAGCAGGTGTTTAATGAATAGCTGATGAGTGCGATCAATATGAATGAATGAGAAACAAGAGCCGCTCGCTTAGTAACTGCACATATTGACGCCGTTGCCACATGATAATGACACACGGCGACTGTGACGCTAAAGCAGCAGTTGGCGACCGACAGAAGCGCGGCTCTCGCAGGGAGGTTAGCCGAAAGACAAAATAATTAGCAAAACTGTAAAAGTTGTTGGACAAATGTGTTCCACTAATGACTTTAAGCTTGTCATTTTCAGGCTGTGTTATTGATCAGCCCAATTGTTTCTAGTCGCTTTCAGAAGAGTGTGTGGCTGTTTCAGTCCCTGATTTTTCCTTATTTTTCAGTTTTCATTCGGGTTAGATTTGATTTGTTCATGGACAACTCATGTGACAGGTCTTGACCACTGGTGAATTTATATAAAGACATTTGTATGGAGGACAGTTCTAAGCTTGACTTTCATATCAGACGTTACACATACTGTATCTCTGCTGCATTGCTTGACATCTGTGAGCCTTTTTTCGTCTTTCATCTACAATGTGTGGCACTGAGATAAACAGCCTTTAGGGGTGTACACACAGGGATTTGTAGTAGTGACGGGAGAATTTTTTTTTTTGGAGATGTCAAAGGGCCTGGGTGCCAAGCTAAATCTCGATCTTGAGATTGCGCTATTGGGTCGACAACCAATGGGATCAACGGAAAGGTAACACTGTCCATAACTTTGCTTTCGACCAGCAAATTGACCATGTTAATAGAGGACTTGTCAGGTGCTGTGTCAGTATTTTCTTTTTAAACAGAGATTAGTGATGTCAGCAAGGACTAGTTCTCGACAATCCATAATAGCTTTGATCAAAATGTGTACAGGGCAAAACTGCAAAAAAATTGTCACTATTGAAGCTAGCATAGCTCCACACACACCAACAATACTTTTTATGATCTGCTAGTTTCAGTTGGAAAATATACAACATACGATATCAACCAGAGCTTAGGACATCCACCAGCGACCAGCTGTTACCTAAAAAATGGTGGCAAATGGTGGCAAATTACTTGATAGGTGCATTGTGATGGTGGTTGATCCAGTATATTATAAAATGTGCCTGAAAGTGCTTGGCTAGTGCGAGCACCTTGAATCTGCTACAAATTTTAACTGTTAAAAAACACCATTTGCTCAAACGTCTGTTGTGGAGCTAATGTCAAAAATGTCCCATAACAGGTGGATGTTGTGCTAGTTCGAACTAGGCATCTTCAGTAGTACAGTTCTGAGAAGATGAAGGAATCCTGTGATATCTACAAAGTCTACAAGATTAATATATACCGGATAGAACTGAGGAATTAATGGACTAAGGTTCAGGTAGTAATGAACGGTTTTGAAATATTTTCAGTTTACGCCTTGATAATTTGCCAAATTGCTAATTTAAAAAATAAATATTTCCAGTTAACAGTTAATGCGGCTACTCCTTAGCTATGGCTACAATAATGCCTCCTAATTATCGTTACTACCTGCACAAGTACCGTAGTACCTTATTTTATTCTCTTTTACTTACACCGTGTTCTGAAATGACAATGAAAAGTCCTATTCTTTGTTAGTGAAGGAAGATTAATAAATTCTTTGTTCTCGGCAGAGGCGGCACCACACAACACAGGAAATTAGCTTTCCAGGTCCGCTGATGACCAGTACAGATGGTCACGCCGGCGCAAGGTAGAGTGACAGGAGGATTACAACGTGGACAGATGGCAGCCGTTGGCACTACCAAGCAGAAGGGTTGCGGGGCTGAAGCCAAAGGCGGGAACTGCAGCAGGTGATCGGAGCAATATGTCTGAAAGAATGACCCTTTCAAAGGTTCCTTATTCAGAAGAAGAATTAACAGCCAGCCTGTATTGTGTGTCTGTGCATTGTGTCAGTTTTTCTTATGAGAAAAGATTCATCTGAACGAATTCGATTAATGTCTGACCTCTGACGTTAGCATATGGAAATATAATAATTCTGCTTCAATGTGCTTTTCTATTTAAAGTATAATATATCCTCAAACCCTGTTTTTTTTTGAATAATAATCTGTGTTTCCATTGGCACTTCTTTTCTCCAAATGAAGACTGCAGGTCTGTGACCAACAATCAGAGGAGTTGTGATTTGGTGTTGTCTTAGTGTGGCAGAACACTGTTGTTGTCTGGAAGCCCAGCATGTATTACATCCTGTGACGCTGCGTGGTTTCAAATCCAGGTCGTGATACGATGACGCCAGCACCTTCCATCTCAGTCATCTCACTGCCTGCTGTACCCCGAGGGCAAAGATATCGATTGCATGAAGCGCCATTTCCTTCTAAAACTAATCTACTTAAAATATTGTTATTTCAGTTTCCTCCCAAACTTCCTCTCAAGCTATAAAATAAGTATAGTATTACTTGACCAATAGAAATTAAGAAGAAGAAGATATCGTCAGTGTCAACAAATGTTTTCCACATGTTGCCACTGTGAGTTTCACATTAGCTATACTGTTCTATTGGTACACCTTGTGACTAATCATCAAAAAACCTGTTTCGAAAGCATGTTCCAAAATGTTCAGAGTTGCATTTTTTTTTTTTTTTGAAAGGGTGAAACTTGACAGATGTATATTTGCACTTTTATTGTACTGTTGGGACCTGACTTTATAATTCCCACATCTTTTTGAGATTTGAACCTCCAATTGCAAGCATTTAGAGATATTATTTTTGGTAGCGTTCTGTACCAGCTCTGATTTGAATCATGGAAACGGGCGCTTTATAGGAAGTTTGTTCTTGAATTATCTTTGCTGGAGTAAAGTCCAATCACATGACATACAGAAGAGCAAAGAGAATGGACCATTCTTGGCTGGATGGAGAGCAGCACACTCTTATTTTAATTCACTTTTACTGCACACCTTTGTTCATGTTTCTAGGGATGGGATGTCAAGTGTTGTGTACAGCACTACAACTCAATTCGATGATTCCCCCAGTGGCGAGTGGCGGTATTGCAACAACAATAACAAAAAAGTGGCTAAGTGTTCATTCCAAAAGCCAGCCAGTTAAAAGCTGCATGAAAATTTTAGTTGGATTTTATGAAAACATAAATGTTTGTAAAGATTTTCTTTAGTTAAGAAAGGTTAATCTTTAAGTCTATCTTTAAGTTTAAGGAAATAATAAGGAAAATAATAATAATAATGATGCAAATGATGCACATACAGCAAACCTGCAGCCTATCAAAGTTTTTCGGTTAATGTGTCAGACAAGCTATTTTAATGCATCTGTGATTCTTGTCTTGTTCGTTCACAGACCAGAGATCCCCGGACCCAGATCATACAGGTCCACAGTTCAAACTCTTGGCAAGACAGCTCCTCCTAAAGTATAACTCAAAAGATTTTCAATTTTGCTTTCAAAATACGATAAATGCCAACAACGACTCACCGGCAGCATACATTACTGCAAGCATGATGGAGGAGATCCATGCGATCTGGCTGTAGGAAACTTCAAAGATGATCTGGATGTCTTTGAAGAACACTGTGATGGCCTTGGGGAAGGCGTAGGAGAAGCCGATGGAGATGAACGACCCAAACACCACGGCCCATCCCCACCCGCCGTCTGGCGGGCTTACAGCGGGAGGATTTGCGACTGGGGGTGGCATCACTGGTCCACCTCAGCGTTTTGCTGCAATGACAGGGGGAAAAAAGGACAGGGCGGAAGTTAAAACCAAGAAGGAGGAAAACTTACATAATGTATGAGTTCATTTTGTCCTGTGATTGATTATTGATTGGTTGCATCTGGTCATGCTGTTTCTCCTTTTCTCTTAAGTCCTTCGGGACTTTCAGGTTAGAAATAAATTAACCGGAGAAGCTGTTTATGGGAAAATGTCACAGATCATTACAGACATATATAGATGAATCACATTACCAGCTGCAGCTCATATCGACATAGATATATAAACATCCAGCTGTGGGATTATAAAGAAGGTCAAAATCTGTGTCCTTTCTGTCGTTCAAACAAAGCACTAGCAGCAGCAAAGTGACACACATTCTGGAGAAGGACATACCAGAGGTCCGTATCCTGCAGAAGGCGTGTGCAAACACGCGCTCACACACAAGATATTATCCATTCCAAAGGGCATGAACTCAACTTTACCTGAGGGACCAGAGCGGCTCCGCCCAGTGTTCACCTTGTGCCCGCCCCCTTGCACACAGGCAGGCCTGGGAAACAGGGCGGAGACTGTCACATAGTGGCAGTTTGAAATCGGGTGATGTTGTTTGCAGAGCACACACACCTCAATTACGTGTAAGAAAGGAAAATGTGATGATGTGGAGAAACTAGCACATTTATTCATGGGGGAAATTCGTGCAGGGAGGGCAGCTGTTACGCTTTAGCTCAGTCTAAACTCATTAGCTTCACATTTCTAATCAGCCAGGAATCATTTACAGTCATATAATTAGCTCGTGGTGCGCACTGAGATCGTGGTAGTCAGTTTCCCTTCACACAAATGAGCAGTGGAAGAATCAACATTTTGCCTATGTTTGCACTGAGAAATCAAATTATGTGTTAATACTATGGCGCCTGCCAGGGTCTGAATTACTTCGCCACGGTCTCATAATGAATCGGAAATATGTTTGTGCGCTTCAAACTCCTTGTTCCTGAAAGCATCTCTTGGTTAACACATTCATTCAGTTTGTCATGCTGGAAAAACAATTGAATATATTCTAAAGTAATGTCTTCTCTGTCTTGCTTCTACGTCTGTTTGAAAATGTTACTGCCTGGTGTCCCTGGCGTTTCGTGATATATCACTGGAAAATCCCTTCAAATAGTTTTCATTTACAACACTATGATGATTTTTTTTTTTTTCGATACATGGACGAAGCTACATTTACAAAATGCATCTTCTCCTTTAGACTGCCACTGCTTGTAAAATGTCTTATCTGTGTTGGTGGAATTCTGCAGTGTGGATGATGAACAGACCGCTGTCATTTGGTTTACAATGGTCCGCACCCTGTCTATAAAGATAGAAGAACCCTATGTGACATCACCCGCAGGTTTCCTGAAGTGAGGTTCTGAAGCTCAGCGTGTTGACTACAGCCATTGCCATTTTGGCTCTTCCAGCTTTAATCCAATTAACAAAAACTATTTATTTATTCTGTAAAGTATAGTCATTTTACACTTGGAGGTTGGCTCACTTTTTGAAGTGAGCCTCAAGTGGTCATTTGAGGCACTGCAATTTTGAAGCACTTTCGCATATTATTTTATTTTTATTTATTTTTTTAATTAAGAAGTTACTTTTATAATTATTCTTAATAAATATATAAAAAAATTACATTTTTCACCAAAGCCCAAAGACATTTTAGTAAAACATAAATTCTCACATTGGGAAAATTGGGACAACCCAAAATATTTTTTCCCAGTAAAACGATTAAGTCAAATAACCTTTTGCTAAAACTATTGCTTATTTGTTTTCTTCTGATTAACTGATCAATTTATCAACTCATTGTTTAGTTTTACCGCTGACAGTTCAATATAGACAAGTTTGAATTCACACCATGATGGGGGTGAAAGCAGAGAGTACGCAAAAGCACGTAAATTTATACATGGTCAATGAAAGGTATTAACACACACTGCACACTGTTGTGCAAATCAAGTTTCACTCTACTGTGACAGTAGTTGGTTACCAGTACCAGGAAATAGCCTGGCTCAGATGATAACTCTGGAGTATTTCCTGGTGCTATCAACTGAACCATGCAAACCGCCCTCTTTTTTATCTGCTCCAGCAACTGACTAGACAGGCCTCATGTCCTAGTCTACAACACGGCCCCACCAATAAAAAACCTTGTACTATACAGTATCTTGGTGCCTAATACCTCATCCTAACATCTATAAGAACCAGCACTGGACCTTTATCTTCCAGCCACAGGCTTCATTTAAGAACATCAAAACTGTACAAAGGAAGGCCGTGCTTCAATCTTTACAGCTTTTGTAAACAACTCATGTAAATCCACATCAATAAATGATGCCGCTCTCCTTCCGTGTCGCTGCTCTTGCTAGATCAGGTTTCAGTGTCGTGGAGGCTTACACATACGGTGTTACACTCTAATTGTAAACAGGAAGCCACTGCTGAGATGACTGACTTCTGTGGTAACTAATGCATTAGTGAGGTAATACAGAAAAATAAAGACGGTAAATAAGGAATAACTGCTGTTTTCTATGGAGTCTGGAGGGAGACATTAAAATAATTTGCGTGACTTATTCTTGCAAATAAGCAAGAGGCATGACACCAATACATATGTATATTGTTATATAGCAGTCTCATGATTCGCAAATGCATTTTTTTTTTTTTTTTACAAATTACTTTTTGGCTAACTGGAGGCAGCAAATTATTGACGTAATATCGCCCCCTAAAAACTGTTGAATGTGAATGTTATTTTTATTTATTTTCACATACTGTGTGTAATTCAGGCATTCATTCTATTGTAAACACTGTTTTGGTCTCCACTGAGACGTGAGAGAAATATCTCATTAACTGTTGAATGTTGGACTGTACTGGAAATTAGGCTTTTATACTTAAAGAAACACCAGTGAAGGGAGGGTCCACTTGAATACCCCAAAGATGTGCCACATACTGCCTACTGTGATTGGCTAAGCTAGTTAGCTAGTGTCTTCTTGTTGGTTGCTAGATGGCAGTTGACGGCTAACCCGCTGGTTGTTTTGTTTTTTTCCCCACTTCCAAATGTGTCTTGCCCCGAATCTTGGCACAAGGGAGTGTTGGTTGATATATAGTCACATATCACTTATATCACTTATTACCGAAAGCCCCCCTACTGTCAGGGGTGGTTGAAATGCTGGTGTTTCCCACTCACACTCTACTGGGGGACGGGATTACATGGGTCTACTTCTGTTGGCTAGGCTAGTTAGCTGGTGCCTTCTTGTTGGTTGCTAGCTGGAAGCTAACTGCTAGCCTGCTGGTCCGTTTTTCAGTTGGACTGGGCTTCTAAATGCGTTTGTCCTCGGATCTTGGCACAAGGGATTGTACCATCATATCCTGTGTAATAATAAATACAATAATAATTTTTAAAATAATCCAAAAAGGGAGCAACTAATTTTACCTGGGTCTTTTATTGAACATCTTGAACAGTGGAACTGGTAATTACAGCTGGTTTTAACTGGGTGGATGGCTTAATACTAACCCCAATCTCTAATTTGTGCTAAAACGAGCCGAGTAAATGGAAACATAATCCTCTCTGTAAATATATCCCTTGTATTGCCCCTTTAATCAAAGTTAGAGATTATGTCTTTTTTCCCCTCAGAGTTCCATACAGTGGGTCTAATCCATGCTAATCAGATTAAAGGCTGTCCACAGCAGCACTCCATGAAGATACTCGTCTTGATTGATTGAACGTGACGACAATGCACGAAGGATCCTCAGAACCCATAAGCAGCTTAAATTGATGGGTTTGAGTATGAAGCTCCAAATGGATTGACCATGAATGAGCAGCTACTGACTGGGGGGGGCGGGGGGAGGATCAGGTTTATGACCAACCATTTAAGTACATAAGAAGTCAAACAAAGCAAAGTCACTGTCCAGTGACTAACGATGTCAACACTTTCTTCTTGGTTCCAAGCCCCATCATGTGACCTCTCCGCTGTGTCCTTCAAGTGACTGCAAGAGCAGCTGACTGAGGAGTGACTGAGCGGCGGTTCTCAAGGCTGGCAGTTTATAAAACACTGGTGATGACCAAGTCAGCGAAATTGTGGGGACAACAATGGGCCGGAAAACGAGACACTTGAAAGACAAGTTTGAGCAGATCGTGTTCCAGATCTCCAACCAGAAGTATCTAGTCATCATAATGCAACGTTACTGTTCCCCGTAGGAACAGACCAGTAAGCACCACAGCACTTATGGACCGGTCGTCCTCCTGAGTAGCTGCCTGCGTCACATAATGAATAGCAGCCAGATAGCTGTCGTTAGAAAATCTGATTTAGTCTCCTCTTATCACCAAGAGTAGCGTGTATAAGCAGCAGCTGTGGTGCACGTATTCAGACTGAGAATTTTTGCAGTTCTTATAGCCTACCTCACAAAGTGATGCGTGGAAAAGGACTCCATGCTTCAGGTTGTGGTTAGAGCGTAACGCTGATCGTTATAAACACATACATCATGCAGACACCTGTCCTTGTGTTTTGCTTGGGGTTAGGGTAAGCACATGACCAGAGGACACAGTTTGTTTTGGTCCAGTGTCCCCTACATGCGCTTGTGGTGAGGTGACCGTCTGCCTTCACCTAAGTGAGAGTGCGAGTGAAGTGAACAGCAAGAAAGGAGGCGGGAGGGGTTTGATAAGTAAATCATTCAACTGCCAAAAGACTGGGTTACATGGGTTACTCTGTGTGTGTGTGTGTGTGTGTGTGTGTGTGTGTGTGTGTGTGTGTGTGTGTGTGTGTGTGTGTGTGTGTGTGTGTGTGTGTGTGTGTGTGTGTGTGTGTGTGTGTGTGTGTGTGTGTGTGTTTCCTCCAAGGGCATCACTTAGTACCTTGGCAGAAAGCCTGAAGGACTGCATTTTCTTTATAACAGGGGCCAGCACAGATTCTCGGGTTTAATTCACAACAAGGGCCATGCTGAGACCCCGGTGTTTTATTTCAGGTGAACTTTAGAAAAGCAAAAGGAACAGTGAATCTAGGATCTCAAGCTGCGGGTGTGGCTATTATGCTGTAACGCTAGAGGCAAAGACAACTCCCGCATGTTAAGTTAGAATGAAGTTCCCGCAGCTCATATTGGGATTTAACATATGCCAAAACCTTAGCGGTTTCAGCTGGCACAACATTCAAACGAGTTGAAATTAAGCTAAGCAGAGACTAGAGTAATGTGGCAAAATGTTTGGTGTGGCAGCAGTAACCCAAGAAAGCTTCTATTTCTAAGTATCAGATTTCCTGGAAATCAGTATCTGTATCACAACTGAGGCATGAATTTGAACGTCGTAGCATGCTTCGGCTTGTATGACGCTTCCCATGCGTGTTTTAAAACACAACAACAACAACAACACGTGCTACACCTAAAAACTCCCTTGAGGGTTTCAAAGACTCAGTTGGACCACAAACTCTGCTGACTTCTGAGAGTATGTATCGGACGCGCTCTTAAGGCCCTGTCCAGAGCTTGCATTAAGATCTCATCCTGGCAGTTCGATCACAAGTGCCGAGCTTCAGGACCAGGCTTCAGGTGTTCAGACTTAGCATTAACACGTGTCTCCAATACGCGAAATAAACCCCAACCTCATATCATGGGGTCCTGTAAAAATATCGGCACCGCTGCTGTCTCCCATGGACCTGTACCGCTGCTCCCGAACCGGGAACAGCTCTGTTTTATGTGCACGCCTCATGACTACGGCCCACGTGTCAAGTTATTATTTATTGATCTCCGCCCTGACTGTAGTTAGACCTGCACAAAACTCAGATTATAACTCCACCCCTGGACGTTTCCATGTGTAACTTAACCACGCACGGTTTCTCATACATCATCATGAATGTCAATAATTAACTTATATGTTATTTAATGACAGGATCACACTCGTGTACTCTTATCAGACACTGTCATTTGTTAATTCTTGCTTAGATGGATTTGTTTTTCAGTTATTTAACAGCTACAAGTACAGAGTATTTTAAAAGGCTCTCATTGCTAATAACCACTTACGATGATTTGACCACTCATATGTGATCTCAATGTGTCCTAGAGGTTTCACACATGTCTTTTATGCTGTTTGCCCAGATTGGATTTTAATGCGAGGTCTAAGAGGCTAAATGCTTAACTTTCTTCTAGTTAGCCGCTGACTTCAGCCTAATCAATCTAATACTCTGCAGGTGGCGTGTTGTGTTTTTATCCAAGCTAGCTGCCAGTATCAATAAACAAAGCTTATAATCCAGAGACTGAACCGGAGAGTTGAAACTGTCATCGAACTAAAACAATAAGCCGCTAAGACATCTCCTGTTGCGCTGATTAGTGCAACTTCACCAGCGTAAGACTTGGAGACACATGCGACCAAATGTATTATTATTTCTTAGATTAAAGGTTAATTATAAGTTACTGAGGTGGTACTGTGTGAGACGTTTCACAGACTTTTTAGACTTCACCTTGCCATTCAGACAAGGAAGATTTGCACCGTTCCATACTCCCTACTAATTAAAGTTTCCATTGACTTTGCTAAGCGGAGCTACCTTTTTCCACTTCCATTGATAGGAAAGGTTGTGCAGTGGTCACCTAATAAGGATTTTTAAAGAGGGCTTTTGTGAAGCCTCATAGTACTTGAATGGTAATGAAGGGCAGCACAAGGTTAGCTAAATCAGAGTTAGGAGGCAAGAAGACATTCCTATTTAACCTGCACAAGATAAAACATATACCCTATATACCGCTTTTCAAATAAAGGATCTACCCCCACAGGATAGAACTTGCTGACCGCAAAAATATTCCACAGCTTTAAGTTAAATGCCATTCAGATAAACAGGTGCTGAGAGCCCTGTCGGACAACACAAAAGGAAACTTGACCTCTACAGTGAGCGGTTGCCAGCATGACCCTCACTCCCCCACCCGCTCCACCAAAGTCTCATGACACTTTAAGTTATGGCAACGCAAGATTAGCTCTAAGGTAACCTCAGAGTAACACCGCTCACTTTGTTTTACGAACAGTTCATCATTAACCCAATAAGGGACTTCTTAAATGCTCACCGGAGCACATTTTTCATCTCGTTATCAACGCAATCTAATCTCAAAACAGTTAATCAGGTAAACACACTTGCCCTTGGTCTTGAACACCAACAAACGGGAGAAACGCCACAGAAACAGTTGTTGCCTCTCAAAGCTCCGTTCTGACTAAAAAGATCATCAGGCAGGGGGTGTTCCCAGGCTACAATACCTTTTCTATTCAGTTGTCAGCCTCTGCACTGAAATGCCTCGGTTTAAAACGAAACATTTAATGTCCACATTAAATCTACACCAACACGCCTGTGACCACAAATACTGGATGGCAAGAGGCCAACGCAGAATATTTCTCTCAAACCGCAAGGCTGCAGCCTCTGTGCCGTTCGTGTTTGTTGGGATTGCATGCATGAAGCACACATGACTAGACCTTTGTGGACACAATAGCATGCTGGGTAGCCCACTTCACTTTTCCATTCAACATCCAATCCCAGGCTCCTTGTCTAGCTACACACCTCTGACCATGCTGTGAAGGTCAAAGGATTGTAGCCTTGTTACTACAGACCAAGCTGAAGGTTGTGAAGTTTATATACAGAGTTAAATGAGTGAAATTGAATGAATGGTTTGTTATGCAATTGTGACACAGGTCAAATTACCTCAAAACATAGTGATTAGTCATTTGCGTAGTCATTTGCATACTACACATCAACAAGATCAGATTCACATCTTAACAACGTGCATGGACACGTACTCATACACACAGAATACAGAGGAGCTGGTCCGTTAGAGGTTATTTTCTTATCCTTCAGGCAATACCTTAACGGTCATTCTGCAGTATGACAACACCAAATATACAGCCAGAGGCACACAGCAAAGAACCGTCTTTTATGTCCAACCATGGGGGCTGTGACTCATGGAATCGGTTTGAGACTCTTTTGGGACATCCTGTCCGCACAGAAAACAGTAAAACAGGATCTCAGAGAACCTGAGACAGTTCAGTGCTGAGGACTAAAATTTCTCCAAGCTGCCGTAGATGACTGATCAGCAGTTACCGGAAATGTTTATCTACTCCTATTGCTGCCCAAGAGAGTTCATTTGCTTTTACTGCACACAGATATGTACCAGTGATTCATTTTCTTGAATAAATTAATACACAAGAACAGTATTCCTGTTTCATTTGTTGGATTGGGTTCTCCTTGTCTACTTACACGACATTCAGTCGTTTTTATCCAGTCGGCCATTTTATTCGTCAGAGTCATTTTTATTCAGAAATGTGGATTCTGAATTCTGAAGGGCACATAACCCTGTATATATGCGCCATTATATAAAATACAACCTTTACACCAATTTAATTTGGACACAAAAGGTTAACTCCCCCTGGTAGTGAGACCAGTATTTTAGTTAGCCAACGTACAGATATGCCATCTGCCCATATGTTCAGGGAGGCCACTGCTTTTCTGAAAAACAAACAATGTCTGCATTGTCAACCAAAGATTGTTTGAGCTACCTACAGTGAAACGACATGCAGGACAACATAAAAGATGAGAGAAATGACACAGAACCAAACAAGGAAAAACGCATATCACCTCAATTTAAAACCAAGGTCCAGGAACTCAAAAGCTGTAGGTTCACCAATTAGCAACTAGAAGGTCATACAATGGGATATATATTCTGAATACATCCCCAAGACAAGTGTTAATAGTATAAATCAATCTATACTATCTTAAACAAAATCTGTTTAAATCCTACTGACAACAATGTTGTTGTTTAAAAGGTCAAATTGGACGCTGAACCATGTTCACGTCACTCAAAACTTCCATCACTCTTCTCACTATCTGGTATCTGCAGCCAGAATTCGTCTAGCTCAGCTCCAGGAGATGGCTGCACCTGGCTGCTTTAACGCTTTGTATACAGATTAAACAAAGGAGATAAAACATGCTCGTTGGTGAGCTTTAATGAAACTGAGACGTGGCCTTTCTTTCCCAGAGAGCCAGGCTAGTTGTTTCAAAGTTTCCATCGGGTGCCGGTGGCACCTTCATATTTGCGGACATGGGAGCGGTATCAGTCTACTCATCAAACTCCCATCAAGGAAGTCGTTATGTGCATTGGGATGCAAAGCAATGTAAATGTTTTGAACCCATGCTACTGGGCGTGTAGTTAGTTCCTGGTCCCTTTACTGTCTAACCTGTCGGCTAATTAGCTCTAAAGGTCCCACCATGGTACTAAATTAGTACTACACAGAGCTTTGCAGATGTGCTTCTCCTAGTTCTCAGCGTCAACAAATTGATGTACACCGATCAGGAATAACATTATGACCACCTTCCTCCCTTGTGCCTCCAAAGCAGCTGTGACTCATTAGATAATGGACATGGGCCTTGTGAGGGTGTCCTGTGGTGTCTGGTAACAGAATGTTGTTAATGTTGTTAGCGGGGAGGGGGCTTTGGGTCCTATGGGTTTAAGGGAGGGGCATCTGTGGATCAGGATTTTCCAGTGCATTCCACAGATACTTTATCAGGAAGGGGATAGGGAATTTAGAAGCCAGGTCAATATCTTGTGCTGTTTTGTGTGTGTGTGTGTGTGTGTGTGTGTGTGTGTGTGTGTGTGTGTGTGTGTGTGTGCGTGTGTCATCACCCAGAGGCGATGTGTCCTGTCAGAGGACTGCACCCAAACGCATCTACACAGCCTCCGGGTTGGTCAAATTCTGATAATCCTTACCTGTGTGCAAATGAAGAGCTTTGCTAACGATGACTAACGAATAATCACAAGTCTGTCTTTAGACTTAGTTAGTTTACTCATAAGTTACTCATAAGTTTTGTTTGACATTTGACAGCGCTACAGGGGGCTTCACAGGTGGATGCCTTTGTGGTCACATAATGCAAGTCACCGCAATTTCTTTGAAATTTCGGCGAAAGCCTCAGCCGCCATTTTTGTAAGTGAAGCGGGAAGTAGAAACAAAAATGAAGCCGACTGGCAAAAAGGACACAGCGCCATCTAATGTTTGCGTGGAGTGAGACAGACTGGCGAGCACACAAACAGAGATGTCCTGCACCCGCGCAGGTTGCCTGCATCAGGTCCTCGCGTGGCCAAGCTTTACTACTTTCACTGAAATCCCTCAAACCATGATTCAAGTCGGTGAACAGATTTTGTTATCCCTGTCTAATTTAGACAGGCTACTGCAGATTAACTGACCTTAAAGAGTAAATTCTCTGCGAAGGTTTTCAGTCATCCCGGTCGTGGTACCTCAGAAAAAAGCATTTAAAAAGTGTTTTTAAAACACTTTTTGGATCAATTCTCAGACTTTATCACTTCTCTACTTTCAGCACTGTCTTTTATTCATTCACACATCCTGGAATTGTTGCTTGTGGCCACAGAGGCCACTGTCACATAAGCATTTCGTAGAGCAGCTTTTAAGCGTTGCTATGCTTTGCCAAAGCAATCTAGTTGGCACGGAGTCAAACAGAAACTAGCGGCTTCTTTCCTGATTCATTTACAACCGGCCGACAACAAGCCTGCGTAGTGTTCAGCTATTAAGGTTAAATGGACAGAGCAGCACATTTTTTGGGGGGGTCCCAACAGGATGTGGCATGTGCACTTAGTTATTTTTTACAGCTGACACACATCCTCTGCTCCTGACAAGCCTTGTGTGAGTGAGAGAGGGAGAAAAAAATCCTCATACCACCTTGGGCTAACAATAAACTCAACATGATACACATTTTTTTTTTATTATTTTTTTTTTGTGGGTGCCTTGAAAAAGTCGCCCCCAACATAAAGCTAGGGCTGGAAATGTGATGCAACAGCAGAGTGATTCCTCAGCACTGCAGCCTAATCATATGATGCTCTGCTGATGTAAGGACAGAGACCGGATGAAGCCGGTCTTATTAATGCCCTGGGCCTACACGGGCTAAACCGGGCGCTCAAAGCAGCTCCAACATTTCCACAAATGCATGGGTTATTTAATGCGACTCGCCCCCCCTTTAGGAATCGACCGCAGGACCGTGGATCGGAATTTCCACTTCCCTCCAAAGGCTCCTGAACGCATCATAACATGTAGTCCGACAGGGGACACTTCATGGCTTCGCGGTCCTCATTCATCGCTCATCCCTGCGTGCCGCGGCGCCCCGAAAGCTCGCGTTAATCCTCCTGAAAACGCGGCGGCGCCTCGTCTTTCGGCGCCACGAGCGACAAACAAGCAGGCCTTAAATTATTTTTTTTGTGTGCTTTACCTTGAGAGGGTGCGAAGGAGCGCGTGTCCTGAGCGGGCTGCCGATTCGGTCACCTTGGAGCGGAGAAGATGCGTGCGTCCGCGTTGTGGACGCTTCGGTGTTTAAATTTCCTGAGTGAAGCCGCTGCGCTCTGCAGAGGGCGGCGCTGCGTCCGTCTCTAATTCAGACCAGAGCTGCTCCACGGGGCTCAGCCTGTCATTCACTACTCCCCGCTCACTGCTCCGGGGCACTGAGCCGAGACAAGGAATCGATTTATCGTTTACGTGTCCAAGAGCTGCGAAGATGGCAATCAAAGCTCCCCAAACATTGTTTAATTTACTGTCATGTGAGACAGTTGAATAAACGTGAACTTCCCCTTTGCAACTGAGCAGTTTTTTTTTCTTACTTACTCACTTTGATGAAAATGAATTTGAAACGCTTTCCTGAAAGCAGTTGAAATGCTAGTGGCAAATGCCAAAATAAAAGGTGAAGTAGCGTCATCTCATGAGCTCAACTGCGAGATGTTCAGGAAGGTGAAGTGGATTTTTTTTCCACTTCGTTTCTTGATTTAACAAGGGAAATTTAAGTTTTTCCTTTTTTTCTTTCCTTGAAAAGTGAATTTTTTACTCAATGATTTCCAGAAAGTAGTGTTCACTGAAAGCAGTTGAAATGTCAGTAAAAACAATCATCAAAGCAATCAAATATGAAGAAAAAGTGTAATTTTGAAATAGAGTTTCAGTCTAAAACCCACAATAAGAGGAATTAACTTGACGTTTAAAAGCCGAAGAACAATAAGAGCAAAAAACAAAATACAGAAACCAAGGCGGATGCTGCAACAATTTGCAGTTAACAGAACTCTGCTGCAGTGGCAATTAAAAATGGGGTCACTAAATGTACAGTGGTAGAGAAAGCTCGGCAGACTTAAGAAAACACATGCAATTAGACAGAAATGCGAGCAAACGGAGAAAACATCTTCATCAGTTTGGCATCAGTCAGTCTGCAGATTAATTGCTAAGCTAATAATTAGCAAGACCCTTTCTGGGAATCGTGATCAGGATGTCAAAAAAAAAAAAAGTTCAAGAAGTTGAAGCATCATATAAAGTGGACATCCTGAAAAGTGTGAATGATGCATCTAAACGTGCAGCTGTCTACTAATGCTTAACCCTGAAGGGCAGTTGAAATGTGAGCTGGTTGTCAAGAAATGAAGACCGTCGAAGCGTCACTCAACACTGTGCGTTGCGTCAGTCTTCCTACTAAATGTTCTTCGCACACACAAAGCCGCTGGCATCCTCGTGGGGACACTCAATCTGGGTCATCTGAGCTCAATCCGTGGGATTAATCTGAGAGGGGGAAGCCTCTGTGGTGTAAAGGAGACTCTTACGAGCAAACATATTCAACTATGAGAAATGCACTCGCGTTAACGTTTGTGCATTCAAATTGTTCACAAAACCGCTATTCTTCTGTCACCGGTTTGCATACTACTCCAGACGGGATAGCATCGCTGTTAGTCATCAGTCAGGTTTCTATTTTTAGCTGCCTTAATATTGGTTTTCATTGTGCTCATTCTCAAGGGATTTGTAAGATAATCGCCATCTAAAACAGCATCCGAGTCATTTCGTCAGTTCCACGCTCAAGTCGTTTTCAGTTTGATGTCAGTTCATGCAGTTCACGTTGTAATCCGGTTTGTTTAGATTCTGGTTTCAGTAAACCGGTTTCCTCTTTCGGCAGCTCTTGAACTATTCTTTTCCATTCAGGTGTGATTTCAGTGACCGTGACTTTGTTGGTGTCTTGCATCATTTTGAGCTTTCAGAGATTGTTGGCTTTTCACTTGCCCTCTAAACTGAATCAACAGCAGAATGTCTACAGCATTTAGAGGGTTTACTGGTAATGCTTGTGGTATCTATATGGAAGTGTAGATTGTAGCTAAATTACACTCTTCCATGAAATACACTGACCTAATGCTGGAGGTAGTATAAACAAAGCAGTGCTTTTGTTTACTCAGCATGCTCTGTCTTTAGTAAGTACAGGGTAATTGTCATTCGGGCTGATAAGCCCCAACTTCAGAGCACATCAAAATGATTATTTTTTTATGTATCATGTGGACAGAGTGTAGGTACCTCACCTCCTGGCTGTTATTTGCTTCACTTTTTTACAGAGATTTGCTTTTGCACTACAAAATACTTTTTCCCCTCATGTGAGCTCAAGGCTTCTTCCTGTTAAGAACTGACCTCTTCCTTCCTGTCCCGTTAGCGCTTGCTGTTTGGGTTTCAGGCTGTGGATTTGGAAAAAAAGTGTTGAGACAATATGGATTGCATTTGCCACTATATTTATAAAACTGAATTAGCCTAAGTTACAGTCACATTCAAAAATACATTGACCTGAGACATTGCATGCATGAATTTCTCTTCGCTTTGGTCTACATGTTGGTTTTCACATTCCTGTTAGCTACAGGCAACTTCACAACTTGTAAACAATGTGACCTATTTTGAGGGGCGGGGCTTAGCTGGAGGCAAAAGATAGCCTGTAAACGCCGGCTAGCATATTTCAATAGATTGTTTTGGTTGGAATGGATGAGGAAAACACATATTTTAGAGAATATATTAATACACTCAATGTTTTTTAATAACTTGACTGATGGGACTACATTCACTGACCCCTACGCTCTCACTCACTGGATGGATGATTTGACCATACAAGAACACGGAGGGGACGAAGTCTGGTCTGTCTTTATCAAGTGAAGCCTCTCCAGCAAAGATATTACAAGAAGTAAGTGGAAAGACTGTGGAGAGTAATGTAGCAAATGCAACTTCTGCTTGAAACATACAACTAACGTTGCATTAGCTAGCCTTGCATTTAGCATTAGCATTAATGAATGAATCCCCCAAATAATGATCAACTTAATGTAGTTTCAGTCACAATTTATTCTAACCCATAATGTTATCCAGGCAGAAACTGATATTAATCTTACCTGATATCAAGTGTGCGTTACATGTGTTGACTTTCTCACTCTAGTCTTTTAATCGCGTTTAACCAAAGTTGTCTACAACTGGCAGTGGCTGGTATGCGCTAAAACTTAAAGTTAGTGTTTTTGCTTTTTCGGTTTTGGCTTCCAAAAATACAACTAGATGCCATTTTACCGGTTGACAGTGACTTTGTTGCCTCAAGCTTCCCTCTCTTTTGCCCCCAGCTAACATTGCGACGTCAAAATGACGTAGGCCATAAAACTTGTAGGTTATAAAAAGGCTATAAAACTCGTGGGTCGTTTTTGGAGGTGTTATGGTCCATCAAAATAAAAAAAAAAAAGTTTGGATGTCTTGAAGACGTTTTGCCAGTCATCTAAGATGATTGGTAATTTATGTAACATCTGAAATGGACCGTTTTTCTTCCCCAGTGAACATTAATTAAGTTTTGGGGGAACTGAAGCATGGTGAAACGTCTTCATGACACCCTACAAGTCCAGTTGTCCTTGTTTCACCTTTGTTTTTTGGATACACCTGAACCTCTGCAGACGTATTGTTGCATTTAACAACTCATCTCATCTTATACTACAGTGGGAGGAAACCGGAGGACCCGGAGAAAATCCACGCAAACATGGGGACATTCAACATTATAAATGAAATACATGTATATACAGTTTATATTAAAACATGTATTGAGACTACTCAGCAGTTTCCTAAAATAGCAGCGAGCTGTCGTTGTTCCACTGAAGGTTGCGCAGCCTGAAAGAGAGTGCATTCTGAGGGACTATTTTCAGCCATGGATTAATACATAATTGATGGCCGAGTGAGAGTTTCTGGCAGCGGGATGGTGAATGCTCCTTGTAAGGAGCGAACATGTCAGCCAGTGAAGCTAACAGATTATTGCACTGGGTAATTATGCTGTAACACACTGGTGTGATTTTAATCATTTGTGGATAACAGTGGAGCTCAGGTTGGTTTTGGTCTTTAAGTGAGAGTCTGTTTGCCCTCTAATCTGGCTGCTATTTACACTCTTCTCACTGTGTTTTGCATTTAGTAAAAGCACCTCCTAACCCCAAACCCGTGAGGAAGACAAATATCTGCATTCCTGTTCCTGCATTCTTCTCAACACAACCATAGGCTGTAGCCTCTGAACCACCACACGACCCGCGCTTTTAGCAGGTAAAACACACAAACACGGGGAGCTCACATTATGGAAGCGTGGCACTCCCCGAATCCAAACAGAAACTTCAGACAGGGGCGCGCTGCTGAGGTAGAAGAGCAGCTCACCGGGGAAGAGGAGGGAAACGTGTTTTCGGTCTCACAGCAGACTGAGACTTTGAGACGCAGTGGGAGGTGGGGGCAAAGCATTAAGGACCAACGTGAGGAGCAAGGAGATGAAATCCATCTCAAAAACAGTCGCTTTTTTTTGCTCTCACTCTCTCTTTTACATTATTGTTCTAAACTTCTTACAAAGCCACGTTGTTAGAACTGTTCCCGGTTTATTATATTTTGCCGCATCAATTCGAAAGCTTAATATTTGCCTGGTTTTGAATATCTAAGCTGCAGCCGCTCTTTGGACGCACATTCGCGGAGTCAGTTCCAGGGAACCTGTAACTGTTTACATATTTGATGTGAGTGAGGCATCAATCAGCCGTTCGCTACAGTGAGTCAGACGGTAACAGGCGGGTTTTAGGGGTCAGCTCCGAGGACGTGTGAGATACAGCAAAGAGATAAAGCAACTATTCATTCTCCGCTGAGCAGAACTTAATAGATCCCACAGCAGAGAGAGGGGAAAAGATCCTGATGAATATTAAAGGAGCTGACCGGGCAGAGTCTTTTGGTTCCAGTGTGCATCTTTGTCAGATTTATCTTCATGTATATGTATATCAGTGCTTATAAATTCAAACGTAAATTTAAACTGCAGCTACTGGAGCTTTCAGTAAATGCAGTAATGCATCACAATAATCCGTGTTAGGGAGGAACAGAGTTCATTTCGGTATCTGGGATTGTTATTATAGAAGAACGAATCCAACAAATTACTAATTAGTAATGCACATGATGTATATATTTTTATTTTTCCTGTCACTCTGTTCTCCTTTTTATATACAGACTATAGCTACTAGCAGACTGGAGAGAGTTGTATACACCCACACAACACACCCTCACCCATATTAGACAGAATCTCATGTAAAGCCTACCTTAAACTCAAAGAGTTCTGTGAAGCTGCACAGATCAGGCATAACATTATGACCATCTGCCTAATATTGTGCAGGTCTCCTTTGTACCTCTAAAACAGCTCTGACTCTGACAATACAATGTTCTGCTGGGAAATGTTTGGACCAGGTATTCATGTGGATGTTACTTAGATATGTATGCAATGACTCTAATAATGTTGTGTTACCAGACACCATAGGACACAGGTTACAATATTAGGATTGTGGTCATAATGCTATGTCTGATCTGTGTATGTTATCAGTTTTAAATTGAGATAAAGACAATATATGTTGATGGTTTTGAAAAAAAAAAAAAATGTTATTTCAGAATTGTTTTAAAACTATTTCAAAAATGTCCCTTGGGTGAGTTTGCACTGAGAGATACCAGAGGGTCCCAAAAGCGAAGACAATACAAGACCTATTTATTTCATCTTTTCGAAGTAAAAATTATTATTTTTGCCTTGCTCAGGCAAATTTAGAATGCAAAACAAATGTTTGTGCGCTCCAAATTTATTCACTGAATTGGTAAATATAAAATATTATGTCATTTTTTAAATGTCATCTTGTGACTTTTAATTATATTTGCATGCTTATTTTTAGATCATCTTGTAAATAAGCAGTTTAATTAAATTAGAATCTGCATTAAAAAAAATGGCATTGTTGCAGGCATAACGCAGTTGCCTCATAATAGGTGTTAGTAATTATAGATTGGTTCAGTAAAGTAAATATTCACGTTGAAATATCAGTAGGAGTATAATGGTATTCTCACCTTTTGAAAATTTGCAAAACTTCAAAAAACTGGAATCAATGAGAGCCGCCATATTGGAGATGGCTGCCAAAAGTCTGCTATTGACTGCAGAGCATGGATAAATCCACCAGGGAGCAGATGACCGGTATCAAATTGTATACTGCAGGTTTTTCAGGTAGGCATTTTGAAGTCTGAAAAACTCAAATGCAAAGATATTTTCCTCCTCTATTAACTCACCATCTACCGGTGTCTTTCCTGATAATGTCAGCGAACGCATCACAACTCATAAACTAAAAAATAAATAATTAAAAAAAATAGCTTGTGGCTTATTGACGAAGCCGTGAATAAACTACAAATTACATTTAAGGGCACTTATTTTAAAATTTGGGATTTTTAAAAGAAACCTTATAACCAACATGGATGTATATAAAACAGACTGTAAAAAAGAAATACACAGAAGTTTTTAAATGGGTAAAAAAAAATGGGGGAAACATGGGGGAAAATACATACATGTAATAAGATGTGTTCATTGTGGAGTTTAGCCAGTAGAATAAAACCAATGGCAAAGTTGCCACCTAGCATTCAAAAGCAAATTGCTCAATATGCTTCAGTTAAAAATAGCATCAAGTTGACATCATTTTGTGTTTTGTTTTTTTTGTTTTTTGCACATTTTGAGGGTTCAAATCAACCGAGCAGGGACACATGAACATGATAGATTCCGCCAGCAGAGGGCGGTGTGGTAACTTCATCCACAAGGTCAACAATGAACAAAGGAGTTGAGTGTTCCTGGAGTGTAGTCATTGGGAGCCATCTCTCAATGACTACACCTTTTTGTTCCTGTTCAGATTTATCAACATTTACATTTCGAACCAAAATCTGTCTGACAAATATATAAATCAATGTTATTTTAAATGTATTCACCCTTCCAGAAGGTGTTCAGTTTTCCCACGTGCTCCACGGTTTGCTTTTTAAGTCCTTGAGGACACGACATGTTTGTCAGATTCAGGTCAGTCTACGAGGGTGTATGAAAAGTCAGAAAGAAAGAGGCTGAGGGAAGCCTCTGAGTTGTATTAATGGACTGGATATGAAAATCGTTTTCTCTCATTGATTTGAGCTTCACATGAAGAGAGATGTGGATTGTGCAAACGCGGATGGAGCTGAAATCCATTGTGCGGCGTACATATATTCAGCGTGCCGCCTCACACAGTGCGCTGATGTAACTGTTAAGGCGAGGTGACAGCGGAAAACCCGTGTGAGAGTGAATAGGTGTCAAGATACACTTTGAGATTTGCTTGAATTCTAATGGGATTGTAGAAGTTGACATTGTATATATATAAAAATACAAACAAAAAAAAAACACTGTAGTTTCAAGAAAGCTTTAAGTGACGCTCACATTGTTTCCTGTTCATCCAGGTCGTGAGACGACCCCCTTCTCAAAATGACTGCGCTAGCCTTCTGAAGGTGTATCTGTTTGTCCAGAGATGTTTGATTACGCTGAGATCCGGGGAATTTGGAGGCCAAGTCTACACCTTGAAGTAATTGTTGCACTCCCCAAACCATTCCTGAACTATTTGTGCTTTGTGCCGGGCTGTATTGTCCTTCTGAAAGAGGCCACAACCATCAGTGAATCATTTTTTCCATGCGAGGATGAACGCGGTCTGCAACGAGGCGCACGTAGGTAAGTGAAAAACACATGCGTTGCAAAGGTCTTCCAGGAGAACATCGCCCAAAGAGTCACACTGCCTCCTCTGTCTTTTTCCACATAGTGCATCCTGGTGCCACGTGTTAATGGTAATAATAATTTCTATATCAATTGCACTTTTCAAATTAACATTAAAAAGTGCCTCACAGCAACATAAAAGCAACATGAGAGAAAAAGAAATGTCAATTAAAGCTTCTTCCATTGATTCCTGGTCCAGCTCCGTCCATTAGAGCATCCAGATAGATAGATAAATAGAGCGATCTTCAGTAGATGCACTACATTCTTTCATAATGACTTAAATCTCAGTGAAAATAGATATGCTGATAAATAAAATCAAATTGCTCAGTTGTTTTTGTTTTTTTTAAATCTCCTTTATAAATGCACAATTATTGTGATGCCCAGGAATCTAACTCCTCTCCATCATCTCCACCCCTAGAGGTCACTATACGCCCAGATAGCTCCTGAGCACAACGGGAGAAGAGCAGCGCACATCAGCTCTCACATCATCATTCCCCATCTGCGCCGGGCGATGTTTGAGTTTTACGGCCCCGCGTCCCTCGTTTTTAAAGCCGCTCTCGCACGGGCCCGCGTGAGTGATGAGACCACCGAAGGAAGAGGCTCTCTCCACACCTTGGTGTTTACCTTTCCTGTCAGCTTGTTTCCACAGAGGCACCGAGGACCCCGAGTGTTTGGGTCAGAGGCTCTGCAGCTGGAGGGAGGGGGCTGCATTCTCACCTCGGCGCCTCCCTCTGGGCGTGTGGGGTCGGAGGAGCGGGGAGACATCCAGCAGCTGGAGCCGTACAGTTAAATAAGATATATGTATTATTTTTTTTTTCTCAGTTTGTTGATCCAGAATGGAGAAACTCTAGACACGTTGCGCACAGTGTAGTTTTCGGAGCAGTGGGCTGCCACCTGTGCAGCATTTTTGCCGTGGATGCAGAGGGATGCAAACCCTGTGACCCTTCAGTCCTAAAGCTGCTTCTCCTCTAGTGATGTGTGGATTGATATTGAAATATCAATACTTCCGATACCAGGTCTTTATGCTGTAATATCGATTCTCAAATCGAAAAATCGATACTTTCGATACTTGAGTTATTTGCGGTAATGTAGGAACACAGTGTAAAGTAACTAAACTATTGAGTTGTGGCAACACAACAAACCTTGTTAAACACCTCAGGTTAAACCACAGCACAGAATGTGAGGCGCAGAGTCACAATTAAGAAGCATACTTTTATTTTATAGTGGTTCTTAATAGTTAAACAGCAATTTATTTATTTTTTTGAGTTCTTTTCTGTGCTTGATTTTCTGTTGTTTCATTAACTTGGCTATATAGTAAATGAAGGCGCTACCTAAACATACTTCTGAGTCTAAACTCTGAAGTCTTTTATTCTTTACGAAGCTCTAATTTGCCATGCGCTACTATTTTTTTTAGGTTTACCAGACACATTAGGGTGTATTTACACAAAGTATCTGCATCGGATCAGTATCACCAATACCAGCCTTAATTTCTCTCAATATCGGCTCGGAAAGGAAATCGGTGATACCGAACATCACTATACTCCACAGGTCTCCCCAGTCTTGTCTAACCTGAAGTCAACTTTTTAAAAAGGCATCGACGAGGATGGGATTCGAACCCACGCGTGCAGAGCACAATGGATTAGCAGTCCATCGCCTTAACCACTCGGCCACCTCGTCTGTGGGCAGCCCAGCTCCCATGAACACAACAAAACAAAACTGCGCGTCAGACGATCTCTTTCACAGTTGGTTAATTAAACAAGATAAACATCTGTCATTTTAAGAACACATTAAATCTGCATTAATTGCTACTTTTTATATTAACTATACACTGCATTTCCACTAGAGGCTTAAAGCCATAAACAGAGGTTACGAACATTCGTAGCTTCCCTCAGATCTGTGGACCGCTTTAGCCTCTTTTAGCTCATTGTTTTGGTTTTGAGGCTTTGAAGCTTTGGTTCACTTTATACTCATGCATCAAATCCAATGAAGTAGATGAGGTGTAGCTGAGTAGCATCATATCGTCGCAGACCAGGTCAAGGCCTTTGTCTTGTTTTTGGATGTCTTTGACTGGGGAATGGCTTTCATTGTTTTAATGAGCCACACGTGAGAAGGTGCAGATAAAAGGCATCGTCTGGAAAATCTCTGAGGAATCATCACTCCGGGCTCTGCTTTTTTATAATGAAATAAACCCTTTTTTTTTATAGAGCCTGTATGTTGCGGCCAGTGAGCCGGGTCGTGATATATAGCCGTTCGACGGTTGGAGACACCACCAACACCAACCTCTCTTTTCTGTGTTACACTTTCAGTAAAAGTAACTGGTCAACGTTTATTAGATCCAACTCCCAAATTAACATGAAAGTTAAAGAAACTGAAAACATGGCTCCAAAATGGATGGGTACGTTCAGACGTACCTTCCGGCTATGTTGCCACCTTCAAGTGGAAGTCGAGAGCTTGTGGTCTGGGATATCGTCTGTCTCTAGAATCCACTAACAGATCTACAGCTAACTTATCAACATTTATTTCAGGCATATTATGAAATTATAAAGAAAATGCAACATGACCTTTCCTAAAATTTCCAACTACGAGATTGCATTACCACAAGAGGGCGCCATCCATGCGGCATTTTCACATGAGCATGACACAATTTGAAGGCAGTGGGTGTGAAAGAATGTTAAAAAGATGGCATTTTTAAAAGCTGCATTTCAGTTTTTATTCACGACCTTTACCTGTAAAAGACCTCAGCAGACTGTAACTATGAAAATGATATCTGGTTTCTCATTTATTTGACGCATTTCTCAGAAATGTTGAGGCATTGTGTAGGGCCACCTGAGCTCATTTGATAAACGAGGAAGAGGAGTTAAGAAAAAAGTAAATACGTTTTTGAGGATCCAAGACAGATGCAACTAAACTGCTTAAAGAAATAAATGTGTGCAACATACTGGGAGAACTTTCTTGTGGCCATCCACAAAGATCAGTTACTATATTTAATTATTAGCAGGCTATGCCATTGTTTGTTCTGATTTCGAGCATCCCACTCTGGCCTAAATACAAAATCTGCTAAACATCTACACACACCAAACTGATTTTTCTTTCTTTTCCTTTTTTTTTCGGGGTGGTTGGCCTGTCTCCTGCCACTTCGGAAACAAAAGCTCGAGCCGGGCTCGAACGCTCTGCATCATCGCTCGGCAAACAATAGGTCAGGATGGAGAGACAGAGGAGGTGAGAGGAGGAGGGCAAGCACTCAGGAGACGAGCAGCGGGAGGTTTGTGGGGGATAAATGGTAATGATGGGTTGAGGGGTGGGGGGCTTGGGTTGAGGCCCTTCTTGCTTTCCTCAATCCTGAGCAAACACTCTTACTTGCCTAATCACAAGTGATAATCTCTATTGTTTCTGACTTTAGGCTATTGCTTCTAATCAGAAGATAAAAACGACAAATCAAAGTTATTGTAAAAGTGCTTCTGCTGGCTACGGCAAGTGTTTATGAACTTGGAAATGTCAAAAACCGTCCCATTCAAACGCAAAGCTCAGGTCCCCCGCGGACTCTCTCCCGGCTATCTGCCATCAGATATGTTTACTTCCTCTATTCTATTCAAAATGAGTCACCTATTAACAGTACATTGTTTTCAGCAGTGACCCTTTTAACCCGTCACTGATCCGACAGCCGTGTGGTTTAATCTAACAAGCGCGCTTTGAAATGCAAATGTGACGACCCGGGCAACGCCATGCACTCAAAAAAAAAAGTCCTGTCTATGCAGCCTTCACACAAAAAGGACACCTCTGTTCCTCTTTTCTTTTCAGGTCTGACTAGCAGATGAGGAGGACCAGACATTTTTTTGATATTTCGTTGACTTTTCACTAACAGGGGACTGTTTTGCCTAGAGGCTGCTGCTGGACAAGCTAATGAGAGCAGATGTATGACCCTGGCTATGTGAGCTTCAGTACTCACCTTTCTTTTTGTTTCTTTCCTTCTGTCAAAGCTGCGCGCACTAGCTTTTGAAACATTTGATGTATGTGTAAATTTGTGCTGTTTTTTCCAGAGTTATTATTATTGTGAGAGGCAGTGATTTCAGTTCAGTTCACTGTTTACGACACTGCAGCTCATTTCCTGTACTGTATCTCATAATTGAAACCAATCAACCTAGTTTCTGAATTATTTCTTATCAGTGTAAATGGATCAACTGATGGCCTCCAATAGTTTAGTTTGTCTCTCCATTACCTGAATTCTCATTTCACAGAGCTTCTCATCACTGGAAATTTGGGCAGAAAAAAAAAAAAACAAGAAAAAAACATGAGGAAGAAGTCGGAATTACTGTTTACACATGAGGTGGCCATCTTGGTAATTTAACTCATGGTGCGTTTAAACTGTCCATTTTAGCCATTGTTAGCCCATGTCGGGCTAACAATGGCTAAAAACAATAGCCTGGAAAACCAAAACACTGTGAAACACCATCGTGGCAAACTGTGATTAATAGTGGATTTTTATTCTACATTTACATAAAACAATTAAAACACAGTCATCTAGCTTTCCATCTTCTGTAACTAGAATGCAGGTAACTCAGGTGTGACGTCATTCCCAGTGCCAAATTACGCCCCCGAGGTTAACAATTCATCAAAATTCTTCACCTGCAACTTCAATCCACCATGACCGTCTCTGCTCCGTATGAAGTAGGGTCATCATGACGTGTGGTGTTGCTTATTGGTGGACACAGAAAGTCATGTGAGCAATGCAGAGCAGTCCAGTCTCCAAGGAATTCCAACTGGTAAAACAATGAAATCATCGCGTGACAGACAGTAGGTTTTGCCCTGTTTATTCGGTGCTCAAGATTCATGACTGTAAACTATCCTGATGTATTCCTCCATGCGCCACCACCTCACCCCCACGGCGTTCCTTCCAACTGTTTGAACAGCTGGGCTTTCTTTATCACCACTGACCCACCACTGATTCTTCCTGGTGGGAGGGGTAAGTGAGGTGAGCACGTAAAGGTGGGGGGTCTTGAGGTTGGAGGCACTCAGCAGGAAGGAGGCCTGTTGACTACCGCCTTGTTTGGCAGTTTTGCTCAGTCGGAGTCAAGAGAAAAAGACATCGGTAACGGATTTTTGCACCGTGATTTAAGCCCTAAAGCAGAAGTTTAAGCCTCTGCTGGACGTAGACGCCGTAGCCTACGTAGGCTAGGTCGATGCAAGCCATTTATATCTGTGTGCTCATCAGCCTGGCTCGTTCTGTAAAAACGCCGCCCAAACGCTTGTTGGGTCTTTTTTGCCAGTTGGGTTAATCTTTCTACTTCCTACTTCACTTTCAACAATGGTGTTTGATAATCAGCACGGTAATAAAGCAGAAATACAAGAGATATGTCAAGTAAAAGGATGTGTACAGTAGGAAGTTTAAATGAGATTCTTGAAACACTAAACCGTCTCTTCCAGGAGCTAGTTAAAGATTGGGCCATGGCACCGCTTCAGTGATTATTCCTGAGGTGTGCCAAGAGCTATGGAATAGCCTGCAGCCACAGTTTGTTGTCCCAAGCACAGTGGGTGGACATAGCACAGGGTTCCTGGAGAATTTGGAACTTGTTCTCATCAGGAATTTAACTCCATGTGTGCGCACTTGGATACTTTTAACAATCAGCTACGAAGGTGTGGTCGGACCTCACATGGACTCTCCTCGAAACGAGAATCATTTTTGGATGCTGTGTTGCTGAATTTGCAGATTGGCAGACATTCAAAAATCAAGTAGACCAATAAAATCGCTGTTACACAATACATATTGTCTTTGAAAAGGAAGGTTATTGTTCTTGTGGTTTGCGGAGGTTTTGCAGCAGTGATAGTGGTTTTCCAAAGGGAAAGGGTAACTGCGCCGCTTCAGCCCTGTTGTGTTGACTTTGCTGGTTACGCCGACATTGACACAAAAATTCAACCAGAAACACGGTGGTAGCAAAGCGAGTGTGAGTTACAGATAGAGCAAGCCGACCGACCTCAGCTCCAGCAGAAACCACCAACAGATCCCTGATGTCCAGGTGTGTTTTTGAAGACATAATTTCATGTGCACAGACTCTGTACTCACACTGCAACCCTTCAAAACACAGCTATAAATGCTTGTCAGTGAGTTTTGTTGGAGTGTCAAACAGTGTCGAAAAACCTAATCCCTTTTCCAGAAACTTGTTCAAAATGACAACTTGACACACACTTCCACTTCACATGGCGACCGGGCCGGTGTGTTAAAGGCCGGAACTTCTCTCTAGAGCTTTACTTTTTGCCTTAGGTGACACTTCCAAGACACAATGGAAGCATGTTGCACCTTTTATTAGAATGTGTATTATTTTCAGTAAAGTTGAATTGATAATATAATTTAAATGTATATTTAATGAATTTTCACGATTACCATGCTACTACATTTTTGACAACTTAAAGTCCGCTCAGACTGAGTCGGCAGCGTTTTCTCCCTCACGCCGTGCTGTATTTTTTATCCATTTGAAACACGCATTCGCAGTAATTAAGCTGAGCTCCAGAGTTTTGCTGTGAAGTAAATGTCAGCGAGGCAAAGAGCAAAAGGTTGATTGGGAAGTTAAATTGGATATTGAGCTGGCTCGTCTACATCTCGGTCAGTGTGTCTGCGCACAGGATTATCGGATGAAAAGCGCGGCTGTCTAATACGAGCTAACAAATACAGGGCAACTGGGCAACAGATGAGCAACAATTCCACCTCAGGGTGAAAGATAATTACAATCAATATTCACCTCAGGCTAAAGACCTATATAGTCTGACCTTGAACCCGAGGTGAATGCATCTATATTGTGTTTGTTTTTTCTTCTCGGTTAGATAACTGCTATTGATATCAGCAATGATTTCCGTATTAGGAGAGAAATTTCCCTTCACACTCGTGTCAAGAGCAAGATAGCCGAGTTTGGGAACCTGCTCAAAGGTAAAAGCTGTTGCTTGGTTTTGAGGCAGGGTGAAAGGGCGCATGTCGACAAATCATATGGCCGTCAGTCCGGGCCACCACACTCCATGCCAAACTCAGTCGTCCCATTAATTATAAGAGGCAGGCATCCCAACCGGGCTCCGCACACTGCCTCATTTATTCCCGCTGACCAGTTCACACAGCAGACATTTTGTTTTGGGCTCCGAGACTAGTAATTGGCGGCGGCCACACAACGCAGACCTTAACGTGGGCCACTTTGGAGCCCCTCAGCCACCCGTCAACATCAACCTCACACAGACTAGGCCTTGACAACACGTGCACTGTTGCGACGTCTAAATGCCCCTGTGTTGGACAGGGAGAGGGAAGGGGGGGACGTTGCCTCGACACCTGGAAGGAGCCCCAACGCGGCAAGGTCCAAAGATCCTCTCCTCCACAGACACAATGCACATGCACTTCAAGCAACAACACTAGTTTGTGTCCAACAGCTTTTATCTTCTATTCAAGATATTTTGCCTGTGGTTTGCTGGGAGCTAATATAGAACGCCGTCATCTGCTTAAACTCATCTGGCTCCAGAGTAATTTAGTCTCAAGTCAGGAAAAAAAAAAAGGTAGATTATTTTACTGATATAATTATACAATGGAAGGTTTGTAACCAGCCAGCAGTCCCATTAAGCAAATTCCTTTACGAGATTTTCTCTCGGACCTCCTCTGTGAAGTTGACGAGGCAGCAGACAGTTTAAATTACATTAGTATAGGATAAACAACGATCTTAGGCTCGATGCAGTGAAAGTGTGATCATAAATCTCATTAATTACGCATTTAACAAAGCCAAATCTACATTAGATGCTTTCAGAGAGCAGGAACTTCAAATAAACACAATTAAATAAAGAGACGTTGCTATGCCGACTGTCGGCAGGCTACTTCATTTCGGGGTCCCTTGTACATCAGCATGATTGCATAAATATACACAATAATTTAATTTGTTCAACTTTTGTTATGTAGTTAGTTAACAGCTGAATAATTTAAAAGGCTCTCATTACTGAAGAACAGACAGGCCGCTTTTTCCTTTTGTGACGATCATTTATAATAGTTTTATTTATACGTATGAATGAATGAGATAAAGCTCCATTTACACATGAGCACCTCTGTTGAGTAGGAGGTCTTTAATGTGACCCAGGACACGTTGTGTGCTCACACTACCAAAGGAATGCAAACCAATACGTCTCAGTCAGAGGTGGTCGGCTCTATCAAATGCGACCTCAATGCGTCCCGGATGTCTTCGCATCTGCACTTTAGGCTGGTCACTTCTGATCGGATTGCCGGATGTTAGGTTTGAAGTCGGTCTTGGAGAACAAGAGTACATGTTGAGTAACAGATGTGGTCAAAGTAAGCAAACAACAAAGTCAAAAGAACACACAGAAAAGTCTTTTCATCCTTCTCATTTGAACTTTCCAATGCACAAATAGTTTTACAATAATGTGACTACGAATAAACTGTTAATCAACCGTTTGCATGATTCAGGAGAGGCCAGCTCTGTTCAGTGAGTTTTGGCTCTTGTAGCTACCTGGCTTCCTGAGTTTCAATTCTTCCAAGTTCCTCTTCTGAATGAAAACAATACAGACTACTGCCACATGCTGGTAGGAAGAGTTATTTCCTCTCATGATGGCACAGAACGCACATACACTCACTTGGTGAACACAAATAGCTAATCAGCCAATCACATGGCTGCAATTCCGTGCATTTAGGCATGTAGAAGTGATCAAGACAACTTGCTCAAGTTCAAAGCGAGCATCAGAATGGAGGAGAAAGGGGATTTAAGTGACTTTGAACGTGGTTTGGTTGTTGGTGCCAGATGGGCTGGTCTGAGTATTTCAGAAACTGTTGATCTACTGGGATTTTCACACACAACCATCTGTAGGGTTTAAAGAGAATGGTCCGAAAAAGAGAAAACATCTAGTGAGCAGCAGTTGTGTTGAGGAAAAGGCCTTGTTGATGTGAGAGGTCAGAGGAGAATGGACAGACTGGTTGGAGATGATAGAAAGGCAACAACCATGGAAGCAGAATACCACCTCTGAATGCAAAACACGTCCAACCTTGAAGAAGCTGGGCTACAGCAGCAGAAGACCACACCAGGGGCCACTCCTGTCAGCTAAGAACAGGAAACTGAGACTACAGTTCACACAGGCTCAACAAAACTGGACAATAGAAGATTGGAAAAACGTTGCCTGGTCTGATGAGTCTCAATTTCAGCTGTTGGCAGGGTCAGAATTTGGTGTAAACAACATGAAGGCATGAATCCATCTTGCCTTGTATCAGCGATTCAGGCTGCTGCTGGTGGTGTGATGGTGTGGGGGATATTTACTTGACACACTAGGGGCCCTTTAGTACAAACTGAGCATGGTTTAAATGCCACAGCCTATCTGAGTATTTTTCCTGACCATGTCCATCCCTTTATGACCACAGTGGACCCATCTTCTGACGGCTACTTCCAGCAGGATAACGCACCATGTCACAAAGCTCATAGAACATGACAATGAGTTCACTGTACTCCAATGGCCTCCACAGTCACCAGATTTCAATCCAATAGAGCATCTTTGGGACGGGAGACTGTGTGATGCTATCATGTCAATATGGACCAAAATCTGAGGAATGTTTCCAACACCTTGTTGAAAGTACGCCACGAAGAATTAAGGTTTAATGTGTCGGTGAGTGTATATGTGCTGATAGCCCACTGGGTGTGGTCTTTGCAGTGTGTTCCAGTGCAATTTGTTGGTTCACAGGCGGCGCCATTTCCCAGAGATGTTCTGCTCCAAATACAAAATCCTGAGTAGTTTGAACCATACATTCTAGACACCGGCATCTTCCAAAATATTATAATTATCAGCTTCAGAGTTTCAGAGTTTTCAGAGCTTCAGAGATATACAATTTTTCATCTCCACATATCACGCAAAGCAAAGCCTCACAGCACTGTTCACATAAATTAGTGTACTTGCCACAGAAAAATTTGAGAGCAATATCCAGCACTTTGATTACGCATTATGAGTTTGGACACTCAAGCACAATGGTGGACCACAAACTGTGAGTCAAGCCCAGGAATGTAGATTCCAAAGCCTTACCCATGACATTCTCTGGTGGAAATCGAGGGAATTTTTCTTAAGAATGCAACAGAGATCACAACGTGCTTCTCGTCGATGAGCGACCATGACACGTTTGAGACACGGTGACACCTGAAATGTTTCTGCGCAGCTCCGTTCAGTTATTTAAGCAATATCACTGGAAAACACATGTGCACACACACACAGCCATACCTTTCCACCACTCCGCCCCTGCGCTGTATGTTGTTACTGGCAGAGTGATACCTGGAGCTAAGCATGCTGGGTAGGCATTTTTCAACACCGTTACTATTCTGGGTATAATGACTGGCGGACGGCCATGTGCAGCATTAGCAGCCCCGCGTGCTCGCTGCCAACATCTGTACGTGCTTCACAAAGAAGACTCTGCAGCGGTTCTGGCACCGGCGGACGTACTTTGCAGGTCCGCATACCTCCGAGCTGTCTGGAGGAGGGGGCGACGGGCTTGCAGAGAGGGGGCATGGGAGGTGTTCCACAGCCAGAAAAACATCTATCATTGCAGGCGCCGCTATGACCAAACAAATCAGCGGCGGCTAGAAAATATGATTTCACCAGGGGAGGAATGCGAGTGCTGAGGCACGCTTCTAAGCTGGTGTACACTGGGTATAGATGTGCAAGAAAAAAGGCGTGATGGGGTCAGGAAGGAGGGGAGGGGGGGCGATTCTAGGGTCCAACAGCTGGTGAGGTCTGATATAAAAGGTAATTTAAGTGCTCAAGGGGGTCCGGATTTAAGTTCCTGGTAATACCCTTTGATTTTAGGTAGTTATAAACTTTCAAGAGAAAAATGTTGCAAACACTGAGAAGAGAAGTGAAATTATCTCAATTATCTTGCTTCGAGAAAAGGGACGATTTTCCTGTTGGGCTGGAGATTAAACGGCTTGTCGAGCCTGGGGGAGGTGTTGTTGCTGTCTGGTGTTGGTTTCCCGCTTGAGGCCTGAGCAGAGGAGGCCATGAGGAAGCAATCAGCCCATCGATGAGTGGGCCTATTGGGACGTTCTGATCCTCCCCCCTCAGCTCTCCGAAATCCTCCGCGGAGTCTGCTGAGATCCAATCAATCAGTGTGACTGGGCTAAACACCCAGGCATGCCATCCCTGCCCCAGATTCCTGCTCAGTTTGTGTTTTTGTTTGTTTTTTTTCCCACTGAGGAGTCAGCAATTAGAGGCACTGAAAAACAACTCCTTAAAGGAAAAGTGAATTATTATCTGTAGCGCTGGTCAGCTGACTCACATGGAAAATGTTTTCTTTATGCCTAGTTTGCAGAAAGATAGTTTAATTTAATTGTGTTCCACTGGTTTAAAGTAGATAGAAACACATCCTGTGGCTGTTATTTGATGTCAAATTGAATCATACTGCATGTCGTGTACTTTTAATTGACTAATTCAGCTGCATTCAGTTTGATGATATTTCAAACCGGGTTACATTATCATTATTAAATCACTTTTTTGTACATCCTATCTCCTAAGTGTCACGTCAATATCTTCAGCAACCCAGTTTCTTTCTAGTACAATCAAATTTATCGACACAGTTTAATTAAAACTGACCAAATATGGCAGTAAACGGAGCAACTAGGAAATGTGCACGTACGTTCGATTAAATGGCCAAACTGTCACTTGAACGTCTTCTCCAGGTAGGTATGTGCTGTGGGTCGTTCTCAGCAGTGTGTGAGGGGGGTGGGGTGCGTGTGGGAGGGGGGGTGTCCTCCTTTTCGCTGCTGCAGCATTTGTCCGAATACAAATGAGTTGCGGCCCGACCAAAGGACAAGTCTCGCACCTTTGGGCAGCTGTTACGGAGGCAATAAACCATTCACAGGACAGCTTACAGAAAACAATGGAGCTGCTTATCATCAATCATCTGCACCGTGAGATCGCAACAACACACCAACACCATTCAGTCTGCAGAAGTGTATTGGCCCAACGTGCTGTTTGGTACTGATGGATGGCGTCTTTCATATACGCTGCATGTTTATTGTCAATGCCACAACGGAACACAGCAATGTGTGTTGATACACTGTACTGCAGACAGTTTGTTTAGGTGAGGCAATCGCAATAATGAGGAAAAAGTAGCCAAATAATGACGCAAGTACTGGTAAAATGTATCTGTCACATATAGTCGCTGTTATGTTATTTCATTCCCGCTGTTGACAGATGTGGTTGAAGTTAAGTGTCACACGAATAGTGAAATGTATTTAACTGATCGAGTGAATCAAATTTGTTCTTTTATGCAGATTTTGCTTTTAAATTTGATACCTAAACACTTCCAGGAAGAACCAAATGAAACATATGCCTGCTTCCAAGAAACAGAATTCAAACCAACATAGTAAACTACAAATATTAGGCCAATAGCTTATTGTGCTCATATAACTCACTCATTTTAAATGGTAGATAAGTAAGCTCTACAAGACTTTCAAATAAATTAACAAAAGGATGCCTTGTCTTCTGATACAACCTGTGGAAAGTGACCACATGCTAGAAATCTGTTAATACAGTAATAAGTGGTTTGAAACGTTAACGTAGCAGTGTCAAAGTCTAGTGTATAGTGGGCCCGTCCATCCACCTCAACCTCCTCCTTACATATAGTATTTGTCCTGTAATGATTGGTAGGGACACTAGGGGGGGGTTGCCACTTGGAAAATAAATAAAAATGTTTTAAAGGACCTGACATTGTCACATACAATTTCTAACTCCTCTCATTTATAAAGTTGGTAACAAGATGGAATAAAGAGGATGTCTTTTGATGAAAACTGTTTTTTTTCTTGTGATCTCAGACTGGCAGAAGAAACCTCGAAAAAACATTTTTGATAACACAAGCTTTAAAAGCGTAACACAATAGTATAAAAAAATTGATTGAACTCAAGCTGAACAAACTTAGTAAGAGACCTAATACAGATACTTGATGCAACGCAATTTGCGATTATTGCTTTGAAAACCCGTGCGGCCGTAGATTATTTTTCATTTCTCCATTTTAGATCGCGGCTTGAATCATACCAGCCTCTAAGCTGAGAAAACCTCCCGTAATTTAATTATAGAAAGCTGAATGTTAAACGTAATGTCCGCATCTTTTTGTTCTCTCCAACACAGCGCAGGTTTGCTGTGCGTCAATCCTCAAATTGATGAATTTGTGTCCTTGCTGTGACGAGGAAGCGTGAGCGAAAACAGCGAAAGCATGACCTTGGTCAACAGGAAACTGTTCGACACTTTGCCTGAGGGGATCCTGACACATCTGCCTGGGCATGAATATCCCATGAGGAGCCTTTTAATGTGGAAATTAAAAAAAAAAAAGAGCACACACCTTTTAAACTGCAAATGAGAAAATATCTGTTGGCTTTTAAGTGCAGAATGTCAATTAAACCCTCTTTTAGTAGCTTTACCTTTAAGGTGAATGAGGTTGTTTTGTGTCCTCCAACAATGGGAAATGTGTGCCCTTCTGTCTAATTAGCAGTATTCATGAATTATGTGTTCGCTGCTTCCTGCTGTGAGGAAAATATCACTTGAAGTGCTAAACAACCATCGTTCTATCAGGAGCTGTTCAAAGAACTCCAAAACACAATCTGGCCGTTGCATAGTTTTGACTGTTTTCAGCAAATGTGTGGATTTATTGTCCGTGACATAAGTGCTTCAGAGAAGTAAGCGCTGGTCTCTTTTGGCCGTGACAACAAGCAGAGCAAACAAGTCCAGCAAAGGAAGAAAAGCGTTTAAAGGGCCTTTATGTAATTAAAAATAATGAGGCCACATGTGAAAGTGATGACAACTGAAAAAGAGATGGAATTATCGGTTAATCAAGTGCATTAAGAGAAAATAAAACATTCCTCTTGATCTTAAGTGTCAAAATACAAAAGTGGGTGAGGGCCAATGGGAGATTACTACTTTTTTTCAAAGCAGAAATATGACCTTTTCTTCTCAGATTTTATATTTTTACTGACGTTAATGTCATATGTACTTAATTAAGAATTCAGCGCATTTTCCCTTTATTTTTATTTTAGCTGCTAAATTTCTGAATTCTGACATCTTTTATTAATTAACAGACTGGGAAACTGAAAAACGTGGAAGAAATTTTCATCAGTTACAGTTCTAGGAAATTGCAGTTGGCAGTTTACTTTCTTTCTTTATTTAAAGAATAAAATGGGGATTTCACACTATTATTATTTGAAAGCTAATATACGTAACAAACTACTAATTTAGTAACCAGAAAACAAACTTTTCATCACAGTTATCATTAACTACATAGACACCATACTTCCAAATTAGTACCTTAATGGGTTTATGTGAGTCTGAAAGCATTTTAACCAATAAATCTGCTTTTTGCAATGTCTTCACATTTCTATTTTTTTCCCTATACATCTCTTAGTGTTGTTGTTTTTGCATATGTTTATCGTAATGATTTCCTGTTAATTTTTTTATTGTTTCTCGTACGTATTGTTGTCAAATTTCCTCCTAATTTACCATACGTCGGATAAATAGACAATATCTTAAGAGAATTAAACAGTTTGACTAAAATCTTACAAAACGGTACTAGCTTGTGTAACACACACACACGCGCGCGCGATGTACGTTTGTCAATGATTAAGCATTATTGCACAGTCATTGCATTATTCAGTTGCAAATTTTTTGAGAAATAAACATTAAATAGTGAGCTTTTAAAAAGGCACAATGAAACTTAATGGAGACTAATATTACTGGGTAAATTGTTCTAATCCAGTTAAGCTTTAAACTTGCCTGTAAATATTTGTGTTGGTTTTAGGAACAGAAAGTAACTAAATCTTTTTTTTCCTCTCCTGTTGAAATACTCCCGGACTACATTTCCCATGCACCCTTGTGGCACCTCCCCCCGCATACCTCTGGTGTGTGCTCACGCTGCGCCGTGGGGACCCTGCACAGCACAAGTTGCCCCAACAGCAGCAGCAGCGGCGGCAGCAACGAGGCGCACGGCAGGAAAAAAGTTTCTCCACAGGAATGGACAAGTTCGAGAGCAACGCGTTTCTTTTACACCTCACCTCCGCCATCCCCACTACAGCGAGGGACTGGATATAAGCGTCGCACCAGAGTTTGGATTTGTCTTTCTTTCTTTCTCCTCACTTTTTTTTTGTCGGATTTGTTGCGCCTCATCTGAAGGTAAAAAAAAAAAAAACTTAAAGAGGGGGTGTTTTCTCGAGCGGCCAGAAGATCGAGAGAGGAGAAAAAAAATATGTGTTCCTCTACGCAGCCTCGCGGTTTTGCGAGGTTTGCCGTGGTTTTTGTCCTGTTTTTGAGACTGCAGCGTGGATTTGGTGCAGGCTCCGGGACGTGTCCCCCTCCCTGCGCCTGTTTTGGGGAGCTGGTGGACTGCAGTCGGCTGAAGAGGGGCCAAATTCCAGATACGATCCCGGAATGGACTGTTCAACTGTGAGTCCGCTTTAAAGAGCCTTTATGCACCCCGTTGTCACCCCCTTCGACATCACTGCTCATTTGTGTGTTTTGCTATTTTGGTGCTTTTAATTAAATGCTTTAATTGAGTCGGCTGGAGCGCGCGGGATGACCCACATTCGCGTAAAACCTAATAATAATATTTTACTGTGGAAGAAACTACTTTTGAGTTGAGATGAAACGATTTCACTTTTGAAAACCACCTGGCACAACCTTTCCTCTAACATAAAGTAGTAGAATGACAAGAAAGTTGCTCCGATTAAACACCTAATCATTAACCTGTGAGTTCTGTAAGCCTTATATTAAGTTTTACGCATAATATTGACCCCTCACAGCAACGTGCCATTCATCCTGAGGCCAGCAGGGAGGCCCAACAGGCTCTCAGTGTGTTTTTTTACACATCAATGTGCCATTGTCAGGCCCACCAAGGCCTTTTTCTAAATTGTAATTGATTAAGAACGCCTGCAGGTATCCTGGTAGGCTTTCTGCTGTGGCATTGTTTGGTAAAAGTGGTCACGGAGTTGCTAGTATTATCAGTTGGACTTATACTAATAGTAATAACAAATAGAATTTACCTGTTGCTTCAGTGGATTTAGTTGTGTGTTTCAGTGTTGGTTCAGTCTCCAGATTTCACAGACCCCCCCTCCACCCCCACCCCCTGAGGCCCCCAAAGCCATAAAAGCATAAATCAGATGCAGTCTGTAGTGTTAAGCACTAGTAGACCGTTTCCTGAAGTAACATCTCCATTACTCTCCTGTTTGTCCGCTTGGCTCCGTTGAGATGAGCTCGGCCCGAAGCCCGCTGGAGCTCAAGCACCCGCACACACAAACTTTAACGCTTCCTCGGTGCGTTCTGCTTGGCAGATAATTATTCTTGCCGGATTTGTTTTATTGCCCTGTGTTGAGCTGGGGAACTTTTTTTTTTTTTAACTTTTCCCTGTCCGGCAGTGGTTGCTTGATTTCGTGCCTTGTAGAAGCTGTTCAATTTAGTTTTTCTCTTTCTGAAATGTGCTGCTCTGGAAACTTGACGTTGCCAGAGAAAACAGACCCAGCCTGAGCCTCATAGCCAAGGCCCAATCTTCCAAAGAAAATGAGAAAAAAAAAAAAAGAGAGAGTTGCAAACGGGGGGGAAAAATTCTTTTCACTCTGGCATGCTAATTTACGAGTGGCTCTCCAGCACATCTTAAACCCCTTAAACCGCCCGAGCCTTTGTTTTCCAGCACCCCATTATTTCTGCTGAATTAGCAACACCAGAGCCAGTGATGGTACTGATTAAGGAGGAGCGTGTAGGATTAGTTCGAAGCAAACTCACAGAAAGGAAAGGGGGAAGGAGAAAGTAGGAGGGAGGAGGAGAAGAAGAAGAGCAGAGCGTAACGAAACTGGCTTAAGCCATGAATAGCTGAGAGGTTGTTGTGGGCAATAAGTTAACGATAAATGCCAAGATTTAATGTCTTTTCATTCAACTTCAGAACCGTTTAATGAAGTTACTGTTTAATAAACGGAAACACTCAGCAATAGAAAACATTAGACAAAGGACATCATTCTTTTTTTTCTAAACTACTTGAGTTCCAGCTTAACTGATGTTTGTCAGAAGTTTATTGAATCCAGTTTTGTTTGGGAAGGCAGCATTTGTCAAACAAAAAAAACTGCTAAAATTAAAATGCTAATTCGTAGTTAGCTAATTACCTGAAGTTTTAGCTTGCTTACACTTGGGAAAACTAGTGGTTTGTGCTATTAAATACAATATATTCACATTCAAGTTAGAATACTAATGCTATTAACCTTTTAATAAATAATAAACAGCAACAGTAATAACAGGCATTGTTCTGTTGAACATTCAACCCCAGTGATGCTATAATCATATATTAGACACATTCTAGGGGGCAGTTGTAGAACTACATTCATTTGACCAGAAGATAGTAATGTTAAAATGTTAATGTTACTTTTAAAAGTAAGAAAAATAACGACTTTAGCTGATCCAAATCTATGTTAGCTACTTATATTTCTGTTTTAATTTAATTCATTTCGAGCTAACTAACTAGCTAGCAGTAAAACATTTGCGTTAAATTTAAAATAGTAATTCATGTTTTAATAATGAAATGTACACAATAAATGAAACAGAGATATTGTAAAATAACAGGTTTACAAATGTTTATTAGATACATTTGATGGATTTTGAAGCTAAAGAACTCAAAGATAAATAACAATTTAAAAAAAATAGCTATGGAATCATAGTTGTCTGCACTTTAGCTCATGTTAATCCATGTTAGCTACGTATATGTCTTATTTCATTGATTGTTAGCTAACTAACCAAAATTTTAACTAGCTAACAACTAATAGTCTGTGCTATTAAACAATATAATCACATTAAGGTTAAAATTACATAGTGAATGCAGAGATTTGTTGAGCATAAACCCACCTGATGTTTTACATTACATTCATGAAATGTATTTTAAGACGTTTCTAGCTAAAGGACTACGAAATTGACCAGGCAATCATGACGAGCCTGGACATTAATTAAAAAAGATAAATAATGCAGCTGGTTTGCACTTTTGCTCATGCTAATTTATGTATGTACTTTGACTAGCTAGTATAGCTGATAACTACTAGCCAGTAAGCTACAATTTATCATATCCGGCTTCCAAAATTTAAAAAAGTTTGTGGTCAATATTTAAAAAAAAAAAATTGCCACTTATAATATATAATAATGACTTTTTTTGTGTCATAGTTTGCTCTCTGCTCTTTTGCTAGCTCGAAGTCCTTAAAAAATTTCCTCCTTTTTTCCTCCTTTCCTTCCTTTTTTTTTTTTTTGCCTCTGAGCAGACTAATTTGAAAGCTATTGCTGTTGCTCCATTGTTATGCAAGACGTTCAAGACAACTCTTGTAATGTAGAGTAGCTCATTCATTCACTTTTCAGTGGCTGATAAGGAGGCCACGCAGAGCATTTTCACCAGACCAGCAGGCACAGGCTGCAGCCTGTACGCAGCCATTGCATGTTATCTCGCTCCACTCAGAGCCTGCTTTGTGAGGGAAATGGAAGTGTCAGGGCTACTCAGGGTTTATCTAGGGAGTATGATAGGACACCTTTGCCATATGGCCCCCAGCGCTGGAGCTATAACAACAACAACAAAAACCACACAGCTGCCCGCTTGGAAAGGAGGAGGAGGAGAAATGGGGGTTAACTTTAGCGAGGGAAGTAAAACTCTGGTTGAGTGGTCCATGAAACTTTCCACCATAGAACAAAAACAGGCCCCAGAAAATTCGACAGGGGTGTTTCAGACGTATGAAAGACGTCCCTCTCGCTTTTCCCGGCATTGTGAATACATTACCAGTTGTTAGGTTCTCCCCCCTCCTCCCAGAGCTCCTTGATGGATTCCAGATGAGCGAGGTATGGGGAGGAGGAGGAGGAGGACGACGAGAGGAGGTGTCAAAAAAAAAGCGTCTGGCGTAGCAGCGTTGATCGTGCTCGCCCGTGTCAATAACTGTGCACGAGGCTTGGTTTGCAAGACTTCTACAGCTCGTATTCGGGTTCTTTCTCCAAGAAAACAGGCACCGAAAACACGAGTCTCACCCCCAGTGAGCTGCAGCCAGAGACTCCTCCAGACGAGTCCAGCGCCAGCACCAGGCTCGGCTGAGTTTGAGTCAGGCCCCGGTCCAAAGGGAGCTCGGATTAAACCGGGACATGGACCTGATATCTAACCGAGCAAGTCTAGAGCGGACGATATGCAGGCTATGTAGAGGTGCAACTGGTGAGAAGTTTCCAAAAATGTGCAAACCTCTACAAGAGTCCTCTTTGCTAGATGTTTAAAGATTTATAAATATTTATAAGTTAGCCGGTGATTAATGCGAGTTCAGACACTAGATAAGACATTTGATGGGAGGCTCCTGCTGCGTTGGAGTTCTGTCGACTCCACTCTCCAGGTTTTGGCGTCCTTTCAACACAAAAAGAATCTAGCCCCTCAATAACTTATCAGCTCGTCTGTTTTGGCGCTGCCTCTCTGCTGAGGCCTGGAAATGAAGTGAGCGGCGTTGGCCTCGGCCTTCTCTTCTGTGTTACAAAGGCTGGACGAAAAGCCAAAACCAGGCCTTTAACTTGTAAGCCATTTGGTAAATGTAGAGCAGTTTGTTTTGGAACTTTTTCCAGTTTCTTTCAGATGTTAGAGTCAGTCCAGACGCTCGGATGCTTCTCAGGAATACCTGAAACGAATGATCTGAAACCCAAGTTGACACCCAGTCTCAAATACTGGAACTAAAAATGAAAGAGAATCGTCTGAAAGACCTTTTAAAGAATTTGTTAAAACTGAAGATGCCGGCAGTGACAAGTGTGCGTGAAACTACAACTCTATTATTCTTAAATTATCTCAGTTATTTCTCTAAACATTCATTTAGTCCCCAGATATCATGCAACATTTCTCCTGACCTTCGAGTTTAATTGCAGCAACTTTTCCTTTGATCCACTCCCACCGTTCACAGTGTTACGGCACAATAACACAAGAGAATTTGTATGTAATTATCTCTGCTGTGTGGACTCAAATGGAAGACTGCAGGAATTGAAAAATACAGTGCACGGTGTATACTTTCTCCCTAAGTTGTGCTTCCTTTTTTTTTTTCTTTCACAGGGACCTGAGCCATAACAAATTGCAGGTGCTTGACAGCACTTTGTTTTCCAAACTACAACATCTGACTGAAATGTAAGTAGGCCTAGGCGTTTTCTAGAGAAAACGATGGGTTTTTCTAAAGCAGCCATGACTTCACGCCGTGCGACACACACTGTTTGTTTGACTACGGTGTTTTTCTGACACAGAAAGCTGAACCACAACGAACTGGAGGCGATACCGGACTTGGGACCTTACGCGTCGAACATTACGACACTCATTCTGTAAGTGAAGCTTTTCCCTGAACTCTTCCTACACACTTCTTCAGATTCACACCTCATCTCAATCTGGAGAGTAATCCTCTGCCAGGGCTGTCGTTGCCGGTTAAAGCAACGAGCTGGGAAGTGGTTCCACGCCTCCCCCCTTCCCCTTCCCCCTCCCTTCCTTTCCTCTAGAGAGCAACCCATTTGGCTGAGCTCGTTCCCAGACAGGGCAGTCTGAGACATGGCAGTCGGCCCCAGACGGGTCACGTGTTTCGAAGACAAATGCCATCAACAGAAATGGAAATATTTCGCTTGGTGGCTTTCGCTGCTGTCGGGGTATTTTTAAACCTGGAGGCGGTGACGTGACTTTTTGGAGAGAAAATCCAAATGTGGTGATTTTGTTTGTTTCATCATAAGTGGGCAGATTCTGTGTTGTCCTTTATGGGACTTGGAAATGAATAGTGGTTAGCTTGGACACGAGAGAGAGTGTTTCTAAGTGGCCAGAAATTTGATCATCCATCACCTTAAAATTCATTCAGTACCACTTTTGTGCAGAAAAGTACTTAACGTCTATGAGTGATCCCGTTCGGTAGAAAAACACAAGGCTTGTAGCGTTTCGTTCCCTTCAGACTTTAAGCAAATACATCTTGTGGAATATCACTGAGCAATACGTGCTTTCAGAACAACAACAGATATTAGTGTGCAAAACCTCAACAATTTGATTGTCTTTCTGTGGCATGTCTCAAAACCGACCAACGTTAAGTTACAGTGGAAGAATGCGCCCCGACTCCCAGCTAGACGAGGCGTATTCCCCATCAAGCCCCAACAAGACGGCGCGGCGGCCGCAGGGCGTGCAGCCGCTCAGGCAGTCAATCGACAATTTGTTTGCAGGTTTAGCTCAGGAGTGTGACCTCCAGCTAAAGGTTTTCTCTCAGCAGAGAAACATGAGCAGGACAGCCATTTTATTCAAGGGAAAATCTTCACGCCTCAGAGGCTGTGTTTTAAGAGGGGGGTTTCGCTTGGATTTTATATCCCTGCCTTGCTATTTTTGATCACTGGTCCCACATGTCTATGGGCGCATTGTTCCATTAGTGGTTATGAGAAGGTCACAGGTTGACCATCCACCGCTGCTGTGGGAGCTATCCAAGTACCTTTGAGCAACTCTGGAACCAAGTGCAGAATTCTAGCGCAGATTTTTCCAAACCCTACTTTGGAGGACGTTCAATTTGGTTTAATCAAAGTCTTCCATGCTAACGCTACAGGTCCTAGATAAATGTTATGCTATTTTTAGGAACTCAGGAACTTTGATTTACAGAATAATACAAGACACAAGTCTAATGAACTTCGTGTATTTAGTTAAGTAACAAAAATTATCAATAGACAGACGGCTAGCAAGAGAGGAAAAAGGAAAAATCCTGCTAACAGATAACTTTATATGAAGTATCTGGTGTTGTTTTGATTTAAGAACCTAAAGTAAAAGTGATACTCAATGAAGAATACAGAAAATACAAGAGGAGCAAAATATCTAGGGGATGGTAAAGCTTAACAACAAATGATAACAAACCTATGGTTATGCTCTGCTTTGGTTTCTCCACCTATTTTACCTAAAAACACCTTAATATCTTAATATTGAGGAAAGGCAGTGAAATCAGGAGCCTAATTCGTTTGAAATTAGTAAAAAGTGATGTGAAGACAGCGAGCACACTTAGGGAGGAGAAAGTATAAATTACACTCACTATCTTTGTCGGCTGCCGCCCTCTTTCTTCAGATTAGGCGGCTCGGTGTGATTTTTCCCTCCAGTGGAACATTTTTCCAGAATTTCTCTCCCTCCTTCAGTTTCTCCAAGCTGGGAGGGTTGTAAAGAAAAAAAAAGACCTCAGGGTATCGAATACCACTTATTCAAACAGCCAGTCAGACATAGCGGCAGCTCTCGCCGACTTCTTTGACCTCGCAGCTCAGAGTAAAAACAAACGGCAATAACCCTGCAGCTGGTAGTAATTGAGTCGTGATCATCTTAATTAATTGAACAATTTCCCAGGAATTTATGGAGGGGGTAAACCCCTCCGCCGCTAAATCCCTCTGCCTATGTTCTAGGAGGGTTCAACAAATGACCGTGGAGATTCCAGGTTTGATTAGGTGTAGGAGGAGGAGAAGCTCTTGGTATGTCTGAGGAATTCAAACCTCGTTGAAAATGAGAGTTACACACCAAAACAGGAGCGATTATAGTAATTTTACACGGCGCTTTTATAATAAACACACGTCCTTAGTGGTTCAGCTGAGACAGAACATCTTGATCATCTGTTTGGTGGCTTCTGGTGAATTGCATTAAATCCCATAAGGGTTCTTTTACTTCACGTTTTGTCCAACCAACAATACAAAGCTGAAAAGGTGTTTTGTTATTTTTTGTTTGACGTGTCCATTACACTGACTCTAATTTAACACTGATAGGCCAATTGAAAATGTCAATCCCACCCAGGCTGTTTGATTGACAGGCCGTCTCTTGGAACTGACCCTTGGTTGGCCTTCTGATTGGTGTGCTGACCACCGACCAGAGGGCTACTACCATTTGTCCAGGCCCGTTACTGTTACTGTGGCCATATTAAACAAGTAATAGCCATGCGATCCAGTCCCATGAAAGCCTGTAATAATCCAGAGGCAAGACGGCTAACGTTGGCAGACTGTGGGGAAAATGACTTGATTTTTCACCGGTTTTCCGTACACACATTGGTCCATTGCATTTTTTTTAACAGTTAACAAAGTGTTGTAGCCCTCGGGTCGGTGGTCAGAAGGCCAACAAAGGGTGAGCTCCGAGAGACGGCCTGTCAATCCAACAATCTGGGTGGGACGGACATTTTCTTTGCACTTTCCGTCACAGACATTACTGACTAGCTTGGTAATTGCTGAATAAGGGCCTTCAGGCTTTCTCTAGAAGTTCGAGGCTGTTTTTTGTAAAGCGTCTTGAGACAATTTGTATTGTTATATAAATAAAATTGAATTGAGTTTAAGTCGCACATAAAGCAACACCCCACAAAAGAAGGCTTACTTATTCTGACAAGAACAACGAGGACAAGTTTTGGTAAATCAAACTCAAACCAACATGAAACTTGTAGTATTTTAGGCGTCACCGAAACATAGCGATCCATTAAGAAATCCTCAGTCTCTCTTTGTATCTGGAGGGGCTTCGTCTCACATGTTAGCACAGCCTGCCCTTCTCTTCAATCCCAGAGGGAGCCGACGTGTTAAGACAATCAGCCGTTAGAGTGAGATATGAGCTGAGTTTAACATGGCGTCTCAACAGCGAACGCAGCGCTGGTTTTCATTACAGGCGCCACTGCAGAGAGAGCAAGTCGTCAGATGGCTTCTGAAAACTCTGTTCTTTTTCCAATAGGAAATACCACACGCACAAGCACAAGCGAGACACTTTTAGAAAAAAAAAAAAAAAGAAGACTTTCCATTTAAAGAGCCTCCCCCATTAAAAGTATTATGCGCTGCTCAGTGGACAGCTGTGCCGAAAACAACAAGAAAGACTTCACCGAGGGTGATTTTCCACAACTTGTCAGTGTGCAAATGTGGTCAGCTAGATGGTGGCCAAAAACACTGAAGAGTTATGTGGAGAGCGCTGCCGGGTATGAGCCTGTGTGAAACCCTAATTATGTCGGTTTGATACGCTTGTGAGAAAAAAATTTAAAAAAAAAAGAAGAAGAAGAAGAAGAAAAAAAGCTGCACACTTTTATTACATTCGCATTTTATCTGGTCGAGAAGATTTGGAAAAAGATTTTCGGTGATGAAACGATCCAAAACTGAGCTGGCGTCGCTCGAATAGTAAACATCTGAGGTTGTGCTCGCATCAGCATAACAGCAGAGGCTCAGGTTATCTCGGTTTTCGTATGGATTTTCATCAGCGCTGAAGATGCCCCGGGCTGTTATTGACACATGGCTGGCCTCCCATTGACTTCCACAAACGGCAGCAAAGCTCTGCAACCACACTCCTAATGGCTCCATAATCACATTGAATTAGTTTGGATCAACAAATTTGAAGTGGTGCGCCGTTAAAGCGCACAATGCTCAACTTGTTTGTGAGCGGAGGGGACCGTCCGGGGCGGCGGTGCGCATGTGAAGACGGAAACGGCGGGTTGCAGGCTTGACGGCGGTTCGGGTCAGATTCGTGTTTGGGTGGGGGGAACGCGGAAGGCCGCGGCGATTCAGACGCGACCGAAGCCATCCAGCCGTCCGCTTCAGGCGGGAAGCGTGCGCCGAGCTCCCTCGCCTGTCGGCGGCTCTGCTTTCCCCCTGAGAAAAAAAAAACTAGAAAGACTGGTTCCGTCTCACCGGGCAGCCCTCCTTCTCTCAGCGACCAGTCGGGGGAACATGAAAACTGAGATACAGGTGGCGTGCAGCACTTTTGTTCGGGACCTGGGGGGCTGTGGCGCATGGAAAGCCAACTGCAAATCTCCAAACAAATGAGCTGCCTGTGCCTGCGCCTGTGCCGCCTTTATTGTAGGCATTGAGTATTTTACCATGGCTTGCGGTGAGTGGAAAAAGACTATGTTGCTGCACCAAACTCCATGTAATAATATAACAATTAAATCCAGGACTGATTTGACGTAAGACAAAGGTGTTCTCTGGATGGAAGCCACATCCCATCTGACGTGTCTCGCCTTGAATCAGAAGATTATCACGAGGTGTTGCTCTCCTCGGATGCAGAAGCCCGTTTCTATGGAAATATGTGCACAAACAGTGGAGACGTGTGGAAAAACTGGGTCAGCCATACCACACAGTCCCTTGAATATATGAACCTGTCTCACTGCCAGAGGAGGACGTAACGCATATAAGATCAGGATTACACCTCACAGCACAGAGGAGCTACTGGATATAAACGGGAAGTTCATCCCTGATGCCCGAAAACAAGCTGAGGGTTCAGCCGCTCCGTTGCTAACACCTGCCGCCGCTGTGGAGCAGCCTGTTGAGCTGAGTGACAGATCCCAACAATTAAACATTAACAGCACCGCATTCTAAATTAAACCCGCATTATAAAACTGGGTTTGTTTTTCCGGCAGCCATCAAAAAAAAAAAAAACATCTCGCTGGTCAGCAAGGTGTAGCTGGAGGTGGACCATAACCGTTGCAATGAATACTGAAAACGAGGCCTGTAGTCTGGTGCAGCGGAGGGAATTCCCCCCTCCCCTCCACTCTCTCTGCCGCCGAGTCTAATGCACAAAGAGGGCACTGTACGGGCTCTGTTTATAACTAAGCAGTCCCTGCACTGCAATTTAGGAGGCGTGCAGCTCAGGAAATTGCTGGCCTCTGCCGGGGCATGCTTTCACTGAGGGAATGGTATTCATCAGCCAAGTAATTGGCAGGTTACCTTTTTAAATACCTTGTTGGTAATTACCTTATAAACAAAATAACACGTAACGAAACCAAAAGGTTGTTTGGCGTGAAGGAAACATCGACATCAATCATATTGAACAATTTGTTGGAGTTTATGAAATATGCATGCAACATGACCAAAAAAAAGAAAGAAAGAAAGTAGTTTCACGTTGGGTGGTAGGTTTCAGCTCTTCGAGCCCTTGAGAGTTTGTCATTTTTTAATACCGCTGCCTAATTCAGGGACTTGGCTGTTTGTATATCTGGGAATACGAAGCTGTTGTGCGCCGCTAGTCAGACACACAGTGTTTTTGTCATTTATTGGAGCAATGGTCCCTGTATTTTCAGAGCAAACAACAGGATCCCCAGGATCTCCGAGGAGGAGCTCAGGCCCTTCCTGGCCCTGGAAACGCTCGACCTCGGCTACAACAACATCGTGGAAATAAAGGCGAGCTCCTTCCCCGCTCTGCCCCTCAAGAACATGTGAGTGTCGGGGTTTTGTCTCATGCCTTTCGGAGGGGGGGGGGACCGTTTCCCGTGAGAATGTGAATGAACGAGTTCTGACTGATCGCTCAGGTTCCTCAACAACAACCGGATCTCGTCGCTGGAGACCGGCTGCTTCACCAACCTGTCCAGCACGCTGCAGGTTCTTCGGCTCAACCGCAACCGCCTCTCTTCCATCCCGGCCAAGATCTTCCAGCTGCCCAACCTCCAGCATCTGTACGTACACCGCGGTACTCCTCCTGATTGTTGATGCACGTTTTTCAATTAACCTCCATTTAAATGTAACAGTCTATTGATTACAGTGGAAGCAAAGCAATGGAAGGTTTATGAAGTTGTTTAAGCTAATCAACAATTAATGATTTTCCAGGCTGCATGCAACTAGCCACTCTGCTGATTAGTTTTTCTCTCCCCATGATCGATTCAGATCTGCAAGGACATTAAATATATGGAAATACTTCATTTGTCGCAGCAGTTTGGTCTGAATTTATGTGTTTGTTTTCAGGGAGTTGAGCAGAAACCGGGTTCGCAGGGTGGAGGGCCTGACGTTCCACGGCCTGCACGCCCTCCGCTCCCTGAAGATGCAGAGGAACGGCCTCAGCCGCCTCATGGACGGAGCTTTCTGGGGCCTCAGCAACATGGAAGTCCTGTAAGCAGATTTTTAGTTGTGTTCCGTGTCTCCTTCACGATTAAACCCGGAGTAGAGTCTCACTTTATGTGTGTGTGTGTGTGTGTGTGTGTGCGTGCAGGCAGCTGGACTACAACAACCTGACGGAGGTGAGCAAAGGCTGGCTGTACGGCCTGCTGACTCTGCAGCAGCTCCACCTCGGCCACAACGCCATCAGCAGGATCCGACCCGACGCCTGGGAGTTCTGCCAGAAACTCAGCGAGCTGTGAGTCCACTTTTCTTCTTCTCCTTCTCCTCCTCCCCCCCAGTCTCTCATTCTTTTCCCTCCACCCTCTCGATGTTCCCTCCTCACTTTCCATTCACACTCTGAACTCCCAACACTTCTCTGTGTTGCCCTCTTTTCCTTTCTGGCACTCCCGCATGCCCTTCCTCACACTCCAGTTCCTCCCGTCGCCAATCCCCACACACACAAATAGACAAAGCACTGTCTCTTGTGCTCTGCCAACCACTGCCAACATTAAAGCACTGCCAGAATATTACACACCCCTCTGCCTCTTTTCTGCTCGGCTGTCACTTGAGCCAAAACATCGGGCTCCGGAAGTCCCACTTGTTTTTTTTTTTTTATTTATTTTCTTATTGGAAAGTTCATTATTAGTTGCTCTTTCCTTCCTTTTGAAATACCCACGAACTTCAGCGAGTTTACAGCCGATCATCACACGTTCCCGAAAGCAGATTGAGTTTCCTTTGTTGTGGTTGTTGTTTACAGCAATGGCTAGCTCAGTGTTTGCCATGTCTGGAGTGTTTTTCACAGATAGCTTGTTTTTTTTTTTGTTTTTTTTCTTCCCCTCTCTCTCTCGCTCTCTCTCTCTCTCTCTTTCCCGGCCTCTCTCGCTCTTATCACATCAACCTGAAAGTAAACAAGCCGCCTTATGGGCTGTGAACGTGTCCAGCTATCTGATTTGCTCTCATCTGAGTTTACTTTCTAAAAGGGGAGGAAAAAAAGGAAGAAGAAGAAATCAGGCTGCTCCAATTGATTTTCTTTTGTAATTCCTGTTTTGCAGCGAAATTTGACCTCAGACTGATCGTAGATTAGTCAGGAAACAGGATTTTGTTTTTCGCCAGACTTTAAAATCTGATGATTTTTATAAATATGAAAACACGGAACAAATGCGCTGTGTTTTCAGTTGTAGCTGTTGAACTTGAACGTGCTCGTTCATTTTGTGTTTTGGAAGCAGTGTGGCGCCCTGGCAGGGTTCAAGGGCACAATTCTAATCTTTGTCGTTGCTTTCTTGTCTCTGTTTTACAGCAACCTGTCCTCCAATCATCTGTCCAGACTGGAGGAATCCAGCTTCGTTGGTCTCAGTCTGCTGGACGAGCTCCACATCGGGAACAACCACATTAGCTTCATCGCAGACGGAGCATTCAGGGGCCTCACGAACCTGCAGACACTGTAAGTTACATTCACTATTTTACCGTAAAGCACCTTCGCTTTTAAAGACAGCTCACACTGTAGCTGACTGTTGGTTTTTCTGCTTTTCTACTGTTATTAGCCCATTGAAAGCGCTGGTGATACGTCGAAGTGTGGGGTATTTGAATTACCATAACTCACAGTGGTTTACCCTATTAACAAAATTCAAAGTGTGGCTGAACACTGGGAAGTGCGTCATCATTACCGTAATGGCAGCTTTTTTTCCCAGAAAGCGCAACTTCCGAGTGTTCAGCCACACTTTTGTCATTTTGTCCACTGATGAGTAATTCAAATACTGTTATACTATGGCGGATGTTCAGGTCTTAAAGGGTTAATAAACTTGGCGTAGTGTAACGCTCTGTTTGGATTATTGGGCGTATTTCAACAGATACAGAGAAACACCCGGTCATAACATCGAAGTATGTCTTTAAAGTCATTTGGCTGTCATCATTTTATACAACAGACGTGATATCAGACTCCAAACAGTTTCTCCAGCTGCAGCAATTTTTGTTGGACAGAAGTTAAAGAAAGTCCACCGCTCTCAAATGAATCCATTGCTATTAATCCCCTGTCCATGAATAATCAGTTCCCAACAGCAGGCTTTCAGACCAACTTTCTATTATTTTTTTTGCTCTTTGGTGCCATTTTTCTCCTTTTGGCAAACAAAACATGGCCAAAGTCTTTACTTCCTCAAGCCTTAACCAGAATGAGTTTACTCTGATCTGAGATTCTTTGAAAAAAAAAAAAACACTCGTACGCAGAGAAAACAAGAAAAACAGCCCAGCCTTGGTAGTGGTTGCATGAAGCTTTACTTTTAGTAAATGCTAGATGTCGTACAGTGACATCAAATGTGCCGACTAATCCATATGCTGCCGTGTCGGCCCGCCCGGCCTCTTTAAACCCACCTCCACCACCACCGACACTCTGCCTGAGTGGAAATAATCCTGCCTGATTTGTTTTGGGGATGTGAAATAGATTACTGTGTTGAGGTCTCCACACACATAAAAAAAGCAAACCTCTGAGAGGCTACAACCCCGACCTCAACGAGCCCAACCCCCCACCTCACCCCGCCACATGCACCCATCCCCCTATTTCCCACAGAAAGGCTCCATCCCAAGTTGGGATTTCTTAACTAGAACCAAATGTGAGCTGTGCTGCTGAGGTCATCGTAGGGCAGGTGTGCACCTAGGTGGACGTGGATTGCCTCAGGGCTTCACCCCCCACCCCCCTCCCCCCTCTCCACACATCCACACAAACACACCCTTTCTCAATTTCAATCAGCCATAGCCAGGCATGCTGAGGAGGACCGTAACTGTTTGAAAGCATTAGAGCAGCTGGGGGATCAAAGGAGGCAATTTCTCTGGGAAATTCTTGGCTTTTGGTGATATTCATACTCCCAAACTGTGTATTTGGTTGTTTTGGTGTATTTTTCTTTTTGTGGACAGAAAGATAAACGTCCCCACATTTTTTCCAGGAGTCACAGTTTGGTAGCAAGAATGTTTTCAGGGCACATCAACAGTTGGTCAGATTCCCTGAAAATCAAAGAGCTGGAGCTTTCTTTGTAGAGTCGCTGTTTAGACAATATGTACCCACAGAACTGGTGATAATACATTTCAAACCTAACTAAATAAGTAATTTCATGTAACGTTAAGGTGGAAATCCATTGTACTTACTATTAAAATGGGTGCGCCGGAAAGAGGAAAAGTCTTTACCACGTCTGTTTGCGTGACTCTGCATCTACGAATAGAGTGAAGGATTGTGGGAATTCAACCAGTGCAGAGGTTACACGCTTGCATGCCTCCAACAATGTCATGCTAAATCCTTCAATCAACTTAGGAAGCAAGCTAGCTAGTCTTTCATTGTGCTAATATGCTAATTTGACTCTGGTGGAAATTCAGTCAGTCTTTATTAACAATAAGAGTTTTTGTTTTGTTTTTATTGACATTTATATTAGAATAGCCCACATCCCTATTTCTTCTTAGCATGTTAGCCTTGTTTGCTTCAGTTAGCTGTGTAGCGTTTACACATGGCATTGGTGTAAATGTTTGCTAATTAATAGTTTCTCCATATCCCATTTTAATTTCAATATGTAGCAGAAAGTTTTATGTCCACTATGCTCAGTGTTGAACATACAAACTGCTAGTCAGCTCCAGAATCTTAACCAAAAACAGTGGATTCTGACATAAAAAGAAAGTGTTTAATATCTCAAGTTCACCATGCATTTCATGGCACATTCCTTTGAGGATAATGACATACATATTTGAATTGCATGAGTATATTTATCTCCTCAAATGAGGTTTAAAATGTCACACACACATTATATTGCTGTGTTTCCTTGTAAAACGTTTTCTTACCCATGCAACACAGAAAAGCCATCGCAGACTTTTAAAAGTGCCGCAAAAGCCAGGAAGTAACTTCCTGTTGAGGCCAGGAGCCGCTTTGAATACAGTTTTAACGTCTCAAACATTTTCCACCCCCACACAAAATGTTAAGCCACATTTTTTTTTTATTGTATGTTTTATTAACATCGCAAGCGCAGTTGTTTTCTGGGTGTGGATTTTTTACAACGCGGTCTGTCTTTGTTTCTTCTGAAAGGGATCTCCAGAATAATGAAATCTCCTGGACCATTGAAGACATGAACGGGCCTTTCTCTGCACTGGACAAGCTGAAAAAACTGTGAGTTCATGCTCGGTCTGGTGTATCATTTGACTTAATGAAACACATGAGCGAAATGAAGAAAAATGAGTAAAAGTGAGATTGGAAATTGATCAGGCTTTCGTCGTTTTCCCAGATTTCTGCAGGGGAACCAGATCCGCTCGGTGACCAAGAAGTCATTCTCTGGTCTGGACGCGCTGCAGCACCTGTGAGTTGGCCTCATGTTTCACTGATTGTTTCCAAAAGTCCAAGTTGTAAACTAAGCAGGGTGAATCACACTAAGACACAGAGGCTGTTTGTTAGTGCCGTACACCCAAACTGTCTTCTCCCATTCCGCTGCTTTGATGTGGAATAAAGAAAAAACTCAGCCATTAGTATCTTAACGTGTGTGCCAGACTGTATCGATCACCAAGCGAAGAGAACGCTGTGTGTGTGAACGTGTGTGTATGCATGTGCAACAGCTGCATTTGATTCTAATTAGAGTTTTTTCCCAGCCGTTGCCAGAGCTCAAAGCAGCCCAGAGTTGGGCCTCTCTTGATTAACACAGCAAACTGCTGCCCAGAGTTTTATTGTTCTGGAGCCCAGACCCTTTTCTTCTCTCGGCTCAAGTTTTTGTAGCCTTCACTCCGCGCGGCTGATGTCTACAGAAACGGCTGCCATCTTTTTGTACGTATCTCACCAACTTTTAATCCTTTACTCTCCGCAGAGATTTGAGCAACAACGCCATCATGTCCGTCCAAGCAAACGCCTTCTCTCAGATGAAGAACCTGCAGGAGCTGTAAGTGTGATCACATTTGAGGACGGCTTCAGTTAGCGTTTCATTGTTGATGTAGGACAGAACACCAGGTGAAACTGATTATGGTCTTATGGGAAAGTCGGCACCAAACGGTGCTTACTTCAGTGTTAATAATGGCCTCGAAATTCCCTTTGTCTCCTTCCCTAGAAGGATACTTTCCACCAAAAACCTAAGCAAGGAAATCTTAAAATAATAATCAAGCTTTATAATTTAGATGCAAATACTTTGTGGTTTTGTAAATAAATAAAACGTGCTCTTGGCTATATCTGAGCTTTAGCTTAACCTTCAGGGACTATGTGAGAAAGCACAGACTATCAACCGTTTGGACTGATATTACTGCAGAGTGAATTAAATGTGTCTTGTGTCTTCTCCCCCCGACAGGCGTCTGAACACCTCCAGCCTCCTGTGCGACTGCCAGCTGAAGTGGCTTCCCGTCTGGGTGGCAGAGCAAACCTTCATGCCCTGCGTCAATGCCAGCTGCGCCCACCCGCAGATGTTGAAGGGCAGGAGTGTGTTCGCTGTCAGCCAGGAGGAGTTTGTGTGCGGTGAGTGATGCATTCACTCGGTGTAACACCTTGACACACGCGTACTGTAACGTCTCAGAAACTGCCATTTAGGCAGTGCAGGTTTTCCATTTGCAAACTGACCCAGATTGTTAAATATTTTCCTCGCTGACTCCCAGAGAAGCTAATGAGTCTCATGAGGGAATATGATGGAAATTTACTAAGTCACTTTGGATAGCAACAGAAGGAACAACTATATATTGTTTTTTTTTCTTGTAAAAAGACCTCAACTGCCTCCAATTTCAGGAAAAAAATATATAAATTTTACACAATCAGATATCGTGGAAGAGAAATTTCATACTTTATCTTTTCTTATTCATTCAGATGACTTTCCAAAGCCTCAGATCACCGTGCAGCCAGAGACCCAGTCAGCCCTCAAGGGCTCCAACGTGACGTTTGTATGCTCGGCGGCGAGCTCCAGCGACTCGCCCATGACCTTTGCCTGGAAGAAAGACAACGAAGTCCTGAACGACGCAGAGATCCACAACCAGGCCCACCTACGGGTGCAGGGAGGCGTGGGTGGCGAGACTGAGGTGACAGAGTATACAACCACGCTTCAGCTTCGCAATGTGGAGTTCTCCAGCGAGGGGAAGTACCAGTGTGTCATCTCCAACCACTTTGGATCATCTTATTCCACCAAGGCCAGACTCACAGTCAACAGTAAGTTTGGGATGGGATAAACCATTTCATGTGTTTTTCTTTCCAGAAAGTGGATACTCATGGCATCTGCCAAAATCTTTGAATGATCCAACTTTGTGGTCTTTTCCCCAATTTCCAGTGCTCCCTTCCTTCACCAAGATGCCCATGGACTTAAGTATCCGCGCTGGAGCAACGGCTAGGCTGGAATGTGCTGCTGTTGGCCACCCATCCCCTCAGATAGCCTGGCAGAAAGACGGAGGCACCGACTTCCCTGCCGCCCGAGAACGCCGCATGCATGTTATGCCCGAGGATGATGTCTTTTTCATAGTTGACGTGAAGACAGAAGACATTGGTGTTTACAGCTGCACAGCTCAGAACACAGCCGGAGCCATTTCTGCTAATGCTACGCTGACTGTCCTGGGTAAGAACCCTCACTGTTGCACACAGTTTGTACGCTGATGCATCGCTCTGACATTGTTGAGTCATGCCCACTCTAATCGGTTGTACTACTCTTGCAGAAACCCCTTCCTTCGTGCGTCCCCTCATGGATCGCACTGTGGCTAAGGGCGAGACTGCAGTGCTCCAGTGCATTGCTGGGGGAAGCCCTCCCCCTAGGCTTAACTGGACCAAAGACGACAGCCCGTTGGTGGTGACCGAGCGTCACTTTTTCGCAGCTGCCAACCAGCTCCTCATCATCGTCGACGCCGCCGAGGCAGATGCAGGGAAGTACACTTGTGAGATGTCCAACGCACTGGGCACAGAGAGGGGCAACGTTCGGCTGTCGGTCATACCCAATCCTAACTGTGATTCTGGAGGCCAAGGGGGCGTTGGGGTTGGCGTCGTGAGTGGACCAGGTTCGGATGATGATGGGTGGACTACCGTGGGAATTGTCATCATTGCTGTGGTGTGCTGCGTGGTCGGCACTTCGCTGGTTTGGGTGGTCATCATCTATCACACCCGTCGTCGGAATGAGGACTGCAGTGTCACCAACACAGGTCAGTTCATGGTGGCGTTTCTTTATCTTTTGCTGAGCTTTCATCTATCCTTCCATCTCTTAACTGTAAATAATAAAAATGTAATATAACCCAATATCCTTGTGCTACAGATGAAACCAACCTCCCTGCCGACATCCCCAGCTACCTGTCCTCCCAGGGCACATTGGCTGACAGACAGGACGGCTACATCCCTTCAGAGAGCGGCAGCAGTCATCAGTACATGGCGTCGTCCATTAGCGGCTTCTACCTGCAACCCAAAGACATGAATGGTAAAACACCTGTCCTTTCTTCTTTGTCTTCAAAGAGAAAATTTCAAAAGCATTCTTTCCTCATTTAAAACTGTTCCTTTACCCTCACAGGTCTTTGTCAGCTTGATACAGGAAGTGAAGGAGACCTTGAGGCGGCCATTGATCCTTTGCTCTGCCATTACCAAGGTCCAATTGGCTCGCTACTTCGCAGAGATAACATGTACTCCACTGACCCAACAGAGGTCTTCTCGGGTGTGTAAAGCTCCTCTTTTTTTCCCACATCTGTTGCAATGTTCAAGTCTACCTGTAGCACTTGGAACTTATCTTTTCCATTTTTAACCCACAGGCTGTTCAGTCGACCAAAGGCCCGTCTGCATTGACTCGTACTGCGGCAGCCTGACCAACTCTAAAAGGAGGGACTACTTCCTGTCGGAGCATTTTGACCTCTGCTCCTCCAGTGTTCTGATGCAGCTCCCTAACCCCAGTCAACAGAGCGATCGTCGCCCATCCACGGAGGACGCAGACATGGTCGACTATGGGAAATCTCACGAGTGTCTCTCCCCGTGCAACACATTCATGGGTAGGTCTTAAATTAATCGGTTTTCCAAACTTTGCAGATATTGCTCTTGCTTTTGTTCTGATTTCTCAAACCTTTCCCACTTAGGCACATTTGGGAAAGCTCCCTGGAGGCCTCAGCAAGACCTCTATCCAGGATTCAGCCCACCGCCGACATATAATGAAATAACTCTGCATGATAACCCCTACGCTGCTCCGGACGACGATTCGGACCGAGAAGACGGCAACGTCAGCAAGGACTCGTCGTCGGAGCAGAGCAACAGTGTGTACGAACAGCCATTTGACAGCAGTCGGACTGATCCCACCTCACAGTGCAGAACGAGCACCTAGCTGTGACCGGGCGCCAATCTGCTCTTGTTTTTCATGAAGAGGACAACCAAAAGAATGAACATTTCTACCTCACTGAATGGACACTTTTGCAATAAAGGACTCCTCAAATGTGCAACGAGTGAATGTAAAGGACAATTTGATGTTCCTGGGGAAACGAATGGGAGCATACGAACAGCCGTTCTTCGAGGATACAGATCCAGTTAAATAACATAGATGAATATATACATTTTTATATAAAGTCTATTATATTTTGTAAATTGTATATAAACAGATTTCAATATTTTTGCTTACATTTTGTGTACGAGTAATTTGCAGCCCTGCCTATTCAGTTATTCCAGCTTTGAATGAAGCATTGTTTTGCACATGCTGTAAGTAAACAATAAAAACACCTTAATGTGTGCTGCTACATTCACCTCAGTACTTTGAGTCTTCAGTGATTTTTCTGACTTATTATGCGTGTTTTTGCATACTGCATGTGCTGGGGAGTTAAACACTGGCCTTTTAGAGCAGAACCACAGACCGCCCAAGGACGGTACAGGTCTGTTATAAGCCAGTCCCCCACAGAGCGAGACGCCGAGGATGTTAAACTCTTTAGTATGGGTCCAAATTACACTCAAGATTGCACTTTTAGTGCAATCATAAAGCATGTTGGTGACAAATTAATGAACCCAAGGATGCTGAAGACATTGATAAACATATGGTAATGGCGCCAATCCAAGACAAGTGTTAGAACACAATGTCAATATTATAACTCCATTAGTTGCATCTACTGTAATTATTGCTAATCAAACTATCAATGGTCCTACTATAGCTATACCACTAGAAAATAAGGGTCAGCTTATCATAGGTTTAGATTTTCATCTTCAAAAAATTCTTCCAAAGTTGGTCTTTTTGTCCGTCCATCACTGCTCAACAAGAAAATGAGTTAATTCCATAACCTTTGCAACATACTATCCCACAAAAATACCAATAAAGACAAACATTATGCTGAGACCACTATCATTAATAATAATTCTATTTATAGCAGCACTTACGATTAAACACACGTCATTGTAATTTCATGATTATGTGTAATTTGCTTCAAACCCACAAACTGCCGTTAAAACTGTGGCACAATGTACCTTAGCCCAAACTAGACTGCCTCTGTTTGCTGGATGACTCATTCCCCCTCCCCGATCCCCCAGCCCTTCTCGCCTGGTGGTTTGTTGTTTCAGGCCTCTCCTCTTCAGCATGAGGGAAAAAGGTGTGCTTGTGCACCGACCTAGCTGTTGAAACTTGCACTTGGAACTTGTCTTGCGGCTCTCTGGCTGCCACAGTGGAGCTGTGTTTACGAAATGGCAGATTCGCGATGGTGGTGCCAGCAGTTTAGAAGGGATTTAATCAGATCCTCCATTCAAGGCCCGTCGCCTCGGTCTCGCGTTCAGTCTGCTGTGTGAAAGGCAGCGAGCATAAAAGTAGTGAAAAAAAAAAACACTGGCTGTTATAAGGTACGCCATACAGATTCCTGGATTCGCAGTCTCGCTGAGTTTGTGTATGGAAATGCTGATGATGACTTTTGCTTTGGATGTTATTTCTCTCCCATCCTCTTGGCTGACTAATGTTTAAGTACACCTGGCTGTTGGCTGGGATGGTTTGTATGCTTTTACCCCACTGTAAAGGAATGAGGGGGTTTGTTGGAAGTCTTGCCAGTTCTCCGAGGAGGCTGCGATTAAGACAAGATGGTGGAGCCACACACGTCCAAACACCTGGGAAACAGCTGCCGAGCTGCTGCCGAGGCAACATTCATGGGACCAGTCCACTTTTGTCAAATAACCTTATCTCAGTGCAGAGCCGAGTTAGGTCAGAGCAGGAACTGCTTCCAACAAACATGACCCTCCAGGCTGGATAAGTGGGGGCTGGGAGTGATAAATGATAAACTCAGTGGATTCTGATTACACTTCTTGTTGAACACAATGTGGTGATATTTACTGGACTGACACGTTGTATTGTTTGGACGTAAATCTTCAAACCTTTGTGTGAGCACAGTGATTCATGGCGAACTGATGATGTATGTAAAATGTTCATAAACAGATGTCAAGCCACAAGAGAAAGGACTACTTTTAGGGGTTGTTGTGGTATTTGTGGGAGTATATGGAAAGAGCCAACCTAAGTACTTGTACCAGCAATGCCATAAAACACATTTCAGACATGGACATTGTGTTGAGCTCAGTATATTTATCTGGCCTTGCAGATAATTAACTAAACACTGAATACATCATATTACGTTAAACAGGAAGTTTGAATCATTGATTCATGAATTGGAAGGTTTATGAGATACCCAAACTTTGTGCAATGCTATCTTTGTCTTCTGGTACAGTAAACTAAACAGTCAAAAAAAAAAAAAAAATCACTTTACAAAGTTACTACAAGGAAAACATGGTACCAAGTAACTAAGCATGGTGGATGATGGATGAAATTTGAGCCAATTTGTCCTTAGGAATCTACGGACAGACTGGTTAACTACAAAAGAGGACCTTTTTACCAAAAGTCTGGATATTTCAGGTAATTAATTATTTGGACACACATGGCTAGTGCAACACATTATGAACCATTGGCTATACAGATGGATTAACCCTCTACAGCCCCTTTCACATTGCATGAAAAATTAATAGGTTTTTTTTTGTTTGTTTGTTTGTTTGATGTGAAAGAGCCAACCCGGGTTTTCAACACGGGTCGAATGACCCGGCAATCGACCTGGGATTTTATCGACTCAGTTCGGCTTCGATGTGAACAGGAATGCCGCGTACACAAAGATGTTGATGTACTTGTCTGTCACATTCTGATTTTGTCACTGGACAGCTAGTTAGACTGTGTCATTGTAGAAGCTCCAGGGCTGTGAGCAGCTCAAAAACAGAGCAAAGTTTTAGGTTAGGTTAGGTTAGGTTTCCTGAAGAACTCTACTCTCAGCATGGTACCAGCCAGCTTCTGACTCTGCCTAACATCAAGCTAATCCAGAAATGGTCAAAAGTGGACAACGAGGCAAACAGCTGTGGACCTAGGACACCTTCCACCATTCACTGAAAACCGTCATGCCCTAAATTACAGACAAATGAGTACAGACAAGTTGTTAGACCATTAGATCATAGGTTCACTTCCCCTTATGTCCTGAGGTGCTTTGAGCAAGCAGCTCCCTAGGTACCGTGCTACAGGCAATTAACTGCTCCAAGTATACATATACACAGTGCTCTGCAAAGGGACGGATGAAATGCCAGATTTCTCCATGAGGGATCAATAAGGCAGAAGAATAAATTATGCACCACTTTAAAGCTTGGGTTTATAGTTGTATGTCACTTGTACAGCAATGGTACGGGTATTTCCGGATGCTTCGCAGTAGCCGAAATTAGCCACAGAGTCCAAAAAGTTTATTTCTACTGTAAAGTTGGGCATTTAAACACAGCCTTTGGAGCCAGCCTCAAACGGTCATTTGGCAATTTTTTTGGCACTTCCGTGTTGACTTCTCATTATCAGCCCTTGTGTTGCTGCTCGTTGTCCCTTGGTGCTACAGTCTTGATTCATAGTTGCTGGCAGAGTGGCATATTTAGGCACCGAACAGACACAGAGCAACATTAGAACTCACTTGATTCTCATCTCTTGAAGAATTTAGGTCTGATACGAACTCTCCTTTTAGATCTGGTTTGTTCTCAAATCAATCATGATGATATGCGGGTTTTTGGCTGCTATTTCTAGACTATTTAAAAAAACTGCTTCGTGAGGCTTTGTCTGTTCAGTCAGTACATGTCTTTCCAGGGCCATGTACTGTATAAGCATGTCATACAGAAACTAAATTGAGAAACAAGCTAGGCAGGCTGAGGGGAAAGAGATAACATGCTACATTTCATTACAAAATTACTCCTGGATTGTGTTGAAAAGCTCAGATTAAAGATAGTTAACAACATAAGGGGGGTATGAGGATCCGGGGTGGATTTTTTTTAACTGCCTTGCTCAAAGTCGTGTAGCAGCAGCTGTGGGAAAAAGTTTCTTCCCCTTTAGAACTGGTCTGGTGGATTTAGACCTTCTTGTCAACAATATGTGATCCCCTTCTTCAAGGCAAGGTTTTACACTTCACTAAACTATGCATGTAACAATTAAGCGGGGGGATGTAATTCCCCTCAGAATGGTTTATTTACTCCTTTAGGAAAGTCTCCGAAATTGCTTCAACCAAAAAACAATTTGTGGCCTAACAAGCGACTGAGGCGTTGAAGGTTTCCACTTTTTAAAAGGCGCTGTGGATCCAGGGGTCTCCTGCCGAGCCTGCACTCAGCGACAGCCTTTGCATTTTCAGCTGGGAGGGGGGGAAAGAAAACATCAGCCAGATTGCAGAATAATTTCCCCTCTTTGATTCTAAGTCCAGAAAAATGAGACGGGAAGTTGACTACTCCTCCAGACCACCAATGACTGGCAGACGACTGATGGAGTCCTCGAGCCCTGGCCTCAGATCTGAGTGTGATCTCCATTTTCTGGACCCTGCTGTGTGCACATTAGCAGTCAGACACTGATCCAGGGTCAGCTCCTCAGGTCATCTCTGCTCTCTACAACCCGGCGACAGAGCCAAGAAAATGAATTTAGCATGCCACAATCTTATCTTGTTGCCAGACACTCTGAATTTTGTAGCTAATTTGCTTTCATTATTGCCAGATGTGGTGACAAGCAGACAGATGTTTATTATATTAAATAGCTAAAGGCGGCTCGCAGAAATGATTATTCCTCCGTTAAGAAGCTCGGGAAATCTACTGGGGAACTGGTGTCTGAATTTTTACGACCACTGAGCTTGTTCCAGCATTAGATATGCTTTGTCAGTGCGAGAATACAGATGTAAAAAATGAGGTGACCTTTGCTTTTTGGAATGTGAGGTCACGCTCACTCTGGTCTGACTATCCGACCGCTGACAGACAAATCCAGCAAGATTTGGGCCGTGCTGCTTTCACGGATGCTTTACACCTCTCCTGCCTGTCCGTTTGGATTTATCCTCCTATTCGAAGAAACATTTCGATCTTTGGCAGATTATCTTCAAGAAACTTTTGAGCATATCAGATCACAGCGACGGCGCTCACTTGGCACAAACAGCGGCTGAGGCTAAGTTCAGCTTGGAAACACAGAGCTGGAGGGATCCCACGGTCATATAATACGTTCACACGAGTTGCCATCAGTGTGAATCCCAGCAAGGACTCCATAAAACCCCATCAGACCTTCTCTTTTCAATCTCCGATCCAGCCACGGTTCTTTGTATGATTAAAAGCATATATAAGAGCTTTGCATCTTGCAGATGTTACCATAAATCACCGGTTGGCCCTGCCTCTGCAACTGGCTGCCTGACAAATGTTCCACAATAACTGCGGCCCCCACCCCACCCTTCCAGTAAAACTGAGAAAAAAGAAAAGGGGGTAAAAGAGAACGCAGAGAAGGAAAAAAAAGGCCTGGAATTTCTGCCCGGCTGCTTGTAACTCTTTCAGGACCATTGTAAAATCTCAGCCATGTCAGCACAGGTGGAAACCTGAGGGGTCGTAAAAACCAGAGAGAAAAGAAGCCCGCCCACTCCAGGCTTTCTCTTTCCCCACAATGTCTTAAACTCCCCGCTGTCCTGGCCAGCCCTCCACTGTGACTAATTCCACACAAATCTAAAGAGCTAAATCAGTCGGTCTGCCTGTGTGTCTGTGCACGGCAGTAACCGACACCCCCATGCCTGTAAAAGACGCAACCATAATGGCTGAGACGGAGACCGGGCTGTGAATCACAGTCTCTGGGGCTTTGGAGAACGATGCAGTCTGAATAGGCAACTATCAAAGCTTAAATCTTCACCCCCATCCTGCTACTTTAAAAAGTTTCACGCCGATATCGACAGCAAGGGAAGCCAGTTAGGGACAGCTGGAATTGGACCGCTGAAGTCCAATTTTTCTTTTTTTGCAGGCTATTTTATGCTGTGTAGGTTACTTTGACAGATAGATGACAAAGTTCGATGGAAACATTAGGAAGTTTCAAGGAATGACCCTAGTAGTTTGACCCTGACGTTGTGAGTAACATTGAAAAATGCAGCAAAATGTTTAGTGCACACATTTTGTGTCAGGAGACTCTAGCCTTTAGCTTAACATTCCATTTTGTTTAGCTTGTGCACAGATTTTATAAAGGAGATAGTAGTTTGGCTCTTGGGACGGCAGTTTGCAAATCAGTCGGTAGTACCCTATATTGATACAGACTGAAATATCCTAAAAAATTGCGTGACAAATTGCCGTGAAATGTGTTACAGATATCCGAGGTACCCAGAGTACGAATTGTAATGATCTGGGGGATTACTTGGCTTTTCTCCCAATGACCTTGAGACATTTGTTGTTTTAAATGAAATCTCTCCAAGTCTGCTGCGCTAACTGCCATGAAATCAGGTTCAGACATCCGTGTTCGTCTGAGGTTCCTCTGAGTGACCCCTGAACTTTTCATCTAGAGGCACCATTGGGTCTAAATGTAACTTTGGAATTTGAGCAAACACTAACCATTATAGCACTCCCACAGTCTTGGGCTGTTCTTATCAAATGTTGCTGATGCTAGCATGCTAATGTCCCACACAATATCAACAATTGGGAGAGAAACACCGGGGTGACAGCTTCTGACAAAATTTGGCATGCATAGCAGATGGTAACATGGTCAGCAATATACCTGTGAAAATAGCACATTAGCTGACGTTAGCAATATGTTAGCGTTAACGTGGTACAGCTTCACAGATGTGCTAGACCTTAGCTTTGTTTCAACTTTATGCATCAGATAATTTGCTTTTTGCTTCAGCTTCCTTCCTAACACTCATTCTGAGAGACACTTGAACAGGGTTCCAGCTGTTTAAATCCGAACTATGCTCCTCTGCGTAAGTGCCGTTTGAGCATCTTTTCCAATCTTTTAGCTGTCTAGTACTTTGCCCCCAGGTATCCTACAAAGCTCAGACTGCAATGCCTCTGCTTTTCCTGCCACGTTTCGAGGGCTTTACTTTACAGTTTGACTTTCCGAAGGGTGGGAGTTAGGTGGAAGGGAAGCTAGTGATGAGAGGCAAGATTTATAAGGCAGGGAGACAATGACAACAAACTGCCAGAGGCTAAGCTGTTTCCCTGCACCTGGGATAAAGCTATTTCATGTTTTACAGCTTCTCTACTCCTCAAATAGTACTTGTCTGGAATGCATACTTCAACATATTCTAAATGCAATCACTGTATGTAGCGTATTTGGATAAAAGGCACTTTTTACAGTAAAGACATTAGAGCAACTGGCTCTGGTTCCATTGTCAAACACCAGAAAAACACAGAAATAATCCCAAACAAACTTCCAACAGGGAAGTAGTTGCTGTGTGTGTCTAGCTGTAGTTTACTTTAAAACACTTGGGCTGGATGAGTCTAAGCTGGTGAAATTTTGACCCCTGGGCACTTTTTTTTTTTTCACGAGCCACCGGAGGAGACAAATGAGGTAAGGTGACCTTGTGAGTTCAGTTTAAACTCCAGGTGGTTTCCGCTCATCCTTTCAACACCATCTGACGCTACCAGCACATGTTGCATTCCTTCACTGTATGCAAAGAGAGGTGCGACACAGTGGCTGGTGGCTGTTGTTGCAGGCGCTCTTCAATTATCTTTTCGGGTTGTATGGGCCTGTTTGATCCCCTTGACGGAGTGTATGGAGGGCCCTTTTAGAGCAGGTGAGGATAAAGGCATCCGCATGTAGGTGAATTATAAATACTCAGGTACGTGAAATGTAGAATGCAGTAATGGCGTTGACCCAAAATGCAAAATTGTTTCACATCGGTTTTCTCATTTGCAGTGCTGTGTTCCAACACGTCCAGCCCTGCATTGTGACTCAAATTTAAATCTGTGGAATCCTTAAATGAGGGCTCCAACGGCTCATCTATCCATGGATGATAATGCAGTTTCATCGTATGATGGAAAGTTAGTCTGGTAAAAATCTACCAGACCACTCAGATCATTCCGTGACCCTATTTGGTTTGGTTGTGTCACCTGTTTTTAATTTGTGAAGTTCTTCCTTGGTGTTTCTTGTCTTTTTTTTTTCCTCACTTTGATTGTTGGTTTTTCCTTGTGCGCCTCACTCATTTCACCTGTGTCTTGTCAACCCCTCTGCACATGTGTATATATAACCCTCCCTTTGTTCTTTGTCAGGTCATCCGTTCTCTTCTGTTCTCCTGTTCGTCTTAGACGTGTTCCTTAGTTTTCCTTTCGTTTCCAACTCCTGCCTCCCCTCTCTGTCTTGTGTTTAGGTCCTCGCCAACTAGTCCTACCCTAGTCCCATACACCCTTATTCTGATCAAATTTGAGTCTAGCTATGCAATATCATAGAGGAACGCAAATTTGACGCAAACATGTTTGAGGCTCTGGTAGAAACAAGTTTGAAAGTGTTTCAGAGTTTGAGTTTGACATATTTTTAGGTCTCAAAAAGAGGACATCTGGTCACTCTATCTTCATAGACTGGTAAAATGAGTTTTTCGATGTTTCGATCAGCTGTAGTAGCAAGTTCCTAGGTCCACTGCAATGCACATCCAAAAAAAAAAAGAATATGGGGAGTGAAGTTTCATGGAGAGGTGTGTTTGTCCAACTTAAAAGTCCTTTTCAAGAATGGCAGACTCGACCGTTAAAGAAAAGCCTTTATTTAGGGTTTTCCACATCCTTTTTGTTGTTGTTGCAAAATCAAAAGGTTGTGCACACTTTGCATACAGCAGATGAACGTTGCAAAAAACACTGTGAATTGTTAAACAACTGTAAGGTATATACAAATGCCACACTAAAATAGGTTTCATAAATGCATGTAAACATAGTTTATTTTTATTTTTTGTTAAAGCTAAAATTTAAAGTCATTAAAGTTTAAAACCCATCTGTAGAAGACGATTGGAGCACCTCAGTCATCACTGCACCTGACCTTTGACCTATTGGAGAATCAACACTTCAGACACTCCTGGGTCAAACACACTGGCACTGAGTGTGTGCTTGACCCCCGATTATGAGCCTACAATTATATACAAACTTGTCTTCGTTTTACAGCGCTGTTGAAAAAACTCTGTGAATTTAATTCATCTTTCAAACACCCTCCTTTTCATCTTTCCTATACTATTTCTTGGACGGCCTCCCCTCCGTAAAAAAGCAGTTTTCAAAAGGCGTTAGTGATGCTGTCCCGGGAAATGATGGGAAAAGCCTTGCGCTGACAAGGAGCAAACAAACACTAAAGGTTTTTAATTTCAGGCCAAGCCCGCTGTCGACAGCTCGAACAAATGAAAGCAAAGGAAGGAATGAGGATGGGGGGTGGAAGCAGAGTGGAGAAAGACCAACACGACACAGCGCTAATCGAGCCTCTTTCTTTAAAAGAGAAGAAATATCTCTCCCCTTTTGTTGATGCGGAGAGCCCTTTGTAGAGACCTAATCTGATAACAGGGTGTGAGTGTTTTCACAAGTTAACCTCTTCTCTATTTACTGAGACCCAGAGCCGCCAAACAGTGTTTGTGAAACCTGCTCTGCTACACCGAGTCTCACCGAGGGGAGTAGCACTTCCAAACAAGAGTTTTCATCTTGTTCTGATTATTGGCCTACATCTCAAATGGATTTTCAATAGCTTCTCTGGGAAGGAATGCGTTTGGCCGACGAAGTTTATATGTGAGCTGGAATGTCACTGCAATTAACTGATGCTTTCTTCGTGTGTGCCAGTCATTAATGAGTACAATATGGCTAGCTCATTGACATGCAATAAATTCAGCCTCGACTGGATGGCATGTGGATCAGCAGACTTGAACTGCAACACAGACATGCTGTGTGCTCACTAGCCGCCGAAGAAGCCAAGTTTTGCATCTCTGCAGAAGTGAGAAGAGTTCCATACACGTCTACATTTCCAGGCCCCGGCGTCTGACGATACAAAACAGCCAACACATCACGCCCGATGAACTCCTTGTGCATGTTCTGGCAGGCACTGTTGTGCAAACAGCTCCGCTTTTTAGAGCAACTGAGCTGTCGAATATTTATTGTTTGGTTAAGGTTTCAGTGAGAAATTATGACATCAGTCGCAGCAGCGACTCGGCAAGGAGGGGACGAGGGGGAAAGGGTTGTGGGGGGGGGGGATTTCCCATTTTTCCATCAGACCAGCCCTGTCTGAGCCCAAATGTGCAGATCTGTCCAGAAAGACTTCACGGAGGGTTGAAGGATTCATCCCTGGAAAAGCCTTTGATAAAGTCAGGTTTTCATGTACTCTCAACAAAATTGGGGGCTCATTGATTGATTGGATTAAAATCCTGCCAGCCTTTAAAACTGCAAGACAAGATGCCACACTATCTGATTTGGCATTACATTTCAGCAACCTTTCAACAGAATCATAACTATTACTATCCGTACCATGAATCTAAACCTATATGCAAACGATGTCCTCCTGTTTCTAACAAACTGAAGTCACAAATCACACCGAACATATAAAACCCTTTGCTAAATTCTCCAGAATCTGACCATATGAAACCAACACCATGTTAATTTATTAATCTTAACTGCGTACTTGGAGTCTGTGACTGGCTCGCTGGTACTGGTGCACCAAAAAAGCCAAAACTACATACAATAACAGAATAATACAGCAACTCCACGTCCTTCTTCAAGTTTATTCGAATGAAATAATAATAATATTCCAACAAAGCGAAACCTCCCATCACAACATAACATCATAGTTGATATTCAGTGCCCCCATATATCAGTCCAACTGTCCCGAAAAACTGCTGAGAAACACAAAAATAATCCCTCACAGGCTTCATATGTCATGTGCTCGTGGGCCCACCCAGAAGAGTGACTGCAGCCATTTGTATTTTTTTTCATAAGCTATTTTATCATGCGCTCTGTTGTGCTGTAAACACACACGCGTCCTCCCACTCCGACGAACTGGGCTCCAGATGGAAAACCGAGCTCCGTCTTTTCCCCCCCGACGCGAGGATGGCGCATCTCGGCGCTCTTTTCATAACAAAGATTTTCAAATGTTTTCCAGACTGGATGGCAGCAGCCGCTGTGTGGCAACTCCATCAGCGTCTTGGATAATGTCTTGGCACCGTCGACTCAGATTCTGAAACATAAATAAGGCTGCTTCAAGCGCTGGCTGCTTGGCTCCAGTGGGCCTCCTCCCTGGCTGTTTAGCCCCCCCTCCTCCCCTCTTTAAGTGGGGATAAGGGATATTCACATGCTCTTGTTTGCATGTGAAAAAAGGCAGATATTTAAAGTTTTTAGACTGTACAGCTCTTCACGTCTTATAAAATTCCTCTTCAGACTTACAGTGCATCTCCAGGGTGATATATATTTGATTTATGGGGCTATAAACTGAAATCAGAGCAAAGCATTAATGAAAAAGGCTATCTGGTGTGGTTGCGGAGCTTGAAAGAAAAACTTAAAATGGAATGAGTAATGATTTTAAAGAAGCCAAAGGAGGGCAAGAGGTGTAACTTTTGGAAAGATTGAGCATAGGTGGGAAGGGGACAAAGACAGAAAGGAGAAGGAGGAGAGAAGGCCTGCAGAGGCTAACATCTATCCTGGCCTGAATTACTATCATTATTGTAATGACTCTGTAATGTTTTCTTTCCTGGACCAGTAATTGTTACCAAGCCCGCTGTTCAGAAGTGCAGGTGGACAAATTGCCGTCGAGCATTACTTTCCATGATAGCGAGGGGTACATAATCATTTCCACCATCCAGCCTTCAAACAGGACTTTTCCATCTCTCTGTCAAACTGCTTGCATTTGTGGCTAAGTTGCATGTTATACTTTTGTACAAAAAAATTAAATGAGCTTTTGCTACTGGGACGCCTAGATGTGTTATTGTACTGTTATTCAACAGAAACCTGCATGGTGTCTGTGTATAGACCATTATAAGAGAAGATAGTAGGGATTCAGACATTTCCTGCTATTCTGGCACTTTCCCCTTTCTCCAGCTCTGAACATGAGCCAGAGTTGTGTTGTATCTGCATGTATTGACCCTTTTAAACTTCCACGGTCCATATAACCCACATGAACCCCCGCCCACCACCACCTGCGGCAAACTGTCCATGACTCTTAAAACCAGCCAGATGTTGCTTAAAGTCTGGGATTCTTAAGCAGTTCCACGACCAAGATTAATGCAAATTAGTTTGGTGAAGTGGGGGGAATTTTTTTCTTTTTTTTTTTACTATTGTAGAACTTCATGCCTCTACTTAATGTATGTGCAAACGACATCTCATTAAACTAATCTAATTAGTGCAATTTCTCACTTTTGTCCTCAGCATGCCTTTTCTACTTGGTCGACCCTTTCTCTGCAGGAAAAACATGTCTGGGCTTGTTGCTCTCAGCAGTTTTAGTAAATGCTACTGTAACAAATGATGGTGTTTGCCCTTTGTGGAGTGGACCGCTGAACGTCAGTGCAACACAGGGCTTTCAACTCTAAGTTAACGACATGAAGGCCTGAAATTAAATGTTGATGTTTCACATTACTGAAATATTTTAGGCTAAGGTGCTTGAAATTTGCACCACTTTTTGTCTGTTCGGTCAGTTGTCCAAGAAGAATCATTATATACTCGAACCTGAACTAATCTATTTGTATCTATCTAATTAACACCAGACCAAAACCTTAATTGAATATAATTTCATCATATTTGACAAATTTATTTAAGTCTATTTTTAACGCTGCAAACACAAAATTGACAAAAATGTTTTAGAGAATGGTAGCAACCTAGCAAAGTTTTCTACAGGAAGCAAATATAGCTCCCCCTGGTGGCTGGCTGCAGCACGAGTCATAAGCTCCACCTCCTCCATGTTAGTGGATGGGAATCAGGCCAAACTAAAACACTAAAACACATGTCAAATATTTTTTCCTAATGCATTTTGAGGTGTCTGTTTTTGTGTTAAGTTTTGTTTTAGTTAATATAGTTAATTAAACAAAAACGCATGGGATTAGTGTGGACGGGTCACCGATAATGCAGCTCCATGTGGCTCCACTCTCGGAGCCTACTGCACACACTCTGGCTATAAACTCACAAGACAGCGCTGCCCATATCCCCAAGAACTAGCATCAGTTTGGCCAATCTTAGGTAGTAGGATTGCATTGTCCATATTTATATACAGTCTATGGATGGGACTGACATATCAGATAATTGACAAATGAGTTTGTCAAAATGTATTTGAGTTGCAGCTTTAACCAAAACATGCATACAATAAAACACTTTGCTGAAAGTAAACTTTTGCTGATATCCATCTATCAATTGCCAGTAGCCACATAAATGTGTTGTCTAGAAGTTACATATTACTACAGGCACACAATGCAGCCTTGGAACTTCCATGCTGCTTTCCTTTTTCAGATATTAGTGCCACAGAAGCACTTTATCCCCCCTTCTTTTTTTTTACCCACCAGCGACTTTGTTTTCAGTCCCAGATGGTCTTTAAAGTCCTTGCAGGCGAACATACATCAAAAGGCGAATTCCACATCTCTTGAAAGTGTTGTAATTACCAACGTGAATGCAACACATATGTGACGCACACTGCATCAATCATACAGTAACACCTGATTTCAATCACCCCGCCATGGCTGCAGCGATCGTTTTGACGCCCACAGAATAGCTGAATGCCTGAAAGAGGAAAACTGGGATATTAGTTAAAACTGTCATTTTCATTGTTTTCACGAAACGAGAAGCGTTCTCATGTGAGAATATTATTTTAGCTGTCTTCCCCACAGTAAATTTGGGGAAAAAAAGAAAGAAACTTGACATAATAAAAACATGTCAACTTCCCAGTCCACAAATAAAAAAATTACTTTTTTATTTTGATGAGAAAGACGAGATGTTTTAGGGGAGATGTTTTGCATTCTCAGACTCGACCACAAATCCTTTCAGCCACTGATAATCTGTAAACTGCACGGCTTTCGCGCTGCACTTCCCAGAAATTCCCTCATAATGAAGTAGTCCGAGACGGCACCGTGGTTTTCTGCAAGTGATGCTGTGTTGATTTGCGTTATAGTTGTCACAGATTAATTCTATCAGATTCATCAAAGTTTCCAGCTAGAAGTACTTCACATAAGGGTGGTGGCAGTGTAACGAACTGTAAACATGTATTAATACCTTATTGTTAAGCCCCACAACATCACTTAAAACATTAGCATGCAATTTGAGTACTGTTTCTATCCACTTACCAGATGTACTGCCAACATGTACTGTCCTTTTAGCTCTACGTTTGGTCTCCACCAGCTGTGCGGATCGATATTGAAACATCGATACTTCCGATACCTGGTACTAAAACTCTAAAATCAATTCTCAAATCAAAATATCGATACTTTCAATACTTATTGTTATTCGAGGTAATGTGGGAACACAGTGGAAAGTTGTGGCAACACAACAAACTTTGTGAAACACCTCAGGTTAAACCACAACACAGAATACAAGGCATTTATGATGAGTTGGACAGAAGGTGAGAGCGCAACATCAGAAATATGATGCAAGTTTCCATTTTATGGTAGTTCTCAATAAATTATTTTAATGGTCTTATTGTTTTACATATTTAATTTTTTAGTGTTTGAAACAGTTTCACATATTTTGTATGATTGTGTAGTTTTTTCTAGTTAGGGTGTATTTACACAAAGTATCAGTATCGGATCTGTATCATATCGGAGAGGAAATTGGTGGTATCGAACATCAAGGGCAAATATCCGGTTACTTAGCTGTTGTAGCTGTTAGATGCTAGTCGCTAACTGCTCTTAAAGTAGCTTTAATTCTTACTGAAGTCAAATACTCACTCTCTAATGGTCAGTCACTCTACGGATTTTCATCCTTTATAACATTTTAAAGAGCTTTACTTGTATTCGTACAGACTTGACTTGCATTTTTTTTTTTTTTTTTTGCAGGGCATCATTCGCATATGTTATTATTCAGCCGCTGGCTTATTGTCTTTGGCCCTCACCCACCATGGTGTAAGTCGGCGAGCCTCGCCATGCTGCATGGGAGCGACATGTTTCTGGTCAGTGACTCATGCAGCATGTTGAACCATGTGAAACCACAGCTCTGTGCCCTTGTGTTAGCCTGCCAAAAGGCCTATAGTGCTGTCGGAGCGTGCCTCACAAGCCGTTTCCATGCTCTCTCAGCTAGCAAACTTGCAAACAGCTGCGTTTTCCATCAGAAGTGGTTTCTGGAGATGTGTTCGCCCCCGTCCTCCTGATGGGGGGAGAGGGGAGTGACAGGACCGGAGGGATTGGGAGGTGAGGCTGCAGATAAAAGTGAGACGTGCCTCGTACGCAATGGTACAGTCCGTGTGCACATTTATTAACCTCGGCGTATTGAATAATGCAGAATGAGATTTAGTAAAACTTTAGGAAGGTCACGGTGGCCTGTGGGGCAAAGCCAATCAGAGAGTTTTCTTAACTAATGAACTGTGAGATGAGTCACTTAAACTCACATTAAAGGAAGGACTTTTTAGTAAGAAACGCTGTGCCTTGCCCCGAATACAGGTTCGGTCTTGTGTGCAGTTTGTGAACTTAATGCAGGGATTTCAAAAGAAAACAAATCATTCACGAAGCCTGAGCATCAGTCAGGCTTTCCTTCATTACACTGCCACGCCTCCCCCATACTGGGAGGGTATTAACTCTATAACACATGAACAAGGATGCATATGCGGCGTGTACTTTTATAATGACACAATAATTGTCTCTTCCACAGGTTAATTTGCAGGTTAATAAATTTGGATTAAGGCAAGTGTAAAGAGAAGAGGACTGTCATGTGGAACGGGAAGCAGCATCAGAGTGACCTCTAGTGGATCCACGAGCAATTTTAATACGGAGTCGATTCTCTTTTAACGTTCTGTGTTGTTATTCTGTTAAAAATGTGAGGCCATTACAAAACAGATTGAATTTAATCATAACTCAGAACTGAATGGCTCCAACAGAAATGCGCGCGCGTATCCATCATAAATGGCAGTGCGGAGGTTTTAAGAGGCAACCGCATGATTGGATGGTCTCTGGGGGGAATGGAGAAATCAAAAACATTCTCCCTTTTCTCATCAGCTGTGGCAGAGTTGCCCTTGAGCAAGGCACTCAATCAATGATGTATTAAAATGTGTGAGTGTGTGCCGGGCGGGTTAGGGAGGGGTGTTCCCCTCTGCCACCTTGGTAATCAAGCCTTGATTTGGCCCCCGTGGCTCACATTAATGCTCCGAGTGTCAGTGTTTTTAACATTTGAAGGGTGAACACGACAATCTTGGCTAGGTTCTAAAAACAATCCTTAATTGGACAACTTTAAAAAAACAAACTAAAAACAACAGTTTATTGTGTTGCTGACTTTAATATTTTGTCGGAGGCCTGCGCCGGGCTAATTGTTTTACAGTCTGACTGGGCCATCTTTGCATGTCCCTTTGCCTTCATCCCTTCACGTTCCTAGTTATTAACGTCGCCAGAGTTCAACGCCTTACTCTCACTTCAGTGAATCAGATAAGTAAAGTTTACACAGGTCGTGTTCTAAGCGTGTTATCGTTTTGTTTACTCTTTAATTGCCCGCCGGCTGAGGCGCTGGGGAAAGGGCCCGAGCCAGCAGCTGATCAATAGCCGTTGTGAAAAAGCAGGGTGGTGGGCCGATCCTGGCTCATCTGCCGCTGACTAATGAGTGTGATGCGTGGCGGGGATACGGGGTCGGAGAACAACCTCACCCCTCTGGATAACGAACCCCCGTGAGTTAGGGCGTACGTTAACTCAGGGAAATGATAATTAGACAGTTCTGAGTTCAAGAAGTGCTCTCATTTCGACATAAAGTTCTTTTTTGATGATTCGAGGCGACGCCACCAAACTAGTTTGTTGTGTTGTACCAGACACTTTGTCCTGGGAATCAAGTTTGGTTTGACAAAAATCTCCTACCTGAGCAATTAAGTGAGTTCTTGAGAGCCATGTTTCTTTTGACAGTTGTAAAACAAAAAAAATAAAAATCAAATGTTACCAGACATATTCTGTCCAAAGAAGAACAAAGCTGTAATTGTAGCACCCTGGAAGTTTGAAAAACCAAACTCTTGACCTTTCAGATACTGGACAGTAAGTCTTTCTCTAGCCACAGACTAAATCTGCTGTCCCAGTTCCTATCTACTATGTCAAAGGCAGGCGATTGTCAGAAAAAAAAGGACATTAATCCTTTCCTCGCACAGGTCTTCGGTAAAAACACCGTAATCCCTCCAGTTGTGGATGTTCAGGTTCAGCGGCTCGGCGAGCTCAACCACACAACTGTGACAAAGCCTCCAGATTGGAGGACAGTTATCGGGACTTTGCGACGCAAAGAGACGAGAGGTCAGACTAAATTGGCTCACCAGAGAGCGGGGTCCACCCTTCAGGCAATCTCGCGCTCCTCCCTTCAATGAATTGGAAGTCCCACCGGCCGCCCGCTCGGCTCCGAGGAGGCCAGCCGTGTTTCACAAATGGGGCGAAGAGGAGAACGAGGTGATCCTCCGCCGTCCTTGGTGTTTCGCATGACAAAGTATTCAAAGGCAGCAGAGGTTTCGGCCCTAGCTGGCTTCCATCCTCCAGAACTGTTCTTAAGCCTCTTAGATTTCATATAAAGGTGTTTAATTTTGCACAGGAATGGCTTGCATTGATCTTTGAGACTCTTTCATCTGTAATTCTGTTGAATTAACTTCTGTTCTTTAAACTCCCCCCACAGCTTCTTCACAATCAGCATGATGCCCAGGTCATTTTTGTAACAATCGATAAACCATATTTCTACAGTGGGAGAAACATTATGTGCAATGTGAAAAGTGTCACTAGTAGCAAACCCGCAAAAAAATAATCCCCTGACTGTAATTTCCATTTAACTGTTGAAAACCTATTTAGCATCTCTCAGCTCTTTGTTTTGGTGTTATGGCTCAAACATATTGGTTTGGTTTTGACCTCGCCTCTTAAATCTGTACAGTTTCCACAGGTTGCAAGTTTACTTCTAGCTAGCTGCCCACCACCAGAGATAGTTAGCAACTACCCTTGGACAGTAAGCCAAGCACTGAGCAGCTAAGGATGGAGATAATCCTTCATCTGAGTAAAGCTTGGTTTATACAACCGGCCATGGGAGGCTACACCAGTCAAAGTGCTAGCATTTCTGCAGTGTTAGGTAATTACGCCTCGTTTCAATGGTCCAGACCTACGTCATGTGTTATTGCCACAAGATGTCTGGTTTTCTTGCGTCATGTTGTTTCCTTACAGTCTCACTGAAGGACTGTTTACTCAACTACAGAGAGATGCTGTGGATGGGAATTGGTTAAGAACTAAGGTAAAAGGTGAACTAATATTGAACATGCAACGTGCTCAGACAAGTAATACCAAATTCATGCTTATATGTGCTAGCTAACTGTGTTTAAATGTTTAAACATTTTAAACTCACTCACTTCTCACTCCTATCAACATCCACTCATCCAAGGTCAGATAAGTTGTGTGCTTCTCATGAGGGTCAGACATCTCATCTCACAATTGAATCTGTCAATTAGGTATGTTTATGTTTATGGCAGTTGCACGCCCCCCTACTATTGCTCACATTTGAAATAATAATGATTATAAAAAAACAATATTTCAACCTGTGTATTATCTTAATAGCTTAATATTGAATGCAAAATTATAATGATAATGTATATTTATAAGTAGCAGTAGTAGGTAGGGGGTACCTACTTAATCTCTCCATCAGTTGGGAGTCCTTAGCCTCTCCCATGTTTATAGGTATCATTTGCTTTTCCACATCTTGCACTTCACTCCTTTCTATTTTGTTATCTAAGTTTCATACATTTAATTTTTTTGTCAGCCCATTTGTTTGGCTCAATAGTCCCCCTGCTTTATTTCTCCAGTTAGTTGAAATGATCCCGTCGTTTGCAGGTCCGTCCTCACATCCACGACATATTCCCAAGCTTTCAGCTCAGCCTGCAGAGTTTATCAAATTACTTTCCCAGGATACATGACTCACAATACTTGTCAAGGTTAGCAGAGCTGGCTGTTAGGATTTATTAATGAGCCTGTGGCTTTAGGGAGAGTTAATAAAAAGAAAAACAGCCCTGCTCTTACCCTGGGACACTGTCCAGCGGTTGTTATGTTAATCACTCAGGCCTAATTAATACCATGCATATTATTAGTGAAATGAAGATTCAAATGCCAGCATGAGTTAATTACTGCTGTACAAGTCCTGTAGCCCACATTTCTCCTGTGAATGTCAACAGCCTGCCAGCGCTAATTTACCTGAATGCCTCTCATCTGCACCAGGAAATGAGTGAATGGCACAATGTTTTCAGACCGAAAGGAGGGGATGAGGAGAATGTGCACGTATTAAAGAAAACGTGAGACCTTTGTAGTGTCATCTAATGGGATCAATTTATAAAAAAAATGTAAAAATTCTGTTACCTGTTTTAGTTCTTTTGACGCTCGGCTGTCCAGCCAAATATGTGCTCAGCTTTTGCACAGGATGTTTAGCGGTATCAGGATGATCTACAGTGCGCCTATGTGTGTGTTTTAGGGGGATTTCCTGATGTAATCTCCAGTCCTTTCATTCCTAATAAACCTCATCCAGTGTGCCACAAATCCCTCGCCTTGTTGTCGTTATCGAGACGACGTGGGAAAAGGAAAAAGGCACTTAACCAACTTACCACCTCCTTCCTTCTCTATTTGACTTCAGATGAGTGAAAACAGGACGGCCACACATGACAGGACTCGTGATCTCTATCGTAGTATAGGCCATCATCATCTTCATCATAGCAGCTCATATACAGCAGATCCGTCTCATGCATAGCTCCACAGTTTAAAGCTCATCCACCTTTACATACTGAAACCTGTCTGAAGGAGAATGAGGCAAAGTGAGATAGAAAAAGGCACGGTGTCTGCATATCTGTGGTATCAGTCCATGCAGGTAGCTCTGCTTCCAGCTCACTGTGATGAAGGTGAATGAGCGTTGTCTGTGATGCATTCAAAGTCATTCAGCAGCTCTACCGACATCTGAGCAAACGATATCTTCGGTGAAAAGAATTCAAACAGTTCACAGTGATATCTAGACGTTTAGACAAAACACTCAGTTTTGTTATTAGAGTCAACCAATTCACCGTATTTCTATTTAAGTAAATAGGTGGTGTTTAGTTGGTCAAAGAGTTGTATTTAAATTGTATAAAATGTTAGCTACATAAGATGATCTCTGCCAACTTTAAACAGCTCCTTAATTAATCCTCAACTTGCACACATAATTAATTAATTTACATGCCCCCCCCCCCACACAGTCTCAAACGGAGCTTCCCTGCTGGGCAAGTTAATTGTCAGGTTAGACGCTTCGCCTCCAGAGAATTTGTGCTGTGAATCCTAATGATTTCAACGGTTTCTTCCACCTCAATTGTTCCCTGTTAATAACAGCTTAATGAATAACAGGGTTACGGGTAATTTTGAAATAAAAGTACTGCAAGTTATATTTGTTAGTTGTTGAGAATACTCACTGATCACTATGGGATTTAAATAATAGAGTAGAAGAAGAAACGTTGCTGCCTTTAGCATGCAAAGGTGGATGCTATTCGAAGTTTAAGGTAAAATTTTATTGAAAATAAATGTAGAATTGCTGCTACTGCATGTTTACATTTTAATACGTATGATATCTACGTATTTTAATACGCGTGTCGTCTCGATAACGACACCAAGACGAGGGATTAGGAAATTATGTGCTGCTCTCAAACCAACAACCCATTAGCTTTTTGTCTTTGTGTGCATCAAATATTAAATAATAATAATATTAAAAAGTGAGCTTCAGAGATACAAGAAAGTTTATTTAGTTTGGTCCATTGGTCAGAGCAAGGCTGGCTGCTGCCTCCTTTATCCAGGGTTTTTCCTAAACTAAGTCAGCTAGCATTAGCTTTACAATATTATTACTGTATTAGCAAGAAAGTCGCTAACATTAACGAAATATTACTTTCACTGAACTAGTAATAAAAATACTGCCACAGTAATAACACAACTAGTAACTGTACAACTTATATAATAATGCTAACACTGCTTTGTTAATTACTTCTTCTGCTGCCTTTACAAGCCTCAACTTTACTAGCGACTAGCGACCGCATTAGCACTTACCAGCAGCCTGCGCTACATTTTCATGCTAAATTCGATATTTATCTTTTTGTGTGTTCAATGTGCTGTCTGAATTATCCGAAGAAATGGAAAAAAATACGGCAAGTCTGGGAAATTGTCAGTCCGTAAATTGTTTGGGGATATAAGCCATGGTTTCCATGTTTCCTTTGCGCTTTGTAAAGCAAAAAATACAGCATAGCATTCATGACTTTAAAGCACATGAACAAATGTAAGTCAGAATAATGGCTTCCCATTTTGGGAAATGAGACATTTCGAGTAGCATACACAGCCGTGCTACTCAGGCCTTTACCTTGGACAAGCTATCAGTGCTGAGGTGTGATGATGGCAGCTGATAAAACAAGGTTCACTGTGGCCATCTTTAGAAATGCACTCTTGTCCTCAATCAGCTGCATATGATTGTTCTCCTCAGGCTAAAGAACAGGCGACTGGGCTCGATATATTTTTTGTTCAAGCGTTTCCCCTGAGAACCGGAGATGGGACAGAGAAATGGCCATCTTGGCCAAAGGATGCCACGTCGAGCAGCCTTTTCCCCAGGTCTCTCCTCCGCCTCTTTCTTTCACCGGTTTCATTTCAAAGTCGTTCGAGACCTTGACAAGGAAACGTGCATGTCAAACACGTTTTCCCTAAAAGCTCATCACGTGTTTTTATTTATTTATTTTTTCCTGAAAAGGTGTATTGTGCTGAAAGATTCATGCAAACGTGGTGGTCGTTGAACAAGAAACGCCAATCTCAAAGCAGTTTTATAATTCATGGCTAAATAATTCAGCAGTCTCTCATTATCAAGCCCACTCCTGTGAAGAGCAGACACCTCAAAACTTCACAAAGGCAAGTGGGTGTCCTCGCTCCTAGCCGCCTCTCCTGCGCTACAACTAAATCTGACATTATTCTAATTAATGAGATGAGTTCATTACTCCTCTCGGGGTTAATGTGTTGTCCTACAGCAGATTAGTGAGGGGATTTCAGTGTTGCCGGAGCATCCTAATTACATCACAGTGGGTGCTGCCTGCTTAAATAGATGGAATAATGAAAGTCGTCACTCTTCTCAGCAGCAACTTGATTGCCGTGCCCTATTTCTCCTCATAAAAGGCGCTGCATTCACCTGGAACAGGAGTCAATGAAATGAATTCAATTATATGTATCAATAAAACGGTCACAGCAATTTCATTTTGAGATTGGGTTGGAGTTAGAATTAGTGGGGCAAAACTGCCATCTAAAGGACAGAGACGGTACTGCGGTCTCAAATGAGAGTTGGGGAGCACAAATGAGTAAAAGGTAGAAGCTGGCAATTAGTTAAGGACACATACGGGAGTAAAAGTGCTTCCATAATTAAAAAAAAAAATGGAAAATGGAATAATTACAAGTATTTGCCTAAAACACACGAATATTTATTTTATTTGTATATATTTATTTTTTATGTAAAGTAATTTAATTCCCAGTAGTTATTAGCTCTTTCATAGGATGGTCTGTTAAACTGTAAACCACCAGTCAACCACTGGTAGATCTGAGCTGACATTGGACTTCATAATAATAATAAATAATAATAACGGTGAACATGTTTAGTCGATAAGAATAATTATGTGACAAAAACGCTAACTCTTAACCGGGGAATCCATATAAGTTCCTATTTTACATCAGTCTTAGTTTGCTTTGCATCGCCGCATATACAGACACAAGAGTGCAGAACGAGGCATGGATCTGAGATGCTTATTAGTTTAATATTGAACAGTATTAGGAAGCCCCGCTTTCGCAGGGCATCAAAAAATTGAGATAAACTCTTGTTGTTCCTCTCCACGGAAATCTTTAGTAAAAGGCGAAAGATTTATACGATCTGAAGAGAAACAAGAGTGCATACTCTGACAGCGTCCAAGTGACCGACCCCATTCTCGGCCCTAGCGTTCTCGCTTATGGTTTCACGAAAAACAAAAAAACATACTTTTACCAAATTTATGCTCAAGACGTAAATCAACAAAATTACAAAAGTACTACGACATAAAACACTAACGAGCAGTTGAAAGAATAACTTAACAGATTATATTTTAGATTGTCTTACGTTCGCTGTGCATTGTGGGAAAAGGCGGCCGTGACTCCGCCCCATATCATTTTCGTTTTTATATAATGTTTTCTGTGAGAGAATCTCTTTCACCAGAACATTATGTGGTTCTTGGATAAAGAAGCGAAGTGATTTTACCATGTGCTGCAATGATTTTACTGTATGTAAAGTATTAATAGTATTAAAGTCTCATTGACGGCTAAGACAACCCCACGCCACACACACACAAACACACACACACACACACACACACATACACACACATCTACTATGTTACTATCTTTGTGGGGACCTTGTGCTGGTGAGGACAATCCCTAGACCTGTACTTTTCTATTTAAAAAATCCTATAAATGGTAAGGACAAAGGGAATGAGCAATAAAATAAGTGAAATAAGTAGAACGACATTTAAAGTTAGTTTGATCCTTGCCAAGTCTTAACCCTTGTTTAAGAGTGTATCTTTGTGGGGTCCAACAGTTGAAAAAATGGTCACACACAAACTTATAAAGCATTATTCATTTTCTTGTTTAGTTTGTATTTCTTGCCACAAACTGGTATATTTTTTTTACATTCAAAAAAAAAAAAAAAAAAAACCAGACTTTGATTCCATAACCTAATTTGTTCTTCTCCCTTTGTACTTACATGATAATCCTATGCTAAAAGTAGAAGGGAGTTATTAAACTAATATCCTCTGCTTGTGTGTGTCAAATTTCTTTATAGCCTCACAAATCATATTTTTTTGTCTATTAAAAATGTTCAAATTGGAAAGTCATTGTGAAAATAATAATATCCAACTTTGCAGCGCACCTCAGCTCTAACTAACCTTTTAGCATGTTTTAGCTTGTAATTTTGTTTTTTTCAGCCCGCTGCTTGAATGGTTTGATTTACTCTCACTGTTCTGTCATTATGGTATCATTTCTTTTTTCTCCTTTATTGTTAAATAAGGTCTTTACAAGCAATAGACTGGGAAAGGAGAGAGTTAGCGGCTAGCTTGCAGGCAAAATGTAGCCTTTAGCAGCTGTAATCCAACTCAGGAGTTGCTAGAGGCCATAACGAGGTTTAAAGGAGAATGAATATTGGATGGATATTTATTAAATTAACTACAAAGCTGAATTAAGGCTCCAGGTTCAATTGGCTGTTTGGCTAATAAGTGTAACTTTACACATTGTTAAAACACAGTTTCTGACTAAATTTGTCTCCTATTTATACCACGTTATACACTTGAGAAAAAAGAGTAACAAAATAAAATCCACTCTGTGACTGAGGTCACATCTTTTACAACTTCAGCATCTTAGGAAATTGGCAACCTTGTGGAGATTTGTCCTTCTTCAATAAAATTTCATTGCCGTTGTTGTTTAATCAGCGGATTCATGTCATTTGACAGTATTTATATATTTCTATGAGACTACATTGTGGAGGTGGGTTTTTATAGGACTCATGACCTCTGTTATGTCTGCGGTCCACAATCTTGAGTCTTCTCACAAATTCTCAGCCTCGTTTTATGCGTCTAATTGTATCACAAGTATTTGGCAGTCGGCATTTGATATGTGCACAATTCCCCTGACTAATGCTATTGTTTTGCATGATTTCTTTATTTAGACTGCTTTGGGTGTATGACATTGCACAAATCCAAATATTATTTCAGTCTTTAGTCATCTTGTGTTTGCCTCACATTAATCTGCCTTGAAGCGGTTCGTCATTTTTTATCTGTTAAGCTGCTAGAATTAGCCTAATCCCCGCTGCCTGTCCCGTCCCACCCACTCGTCTTGTTCAAAACCGCGCTCATCTCGTGCCGTTGTGAAGTTTTCCAAGTGGAGAACGCCGAGCGTCACTCTTGTGTGACTTTGTGTTTACAACGAGAGGCTGTTGTCTTTGAGATAGGCAGAAGTCGAGGAGGTAAAAGACCATGAAGCGGGGTGGATTATGAGGCTAATTCCCTTATAACTTTTTTCCTTCATTAATCTCTGGCAGGATATGAGAATCTTTAAATGCTAATGTCCCATAAAGATGTCAGCAATGACATTTTACAGTGGCTGCACAGATGTGAAGACAGTTGACTGTGTTGTGGTGGAAGAACTTTTCCTGCTTCACTCGTCTCACTCGTCTCTGTTAGGATTAGACAGAATGTGTTCAAAACAGAGAGACACTTGCTTATCCTTCCTCTGCGAGTCAAAAGTTCAAACGTTCTGGACCAAGGTCAAAAATAACAGGCTTTTCTTGTCCTTTAATATAACTTTGAGAGGCTTGTTGAGACTGGAAACTAAAAAATGAGACACACAGACATGAAGTCAAACTTGTTTTTCTTTTTTCCCTCTCTGAGGAATTAAACTTTAATTCAAATACAATTTCATTCTGTTGCATTTAAGCACAATCAGATTTATTTACAGGAAATTTGTGGAGGTCATGATGGCAACAAGATGGAGAGCATCTGAAAGAAATACAGCACGTCCTCACTTGCCGTTACAGGACTTTCACAGCAAACACTGATGGACAGAAAGGAAGTCTTGTGCTTCCTTAACAGCACCCACTGATTAACCTAAAAACACAAGAAAAACAACTAGTGCCTCATCTAATATTTCACTTCAAGAGCAAAATCAGTCCTTACATTTGCTTTACATATAATTAGTGTCCGAAGAGGTGGAAAATGAAATGTTCTGCAGCTCCCTTCTTTGTCTCCCGATTCAAGGACAAATCATTCTCTGACAATCCATTTTGAATGGACGCGATCACATCAACACAGTCTTCCCGTTCAGGCTGCTACGCTGACCAAGGCCCCTGAGGTCACGCATCTCGCCGGCATCGCCGCCCTCCGGAGCACCCTCGGGAGTTTGACGAAAACGCGCCACTAAAGGTTCGCGTAGTATCGATCTCTGTTCATGTAATCTCTGTAGGCGAACTTGGCGTCCTTCTTGCTGTGCGGGATTCGCCCGAACGGAGCGTGGTCGTTGAAACACGAGTCGAAGACGTCGTCGACAATCTCCTCCGCCTTCGCCCGGCTGATCTTCCTCACGGCCAGGATGGAGCGCAAGGCACGGCCACGAACGCACTCCTGCGCAAGGAGAACAGATGAGTTAAGCTTCAGATCGGAGCCAAAGGCTAAAATAAAAACCCGCACGAGTAACGTTGGCAAATACCTGGTGATGCTGCTTTAGGCCAAAGTTGAATCTGGTTAATTCATTTGTAAAGGTGCAGTCTCCACTGAGGTTAGCTGCCCGGATCTAAAACAGTGACACAGAAAAACTCTGAATAATCAACTCAGCAAGACTTCTAGGTCAGCAGAATAAAGATAGTTCCCTCTGTAAGTTTGGACCAAACATCTAAACAGCTAGAGCAAATCTAATGTGGAGGATTTCCTAATTGAAATAAACCCTCTAAACTATTGTGTTTATGAGAACACGGATCTTCAAGGGAAACTATATTTTTCTTAAGAAGGCCAACAGGTTATCGTGGATTTAAATATTGACTTTGTGAACACGCATAGCAACTGTTTTATCAGGAAGTCAACGACGAACCTATTGTTACTCACCTCAGAACAAGCCAAATGCCTATAGTTGTTGAACCAGTCCACGTTGGCCCGGCAGTGGTCGAAGGCGTGGATGAGCTCATGCGTGACCACTCGGTTCATGTGGGCCTGCTGGTGGATGTTGTTCTGACACAAAACGATCTGGAAACACACGCACACACACCATTGTAACGGCCGGCCGAGTTCCTCACAATCCCCAACAGCCCGCGGTGTCTTTTCGCTGCCGTCTGTCTTACTTGAGAGGAGGCTGAGTCGAAGCCGCCGCTGACCGTCCCGTCACAGTCTTCACAGGAGAAGTGGCGGTCTTTGAACAGCTTGCTGTTTTGGCAGACACATGCATTTAGAACGTCGTTGCATGTACACAGTAGAGTTTAGTTGCAAATCAAGACTGACATTAAGGTTACGCTAAATTCCAAAATGATTTATCAACATTAACCGTTTGTGGGGAAAAGAACCACATATGGACACTTGGGCACATATTTTAAATTGCGTCGCTGTGCCTCTCAGTAAGATTGAGAAGCATGTGCTGTTAGGTCCACCTCTGCATGAACACCTATAAAGGGTTAAAACCATTCAACATGCAAAGGCAGTTGTGACATTTGCATTATTTCTTTGCGTCAGCAAGAATATTGAAAACACAAGATCTGTAGGCAAATGAAACATATGTATGAAAGCCAAATATATTTAAGCTATTGGACTTTTACTTTGAGATGACACATACCATCCTGAATTCTTCATGGCACTGAGGAGGAGCTGCGCATAAGGACCTGAGAGAAACACACACACAGATAAGACAGCTGGAGCTCAGAGCTACAGTCAGCATTCATTATCAAGATCCACTGAAGTCAAACGTACAACGACTATAAAACACTGACCATGCATATGTATTTAAATCTCCAACATATCTGGTAGACATGTCATTTCATAGTAACATATCAACTACTGTCTGCAGGAAATGACATTCCCTTCAACATGCTACATTAGCAGGTCTCCATACTCACTAGTGTCCAATGCTAACTGTAACATGACCTGACACTTGTGGTTGAAAGTGAACAGGCTCTGTGCGATTGCGCTCGGCTTGCTGTCCGTTTTTCTCTTCGGGAATAAGTCGTATCCATACTCCTCCTCTTGTTTACTCTGGTCCATCGTGTAAAATGCTGCTTCACCTGGTTAGCCACAGCTAGCTAGCTAGCAAGAGAGGTCATCGTCACTGGCTTGCATGTCACGTGGTAGCTTTAGGTTAAAGGTAATGAATGTGAATTTTCAGTCGCGGCGTGACGGGTGGTCGCCCATACACAAAAAGCCAAGGAATGTGGTTCACGTTAAAAGGAAATAAAGAAAAATAAAACTTGCGTTTTATTAGAGTTTTCTCCGAGACCATTTGTGCGGTAAAGATCGTCTATTGAGAATTCTCGGGAGAAATCGTTAGCGCGGATGAGAATTTGGGTGCTGTTTGTGAGTGAGCCATCCATTCACTGAAATTTTGTCTGGCAATAATACTTTAGAACCATTCAACCAAATTTTATCTCTACTTTCCGACAACCTTGCGGTGTTTTGTTTATTTTAAGGCATCTGTTTGCCTTTGCAAACTAACACGTGAATTACAAATAAACACAGAGTGAATCGCCTGTCACGGTATAGACAATCTTTGGTTGCATCCTGCGCATGCGATATAGCGCCGCTGTCATGGCTCCGAATACAAACATAAAGCTGTGAATCGAGACCCTTTATTCCCTAGTGTTTAGTCAGACTAACTACGAGTGCATTTTAACTGTCACCCAGGAGAAGCGACAGGTATTCTGTAAGGTTCAAATAACTATAAAGTCCATTGTCTTCTCTTTATTCTCTAAATATGTGACGGCTTTTGCTAGCGAGCTAGCTGCTAGCCGCGAACAGCATGACGGCGTGATTCTCGACTTTTCCCTCTTGGCTCCGACTCTTAAGACAACACATGTTAAGACTTTGCCCACAACAAATGTCTGTGTCACAGGGAGCACCATGTCCGGGGGAAACAAGGCCGTTGAGTTACAGCTTCAGATGCGGCAAAACGCGGAGGATCTCCACGGCTTCATGAGGGAGCTAGAGAGCTGGGAGAAAGACATCAAGAAGAAGGACGAGGAGCTGAGGACAGGGGGAGTCCAGGAGAGTCAGGTTTGGTCCTGCTTTTTAACGCCCAACTCTGTCGTAAGCAGGCACTGTTTTTATTCGGGAAATCATTTCAGCATCTTGCTCTCTGCCGTGTTGTAGAAAAAGCTCCCACCCGTGCGCAACAGGGACTACAAAACCAAGAAGAAGAAGAAGAGGAGGAAGGAGGTCACTAGCAACGGTGACACAAGAACCGAGGAATCCAAGCAGGACTCAAGAATAAAAGCATACGACTATCGATCATGGGACAAGTTTGACGTGGTATCTAATGCATCTATTGCCCCTATTTGAAATCCTTTCAATCAGAACAGTGCATTAATGGCACAAGTCAACTACAACTTTTTGTTTTTCATGGTAGGACAAGGTTCTGGCTGAAATGGATAAGGAGGATTGTCCCGCAGAGTCAAATGAGTCGGACTCGGAGGAGGCTGCGGTCGATCAGGAGAGAGCACTGGCTGAGAAAGAAAAGGTAAACATAAACGAGAGGCGTTGCGGTGAAAACGAAGCACAAGTATCCCTGCTAACGCGGTTTGATTTCCAGGGCAACAAGTTTTTTAAGGATGGGAATTATGATGCTGCCATTGAATGTTACACCAGGGGGATGGGCGCTGACCCTTACAACCCAGTGCTTCCCACAAACAGAGCGACCGCCTTCTTCAGGCTCAAAAAGTGAGTACAGCATGTGGTATTCATCTGTATTGTGGTATGGCAGTATAATATTCTATTCTGTTAATATTGAGGTTAAAGTGGAGGTTTTGTACGTTTTAACCGTGTTGGCAGAAAGCTTTTATTTCCCTGTTGGTGATCAAGGGTTCCTCCTTTGCAGGTACGCAGTGGCAGAGTCCGACTGCAACCTAGCGATCGCTCTCAACACTAAATACTTCAAAGCGTATGCTCGCAGAGGAGCGGCTCGGTTCGCACTGAAGAAACATGAATCTGCCCTAGAAGGTAACACGTGGTTCCAAGGATGAGACAAGTTTTTATACGGACTAGTCGAACAACACTGTAATCTGATGAGATGTGTGTTTATACACCCCAAAACAATGAATGAACAATGAAGTTTCTTTTTCCTCCCTTTGTCACATCTTCTCATGGTTAACCCACATGAGGCAAACGTGTGCAGAAAGAATGGATTTATTCCACCCAGAGAAATGGTCAGAAGTGTTTACATGTGTATTAATATTTTCCTGTTGAGCAGATCATAAAAGATTCAAAGATCACCCCTCTAATCTGAAACTGTCTTATGATCTGGTCAGACTGATCTAATCGAGGCAGTTACGTAAAACATTTTTATTTTCATTGGCCTGTTATTCTGATTATTAGCGGAATTCTTGTGTCCATGGTAACATGACCATTGTCTCCTGATCTGAGTGCACTGAGATGACAAGATGAATCTGCTTCTGAACAGATTATGAGATGGTTCTGAACCTCGACCCTGGGAACTTGGAAGCACAGAATGAGGTGAAGAAAATCAAAGAGGTGAGCGTGCAGTAAAAATGTCTATTTGGCAATCGGCGCTCCGACCTCCTCCTCTCTGACGTCCGTCGAATGTTGCGTCTCTCTCAGGCCCTCGGACTTCAGGCGCCTGCTGTCCCGGGTGAAGCTGTGCAGACGGGGGAGGCTCCTGCAGCCGATCCCAATCAGCAGAGACTGATGGAGGAGCAGCAGAGGAGGCAGGAGGCAGTTGTCCAGAAAGACAGAGTAAGCTTTGCTGACAGCTTTTAGCTTGTGCTATTTTCCGAACCCTAAGATAAACTGTTGGTTGCTGGATGTGATTTCAGGGGAATGCTTACTTCAAAGAGGGAAAGTATGAAGCGGCTGTAGAGTGCTACACAAGAGGAATGGAGGCCGACGGCATGAACGTCCTTCTGCCCGCTAACAGAGCCATGGCCTTCCTCAAGCTGGAGAAGTAATTGAAAAAAAAAAAATCAGTTTATTATAAATTAGTGAAGGTTTTCCATTTTGTTTCTTTATAAGATGTTATTTAATTAATATTGCTGTCAGCACACTCATAGCAGACCTTCTGCTCTAGGTATAAAGAAGCTGAAGAGGACTGCACTAAAGCCATTTCCTTGGATGGTACTTACTCCAAGGCTTTCGCTCGCCGAGGCACAGCTAGAGTGGCCTTAGGGAAACTGGAGGAGGCCAAACAAGGTGCTGCACCACAACTACTAAAACTACATTTTATATCCAAGCAAAACATTTGTTGCAGAATTAGCAGTGTTCTTCTTTTCGTCCGTCTACTGCTGCGTTAATTCCCGTCTTTATTTCTGTTGTGCGTGCCACAGATTTTCAGCAGTTGTTGAAACTGGAACCGGGGAACAAGCAGGCCCTGAATGAACTCCAGAAACTCCAGATTGTACGTTTCAAAGCAAGATTACTGGTGCAAAATAGATGTTTAAGCTTCCACAGGCTCCTCTTTTCGTGATGCAGTTTTTCTCGTGTATTGTTCATGTAGGACACGGCCTCCAGTGGGCTTTTGCAAACAGAGGAGGACTCGCGGAGGAGAACCGTCCAGCCGATAGACAAACCAACGCACCTGCGCTCGACTGTGAGTTACAAATATCTCTTGATGCGACTTTGCTCCAGTGCATGAGTCAGATGTAAGCAAGAAAAAAATAACATTACGAATGCTTCATGTTGAATTTATTGGACAGATTAGTGCAGGGAGACGAGAGGGGAGATGGCACGGGGTGGTCTTAGACAGGTGCAAGGATTGTATCCTTAGCTCATTTAACAGATAAGTTAATATAGACTTAGACAGACTTTGTCACAGTAATGTTGCATATAAAAGTAAGCCCTCTGTACAAAAGTAGTTGGCAAAACGGTGTCCAAGTTGATGTGGTTGTTTGGCCAGTTGCATAGCAACAGCGCCGTGGATCGTGTCCCATGATGTTTCCTTGTCCGCTAAAGGAGGGATGTAAACGCCAACTGAGTGAGTCAACCCATAGAGTCCCGAAGTCGGGCACAGATGTACTGTGGTCGGTATGAACCAGGTCCTCAAAGCACTTCACATCCATTCAGCTGCCAAAGACTTCACATTCCCCATGAATACAGACTGCAGAGCCGACTCTAACCTTCGCCTGGCATCCCCAGCACTTCTTCTGAAGTCTCCCAGGCCACAGTCCCAGGACACGGACAGCGCTAGCAGCTTAATTACTGGAAGATGCCATCAGACACATAGACCGCTCTGTTGAACGCCACAGCCAAACACAAAAAGTCCAGAAAAAAACAAAAGATCCCAGTTTCAGTCTTCATTTAACAAAAAGATAAAAATACAAACAAATAACTTTGTGCTTTAGAGGAGGAAATAATTCACAAATGAATGTACACAGAAAGTCATGAAGGATATTGGGGAATGTGACAATGTTTTGCCTCCATCCTCACATGTTTTAGCAGTCTTTGTCCACCAGGTGGCGAAATAAAGCTTAACGGAGACTGAGCATCTGACTGCTGTTTTCTTCATTTTACCTTCACTGAAAGTCTCAGAACTGGCCATGGGATGTTGTTTATTTTATAAAGCTCAACAGCGCATTCTTTCTCCGTCCTGTTCTCCAGAAACCTCTGAGGAGGATTGACATCGAGGAAGTCAGCGGAAAGGTGACGGTGCCTGAGGAGGAATCTAGTGGGTCCAAGACCCTTGTCCAGGAGGTGGTGAAGAAGGCTGATGACGGATCTTCTCCACTGTCTACATCCCCCAGCGCCAAGATGATCAAAATTGAGGAGATATCAGATGTCCCCTCGCATGCATCTGAACAGTAAGTCCACTTTCTTTTATATTCATTTATGTCCTACTATGTGCTTTTATTGTATATTGTATTTTATATAGCTGCTAGATGTTTTTTTTATTGTTACGCTGCTATAGTTTCTGTTTTTATTGCTCCAGAACAAAAGAGCTTCCAATAAAACTTCTTCTTCTATTTGTTTTTTGTGCGTGTTCTTAACATAATTTCCACTCAGTAAACGGACATGATGTCCTGCTTCTTCTCACCAGAACCCCAGCTAGCAAAGAGGCAAAACAACCAGTTCATCCCCCTGAACCACCAGCCATACCCTCCTCCACAGTGACAGACCTGCCTCCTCCACCCGCCAACAGCTTCCAGCTGGAAGCCGACCTCCGCAAGATCGGGAAAGAGCCCGAAGTCATTTACAGATATCTACGGGTGAGCTTTTCCTGCTCTTTCTTCAGTTCAGAGCCATGAATTTGGATTTTGAAATAGTTGTAAAGAGTGAACAAAGAAATCAGACTTGGTAAAGTAAACGATCATCCTTGTTCTTGTTGACAGCAAATCAAGCCAGAAGAGTATGTTAAGCTTTTCCAGAACTCCCTAGAACCTCACATCCTCAATCAGATCCTGATGACACTGCATGGCTTCTATATCAAGTGAGTTCTTTAAATCCAGCTCGTAGGCAAAGTATCCGCACTCGACCTGCTTTCGTTTATTTCACTCCTCTAATAGAACCAGAACAGACACTATATGTTACTCTCTGCTGGTCAGCAATGGGAGCACATATTGTGACCCAAATATTCCCAGAGTTTGCTTCTGATTGATAAGCTGGTAGCTACATGCTACCAGCAACATCCCACCGATTAAGCACGTTTTGCTAGTAGTGTCTTTTTAAAAGGTTAAATCCAATTTCCACACTCCACTTCTCTGAGTTAAAAGAGCTGTAGTAACCTGTTTCCTGTAACCTGAGTTCTGTGAGTGTGAGTCGGATGCGGTTGAATTGTAGTTGTTTTATGAGTATATCGTGTGTATTAACATTAGCTTTTATGCAGGAATGAAGCCCCGGCCGTCACACTGGAGACCCTCAGCATTCTAGCAAGCGTGCGGCGCTTCAACATGGCCGTTATGTTCATGTCGTCCCTGGAGAAGAAAGGTGGAGTATCCTTGAAGCTCAGCTGCATCATACTTTCGTTTTCTCTTATTTCACACAATCCAGTCTATTTATAGTTTTCATACTTCACTTTTCTTTCCTCCCGCAGTACTTAAAGAGCTGTTTGACTTTCTTCACCAAGCCGACCTGGATGGATCAGCTGTTGCAGCCTTGCAGAAGAAGTACGGCGTCTGACACTTGAATTTAAGGCGTAGGTGCAAACTCAACACACTAGAGATTTCCAATCCAACTATTAGGATATATTCTAATAATCAATAAATATGCATTCATCTCACCTCCTTAGAATTGGACGAATGGACGAACTGTAATATATCAGCATGGTCCAGTTGGGCTTTATTTTGAAGTTGAATAAGTGGTTCCTTAAATCCATTAACAGACAAAAAAAAAAAAAAAAAGACTAGTGGCATACTTAACACACTGAGTTCAAGGTTTTTAAAATGAGACTTTATTTTTTAACCTGACACATATTTTACCGGGCTACTCAGTAAAACAAGAAGGACATTTTCTATGAACGGATTTCCAACTTTCTGCCATCTTAAACTCAATGTAAAAGTATGAATGGGTCTATGCAGTGTTTTCTTCCCGTTCCTAGACCTGCCAAATAAATCCTGCACTGGGCTAAACTGGCGTAGACTGTGCGAGAGACGAATTTGTTCAGTCTTTTTGGTCAACTATAAATAAAGTTGTATTTTGTAATTTGTGTGTGTGACGTCTTTGGAGCCCAGCATACCACCTCTCCAATGTGGAATGAATTTGCACCAGGTAATCAGCAACTGTATTGCAGCTCAGCATTTATTAAGGATAACAGTTGATATTGTTTAGTGAAGACAAATGAGAACAGAAAATTAGATTAGCCGTCTCTTATCCAAACCTTAAGAAGGCACACAATCTATACAGCTCGACCCCATCCCCCCACTTGTCTAATCTTGCTATAGGTTGTTGGAACCTGTCCCAGTGTACGTTGCATTAAAGGCAGGGAAACACCCTGGTCAGGTCTCAAGTCGCCCGCAATCAGAGAACACAATACTTGAACAAATATGTCATTGATGAAGGGATAACCAAAGTATATGTGTGATCTCTGCCGTCTGGAGAGCAGATAAAAACACTGTTTTGCAGTTGGAGCGCAGTTCTTCCAGTGCCTCAACATCCACACCATTGACCTGCAGTGAGAATTAGACTGAAGTTAGCGCGGATATCAGCTAGAAAGTACTCCTATATACAGCCAAACCTCAGACAACAGCCTACCGTAGACACTCAGGGTCTTGCGGACCGTCACTGTCTTCCCGCTGACGCCGTTCTCGGCGTGGCAGCTGATGGACTCACTGGCAACTTGGCGGCTCGCAGTGATGTCAATCGTGGGACTCGTCACGTTCTTCCCATACACGTTCCATGTGATGAAGCAGGGTGGAGTGCACTCAGCCGTGCACTTAAAGGTTGTCGTGACTCCGACTTGAAGGGAGTCTGGCCCTGAAATCACCACGTTCTTTGGTCCGTCTGCAAGAAAGAAGACAAAAAATACAAGAAACTTAAAACCGTAGTAAAAATCTACTCGAACACAAACAGAATAGCTAGTCAGTAACGGCAAAAGGAGTCGATTCCGATTGTTTTCTTACCAGGCACTATGACTGTGGTCTTGGCTGTTTCAGTTTTCTGTGTCGCTGCGCTAAAAGCCTCACAGGTAAGAGTAGCCTTGTACGAAGAGGTTATAGGTGTGAAGAGTATGGAGGTATTTCTGGAGAGGAGAGTGCCGTTGTAGAACCAGGCAATGGAACAGACGGGGAAGCAGCCCGCCAAACACTGCAGCACTGTCATTGATCCAGGCAGAGCGAACGTCACATCTCCCAACGGCCCTTTGTTTGGTTCCACTATTGCCACTTTTTCTGGTCCATCTAGAAAATGTAAGAAAGGTTAATCAATTGAATATTCATCTCTAATTAAGTAAATTACACATTTAATACTTGTAAGAAATTCACTGTTGTTTTTGGGTCTGGGTGCTATTGTGAAAAACAACCCAATTAGTTAAGCTTAGCTTAGCATAAAGACTGAAAGCTCAAGGAAACTGCTTGAATTTACAGAAGGAGAAAAATGCCATGGCGATATTTTGCACTTGCTTAACTAAATTTTTTTTAGCAACACATTCTAATCTGGTTGTGTTTGTTTACTGTAAAAATGTCAATTACGATGTGATTGAAATGTAATTTAAGATGTAGGCAAAGCCTGATAATGTAGCTATTTACATTATTGCCATGTTTGCCACCATGTTGCTAGCCTAGATCAGAATGGATGAACCTAACCAATAGTAGTGTTTCTCAAAATGTGTACTCATTGACTTCAGAAATGTCGCAAGTGCTATTCCAATTCAAAGTACGCATCTGACCAAGTACAGTCCAAAGGCTCAGATCTGTCCATTTTATTAGAGACACATCGAGAGGTTTGTTGACTTGTGTGGATTTGGTACAGCCATCCCAGTGTCCATTTTGCAGGCGTCATCAAGTGTGCTAGTGTTCCAGTTATGGAATTACCCTAATGTGTCTGAACTACCAAGTGTGCAAATCTGAAGTTTGCGTGTTGGCAACTGTAATTTCCAGAATAATTTTTTATGAAAGCATACAATTGGTTGCACTTCCTCTCCTCACCACTAGAGGCCACTTAAACAACTTACAAGTTCTTTATTGTTTTTCACAGCTGCCACGAGAGACGAAGATGTGAAACGCTGTCCTTAGATAATAGATTTAAAATTTGAATCCTTCAAATTCCTTAAGGACAATTATGTGCCAGAGGATCTAGTTAATGCAGTTAATGTCTTTAATATAAGTTATAAGTTAATGTCTATAATAATTTTTGCAGTTTTTCCAAAAAAAAAGTAACTGCTATTCCACGGGCTGACACAGTTTTAGTAAAGGCTGTGGACATGGCATTTGCTGTGTTTCCATTACCTCTGGAAATGCGCAAAACCCAAATATCACAATAAAAAAATGGTAATGGAGACACCTACATTTCGAAAAACCACTGAAATATCGCTAAAACACCATTACGCGCTCATGTGGTTTTTCAGACGTGTCAAAATTTTTTCATTTAATTATGGGATACCGGCATAGAAGTCTACGAAAGTTGCAGCTCATTTTCGCAATTTACTTTTCATTGGAAACGCGTACAAAGTCGAAATTTCAGAATTTAATTAACTTATTTATCGAATAACTGTAATGGGAACGCAGCTAGCAAGACCTAAAACTGTACACAAATTTGCACTTCTTCTTCTTAAGAAATGCCCGGTTGTTCATTGCACATTTTGTAATAGTGCAGTTCTTTAAATGTAAACACTTTCATCATGTTGTTCTTGGCACTAAAACAAAGGGAAACATTTAAAGTTGTTATAACACTTGTTTTGTTACAAATTGGGCTGTGGGCCCCTGAACTAAAATGAGTTTGACACCTCTGCCCTACAGCCTGAATGTAAAGTATTGCCCAGATGTGAACAGCATGTAAATTTACTTGGAAAACGGACCTTGAAATGTTACTTTCACCCTTTTATGCCACGTTGCATTTGCATGTGAGACATACTACATATAAGTAACAGCCACTATAGAGAGGAAAATACTGGATATTAGGCTTGAGATAACCGTATCAGCAACCTGCATATACTCACAGTTTATTTGCAATTGGTAGCCAACAGCCTGGATGGGGGCTACCCCCTCTATCACCACACACTTGTATAAACCAACATCTGTCGGCAGGACATGAGGGAAGTACAACGTAATGTTGTCAGGCGAGAATATCACTGTCTTAGATGCCGTCAGTAGTTGGTTGTTCTTCAGCCACAGAATGGAGGCAGGGTTCTGAGTGCCGACGCACTGGAGAATGAAAGGGTGTCCTTCCACTGGCGGAGTCTGAGAAACCGGCCTGACAGAAATGGGATCTGTGGGGATGGAACGTTCGAAACACCAAACGTGTAAGTTTAAAAAGAAATAGCTTCTCGTATTTGAACCCATTTTCATTCAGAAGTCTTGCTGGAGAAATACGACATACTCACTGATGACAGTTAAGTCCATAATGGCGGTGGATGTAACATGAGATGCTGCGTTAGTGGCTTCACAGATCAGAGGCTCATTTTTTGAGTATTCACGAAAAGTTATCTCCAGCTGATTTTCATATTTTGTACTATTCCCTTCGGTTAAGATTGGTAACTGGATTTGTTGTCCCTTGAAAGTCCTCCCCATGTACTTCCATGTGAAGATGCAGGGCGGTACACACAATGCAGAGCATGTGAATATGTACTTCTGGCCCAATGTCACGGTACTGTCACCAGCAATGCTAACGTCAGATAAACCTGAGGAACAAGGTTGAGAAAATTAGGTTGTGCTCACAGAGTTACACCAGAAAACACTGCATGTATTTATTGTCATCATTAAATCATTAATTAGATTTAAGTTCTCACATAGAAGGAAAAAAATATTTCACATACTTGCCACCCACAGATTGAGAACTGTAGAGATGAAGAGCTGCGAGACGGCGTTTTGAGCCTCGCAGATCAGAGTTTCTGAAACGATGCCGCTGGCGGGTGGAGAGACGGAGATCGTCTTGCCTTGTGCCGTGCTGAAAACCTCCTCTTCTAAGATAACGGTCCACGAGTAGGTGCAAGAGGGGTAGCAGTCAGCAGAGCAGGTGAAGTCGGATGCAGCACCGTAAGTCAGCATGGGCGGGCCGCTGATCTGTATGTTCTCCGGCCCGGCTGCAAATTGTGGAAAAACAACGTGGTTGAGAAGAAGCCCTCCTGAGGAGGTTCAGCTTTCCTCTTTGAGCCGGCCACTCATACCCGCCACTTGCAGCGTCTTTTCCGCGGAGGCCGACCTCCCCGTCGCAGGGTTGACCGCCGTGCAGGTCAGGGTCTGCGTGGGCTCCACGTGCAGAAGCGTCAGGCTCAGCTGCGACCCCTCAGAGGTCACGTTACCCCTGGTCCAGGTGAACCGGCAACTCGGATCGCACTCGGCAAAGCAGTTGAAACCGTACGGGATTCCCACTGTCACCACGCTGACCCCATCTATCACCAATGCGAACGGCCCATCTGTTAGAAGAAGTTAGAGGCCGAGTTACCGGGGACGTATTCCTTGTAAGTGCACTCATACTTGACGAATAAAGCTGATTCTGATTCTGATGTCTTCTAAGAACCATTCATATGTTACCAAACTCTAAACTAAATAACATTTTAAAGTCATAAAAACAAAAAAATATGGGAAGTAGAAGCGTCTTACACGGGGTGTCTGCTCTGATTCCACCCTGCTCAGTTTCACTGGCAGAAAAACCTTAAATATAAGAAAAGAGAATGAATGAAAAACAAGTTACAAATTTTAAATAATGAGCTTTTAAATGATCCAAAACTCCTGACTGCTGCAACCGTTCGATCATAACGTCCCCGTCTCCTCTTACCTGCCAGGCAGATGAGCAGCAGCGGCAGCAGACCGGCTGAGTGATGAACCATGGTGCAGCCCGAGCTAACTTTCCCCTCTCCTGTGACCATCCACGCTCTTATAACGCATGGGGGTAAAAGCCTTGCCCACTCTTATCAATGTCTCGTGCAACTCCCAAACAACAAGTGAGCTAATGTTCCTGTTAAAGGAGTGCAGTGCTCTGGTTATCAGCTGGGTTTATTCTCTGCGCAGGGTGTGCATGCGAGCAGCCGGTGTTTGTTCTCGTCTTCGAGGGTTGCATTTGTTTCTTTTGTGCCAGCAGACTTAACCCAGTTCAGATAATGTTTTCTCACATCGTCCCGCGGTTGCAGATGTAAAGATGTTAAACTCACTTAATCACGGCATCTTGATAAAATAGCAGCTGTGTATAAGATCTGATACGTTTGACTTTTCTTTTTTTGTAGTTCTGTTAATGGCTTTACCTTTATTTATAACTCTACTGTATGTAGTTCACTGAGAGGTGACATTAAACTCAAATAGCAACGGTGAGCTTGGAAACCTTAATTGTTGCAGATGAAGTTCCATTGATGACCACTATCCACTGATGACAGGTCCTACGGTCGACATGAGCATCAGAACTTGACCAAAGAGCATCAGAAAGAGATGGTCTGGTTTGATGACTTTTTTAACAGAATGTGGACACAGAAGTCTGTAATTTACCCGACTAAGAAACGTGTGCAGAATTAAATCTGGACACTATTGGCACCTAAGAGGAAGCTACCAGCTGCCTAAACACTGTTGCAGCCCACACACGCCCGTTCATGGCTGTATTCTCTCGTGGCCTCTTTCAGCAGGAAAACAGTTCTGGAAAAGTTCCCGGCAGTTTAAGGTTTGGCTTGGCCTTGAAATTTCCCACATCTCAACCTGATAAAGCATCTGCTAGATGTGGCTGGAAAACGAGTTCATGCTTGCCCCATGTCACAACTTAGGTAGGTGCATTTGGAGATATTTATTTAAACCGCACATTTAAACCTACAGTGACTTCTTTTTTTGGTTTAGTTTGTCACCTTTTATTATATCCATTCACTCATTAGCATCAATTTGAAGTAGTATTCCTGTTTTTGGTCTCCATTATCTGCTCTGGGGATATGTATAGCTACATACATAGCTGCTAATTTATCTGATGTGTGGGCCAGTCCTGTGGGCTATATGTTGGTTAGTATAACATATAATGATTTTTTTAATAGCATTATAACTGGAAACAACTAGACCTCCCCAGCTGATCCTCAAGATTAGTTTTCAATGGTAAAATAAAGTTAACAGTGCATATTGTAGTATAATTTAATAATCTAAAAAGAAGAAAAATGTTTTTTTAGTGGCTAGTATCAAGTGTGTAGTCTCTGATTACAACTGTTTACACAGACCTATTGCTAACAGTCAGTATCAGAAACAAATCTACATTTAATTAATATTTGTATTATTTTAATTTACAATTACAGTCACTATTAGAACACTTTCTTTAGAGACCTCTTTTGTTATTTTTAAACATTAACATACATATTTCAACTTTTTGTTTTTTCAAGATTCAAATTCAAGATCTTGTATTTTATTCTATTTATTCATTCATTTATTTATTTATTTAATTATTCTTTTCTACCACTGATGACGTGCACTAAATCTTTTGCACAACTGTGCATTGATAGTTGATCTTAAATCTCTGGTGGAATCAGAGGACTGAGATTTATTTATTTTTTTATCAAGACCAGTAGCAGTACAAGCCATTAAGTTTTATTTCTCAGACACTTTTGTTGTTGGATTGATATAAATACTGTCTATGTCCTTGAACTGTCACTACAATTTGCCAATACTGGATTATGAAAATTTTTAAACAGACTTTGAATTAACAATTAAAATTCATAAATATGTGTTTCAGATATGAACCTATTACAGTTTAAACACTTGGTGAGATTTATATGACTGATTATACTTAACAAAAGGCCTTTGGTCTGATTACTGATTCTTTTCTGTGATAAAGGATCAAATATTGCCACACACTTTCTCTGTCTACGTCACACTTTGGTTTGTTTTTTTGGCTTTCAAGTAGGGTACATTTTAGCTGAGCATGTTGTGGGCATGCTAAGCTAAAGCACGGTCAAATCTACTAAGCTAAAATTAACTTTAAAGGCTAGGTCTAGTCTATTAGGCCAAACTCAGTTAATAAAGCTTAGCTAAGAAGTCTGGCCTAGTCTGCCAAACGAAAATAGTTTATGCTGATATTTGCCAGTTCAACATTATGAAAACATGCACCTAAATTAGCTTAGCAGACAAGTAAACAGGTTGATAGAGGTATGTATGCTTAAAAACAGTGGTCTTATCTGTTAAGCTCAGTTAGCTAAATATTATTGAAAGCACATAACTTTTGGACAATTGGCTTAGCTAAACAGTGAGGTCTAGGATAAGTTAGTTTAGCTGCACTATGAAAACATGCAGTTCAATTAGCTTAATAGGCTAGCAGACAGGTGGTTACAGGCTTTGCTAAAATCTGTGGTCTAGTCTGCTATCTAATTTAGCTATTGACAAGACTACACCTCGGAAAACGTCAGCTCAGTTAGCTTAACAGAGCATAAGACAGAAATGGACTGTATGCTTAGCCATAAAGTGTGACCTTGTCTGTTAAACTAAATGCACTTTGTCAGTACAGGATTATAAAAAACATGCAGCATAGTCAGCTGGTGATATAAAGAGTCATCTTGTGTAATTGACCTAAATCAGTGAAAACCCTTGGACCATTTGCTTAGCTAAAAAGCATGGGCTAATTTGCAAAGATAAATTAGCTTAGCTGCTATTTGCCTTAGTAGATTTCTAAGCAGGTGGATAAGATAATCCTTTAATTTATCTGCTAGTTGGGAAATTTGCAGTGTTGAAACTGCATAGTTAAGGTGCTTAGCTAAAAAGTGTGGTCTAGTTCAGGTGTTCCCAAACATTTTGGAGCTGGAGACCCCTTACAAGGCAGAAAACTTTCGAGGACCACCTCATACTCCTTGCACCAATTAAACATATGTTTAGCACCGTTTTTGATTCCAGGTGCCACAGGAATTATCTAAATAGTAACCTTGGGCTTAGCGTCACTCAAAGTGGACGTACTGAAACATTTGTCCACTGTCGCAGGAGTTGTGCGGCAAGTGCCTCATGAGTAAAGCAACAGATACAGGAGAGTGACTCGTAACAGATTTATGTGGTGTCACAATCATATCAGACTTTTTATTGACCGAAAGCTAATGTAGGAGGAAATAGTTGGTTTAATATGTTTGTTTTATTGGCGGGGCGATCCCCACAGGTCATTATGAACTTTTTTAATAATATATTTATTACAAATTATTTTGCGGACCCCCAAGCTATGGCTCGGGGACCCCCAGTTTGAGAACCGTTGGTCTAGTCTGCTACGGAAAACATTTAGCATGGCGTGAGCTGGTAATACAGGGATATAAAGTGATTCTAACCAGTTGAGGAGGGTTGTGTTCACCCTATGCAGGGCGCAGGCAAAGAGTGGCATGGGTCCAGGACGCTGCAACGTACTGTTGAGTTGTCTATATGTGATGGTATTGTCACTGGCATGCAGACAAGATATGGTGAAATCCTTATTATTGTGGTTATGGACATGTTTTCAGTGTTAAATGCATTAAAAGATGTGATGCTGCATCATCACAATTCAGCCTGCAGGTGGAGACAAAGCAAAATAATGACTAAACCAGGCAAACTTGTGTCTTTACATGACAACGGTGTGGTTGTGTAACTCCATATGATTGATATTTGAGTTATTGCACAAGATAAGGTGGGAGTAATTATGGGTTATTATCTTTATTGGATCCTCTAGCAGAGCTCTAACCTTTACCATTATAACTGACAACATCAAGAATGGAAGTCATCATGCTGTCATATAGGCTTTATTTAAATGATATACCATGTACATTTGGTGTCAGAAGAAAAATCAGGTATCAGCGTATTTTATTCCGTGTACACATTTAAACTGTATTAATGTGAATCTTGCAAAAAAATTATTAGGCACCACATACACACATTCCTCACTGCCTACTCTAATATTTTAGCCTCATTCTACTTCACTTAGTGCAAAGTGCAAAGAGGGCCCAGCCCATTGTCAACATGCGAAACAAATGCATAAGAATAATATGTGGCGAGAGTCCGATTGCAGTTATGTGAGTCATGACATAGCCGAGGTTCAGCTACCTTTCTTCATTTGTCCGTTACAAAACCTGAAAGGATCTGACAGACAGAGACGAAAAGAGAAATGTTTCTTGTTCTTTTTTTATGAGAAATCCAAATCTGTTATTTAAGATAAAACAATGATAGCAAATAACAGTGTAATGCTGATTAAATATGAACAAAATAACAGTAAAAATTAAGTAATTTTTTTCCCATGCTGCAAAAAGAGTCTCACCTGTCTATAATGGATCAGAGTGTAAAAGCATTAGAAATGATGAAGGCTAACAGCAGCACAGCTGAAGTTTCTTGAGGACGCGTGGACAGGTTGTAGACTCCTCCTGCACCTGGACAATAAACAACAAGTGTGTAAAATCACATAGGAGAGTAGAATTATAACAATTTCAAACTCTTTTTTACAGGGTATCTACCTTGTAATTGCACCGTTTTTAAGGCTGTTGCTGTCTTCCTTGAAGCAATGTTTTGTGCCTCACACTTGAGGGTGATCGTCTCAAGTGGATGATCCACTGTCAACTCGATTACATTGCCTATCACAGACTGACTGCCCATGGACAACACGTAGCGACAAGAGGGTTGACATTCTGCAATGCACATGTATTTATAGTGTTGTGCAATTTGTACAATGGATGCGCCGGCGATATGAACCTTCGATGGACCAGCTGGAAGAACGACAGAGGATAGATCGTCAAGATCATGTAATGCACTTGCAACGAAACAGCAAATATGACACATTTGTGTTCTGCAGATATTCGTTTGCCACGTAGTTATGCCAACTAATTTTAAATGCTTACAACCTGTAGCCACACTAGGTTTAGTGCTTGATGAGCAACAGCAATTAGTGCTAATTAACATTCAAACCATCAGTACTTGTTTGATTCAGATTAGTTTAGTGCCTCCTTGGTTTAACTTTGTCTTTAGCTAAACTGGTTAACATGTAATCCAATTGGCTCAGTAGTTTTTTTTTTTGCTGGGAGCTAGAGTGGAAGGTTTGAAGTTCAGGCTGGCTAGCTTAGCTTAGCATAAAAATTGAATGGGGGAAACAGCTAGGGCCTACATGGCATTCATCATTTTCTTGTAGGGTATTAAACACAGACAACACACGGTGCCTCCCATAGGATTACCAAGGGGAAATTTTGGACTAGTGATGTGCAGACAGATACTGAAATATCGATACTTGCGATACCAGGCATTATGCTCTAAAATCAGTTCTCAAATCAAAATAATAATGTAATGTAATAATGTAGTAACACAGTGGAAGTAACTCTGTTTGGTTTTTCTGTTGTTGTATTAGCTCAGCTATATAGTAAATGAGGCAAACCTCTGTAGAGTGTTGCTCTCACCTCACTAGCTAATTCTGTGTATGCTTGACTTACTTATTATTGCTACGTTTCTAGTAGTAGAGACAAACAGCCCAGACACAGTATTGGTGGCTTTGCAGGTGACGGCTTTTAACTTGTCCGTCTCCTTGGGACTGATTGACAGAATGTTTCCATGACCGCCAATCCACGGGCCTTGATCGGTCTTCCAGGTGTAGTTGCAAGATGGCCGGCAGTAGGCGTTGCAGGTGTAGGTGTTGCTCGCACTGGGATTCAGCACGTCAGGGCCTGTGATGGTAACGTTGGCAGGTCCGGCTAAGGCCAGAGAGACAAACATGAGTCACATGTAGGAAAAGTTTAAGACAAAAGCTGGAGTACAGAATCCTGAACATGTCGTACCTAACACTTGGATTTTCTTAGTTGCCGTAGAAGTCCGATGGTTGAGCTCATCTCTGACTGTGCACGACACCGTAAGAGCCTCGCTCCATGTGCTGACAGTGAAAAATAGCTCATTGCCATTACCCTGGGCCATTTGCCCATCCATAGACATGGAGTAGGTACATTCAGTGCAGCTTGCGTCACACTCAACGCTGCTGGGCACACCCACAGTCACATAGGCTGGGCCAATAATTGCTACGTGCAATTCTAAAGATTAACAGTCATGATTAGTACAATAATTTAAAGATATTGATAGCACAAGAGCCACATGTAATGTATTTTGATGAGAAAATGACAAAACAACGCAATTTAGGAATTACAGTCTGAACGTTAAATCACATACCGTTATCGCTGGCTAGTTGAGCCTGGTCTACTTCTGAACACAGCCCAGGCTGAAGACCTAACACCACAGGCGGCGAGAGAATTAAGAATACATTATGATACCAAATTTGTCAGCTGACCCATACTAATCCATTAACATGTGCTGTGAAGCCGTTAGCTAATAGGATTGCAGCTTATTGGCATGCTAACAATACACTGATCATCTACGTGGCTTGTTACTGTTTAAATCGTGCTAATTTGACATTATATAGCCTAGAACATAAAGTAACATATAACAACAACAAGTAATGCGCATACAGTTAAGGAAGTAGAAATAAAGTTAACAGCCAGTCCATACGGCATCCCTCACTGTTCCACAGGGCTGTGTTATCGTGACACACATTTGACTCTCCCATTTGTTCTGTTCATCAAAAGAAATACCCCTCGAGTTACCTGCGAGGAACAACAGCAACACAAGCCTGCCGAGAGTCCACTGCCTTCCGTTTCGTTTAGACTCGCTCGAATTATCCATTTTCCCGTGAGAAGCTGAAATGTAGGGCCACTTGGAAATACACAACTGGGACAGCAGTAGGCAGGTAGGTTGATATCGGAAGTCAAACAGCCCTTATCAGGAGGCAGTAAAAAGAAAGCTGCCCTATTACTTACCAATGAAAGCTGCTGTTGTTAGCTGACGGCCAACTGCGACCTGCAGTGGTTGCAAACAAGATTCACTCTGAAATATTGCTTTTATATGCAGCTGAGATTTTCTTCAGCTGCATATAAAAGCTATTGATTTGTAAAATTGTAGAATGTTCACTTGTGAGAGTGGACGTTTGCAGAGCCGGCTTATGATTGTTAGAGATTATTGAGGCTGGTTTGGAGACCTGACAACCATTTGACTGCAACAAAATGTCTCAAATTTTATGTTGGAAAACACATATACTGAACTTTACTGTCTGACCCATTTTAATGTAATCACAGAAAGGGAACTGATTTCTTTTTCTTTTTTTTTTATTTGACTCCATCCACTTCTCCCTTTCCAGGAACCTCACCCACAGTTACGGAAAATGTCCCTTATCAGAGCAAATGATAAAAACGCAAACTGACAAAAGCTCCTTTCAATGGAGTAAGCATTAATTTATTTATGTCATTTCTGAGTAATGGACTAAAACAAGCTGGCGCATGTACAAAAAAAACAAAACAAAACAAAACAATGAAATACAGTGGCACAAATGATATTAATTTGAGGGTGAAACATTACTCCTACACAAACACAAAGAGTCAACAAGAAACTAATATGTCTGGGTGTGAATATGTACAGATCTGTGTGTTTGCTATTAAAGTGACGTCTCTTTCGAGTCCCGTGGCGGCCTGAAGGTCAGTATCTCTGTGAAAGTGTGACCTGTGCGAAAACACAAAAGAGAAGAGGATTATGCGTCAGATGTTCTAAATCAGATCTACAGCCCGAAGCCTCCACGACGGTTTCCGTGGACCCCGTTTAGTCCTTGTGTTTAGTTCCAACCAGACGTTCAGTTTCGAAGACTTGAGATCCAGTCACGTTTCACACCAACGTGATTTGTGATGCAGTAAAATAATGTAGCAGCTGCCGTTTCCAAAGAATCGCTACCGCTCTATCAGGACCGTGGGCAGTTGTTTGTTGTCTGTGTCATGACTGGGTGGAATGATTTACATTTTGGAACAGGCTCTGAAAGTCTTTCTTAGTCACTGAAATGCCACGTGCTAAGTTGCTAATTATTTATTAATGATCACCGCCCTGACGTTAGATATTTTAGAGACCGGCACAAAGCTCGGACTGTGACTCGAACTCGTTTCACTGCTGTGCTGTTTGAACCAGTGGCAGAAAGATCCCATGTACGAAAGGTAAAAGATATTAAATACTTTCATTAATTCTTGTTTAGATTAATTTGCTATGTAGTTAGTAGTTAGTTAACAGTTTACCCAAGTTCAGTCCACATTGTGTGTTCACATTACCAAAGGAATGCGGTCAATTCAATTCAATTTAAAACAAAACAAATGTGGACAAATGTGACCCAGATCATCTCTAAATGTGGTCTGAGCCTGGATTGTAAAATGCGACCTGTCCTGGACGTGTTCATGTCCCCATCTTAAACAGGTCACCTTTGATCCAATTGAATTGCCCGGTACGGTGTCTGAACGGGGCCTTTACAGCAGCGGGTTCCTGTTGCTATACATGTTGTAAGTGACAGCGTCAAGTTGGATCTTCAGTGACCTCCTCTGGCGAACAGTGAGAACTCGTAACGGTCTCTCTCTGGATTTGACTGGCACTTAAATTTTTAAGGTTTCAACCTCCTCAGGTCTGTCGTCATCGAATGGGGACGTTACGTTTTAGGTTTGTGGCTTGTTCTGCTTCATTTAGGCCTATTGTTCCCGTAAGGAGACCTTTTTTGTCTGCCATGTACTGGTAGCGAAGGGTCGTTTATTTATTCTTATAACTTTTCTAGTTTAATATGACATGCAAATTTACCAAATTCACAAGTACTCATTTGAGGACGTTGGGATTTCATCGTTTCCAATTCTGCATTTGCATTAAAATTAACAGTTTTTTACTTTGGTACAGTTAAAGTGACTAAAAATTGTAATATACAGCGAAATAATCCTTGTGTCCACATTTTTTTTCTCAAAAGCTACTTCCAGTTCAAAGATGATGCTTATTTATTATAGTTCTTTGGTTTTACTAATCCCAAATACCTAAAGATCTTAATCTTATCTTAAAGAAATTAAAATGCATTCCAAACAAATGCTTAGGTCTCAGCAGTTATATGGCTGCAGCTGGAAAGACTGCATGAGAGCAGTGGCATTTTAAATTTAAGCTGAAATATGTATTTGTCACATCTGCTGACTCCTTTGACATGTTGAAACTGAACCTCCTCTTAACCTAACATTTTGACTCTTACGTTTCCACTGGTCCAGAGGCAGGTCTGTGTTGTCCATGGTCTGATCGTACGGCAGCGCCTCCGTCTCCTCCTCTGTGTCTCTGTACTCGCTGAAGAAAGGGAGGTCGAGAGCCTCCGAGGCGCTCACCCTCTGCTCGGGGTCCAGGAGCAGCATCTTCTCCAGGACGGACACCGCTGCAGTGCAGAAAGAAAACGCTTAAAGGTGAGGGTTGAGCCGAACCAAAGAGGGGGGACGGACTGGAGAGGGAACGTCTTCACGTACCGTTTGAGCTGGCTTTGGAGAAAATGGAGTGCAAATCTTTCTTTGGCACTTTTGCAAGACTTCGGATGTAGTTTTTGGCCTGATGAGAGAGGGAGTGGATAGAAAGGTGTTAAGCTTTGTAGCATAGGTCATCAACAGAGGGTCTGTGACCCCTAGAGGGTCTGTGGAGGTACTGCAGGGTGGGTCGCAAAATCTGTGGTTGATTAGACATTTTTTTATATATTTTCAAATTTTCCTCTGCAGTTTCCCCCCATAAATTAAAATTTCTTTAAATACACATCAACATATATCCAACATATTTTAGTAAAGGGGTAAATGGAGGCAGAAGATTAGCAGAAGCTAACAGTGCAGCTCCCTTCCATGAGGCCAGATTGGATCGCTTTCCCTTTCTTTTCTTTATATGTCAGTTATACAGCAGTTAGGTAAGTTTATGTTCACAGCAGTTGCCCGGCTACCCAACTATTGAACACGTTTGAAGTAAAAAAAAATAATATTTGAACCTTTGGATAATTTTAATAGCTTAATATTGAATGCAAAATGCTGATAATAATCAACAGCACTAGGCTGAGTTTAATATAATACACATATAGTTGGTAGGGGGTCCTTACTTAATCTCCCCATCAGTTTGGGGGTCCTTGGTCTAAAAAATGACCCCTGCTTTATAGACTAGTATAAGCCTTTTTCCTGGCTAATTTTTTTTGCCTTTTGGTTTGTCTCATGTGAACAACACACATAAACACGCGACGACAGTGTGTCCCCAACTCGGGTGCATGCACTAATGTCCCACTTGCCTTGACTGAAATACGGCCTGACTCTGAATGTTGGAAACCGAATATGATGTTTACATATTTCACGTGAAATTTGGAATATTGTCTGGAATAACAGCGGAATATTTGTGCGCGAGTAGACCCACTGAAGTGCAGACAACAGCGGCTGAGGTCAACTAAATCCGTCATAACGGATTCCAACCCGGGGGAAAGTATAAACAGAAACCATTCCTGCAGCATACTCTGCTTCTCCACTTCTCGCTGCAGTCCAAACTCACCACAGCTGCGGTTCTCTTTGAGGTTGGAGAACAAACTGCAAAACCTTCGACAACTTTCAACCGCGCAAACCGGCCGTAACAGTAATCTTTGGTTATCACTTACATCTTGGCTCTGTAGTTTCACGACAAAGTCTGCAGCTGGGGTTCCAGTAATCTTCATGATCTCTCTCAGCTGGTCCAGGTCTGACAGATGCTACGGTTAAGAATCTCCTCGGATTTTTATCATTCAAATGTGAGCTTCCCACTCAAGTGCAACAGTGGCTGGTAACACCACTGAGCACTGACAGTCAAGGATACGATCGTTCCCTTTGAACAGCGGCTTTCCCAGCAGCATCTCCGCCATGATGCAACCTGCCGACCAGATGTCCACTGCAACACAAAGCAAAACCCCACCTTTCCACGTGACTTCCAGGTGACAGAATCCCGTTCCCTGCCCTCCCCGCGAGGCGCGAGAGTTTTACCGGTTTGCGTGTAGTGCATCCAGTTGAGGATGACCTCGGGGGCTCTGTACCAGCGTGTCACCACGTAGCCGGTCATTTCGGCATCGGCCTGCCTCGCCAGGCCGAAGTCAAGGATCTGAGATCATACAAAATTTCATAAAGACACCAGACGATTCAAATCGAGATAGATTTTTATTTATTTTTTAAAAATAAAGTTGAGTTACCTTCAACTCACAGTCTGGGTTAATGGCTAAATTTCCTGGTTTAAGGTCCTGAGAGAAAACAGAAACATGAGACAAAGGAAATAAATACGTCATAGTGACTGATATTAATTCATGAGTTGTAGTTATAGTTCATTGTCGCTGCAGATATTGAGAGAACTCCGAAGTTCAGGTAGAAGATATAAAGACACTTAAGTAATTCAGGCCAACACACATCTTGTCTTGAACTAAGAAAGACACAAATCCAAAGCAAGTCTCCCTGTGTGGGAATCAATGAATGGGACTCAGAGAGAAAAAGAACAAGCCCCAACCCCCCATCCAAAAGCTCATAGTGTGAGAGGTCAGAGTTCACGCACCCTGTGGATGATCCCCGCAGAGTGGATATACTGCAGACAGAAAGAGACACAAGCAACATCAGCTCCACTTCTCACTTTTTTACTCTCGCAAAATCATCGACTTTGTCTTCCCCTTCACCTTGAGCCCTTTCAGCATCTGATAGACGAGGAACTGGACCCTGTCCTCCGTTAACCGCTCCAGCTTCATCAGCTTGCCGAGGTCCGTGCCCATGAACGGCATCACCAGGTAGCTGCGGGGTGGAGCAAAGGGAGGAGCGGGATCAGAACAAATGAACTCCGCCCAAATCTGGCATTAGCGTTTGTGAAAGACGGGAAACTTACAAGTCACGAAACCGGTCCAGTGAGATTTCGGCAGTGAAAACATCCAACAGTCCAATTACCTGACAGAGACAATCGGGCAAAATAAAAGACAGATTAAAGTCTATCTTGGGTAGTGTTGTCATCACATATTTTCCGCCTCTGTGGAACTGCTTCTGTGCCACGCATTAACTTTATACACCGTGTTTCTCCAACGCCTTTTCTCCAGAGCTTCCTTACATTTTCATGCTTCATGTGTTTGAGGAGTCGCAGCTCTCTGTAGGCCCGTTTGGCAAAGAGTTTGGACTGGAACGGCCTGTGGAGCTTCTTGATGGCCACCTGTGACCCATTCCGGCGATCCCATGCAGAACTGAAAGTGCGCAGAAGTGGAATTTAAACCAAAAAAATGCTTAGTGAAACAGTTTTAGTCATGTAGATGTCTGAAATTAAGTCTGCTGAGTAACGTCTGGAGTCAACCGTGCTTTCATTATTAAATACTCCTATGTCCTTCCTGCCTGACCAGTCACAGTGTCTTCTGTGAAAGAAAGGCACATTTTTGAAGACAAAGTAGAGGTGCACTTCTATTCTACGCACTTAACTTGGGTTCTTTTTGACTTCTAACAATGAGATTGGGGGTGGTTTTCTTTGTTGACCCACATCCAAACAACACAATGCAATGAGGGGCCCTGCAGAGCCAGCTGTGGAGACTGACCACAATATCCCCCACAGCAAGAAGCTGCTGCTTAACACAATAGTATACTTAAGTAAAAAATAAAAGAGACCACCTTCCACTTTAAGAAAAAGTAACACAAGATGACCAATTATAGAGGTCGGCGAGATATTACTGTTCCCTTTTAAATACGGATGTGTTTACCTCTGTTGTAGTGACGGCATTTACTTGACATGAAACAGGTTTCTATGCTTAAAGAGCCCAGAGTTAACGCTCAGTTCCTGAACTCACCACACGGTCCCATAGGCTCCCGTTCCGACCTGTTTCAAGTCTCGGTACCTCTCCGGTACCTCCCACACGGTTCTGTTGACCTCCTGCCGGTAGAATCCCGTCCTGGACCGCACTGCCATGCCCTACCTACCTACCGACGAGACGAGGTTGAGGTCAGGATGTGGGTCCGCTGCGTAATCTCATGTGAAGAAACACGGGGTTGTTGCTTTCGAAGCGCAAGACGCGCCGTCGGCTCCTCAACGCAGATTCCTCCAGATGAGCCAGTCGACCACTGTGCGCCTCGCAGGGTCGCCAGTCACACCCCCAACAAATACATGCACATTGTTAGTCGTTGTTCGTGCATCCCGGTCGCTAAGGGCAGTCTATGGGTGTGTCTACAATGTTGAGGAGAAAAGGAGCCTAAACATCTGTCCACCCTAAGGTTACACTGCTGCTGTGACCCGCTGCGGAAATGTTCGCCACTTTACCTCCGTGATCCTCACAGACGGATGGACATTTAAAGAGCTTTACTCATTGTAAGGTTTTACATGTTTAAACTGGGATAAGAATAACACTAATATGCATAGTATAGTATAGTATAGTATAGTATAGTATAGTATAGTATAGTATAGTGTTAATAGTATAGTAGTAGCCTATATTAGTATTTTATCTTACACTTTAGTAGCCTACTGGTATTTTAGTAGCCTATAGTATAGTATAGTATAGTATAGTATAGTATGGTATATTTATACAGTATAGTATAGTAGCCTATTTTATTACATTGTATCATATACTGTAGTAGTATACAATATAGTATAGTATACTGTAGTATAGTAATCTATATATAGAGAGAGAGATTACTATACTATACTATACTATACTATACTATACTATACTATAGTAATATATGTGTAGATTACTATACTACAGTATTCTATACTGTACTAGTAGCCTGTAGCAAACTATACTATACTATATTTTGCTGTAGGCTACTAGGATAGTATGGTAGTATAGTATAGTACAGTATAGTATAGTATAGTGTAGTATAGTATAGTATAGTATAGTAATATGTGTATAGATTAGTATAGTATAATATAGAGCAAAAGAGCCCATATTATATTATACTATACTATACTATTCTATGCTATACTATGCTAGTAGCCTGTAGTACTGTATAGGCTAATACACATAGTTGTACTATTAGTATAGTATATTTGATATAATAATAAAATGTATCACTTTTTTTTGTTAGAAACGTTTGTGATTATCAGGTTTCCACCACCCATAGATGTTCCATACAAAAACCTGAACTGCCCATCTGTCATTTAGAACTGAAAAAGCCTTTTGCCTGAGCTATGAACATCTTCAACAAAGGTCAAGCGAGTCCAATCGCCTTTATTTTATGATTATTGATTACATTTTATTTTTTTCTCCATGTTAGATGCCTGCCATGACCTGCATAACACCTGACTATGGAGGAAGGAGATGTGATGTATAACCAGTTTTATTCACATTTTGTTCAATATATGCCTAAATGTTCAGCCCAGATGTTGTGGCAACACCAGCAGCCGTTGGAAGGTATTCATTTTGAAACTTTTTTTTTGCATAACATCAGATGCCGATGTTGAGGCCTGGTTCCTTAATGGTGCTGTGGTCAGGGCGCTAAGCAGGCAAAAATAACGCTTCTTTGTACACATTACGTAATATGGAAGATCCATGTAGGCTGTGGCATTAAGTTCCCTCGAATTAGGAATTAAAGGCTCTATCTAGCTAGAGAGATGTGTCTAGTCGATGTAAGACTATGTATGACTATTACTATTACTCATTACACAATATGTGGGGAAAGTAACGCAATGCCAAACAGAAATGAGTGTTTATTTTGTTGAAGCCAAAACTTGCAAGTTACCTGTTGATGAATGAGAAAGTCATCCGAGTCCTTTGAAAACTGAGAACTGACATTCAATTGAGTGATCTGAAACTCATGGCTACATGTAAAACCACATGCCACCATGTGTTTAAAAGTCACTTCTAACTCATAACATACGGTACATACATACATACAGTCTACATATACATTCAGTTTGCTATTCAAATTCACCACGTGTACAACATCCACAGTAGCACATAGCACTTAAACATTCAGAAAGCTTTAACACGCTTTGACTGACACACACCATTTTGATTCATTTGGAAATTCAACATTTTGCATCCAGTGGTAGTGGACAACCTGTAGCAACAACATGGAGCACTCCAGTGTAAACAAAAATCCAGAAACAAAAAGCAAAGACTAAATTTCTTATCTTGTGTTTGGCCAAAGAGATTTCCAGGTGGTATGTTGACATTTTAGTTGCGTTTCTTAGAGGCAGAAATAATCTCATTGGTTGAGTTAAACTTTAGCTAACGGTCAAAGAACCCAGTTTACTCAACTGTGGAGGAGATAAAATTTAAAATACAACTCATTTTTAACTTATCTAGCAGCGTTTTATCTCTCAAAATACTGACTTTACTTCATGTACCTGCAGCATTAGAGTTCAAATTACAAATTCAAACTATGTTAGAATTATAACAGATTTAAACCTAGCTAGAATTTAACCAGGCGAAGCTAAAATCAGAGCTTCATTGCAACATAATAGAGGATGATCCTTGCAATTAGAGGTTCAGTTAAGCCTCAAATTGACCTAGAACGCTTATATCTACTTTATACCTGAAGTAAGTATCCAGCATAACGTATATCCAGATAGCATCGAGGTCAACCCTCTGATATATGAGCATTTAATCACTGAAAAATGTAACTGGTTTCAAAGTGCTTCTTCATCTGTTGTTCCTCTCATATGCAGATTAACAACTTCATACTGTAATTTTTTTCAGCAAATCTGTGCTGTGGTAACCAAGTGTAAACACTTTATCTTTGTGTGGTAGCGTGACGCACATAACTTTACACGCGTTTCGCCCTGTGACATTTTCCCTCACCTTCACTGCTAGCATGTGGTTTAATATAACCAGATTATTTCAGCCTCAGCAAAAAGATTTTGGGAACTAAAACTCCAGTCTGTAGCAACACATCATCTGCGTATATATTAAACTCACATGTCTTATGTAAATGTTAGGGTGTTGCTTGACAGGATCACTCTGTACAATGTGAACTGCAGTCACACTCTAGAGGTAAAGAACACTGCCGGTTTCCTTTGTATCACCCGAGCATTATTGAAGCTTAAAGGAAGCTTAGGTAATATGAAAGATGACTAATGAGCTTGCGACAAACAGCCAAATATGGCTGCCTTACGTGACTCAAGAGCCTGTGGTGTTTGGCCAGTTCTTGCTTGCGCGGAGTGGCAAGAGATTATTATCCAGCATCAGCACACTCCTCCCAGGAACTTTTTCTAATTATTTAAAAAATTCAAATTATTGTAAACAAAAACTGGGGCTGTGAAAGACACCGGAGAAGTATGGAAACTCAACAGAGCAGTGCCAAATCCAGCAGGTGATCAGCTGTTGGCCGTCAGCCGAAACTGTATATGTGAAGCAAGGTCACGCTGTAAACACAGGCCCGCAGCTTTGACTGTATTAATTACCTTGCTAATTAATAGCACAGTTGATGTTTACTATTTCCAACTGTAGAAGAATAGTAGCTTGTGTATTTATTTATTTTTTTTACAGAAATCATAAAGACAGAACAGGTTGATAGTTGCTCATAGTTTCCTGGTGATGCCTCTCCCTTACCCTCCAAACTGGTTTAACGCCAGTGTGACAGACACAATATAATACAGTACCAGTTATATGCTGTAACAATAAAATCATGCACGCAGGCTAAATGCTAAGCAGTTCCGTGAGGTGAAATGGCATAGCTGCAAGCCTTTAAACATGAATATTGACTGTTCGTGGCATTCGTCATGATGAGGGATGGGACAGCGTTCCTGTCGTTGCTTTGGAAATCCTAGTGTGCATTTTTTTTTTCCTCCCTTCGATTCTCTGTCAGTCTGTAAACACAGTTCGGTTGCACAAAGTTGCTCCCTTGTATGAATCCTCACTTCCCCTGCGATCCCTGGCGTTGAACGGTTCCTCATTTTACCCGCGGTGAGAGGAAACATAACAGGAAGCAACTTTCATCACCGGAAAGATCTTTTTTTTTCTTTTCTTTTTTCTATTTAATTCTAAAATCCTCCCTGTATTGTAATGTGTGCATCTGATCCCGTGGAGACCGTTCTGACCTTCTGCTCAAATAAACAGGCAGGTGGTCATACATGATACTTCAGCTGCTTTTCCACAGTCCTTCTCTCATTTACTGAGTACGTGGTTCTTCTGTAGGTAGAGGCTTACTGCTCCACCTGAAGGCTGTCAGTCTTGCCTCCGGACACTTTGAAACTGTTCACCTCTTCGAATACCAACTCTGAAAACACACAGGAAAAATAAGGGTGATGCTAGGAGTGCTGATTAAGATTTGAGACAAGCATAGAAAATATTAAAAGGCAAAAGTGCTTCCCTGACATTTCCTTGTCACGACAAACGACAACATAATACGCTTGGGGTAAGGCTTCTCCCGGCTTAGTGTACTGGTCTATGAAATTAACTCAAAATGAGACAGAAAAAATAAATTAAATATTACGTTGTGGGCGTAATCAGCATTCCTGTAACACCCATGCAAGCTTAAACTCGTCGTGTCATAATCCCCATAGTGACACGCTCTGCAACTTGAAAAATATTGTCTCCTTCGTCTCACTTCTCTTTACACAACAGAAACAATTTCACCGAGAAATTTACATAAGCTGGAGCCACAGATATAAAAGAAATAGCCTGGTTTCTTTGAAGTGGGGTTGTCAGTGTGTTGCCTAAAGTAGATGGTGGTTGGCAGCGGAAAAGATTACCGGCAAAGATTTCACCTGCTTCATATGAGGGTTAGCAGCACAACATATTTTAGCCACGTTTAACAAGAGTGTGTAAACACACTCAAATTGCACGGTAACCCAAACTAACCAATCAAGACGGTGGCAGACCAGCAACTCTGGCTTTCTAGGAGGTAAAACCACCGTTTTAGTGAAAGAAGTCATTTATCTCCTGACTCCATCATTCATGGTTGGCTTCTTCTGTGCGCGTACTCCTGTCTGCGCCTCCATGCTAGTGCTGTGCTAACCACCATCTACTGTAGGTAATACATTGATTATGGATAAGTATACACCAAGAAACCAAATGATCTCTTTGAACAAATGCCTTGCTTATAGTCCAATTACTTCGTCTCTCAACAAGGACGACATAAATTAAGTGTTCTAAGCGACCTTGTTGTGCTATTGTTCATTCGATGTTTTGAATTTTAAGCTTCACCTTTCCATTCTTCTAGAGTTCGGTCTTTGCTCTCCAGCGTTTGGTCATAAGGTGGGGCCTCCGGCTCGTCTTCTGGATCATGGTACTGTGAGAAGTAGGGATGGGACAAGGCCTCGCTGGCCGAGATCCTCCCATCACAGTCCAGAACCAGCATGCGTTTCAGCAGATCGACGGCTAACAGAGAGGCAGGAACAAACAAACCGGCGATAAGGAAGGAGCTAGGAAACGAGTTTTAATCGAAAAGGCAAAACCAGTAACTGCATTTCAAATTTTCATTATTGAGGGAGCCACTTCAATCTTAACAAGGTATCTGGCTTTCAATTGAATTTGAGAAGGTGATAATCCAATCTGTGGCGCATCACCCACCCAGTGGATTTGCTCCTCTGAAGATCTTTTCCAGGTCTTGTTGCGGCATGAAGGGCAGAGATTGGATGTACTTCTGTGCCTGCAAAAATAGAACAGCGCTCAAGTCATTCTCATCTGACAGCGTGGCTCACATAGCATCAAACAGTTAGTGATCAATCACCCCAGAGACTCGCACATATTGACTCTTCATCACCAGCCATGACAATGCAATGACTAATCAATCAGAGCAGGCTGCTTTCGTCAGAGGAAGCAGCTTTTTAGTGTTTGTATAAAGTATTCTTTGTCACATTCCCATTCCCTGTCCCCCCGCCTCACGTGTTCAGAACAGATCTTCTTCAGCAGCTCCGGTGTCGGCGTCCCAACCACCTCCATGATTCTCTTCAACTGGTCAATATCTTGGATCAGGAGGAGTTAAAGGCCGTCAGGATTCATGAAACGTCGGCAGATTGCAAGATTTGACTCATTGTAGTGTCTTGTCGCACACTGAGATGAAGCCTCGTTGAAAGTCAGCTGTTCCTTTCATTGCTTCAGATGTCTCACAACGCAGTAGATCAGTAAATCAAAATCACTTTAGCTCTGCTCCGAGACACTGAATACGAGAACCTAGATAAATCAGCCTTTTGTGACTGCACCTATTCATTCCCCAGCGCTGGGATTGTAATGCAAATCCAAAAGAGATCCGCATCCGCGGGGCACTTTAAAGAGTTGATGGGCGAGAGAGAGAAAAGCTGCAAATTGCGTTGCCATGAAGATAAAGGATACAGTCAGTGCCAGGAAAAAGGACTTTTCCCTTCAGCAGCTCTCCCATAATGCATCCTACTGACCAAATATCAACTGGAACAAAAAAACACCAGAGGTTCAATCATTCCTCAGTCACTTTATTGCTTCCCAAATCAACTGAAAACCGTATTAAATGTCTATAATTTAATGGTATCTCACCATTCTGATTATAGTGCATCCAGTTCAGCATGATCTCTGGCGCCCGGTACCAGCGAGTCGCCACATATCCCGTCATCTCATCATCTGTCTGCCTGGCTAATCCAAAGTCAAGGATCTGCAGGGCATATTTTTTCTTACTAATGGAGTTCTTGAGGAGGCGTGAAGGACTGGTAGATGTAAACTGAAGGCCAGGCTTACCCTTAGCTCACAGTCCTCGTTCACTGCTACATTGCTTGGCTTGAGGTCCTGGGAAGGATAGCAAAACAGACAGAGGAAGAGAGAAACATGATTAACATGTGTCTGCAACCCAAGAGCGCCATTCATTACAATAGCCTTCCTCTGTTTTCTTTTCATAACTTTTCTGCACAATCTATTTTGAGCCTGGCTTTAGTACCCGATTGACTTTTCTATTTATGGCCGAATCCAAACATTACTGGATTTCACCTGAGAAACACTTTTAAACCCAAGCCTGTGGTTTAAAGCAACATTTACATCAGGACTACACGTTCTTCTACCACCTAATTTGCATTTCCATAAATATGTATCAAGTTGCAAACATCTAGCTGTAAAAGTAGAGGGGACTTTCTTGGTACAAGTGCAAAGTTGACAGTCAATATGGCTGAAGAAAAGGCACTCACTCTGTGGATCAGTCCTGCAGAATGGATGTACTGTTCAACAGGAGATGGGGTGGGTCCAGAGGATGGGGGGAGGAGAGAGCAGAGAGACAGAGGTCAACAGTGCAGTTCACCATATTAGCTCCTGCCTAAAGGGAGACTGCTTTTGTCGGTCCCATGGTAACCAGACAGACGGCCGGCCGGCCGGCCTCTGCAGGCTGCTGGGCTGATTCAGTGTTAACTGGCAAACACTAGATGTAACTTGTGCAACATGGATTAGGGTTCCCAAATTCCCTCAGAGAGATTGCTGACATGCTGCATTCACATCAGGCACTGTATACTACGGTGAGTTCAACCACAGGCTCTTTCATTGACTGTACACTACCAGTCAAAAGTTTGGACACAGTGTCCAAAGTGTCCAAACCTTTGACTGGTAGTGTATATAAAGGTGGATGAAAGACTCATGAACCCAAAAGTGTCTTGAAGAGCCTCCTTGGCAGTTCCTGACTCCACCTTAAACTTGGTTTATATTCCTTATATTTATATTCCCGGGAAGAGCCTACACCATCAGGGGCTACTCTGGTGAAAGCATTTATACCTTTGAGCTGGTGCGTCGCTATTGTTCTGTAATACATTTTACAAAGGCGACTGGAGGCCAAGTGACTCATGTTGGAGCTAATGAATGTTTTTTTTGTTTGTTTGTTTTTACTGCAATCTAGAACATAGAGAAGACATCTGAGTATATTATTTGTGGGAGGATGAATGAGCACATCTCTCGGTAATTGTCCAGCGGCTGATACACATGACAGAAATGCATGCAGACGCTGCTATCTTTCCACTGTGATGGTGCATGTTAGGTGACGCCGTAGTTCCTGGAGCTAGGCTGTAGCTACAGCGAAGATGTGGCACGCGACTGTAAATCAAGCTTAACTCCTGGCTAATCCAAAATTTGAGCAAATAGGTGGAGCTGAATTCCAGGCAGCCAGCTAACACCTTGCCATAGCCACCACCCATCACTCATAGCAGCTATGGCCTCCGTTAAGCATAATGTAAAAAAACAAACAATTCAGTGAAGTACCTCCATCCTGAACACTAGTTATGACTAAAGGCAATAGAGACAAAAATGCTTTAGTTTATTTTATTTATTTATTTATTTTCATTTTTTATGAGACTGTTTACTTCTGTTGTACAGCTTTAACAGGGGACCCTCTGGGAATTGGCTTCTGAGACTGCCTCAAGTGGCCATTTGAGGAATTGTAGTTTTTTGCACAACAGTTGTAAAATATGATAAGAACCTTCACATAGTATCAGAACTTTCTGACAAGACTCAGCTGTTAGAGAAAGACACTGCAAACATACAAGTTAGATAAAAAAAAATAATAGTCACAGTACCAAGTTTAAGTAACTAATTACAGTTTGTTTTCTACAGTATGTAAAGTTAAATGGGGGAAAAAGGGTTGAAGTGGTGGAGGCTAAATATACATATCATTAGCCTAACAGCGGAATGGCCTAAGTAATTATCTCCAACAGGAGTGCTCCTCTTAAAAGCAACTTACAGGTTGCATAAAGGAAAATTCTTCAGTTAGCCATCTAACTGAAACTACTAACGGCTAGTTCATTCAAGAATGCTGCGGCGCAGGTCGGACATCAAAGTTTGTTTAACTATGCGCAGGTCCCACACAGTGGGCGTGCGGTCGATAAATCACGACGCAGTAAATTACCTTGAGGCCGCGGAGGAGCTGGTAAATTAGGAACTGCACGTGCTCGTCTGACAACCTCTGAAATTTGACGATGTTATTGAGGTCGGCACCCATCAGGTTAGTCACCAGGTAGCTGCAAAAGAGGAGAGAGTGCGTGTGAGCAAGTGGGAAGCGTCAGAACGTGGTCACGCTGCCATGGCGACCATCAAACATCCCTACAAGCCTATAATCCCCCTCTAGGGTCGCCTTCGTAGCTAAAACCACGCCCTCTAATAACGATTATCAATTTGTGGTGAAAAGTCGACAGCTGTGCAGCTCGTAGCGAACGCCAAGGGAAAAAAGATTTACAGCTCGTTGAAGTCCTCCAATGCTGCCGCAGGTGTGAAGACGTCCAGCAGCCCTATTACCTGCGGAGACGGAGACAAGACACAAGCCGAGCTGATCAATGACAGGGCGGAAACACGCGGAGAGAGCTGCGTCTGTCTGGCTCTGGGTATTTTTATAAGGAGCACTAACGTTCTCGTGTTTCATGTGCTTGAGCAGCCTGAGTTCCCGGTACGAGCGGCGACTGTGGATCAGGGACTGGAAAGGCCTGGACAGCTTCTTCACCGCAACCTTTTGCCTCAAGACCACGTCGTATGCCGAACTGGAGAGGACAGAGAGGAACAAAGCGTTAAAAACGTGTTGAACTGTTGTTTTAACGCACCTGAGCTGTGCCGTTAATGAGTTCATGCTGAGCTTAGCTAAGCTAAGCTAAGCTGACCTTCTTTAAACCTGGTGATGATGATTAATACTTGAGCGAGACAGGCCCACAGAGACTACCACAGAGAGTAGGGGAGGCTGAAAGAGGATGTGGTGGAACAAGAGAAGTGAGGATGTCAGATATCAGTAGTGTAGTGTATTTCGTATGCCTCTTTTGAAACGTAAATGTAATTCCACGCATTGAGCGCCGAGGCCCGCCGCTGCCTTTTCTGGTCCCAGCGTCTCTCTTCAGCCCTGCCAGATTTTCAGCAACTCACAGAGGCAATAATAACGCAGATGCCTCGCTCACAGACGAACAGGAAGGAAACACGGGTGAGAATTGAGAAATGCTCTGCAGAAATAGAGCAAGGAAGCAAGAAGCGAAACAGCGGCTCCAAAAAAAAGTGGACTTTTCGAGTAAACTGGAACAGATTTGTGGCTGCGGCTCGATGTATGTCTCAATATCTGTAGTATTAATTCCTTACTATTTAAGGTCAGATCCCCTCTTGTTTACATCTGAATTTCTCAAGATGTGTTTAAAGGTTTTCCAGTAGTTCACAATGCCTATGTTGTAACCACAAGCTGCCTCGCCTTTTTTACCTACCTGTCATTTTCTTTATTTAACACACTGTCGTCATCTGTTTCGGCAAAATGTGCAGCGCGCTTTCTGAACCCAGATTTAGCTGTCAGTTGTTTCATCTGAGGCTGGATATGCGATAGAAAATGTAAACCGAGATTGCTCACTCAAAATCCAACCTGCTCTTGCTCACGTTCAGTTCAGAGCTGTAGAGCTTTAGAGAAATCAAGGATGCTATGAAATTAAACAAAACCAGTTTACACATTTTACATTTAAGAGAGAAAATCTATTCATCCTAGGGCAAAATTAGACAAAGAAAGCATACCTGGAGTAAGTAGCAAGGATAAGATAAAGGGTTTTCTCTGGGTTAACATGTGCTAAGTAGTGGGCTTTCAATATGTCAGTGGATTTAAATGCACAATCACATTCATCACACAGACATTAGAGTCGTATTAATATCCTCATGTAAGATAGTGTTGAGCTATTTTCAGTGTGCAGCTAGAACGCCCCATGTAGTCGCACAAACACAACCTAGCCATTAAGCTAGATGCTAAAACAAAGTCTAAATGGGTCCTTTTTAAAAGTCTGCTTATATTTTATTCCTAGCGCTACAAACAGCTTAATAAATGTGTTCTAAAAATTTCAGGTCAGGCACAGTGTCACCTTGACACACTTAGAGTGAAAGTGCATCAACTGATGCATGTATCCTGCTTTTTGCCACAATACGAACCCCAACATAAATACTACCGAATCTGTTTCTCTGTGGCCTATAATGCTCACACGCTTGAGTGAACTACCTTCTCGCATGGTCGCGTGCATGCATTTGGCTTTCTGACACCTGCTGCCAGCCCGGATGTCCCCGTCGGGCTTCGGCCAGCACGGCGGTCCGTCTCCTCCATCTGACATGAACCAGGCCTCGCCGCCTGACACATACCTTCCTTCCCTTGCCATCTTCCATACATGGCTCTGACAGCGCTGCTCTCATCAACGCAGAGCCGAGCAAAAGCCATTGATTTCTCCCCTCTCCTTTTGTCTCAGTGTTCCTTTAACACCCCAGCCCTAGATGCACGTCGGGGCTTCACAAAGGCAGGGGTTGGGAGATCAGCTAACATCTGGTGTGTGATAATTCAAGTACAATGTTTATCCGGGCGAGGCAAAATATTTTAACGTTAGGAAAATTTGGTTTTCTGATCTCAAAAGCGAATTTGACTTGGTGAGACAGAATTCAGGGGAAGCCCTACATGATTTGCATATATTTCAAATGGGGGAAGGGTACTGACACTGCGTCAAATTTCATGCGTTTAGAGGAGCGGTTTCTTTGTTTTTTGAGAAGCACATGACAAGATTGGTATGGTGCCTCCGCTACTGACTGCATAAAAAGACTGACAAAGCCTTCATGTCATCCCCCTTGATGCCTGGACAGAGTTGCCGACCTACCTGTGAAGACACCACATTCACTCAAAACATTACCTGTAATTTAAACATGTCCGTTTTATAAAAATTCATTCATGGCACAGAGGAGCCAGCTATAGGGGGCAAAACTGCTTTGGTACTTGGCTGTAAATATGTTTATTTCTGTCTTAAGTTGGGCATTCAAAGAGCAGTATTTGGCACTTCTCTGTTGTCCTCATTTCTCGGCTTTCTGAGGCTTTCTGATGTTGCCACTTTGTCTCTGAATGGAATATTCAACCTTCAATATGTAGCCAGACTTAGCCTAAATTTAAGAAATGCTAGCTCTGTATGAAAGTGACAAAATATACCTAATAGGCTGTTTAGACAATTTGATGCCCTAGCTACAGCGATAGCGCAGACCCTGGCACCGTAGCTGGGATGTAGCTCCCCAGAAATTTCACTACTGCAAAGCAGGCCGCAAGAGCAGTGATTGGTCTGCTGGGCAGCAGTTTGTTTCTGATTTAGTATTTCCGTCTGCTTCTCCATCTCCACGATTTTCAAATCGATTGTTTTAGTTCAATATAGATGCAGCACATTGAGCAAAGATTGTCTTCGTTGGCGACTTGTCAGCGAAAGTTCCAATCGCCATTGTAGAAAGTGAAGCAGGACGTGGAAGCAAAAATTAACCGTCTTAGCGTTCAGTGGTGTTTTTACAGAGCGAGCCAGACTGACGAGTGTACAAGTATAAATGACTCCCAGTGGCATAGGCTACGTGCGTAGGTACAAAATTTGTGCCATAGCCGGTTTTACAAAATATTATGCATTGTCCAGGTAAGTGTCCAGGTGACATCCCTGGATTATGGTTGAGTCAGAGCTGGATTGGTTGTATCTCTCTGTTTACTTTAATTATGCCAAGCTAGACAAACAGCCGCAGTCTGCAGATTTATAATTCATTATAAAGGTACAAAGGCGGTGTTGATTTAAACTCTGGACAAAAAAGGCAATAAGCCTTTTTAAAGTGTAAGCTTCAGGTAACAATCATTAGCTAGTACCAAGTAATCTGCAGAATTATTATGTGACCCATACAATTTAACATTTATAGTCCAAGCTGACATCTTCATACACCTCTTTTTATCTGTCAAGTTGTCCAAATTCAGAGATATTCTGTTTACTGACAGATAATGTGAATAAAAACACAAGATCGAGCAAAATGTTGGAATGAGTACATTGATAGCAATATAATTACTAGCTAATCAAACAGTTTCAACTCAAACAAAATGTTTCTTTAAGCTTTAGACTTCGATTTCCCCAGTAGCTAGCCAACATGCACACAAGTTTTATAAATTATACTGCAATCACATCACAACCACCACCAATCCAAACAATTTCAGCAACAACTCAGATCCATCTGAACACCATTTTCTGCTCAGCTGATCACAATTTCAATCAAAATCCGACTGGCAGACACACTTTTGACAGGAGAAAATGAACTTGTAATGTTTTATTCATACTTATCCAAATGAGGGACTTCGTGCCAAAATTCTGGTTTACTGAACAGATGTCACATATGCTGACATGAGATGAAAGCAGCCTTGATCAGCTTAGTGCATGTTCTCTAGATGTTCCGTCTTGGCTTAACAGTACAATAACCGGCGCAATATTTGTCATGACAAACTGAAGCGGAAATATTCTATGGGATTAGAACCCCCATGGCAGGAAAATGAGAAGACAATGAGCCAGGATTAGGTGCAGAACATGACAGCATTCAGTCCTCCAAACTTTTTGTTTCATGACTTATCAAAATTGGAGAGAGATGGCGCAGGCTAAATTATTAATTGGCCTTTGCATTCGTGATGATACTTGCTCTAGTGTCTGGTCTCTCTTGTGCTTTCCAGCTATAAAATAGCTCCACTACCTATTATACTCCGTTAGTCATAATGTACCTTTCTCCCTCTAAACTTTCCATTCCCTCTCTGCTAACAGTGATAGGGGTGTACGTTCTTCAGCTAGCCATAATGGATTATATGAGCTTGTCAGATCCTTGACCTAAGGCCTGCAGTCTTAAGAGGTTTCCTGTGAGAACAAGTTGCTCATTTGAGATAAATGATGGGAGCTGTTTTACTGTGAATCTCGAGAGGCAGACTTCAAGAGTATCCTACCCCCATTACCCCCATCACCACTCAACGCATACAGATGTCTTACCCTTAACACCCATCCCCCCGCTGTTTGCTAATCAAGTCTTGGCATGAGAAAGTCAGTGACAATGGCTGGAGATCAACATTAACAATGCAGTGAAGTGCGCAGTTTTGTGTGGAGGAATGTCTTTTGTGTAGTTGTATAATTTAGTAAAGTCTAGGCGTTTCACAAGCGCTAGCATTGACACTTGGTCTGTCTATTGATACTGAAAAAAAACACTAGCTTGAAGGTGTTTTTGTTGAACTAATTTTCAATAACTGAGAATTAGTTCAACAAAAACACCTTCAAGCTAGTGTTTTTTTTTTCATTTTTAAATAATTTGTTCATAAAAATTATATCCACAGAGAAGTAACACATGAAAACTGTTATGCAATTAAGCTGAAACCGTTAGCAAAAAGTAAATGACAAATGGCTAATATGTTTAGCCAACAGTAGTCAACATGGCTGAAATAGTTATGGCCATGACTAACCAAGAGAAACATACAAATGGTTGAAGTGGTTTGCTCAATGTCATGGCTAATGGCTAATGTAGCTAGCTAATGGCAATGAAGAAAGTGCTCAAACAGTTAGCTCAAAGTCACAGCTAAGGGGCTAATAGAGCTAGCAGACAGTAATGCACAAATAGCTGAAACATTTAGCTGAAAGTCAGAAATAAATGGCTAAAGCATTGAAATAGTCAGCTAAAACTAATGGATAATCAACTGAATTAAGGACAAATGGCTGCAGTAGTTTACTGAAAGCGCCGCATAGCTATGTGGCTGAAAATTATTGAAAAATGTCTTCAATAGCCTAAACATACTGATAAATGGATACAACACCAAATCAATGAATATGTGCCAGAAAAAGAGAGCCAATGAAACTGCTCGGTAAAGTCCTAGATAAACAAAACAAGTTGTGGGGTAACTGGTAGCAGGTGGCTAATGCTAGTTGGATAAAAAGCAAAATAGCTAAAAAATAATGGATACATGATTTTGGCTACTCCAAGAATTGAAACTAACATTTCCTTCATGTGAAAAGTACACATGGACATGGACAGTAGTTTAATAGTTAGATGGCCATGTTTTGAATATGGGCGATGGTCATATGAGTTCATATAACTCACTAATCACTGGTATATCAAAATCATTTTACTGTGTACTTCACGCTCTAGCTTTGGCGTTTGGGATTTCCATGTTTACCCAATCTGAGTGCTCCTTCATGAGAACATCACATATTGCTTTAGGGAACATTTTTCTGTCAACAAAGGCAATATTCATTTTGAATGGATGCTTTGATAATATGATCTTTGTGGTGTGGGTATTTAAAACGGAAATTAAACATTAAATCTAGCAAATTTGAGCTTGAAATATGCCCACATAGACTTAATCAGGTGGCTCTCTATGATTTTTTTTATATCTAGAGCTGCACTGAGCAGGACTTAGGCAAGATAGTATAAAATATTCCTGTGAAAGCCTGAATCAGAAAGTGGAGCTGGAGCAGCACATCCCATCGTGATTCAGACAGTGTCTTAATTAACATCTGACATGACAGGAAGTCAGCTGTAGAGATAAAAACTCCCTTCTGAGGATGGCAGCTCGGGGTGTGGCTAAACAGGCCAACATATGAGAGCGCTGTATCATTTTCTTGCTAGAATGCTGGAGTGTAATCCAACACAAGCCGAGAGTCATCGTATCCACAACATAATCTACAATTCAGTGACTAAAATAACTTATAAAGTGAAGCTAAGATCCAAATTAAAAATGGAAGTTATGGACACTTTTTTTTTTGTCTATGCAGAGAAAGTCCAAACACAAATCACAATTTAACAGCCAGTTTCAAGCTGTCCCCTTAACAGCACAGGATGGCTGAGAAATCATGGATTCTCTGCAGTTTTAATGTCGCTCTCACAGTGTGTTCCTTCCAATATATAAATAATATTGGCGCAGAAAGATTCTTCTCCCACTATACATCCACACGGTTTGGGTTTTTCTGTGCACGTTTGGCCCTGCCGCCAGTGTTAGCTTTTAGCACTGTTTCTGCTTTAATGGTTACTTCTCGCTGCTACAGTGGAGCTGTCGACTTCCAAATCATCTTGAGCATCTCGTTCGTGTCCTGCCCTGTTCCTCTGGGACCTATAACACGAAACCTACAAGCAGCATTCTCTTACGTAGCCACCAGCCTGCTGCTAATAGCTTAATTAATATTGACTGTCAGTGGAGGTTATCACTGACACGTCGCCATGGCAACGGCATCCCACCCGCTGATTCAGGCTTAACCAGATTTAAGAGAAAACTGCATGCTGCAAGGCTGGCTGTATCTGCATCCACGTTAGCAGAGGAGAGCGTGCGCAGGTGCGTTCAGTGAATATGGAAAAGGATGATGATGATGCATACGGCTTGATTTCTTGCACTGTGTAAATCCACTGAAAGCATTCGGGTCCCCCCCTTTCCTCCATCCTTCTGGACGTGAGCGTTGCAGAGTTGTTACTGAAAATTTAAGCGTGCACGCGTGGGTGTGTGTCTGCTTGTGTTTGGGTTGGAGGGTGGGGGGCACTGTTTGGGAAATTCCTGTACTGACGCTGTCTCTTTTACACACACACACACACACACGCACACACACGCACACACACACACACACACACATATATATAGGATCAGCAGACAGTGCGATAAAAACAAGCCCTGCAGACCCGCCGTGTCTCTCCATGTCAGTGACAACATTTATTGTGAAATCGGATGCATCAGCACAGTTGAGACATAAAGTAGGAGTAGAAATATCAGGCTATTACGCAACGGGATAAAATAAAAAATATGAAGAAGAACAGTGATCATAATGAAACCAAAAACTATCAGTTATTAGCGCAAGCAGCTCCTTCCTGACAAAGCTGGCATGCAGACATCGCTGTACTGATGCATTATGACTAATAAACGGTAAGTGTTGTGGCTGTGCAGCCTCGCCCCTCCACACAGACACACACACACACACACGCACAAACACTCACCACACCGAGCCATAGGCTCCGGAGCCCACCGGCGTCAGGTTCTGGTACCGCTCCGGAACCTCCCACACAGTCTTGTTCAGCTCCTGCCGGTAAAATCCCGGTCTGGCGGACATGTCTTCGAGACGGTTTAAAAAAAAAAAAAAAAAAAAGGAACCAGTGTGTAAAAAAATATATATGAAACAAATTTTTTAAAAAAATCAAAGGGTAGGGGGAATGGAAATGAAAAGAGGAAAGCGGTAGCTGGGCCGCCGTCTGCTGCCTGAGACGAGCTGCTGCTGCTGCTGCTGCTGAACACACACACACACATACACACACACACAACACCGACCAGTGACAGCCAGGCTCCCTCTCTCTCCCTCTCACTCTGTTTCTCTCTCTCTCTCTCGCTCGCTCACACACAGACAGGCACACACCCCTTGCTTCTTTTTAAAAGTTGCTATGATGCAATTTATATTATGATTATATCAATGAAAATAAATGTTTATATTATATTATATTATATTATATTATATTATATTATATTATATTATATTATATTATATTATATTATATTATATTAATGTTCAGTTTCCGTTGCTATATGTACTGGCCTTGGACGGATTGGCCGGCGAACCATTAACGCACAGTATTTGAATTACCATAACTCACAATGGTTCGCGCTATTGACAATATTCAAAATGTGGGAAGTTGTGGTTTTGTCTGAAAGACCTTCGTGTCATATCAAGGGTACAACTAACTTGTTTTATACCAACAGATTCCTCTAAAAAAATCTCTTTCTGGGGCTCCCCGGTCTTGCGTCGCTCCCCAACCTGCAGCCGACAGCAGCAGAGCGTCGTCATTACGGTAATGGCAGCTTTTCTCAAAAAAAGCGCAACTTCTCAGTGTCCAGGCACGCGCTGACTTTAAAAAAATTGTCCATCGGTGAGTGTTTTTTTATGCGCAGGCGGATGTTCAGGTCTCAAGAGGTCAAAGCAAAATAAGTAATTTCTGGTGAACTCCACTGAAGGACTGAAATGACTGAGTGAGTGATTCATCTGTGCCAGTCTGACGTCAAGCCCACCAGTAGCCTCTTTGCCAGGGAGAGCTAGCAAACTCCTGCTCAACAATACTGACAACAGTAAAACTTGGGGCTGTTACTAGTGACTGTAATGTGTTGATGCTGAGTGATAAAGTAAATACCGCAGATCTTTGTTTGGTAACTTGCAGGAGATGGTGAGCCGAACCTCACATGTGTGCGTACTTTGTGGGGGAGGGAGGGGTAGACGCGAGAGGCGGATCATACCACTGCAATGTAAGGGGGGCCCCCTGGAGGGTTTTGTCGTCAGGATGGCCGAGCGGTCTAAGGCGCTGCGTTCAGGTCGCAGTCTCCCCTGGAGGCGTGGGTTCGAATCCCACTTCTGACATTCATCTTTGTTCAGCTGCAGTGTCTTCACGTGCAACATAACATTGGAAAACACAGAATAGCTTATGATTGACTCAGGAAACGTGTTCAGAATTTCACCATACAATGTGGTGTATCACATTTGGTCTGTGGTTGCCACTGCCGTGTCAGCGACCGTTACCAAGTCTATTATTAGTGTGCGTCATGATATTAGCACTCTGCAGTGTGTGCGCTAAAATCGCACATAGAAACAAAAGAAAGTATTCAGTTTATACATTGTTTGAATTCTTGTTGTCACCGATCTAATCCAGCAAACACTAGTATGATAAACCTTGATTTGTGACTAAGTGTAGCAGCTGCACTTGTTGTTTTGTGTACACTCTAAATTTAAGCAGCAGTCATAGCAGCATGGGTGTACTATTGCAGTGTATGTGGTATTCCTTTATTTGACCAATCCAGTCATTGACCCAATAGTGTTCACTTGGAGTAGTGGGCCATTACTCCACAGCTAACCCTTTGTTGTGGACAAATAAATAGGTTTATTTTCATTCGTACTTCCATTCTGTATGTATTGACACCATTTAGTTTGTAATATATAGTGTCCGCTTCTATACACAAACTATGAAGAAATCAAGTGAGATGGAAGGGACTATGTGAACACAGGTAGTCGCTTAGAACTGAAGAAGCTGCTCAGATGAGGGGTGAAATGACTTCTCAAAATTCTACAGGTCATTTCGCCTTTTGTATTACAGCTAGTATGAAAATCAGGTCCCACCGAGATTTGAACTCGGATCGCTGGATTCAGAGTCCAGGGTGCTAACCATTACACCATGGAACCCCTATACACTGAACCTATACCCTCTGAATTGGGAAACATGATTATAGTATGGCTATGTGATGACTATGTATATCTTTATCATCATCAATAAATATTTACAGAAAAGCTTGTTCTAGTTTATTGTATTCACCTGTACACACAACAAAAGGGAAGATCTAGTGGTGGCGGCAGCCCATTTGCCTCCTGACCCACTCCAACCAGATACTTCTTAACATCCCTGGAAGAAATGCATCTATAACTTTGACAAAGACCAAAGCATCAATAACATGCATGTTGGGACACTAAACCATGCCATAGCATTAATGTTATTCACACAAAAATAACTTTGGGGACCCGCAGCTAAAGTTGCTGTCAAAGACAAAATTTCGTAACAGAAGGTGGCGGTAATGCACCGAAGCGACGTCGTTACACAAGAAGAAGAAGAAGAAGACCACATCACGCGCACTTTGATTGTAAGAGTCAAAAATGGAGGAGAAATTCCGCTACAAAAACCCAAGAAAAGATTTACCTTTGCTACAACTGGTTAAGTTGCTGCGGTGTCAGTTATTTTTTTATTTTTATTTTTCCAAATTTCAAACAATTGTTTTGTTTCGTTCCTCATTGTTAATTAGTTCACCTGGGTATCGACCAACCTAATTAGCTAATTGGCTAACGGCAGCTAGCTGACGGTGACATTGAGCTACCACACCTGACAAGGACACTTACAAATAACTTAATCAAACACTGTGGCTACAACGTGTAGACTAATCAAAATCTCCGAAAAAGAAAAACGTGAAAAGAAAAATATTTTTGTCTGCTGTGTATAAATCTGCCTTAATCACCCAGTGAAATAAAATGACTCGGCAGCCATGATGCATATTTGTGATAGTGCGTGTGACAGGCAGCGTTGGGCATGTTACTTTTAAAAAGTACTTTGTTATATTTACTAGCTAGTTACCCTAAGAAAATAAAACTGCGTTAATACCGGAATTATTGTGTGTTAAAACAAATGAACAAAAAAGAACTTTGCAGCTGTTGTGAGCCAAGTTGAATGAGCTTCAATGAGTTGCTTCACTTCAGGCCTCATGACGCGCCTGCTTGTATTCCCCTCGCTGGCTCACCTGTCTAATATAAGTGCAGATTAATAAAATTCTGTTCTCCTTTCATTTGTTTCATTGTTTTCATCAAAAGTTATTTTTAAAGGTATTTTCATTTGTATGGACATTGACTGACTGTGATGGAAACACACTCACTTCAATTATAAGTCCATCTAATAATATAACAATATTATGTATTTCAGTAATGAATGAAGAATTATTTGTTACCCTTGAGTATACTTCCACTAATGTTTGTTGCATATATATACTTATGTGATCCCGTAATGCTATTGTAGGGGGAAAATACTTCCTCCAAACGAGAGAAGGAATACGTTATTCCACACGGGTCCTATCCTGCTGGCTAATAGTAGCTTCAGATTTCCTCTTTTGAATGGCTGCCACCTGCCGGTATGGAGAGTTATCTCGTCTCACACAGGCTCAGAACGTATTGTAAGTGCTGCCTGGCATATATGTAAAAAAAATAAATGAAAGGTTTAAGATTTTTATTTATTTTTTTGTCTCCTCTGTGACATTTTTGTCTTTTTCTTTTTTCCCCCCCAGTCTTTGCAGTCCAACATGCCGGCACAGCGGTCAGACAGCGACGCTCTGTGGCAGGTCAGTGAAACTGCAGTTGTTTTTTTATTTTAAAAAAGCAGCTTCCTCCTCATTTCACCAGTTTGAAATACAGAATAAAGACACTTAATGCAGACTTACTGCCTGGTAATTGTTAATTGTTGTAGTAATAAGCGGACACTAAACACCTTTACAACACAAGTCCACTTTTTCTGACAAATTCTTAGGTATTTGAGATCTGATTGTAAGAAATGGTACAAAGTAGTTTTAGGGTCTGCCGTCTAGCGCTCCAGCGCATCAGTCAAACTACGTTACCATGCCTTACTCCAAACATTCATATAAACACATGTTTCAAAATTAAGTCCAGATCAGGCGCTGATTCAGTGGATTTTCCAGGTGAACAAAAAGCACAATGAGCAGGTTTTTATCCGCACATTCAGTCGTAGAGTGTGTTCAAGTCCTGTCTGGCTTCTTATGGTTTTCTTGAAGCTACAGGATCCACATGCGACGCAGATGTCCCTGCAGCGAGTCCCCTCCTACGTCTCTTCCGGCTTGAAGGCAGCTGAATGGAGTCCGTCATACAGGAACGGACTGGTTTTATCTATTGACTCACACTGCTCTCTCTACAGACACACTCTAGCCCTGGAGGGCTAATGGGGGGTTGGTCAGGGGTCACAGGTCGCTCCAGCAGGGCTTTTGGAGGCGTGTCGTTGACTCAGCCTTTTGTTCTGGCGCCTTCTGTCATCCAATCATTATCGCCTGACGTAAGCCTGTCTGCCTGAATCTCCCATCATGCCTCTCTCACTCTCTCAGGCTCTAACTGAACCTAAACTTGCAGAAACGGACCTAAACAATGTCACACTCACCAATACGAATTATAACCTGATTTGTTACATGTTCATAACGGTCCTGGCAGCCCTTGTTTTCAGTCCAGTTAAACATAGATTTACCCGCAAGTTCCCCCGTGAACATTCAAACCCTCCCTTTGTGGCTTTTAAGGACAGACCTGTATAAATAGAGTTCAGTCTCATGGAGCTGTTGTGTTACTTCGGTAGCACATATACTAAAATTGGAACGATACAGAGAAGATTAGCATGGCCCCTGCGCAAGGATGACACGCAAATTCGTGAAGCGTTCCTCATTTTGATTTTTTTTTTTAACATGTTCCATTCAAAAATAATCTCCCGGACATGTACAATAGCTGGTAGAAGGTTTATCCAGTGAAACAGCGCCCCTGCTGACCGGTTACTGCCACTGCAAAACCACATCATGCTATTTTACTGCTATTTTCACAAAGTGCAGATTCAGAACATTTTATTTGTCTCCAGGAGTCAATTTAAGGCTACTTAAAATGAGCAGCGTGACATACAAGTAGAAGACACAAAACAAGAAATAGAACAATACAAAGTGTGTACAGAAAAGAAAAAAAAACCCGCTGACCATCAGGACACTTTTGTCCTGAAAACAAACACATTAATGTAAGAAAGAGGAAAAAAATCCAGACCAGTAACAAATTAGTGAATTATAGTTTTTTTTTTTTGTTTTTTTTTTTAAAAAAGGAATAAAAATAAAAGCACTGTAATTGCTCTACCCGTAGATTACTGTTGACTCTTGATGCTTTGCACTTGCTGTTTGGGGCCTCAGGAGAAGCATCTCGATCAGGGGCGGCTGGAACCACTCAGACCTGAGTGCGTCAGCTGGATCACCTGACCGAGCTGCTGCCTTCGATCCAGTGGAGAGCTGATCTGGCCTGTAGATGGTGGGGTCCTCCACTTCGTCCTCGATACCCTCGTCCACCTCCTCGAGCTCCTCACTCGTCCAGAGTGTCAGGGTCCAAGCTGGCATCCTCAAGTGCTCTCCCAGTCTGCTGGTACAGGTACTCCACCCTCATGAGCTGCCCTGTGGCATGGCAGAAAGAAAGCTCAGGGTTTATTTATTTAAAGCACTGTAACAAGTCATGACATAGTGTGAGTGTTTTCACATTACTAACCTGTGTACGCAGCAGGCTGAGTGAAGTCCTTAACCATTTGAAGGCCGAGCACTCGTTGGCTATTCTGGTTAAGGACGTGCTTGAGGTGGACACAGTAATAACATAGTAATATATTAAATAATAACAATTTCACACCTTTTTGGTTGAACCCCTCTTTAGGATGGACCCGAGGGTGGACGTTATCCTGGCTTTGAGCTCCTCCAGTCGCGACAGCACGTCAAAGCTATACACAGTCAGCAGCCAGAGCGGCTGTGGTACAGGGGGCATCGGGGGTGGTGGTGCAAACTGCCCCTTCACAGAGCACAAAGCCAGGAACTCTCGCCCACGCCGAGGTACTGGATCGCTCTCCGCATCCAGGCCTCAGAATGCTGCTCCCGCAGGGTGTTGTTCAGTCGGTTGGCACTATTGCCAAGAATGAGGGGCCTCAGCAGTACAACCACCCTCTGTTCACAGGACAGCCTTCAACAACAAAACACAACCTGATCAGCACGGAAACACATCAAAGGTTAAGTTGCATCGTGTTTGTAATTCTTGTCTCTTACTTGTACGTGAGTACAGCTGGGAACTATCAGCTGTACGTCGGTGGCAGCTGCCTTATGATGCCCTGTGACCACCCTCCGACCTTCTTCTTACACCGACGCCACTCCAGGTACTCAGTGGCCATGAGGTACCAGCTGTCGGCCCTCCTGAATCTGGGACGTTCCATCTAAAACAGAGGTCAGGGAATATGATCAATGCGGAAATATGATGCACTTTGGCTGGTTAGCACAACACAATGACGTGATACATATGCGTGGATTTTTATCATTTAAAATGCGAAATTGACATTTCAAAGACTAACACTACAACGTTAGCTTAGCATCGTCAAATAAACATTTCGGGGAGTGGAGTAAAAAAAAAACATAAGTGTTTATGTAGGAAACCTAGTGTCAACCAGAAATACGGGGTTTAAACTGTTTTGCACGTTTTTTTTCATTGGATAACAACGTATACAGTACTCACCAAATAAACTGCTCTGCAAGGTCACCGCAACTGACAGCAGAGGGTGTTGGAGAAATTTTGGAACAAATCTGGCTCTCGGATTGGACAAAAGAAGTACGCAAGGATGACGCGCAAATTTGTGAAGAGTTGCTCATTTTGTTTCGTTTTTTAAACATATTCTATTCAGAAATAATCTCCCAGACATGCACAGTAGCTGGCATGAAGGTTTATCCAGTGAAACAGCGCCCCCTGCTGTCCGATTACTGCCACTGGAAAACCACATCATGCTACTACACTGCTATTTTCACAAAGTGCAGATTTGGAACATTTTATTTGTCTCCAGGAGTCAATTTAAGGCTACTTAAAATGAGCAGCGTGACATACAAGTAGAAGACACAAAACAAAAAATAGAACAATAAATTGGTTAATACTAAATGTATTAACCAAACTGTCGATGGAGGAAGTAAACATGATTCTTGCATTTGCATTTGTTGATGACTCATAAGTACCAATGCTGTTTGTTTTCTTACACAAGCTCTTATCTGTTGTTTAAAAACTCAATTAAACTGCTGCTGTTTACACCAAACCACGAAAAACTACTTTTTCTAGACCAAAAATTCACAGGAGAAATTGATGAGGGAATCGATAAAGAATTGGATGGATAAGCAGAATTGATAGTTGCTTTGGTATCTATACCGCGGTGGTATTGATGGGGTTTGTTGCTGTCTTTTGATGTAAGGCCCATAACGCAGATAGCATGGCTGACTATGACTGTGATGGGAAACTGAGGAGGAGGATTGTCAACTATTGTTGGCTTATTTGAATACCATGATGGCTCCTTGAAACACTGTAATTGCCATGTAATTTGTATTTCACATAGGACAATAGTACAGGTCAGTAATGTTCATGCGCAGCACTTGCAGATATTGGATATGTCAGGCTGGGCTCAAAGCAGGACTCAGGTGAAGATGGGTGGCAGTTAAGGTGACTTTATTTCACAGAATCAACAGGGGTGAGGATACTCGAACAGAGTGTAAAATAAAAGTGCTATGAAACAAGCTCCTGACGTGGCTATGAAATCTTATCAAAGTAAAATCACTCCAGAGGAGGAAAACAAAGCTATGGCTATGAAAGTTAACAAACAAAAGGCGCCCCAAAAGGGAGGAAGCAAAACCTGGTAAGGAAAACCAGGAAAACAAGGAATAACTCCAAAAAAAACAGGAGGAAAAGCAAAGAAGGACTAAACAAAAAATCAATCCAGAAGGAGGAAACAAATTCAGCAAAATCGAAACAGAAACCCTAATCACTAGAACTAAGCTAGGAAGTTACAAAGAAAAATCACTCTTTCGAAGAAACTCAAGGCAGCAAGGTATCGCAGGCACGGGTAGAAATGATAAAAATGACGAACACACTGGCACAAGACAAGGGCGACACAGACTACTTAAACACATGGAGGGAAGGGAGCACCAGGTGGACACAATCAGGGAAGACAATCAGACCGGTGACACATGAGGAAGGGCAAGTGACCTGAAACGAGAGGAGAGTTACTTTCCAAAATAAGGCAGGAAACGACGAGACAAACACAACAAAATAAGACATGACCACACCGCGGTGTGACAGGATATATCAGAGTTTATCAGAATGTATAACAAAAAGAAAGTATGAAACATAAGTATAATCTTCTTTTGGAAACTGCCAGAACGACATGTTGTATTTTTCTGTACCCCATAAAGAAGCTATCAACAGGCCTACTCCTCGTGCCAGTGATGCTCAGCCCACAGTAAAAAAGTTTGATGTTTGCTGAAAGCTTGACTCTGGTAAACTGTCAGCTTGATGTGCCACTGCCTGTTGTGGGCTGCTGTGTGTCTCCATTCTGGTGAAACGATGGTGAGTGAAGCGTCTGAGCGTAGTTTAGCTTCTCACTGGTCTCCCTGGTTAGTTAGGGAGTGAGCCAGCTGGACTGAGTATCTCATCCTTCCATCGGCTCACTCATTTGTTATTTTGCCTTTTTTGTTTTTGGAGTAATCCTGGGTGGAGACTTGTTTCTCTGGTGGGGGTAAGCATGTCAGGGCCTCAGCCACGTAGTTGAGATTTACTGACGTTCAGCTTTTAAAGTCGCCCCGAGCCCGGCACGCTCCAGAAGATATTTAGGTTTTAGTGAATGTTAGGTAGGTACCAGGGAGATGGCTCTTTGTCATGGGGTAGGCACTCAGAGGCTGATACAATGTGATAGTTTATTGTGAGTCAACTAACCACTGTGATGTAGTATGAGATTGGCGCTTTTGAAGACCATGTGACACAAAGAGTCTTTGGCATTCAAACTTCTTTTGATACCTTGTCCAATTGTAAACCATTCTAGATAGGACACTTCATCAATATGTCTGCAGCATACACTTAAACACTTAGCCTGTTTAAGGTTGTGCATCACCTGCACTGGTCTAAAGTAAAACTAACCAAATGTAATCCTAGGAAACTGTTCTTAATTTCTTGCCTGGGTTAAAAAAATAAAGTTTAAATAAAATAATTAAAAACAAAAACGTGGACCCTTTGTGTAATCGATATGGGCAAGCACCAGTCACACATTCACACATGGTCTGATTTTGCTCAAAGCTAGATCCCTTTCTTGCAGTCTATATTTAAAACTTTATCAGGTGTCTTGAAAGTAGCCATGCAGCCCTCAGCTTTAACAATAATATTTAGAGTAGCCCCACGAGATACATGCTTGAGCCATCAGGCAAAAAAAAAAATAGGATAGACTTGGCATCTCTTCAAGCAAGACCACTTCTATCGTCTAACTGTAAAGAAAAAAACATCTCCAAACTTAAAGCTGTGGATTAAGGACCTTACACATCATTTGACACTGGAAAAATTATGTTTGGCCACCATTTTTAAACTTCATAGATAATATGAAAACAAGTGAAAATATGGCTTTTGTTTCCTTCAGCCTAGTAAGGCAGCCTACTAGATTTTTTTTCTACTGTGATTTTTGTTGAAACGTGCTCGAAATGTTCAAAAAGTACTTATACACACACTGAAATCATTTAACCAAATTTTATTTTGAAAAAACAAATAAAAAAAACAAGTACAATATCAAATATACAAATTTGCATTTAAAAGCAACACTACTCTTAAACAATATAAAACTTTAATATAATACTGGAAGTAAATAAAAAAATAAATGTACATTAAAGATGGCCCCTTATGGCCACAAGAGGTAACTGCACTTTGTGCAAATTGTAGATCTAAAGGACACTTTGACTGTTGGGTGTACTCAACTATGCACACACTACCATATTAAACAGCACTCACTGTATAGTTGTGGGTGGTGTTCAAAGAGATGGCTCGTCGAATTAGATGTGCTAAACCACAATTGCAGTGACTTTTTTACTGCATTTTCTGCAGACAGGTTTACCATCTACAATTAGTTTCCCCTCAGCATTTTTAAAATGTCCAACATATGTAAAAACATCTGACATTGTCCTCTTAGTGGGGGAAATATCTCGGAACCCCTGTCCGTGCACATGTCTTTTGCTGTGTTTTCAAACTTTTAAACTGCAAATGCACCTCGCCTCCACTAGGTGAGGCTGACTCCTGACTCATGCCTCTACAAGTTATGTTCCACGTGCCACTCGTTGAAGCAGTCTCTTGTAGGCTGGAAGCAAAATGCCATCTCACATGCGGAGCATTTCACAGGTGTTTTGGTGCCGCATTTTTTGCAGCGCTGTCTGCCAGCTGTGGAGCTGGCCCTGATGAAAACAAGTCTGTGATGCTTTCTGTCAGGTGGTTCTGCCACTGCACTAGGGGATCCCAACTCCACCAGCTCCAGAGTAAGGGTCTCCCTGAAAGCCTTTTGGTTCAGAGGAACCTCTCCTTTGGTCTTGCAGTGCTCTTTATGTAGGATAAAGGCATTCACGATTGAAATGTCCAAGAAATGATAAAAGAACGTCTTGTACCACTTCCAGGTTTTTTGCAGAACTTTGTAGTATCCAATGAGGGCATCAGAAAGGTCCACTCCTCCCATGCAGCTGGGTGAACAGAATGACACAACATTGAGAAACACGCCAAATCAACATAACTAAGGACAATTCACAGTATGTTGGGTAAAATATAATACGCACCAGTTGTAGTCCTTGACAGCAGGTGGAATTGGAATATCTTTCTTCTCCCATTGCCCATCTGCACCCTTGACTCTGCGCTGGACTGTGTCTGTGCCGTGGGCAGTGTGGAAAGACGAACACATCCACACGTCCCTCGTGTCTTTCCACTGGACAAATAAAAGGGAGTCCTTCCTGATCCATCTTATGCTCCCGCGTGGTGCTCGAGAGGGCAGGGAGTTTTCCTGAGTCTGCGGACAGCCGATCCTGGCTCTGCACGGATTCGACATGGTTCCACACGCCCAGATTTCTTTTTGCAGGAGGTCTCTGAAAAGGGTGGGGCTGGTATAAAAGTTGTCCACAAACAATTTATAACCAGTGCCCAACAGCCGAGTGTCCACGAGCTCCATGACGGCCTCGTAGCTCAGCCCCTTTCCCGTCGTTTTATGGAGCTTGCCTTCATAAACAAGAAAGTTCCACGTGTAGCCACTTTCAGAGTCGGCCAACACGAAAAGCTTGTAGCCCCAGCGGACCGGCTTTCTCTTCACGTACTGCTTCAGACCCGTCCTTGCTTTGGAGGCCACCATCCTCTCATCCACAGAAATGTTTTGCTTGGGGTGATAGTTTTGCCTACAAACCTGTCTCATGTGGTCATACAACGGTTTGATTTTACCCAAGCGGTCGTAGGTAGCAGTTCCTTTCTTCTCATTATTGGCAGCATCGTCCACTGAGTTGCTGAGGTGCAGCGAGCGGCAGATCCTGAGGAACTTCTTGCCGGGCATCACTTTTTTGGGGAAAGATAAACTGTACAATTTTCCCCCTCTCCAGTAATCTGTCTGCTTGTTACATTTTACCAAGCCCATGTAGATGATTATCGCAATGAAGCAATACAGGTCTTGGACATTTAGGTCGGTCCACGGGGTGCTGGGTGATGAAAGGCATTTCGAGCCATACTCATTGGTGTTTCGCACGATTGTCTGTAAAACTGAATTTGTCATGAACAGTTGGAAAAGATGCAGGGCCGTGTAGGAGCCGGTCGAGATGAGCTTGGTTCCAGGCGGGTGGACGGGTCTGAATGTCGGCTGTGGAGGTGTGATGTCGGGCGTCGTCACGTCGTTCCACCTCTCCTCTGTGTTGGCCGACGTCCCGGCCGGACTGCTGGTCCTCCCCCGTCCTCTGTCTCGCCATCTTGATGTCACCCGTCGTATTCTTTTCGTTCTCGTTGGTGTTTTTTTCACGGGCGGGGGTTCGTCTTCAGACAAGCTACTTGAACCTGAAAGCGGCGCCCAACAGTCAGAAGGTTGCCTATAAATGTGAAAACAAAGTCATTTAGAGGCAAATACGAACGTAATGCTCATTATCACACACAGACCTAAAATCATTGGCTTGTTTGCTTTACTCTTTCGAAGTATATTGCATAAAAATATGATTTAGTGATTTATTTCGAACATGCAAATGATATGTATATTTGAGCAAATAAACAGACAATATAATAATAAAACAACAACCAAAAAAAACAGTTGATACAATAAAAAATGTAAGACTAAAAAAGCACTTTTTAATGTATTGTAATTTCACTTACAAGTCCGAAAAGCGGTGGGAAGAAGTACAACTTATTTACTCCCGCCCCTTCTCCAGAAATTATTAATATATTAGTATAATATCTCCCTCTTCCTTTCATATTACTTCTTACCATTTTTTATATCTATATATATATACACATATACCTAAATACATACATATACTTTTTATATATAAATATGTACATAGCTAATAATTTACTAAAAGAAATATACACATACAAACACACACATGTAACAATAATGAATACATTATATATATATATATTTACACTGTCAATAAATAGATTCAATAATACTTGCAAATAAATGTACATTTGATTGTCATAAATAATACTAATGTTTTAACAGTTCAGTAAATACAGTGTAACAACAATAATGAAGAATAATGCAAACAACGCTTACATTTCAACTGCGGAGTCCTCCTGTAGAAACGTGTCCTCGGACATGGACTCTGTCTCGGACAAACCGCTGCTTTCCTCGTCTGGCTGCAGCTCATCGAAGGACGCGTCGCTGTCGCGGTTCCTGGTGCTTTCCGCAACTGCCTCTTTCGAAGTCATTGTCTTTTCTTACGTTTCTTCCATGTTTCTTGCTTGAAAGTTTAATCCCGATCAGAGTCCAGTGTTTTTCGGCAGGATGCGTAAATCATGCACGGAGGTCCGCGTCTACCTCCAGTGCAGTCGCAGGTATCCAAAGTCTTCCGAGCAAGACGCTGCAGATCGTTCTTTCGACCAGCTCATTGGCTGCACGAAACGTCAATCAGCCACTGAGTTGGCTGTGATTGGCTCAATCTGGGAACGAAAGAAGGAGGGCTTCTTTCCAACGCTGACTCTCATTGGCTTTTGAACGCTGTTTATAAATAATGAGGCTTTTAAATCAAACTGTTAGAGTTAAGTGTATTTTGGGAGGGGGGCATGTTTATTTCCTTGCTGTTTTCCCCCTTTTTCCTCTCGTGAGGACCAGGTTGCTGACCTCACACCCCCCTCCTTTAACGCCCCCCTGCTGATGTCTGTTCTGTTTTCCTTCACGCATTGTTTTGCTGATTGTGTTTTTTCTCTGCAGGTACCTTACTGGGCGGGTGTCACCTATTGATTCCTGCTCTGTTGGCTTCAGCCTAGTTACCTTATTTTCACACCTTGCAACAATACAGGCGCTATCATGCACCCATCAACAGACACTGATGCTCCCACTCAAGGGTTTAGTTACTGATGTTATTTAAATAAACTACTTAACCTTTACATTTAACTTGTATCTTTGTATTTTTTCGTCAGGTCATGACACTGCCAATGATCTTATGCTGCCCGAGTATAGCTTTGCATTATTAGTAGTAATTTATTTATTTATTATGTATTTTAATTTTTGTTTGTGTTCCTTATTTACAGATCCATTATCTCTACTTTTAGTTTGTCACTTATACACCATTGTCAGGCCGGGACTCGAAGCAGAACTCAGGACTCAGTATGCAGAGATGACAAAGGGGCTTTAATTGGAATGTTCAGAGATCCCTCACAGAGGGGCAAACAAATGGCCACAAAAATTCCTGGACGTAAATCAAATCAGTGAAAACAAAAACTCTCCAAAAGGAGGAAATACAACTCGAAGAAACAAATCACTAAATAAACACAAAACACTCCGAATGGAGGGAAACCTCAGAACTGAGGAAATAACTAGGAAAAGACTAACAAACAAAAACTATCTCTCCGAGAGGATTCACAAGCTTACTTGGAAAAACTTTGGTTGAAAACATGAAGCAAGGCACGAGAACAGGTTGACGACGACAACACTCTGGCACAAGACAAGGGGAACACAGACTACTTAAACACATGGAGGGAAATAGGGGACAGGTGGACACAATCAGGAATCAGGGAAGACAATCAGACTTGTGACACATGAGGAAGGGCAAGTGACCTGAAACGAGAGGAGCGTTACTTTTCAAAATAAAACAGGAAATGACAGGACAAAACAACCCCAAGACAAGACGCCCTCACCACGGTGTGACAACCATTTTGGAAGTGTAATGTTGATTATACTAATTATCAGTGTCTGCAGTGTGTTTCTGTTTGCTAATGGTACAGTTGTGTTGTGGCACATAGTGAGAGCAGCTCCCTTCCCTCCAGGACCTCTACAGTCCCCGTCTCACCCACGAAGCATTAGAGGTGATGCCTTAGTCTGCTGCCGTCAGCGTATGGACTGCAGCGTATGCGGTCAGGACCAGCAGACTCAAGGACAGTTTTAACCACCAGGCTGTCAGGAAACTCAGCTCTACCTGATCTGCCCCCTGTTCCCGTGCTGCTGCCTAATGTCTAATTGAGACTACACAATTTTAGAGAATTTTCTGGAGAAGAAATCACCTTCATCTGATGACTTTCTCTGCTGATGTATGTCAGTGCTATAATTGCAAGTAGATAACACAGCTTTGTTATTTAAATTTCAGTGAAAGTTCATCAACACACAAGTTTAAATAAGCTAATTCTCAGAAAGGATTCTGTGGTATCAAGAACAGTCCATCAGACCCAACACAAAAATGGCAACATATAAATATTTGATAAAACCTGGCTTTTATTACATCTGCTCTGTCAGTCCAGGACGCCTTGAATTTGGGTAAGAATCAGAATTACTTTACTGATCCCAGGGGGAAATTACTTTTCGTTACAGCAGCTCCTACTCAAAGTGCAGCAGTGTTAAGTGTAAGAGGGCTGAAGCTGCTTGTCCAAAACACTGGATGACCCCTTTGCAGGGCTTTGAGTGGCACGCGTGTCTTGCTTATGTCTCCTAGGTTTGGAAAATAGTTGTCTGGAGGATGTTTGAAGCTTTGAATTAATGAATTAATGTTTCACGTTACTAATGTGCTGCTAAAATTGTCTCAAAATGAACTGAGAATACTATGTGTTGTGTTGTTATTAATTATTAAAAGACTGTGTTGAAATAAATGGATCAAAGGAGGGAAAGTAAATAATGTACAGTGTTATCTGTCACATACAGATGAGGAGTTAAACCGGTGTATGGATTGAGGCCGGAAAGATTTCCTATAGCGTTCTTTGAGACAATGGAGTTGTCTGAGTTTCTTGGAGAAGGAGCTCCATTGTCTGTCTATCATTGGTGGAGAGGGTGGTCGGGGTTATCCATTGATCGTTCTCACCTGCACCATCTTAGGTGGGCCAGCACCTAGAGGTAGAGGAGACGGGGGTCCAAGAACTAAACCTGTTGAACGTGTTAAGCTCGTTCACATGCTCCAGATTTCTGTCAGACAGCCTGTCCCTCCCCCCGGAGCCACTTATGTCCTACATTCCTGACCACACCTCCCTCATGTTCTTCTGCTAGGCTTTGGCCTCCATGACATCAGCAGCCACTTCAGCCGAGATGTAGATGGTGATCACAATGGCAGACGTGAACTCCCTAGGCAAATAATAAGGACACAACCCTATAGCCAGTAGTTCCACGTTTGGAGTATCAGTCAGGTCCTAAAAAACATGGAGCAAAATATATGTATATACCAAAACTAAATAACAAAATAAGAAAATAAATTTAAATAAAATGGATCAAATACACAAAAAATGCTGCCCATAGAGCTAACAAAACCATTGACATTATGTTATGTGTATGTGTATATATATATATATATATATATATATACTGTATATATATATATATATATATATAGGCAACATATAACCCAATACTGATTAAGATCCATGTCACTGTGATAAACCAATATCAGGTCAATGATACGGATGTGACATCATGTGAAGTCCATAAGTGACAGTTGAACATGGAGATTAGCAGCATTAGTTTGAATCAGGGCTTCAATAGTGTCTAAAGTGTGAAATTATTTATTTTTTAAAAAAAGGCAAAGAGCTGTAGTGTGACTGTCTACACCAACAGATATGGAAAGTAGTCGGAGATATATTTTTACAGATAAACCTGTGTTGTGATTCACGTTTAGTGTCAGGTAATATTAATTCAGGCTGTATTTTTTGACGAAGTCATACTGCAAGTTACTTAAATTTGTCGATGTTCTCGACATCCTTTTACCGTATAGTCTGCCGCTACAGTATTGTGCTGCTAACGTTACTAATCAGTAAAGCCCCGCTAGCATTAGCAGCTTTTATTTAGTTAATGCAGAAATTTCGTGGATAGAAAATGACTCCAAAGGCACCGGCTACTTTTAAGGTGTTGTTGTCGAATGTGCCCTTTACACTGACGTCATTGTCTTGCTAGGCTACATGGGTGCAGCAGCTAATCAATACATTGTTATGGCTTGCTCACATCACAATGTCACATCGCTGTCATAATCAGTTCCCAGTGATGTCATAGCGAAGCCATGATGACATCATCAGGAACAAAAACAAATGAGCTTGGTTGTTGTTTCTGGTGATGTCATCATAACATCACTGTGACATTATGACATCACTGATAATGTTATCATGACATCATCACATTACTAGCAGGAGTATTTATATAGGACCTGTTTCTCATAGTCACCAACAGTTTAGAGGTTGGGCTGGAAGGTCCAACCTCCTCTGCTGACTCTGGTCTGTTCAAGCCAACAGCCAGATGATCAGCTCACTGTGGCTGCAGGTGGAGGTCTCAGCCTCCTGAAGACACTAAGCTCATGCTTACTGTGTGGCACCCAGCCAATCCAGTGGAAGGGCATTAGTGGCCCGTTTAGTATTTTCTCCTCCTTGAACTGTCACCTTATCGTGGTGGAGGAGTTTGAGTGCCCTAATGATCCTAGGGGCTATGCTGTCTCCAAAGGCAGGTTGGTCCTAGGTGAAGGCGCAGACTAAGAACGGTTCATCAAGAACAAGAGCAAAGCTTCAGAAGACCTTGAATGAAGAGAAAAAAACAGGAGACAGTGTACACGGCTCGGCAAGCTACCAGGGCCCCCACCCTGGAGCCAGGCATGGGGCTGGGACTCATGGGCGATCCGGGCCCAGCCCAAACTGGATACAACCATATGCTTTGGAGCTGTGATGACACGGTGGGGGTGGACCTGGCTCGGCGGACTCCTCCGTCAGTCTGGGCCGGGGTGGTCCCTGCCGCCTTGTCCCTTCGGACCGTCCTCTGCGATGGCGTTTCCTCACGCTCTATGTGTGAAGCACTTTGGGTTGCAATTCATTTGTACGAAAGCTGCTATATAAATAAAGTTGATTTGATTATTTATTTGGATGAGTGAACAGTTTTCTTGTTTTTAATCCAGATGTCTAACCTTGTCGTTAGCCTGTGAGCTTCACGCTGCACTGCGCCATCGGCCTGTTGTACAGAGACCCTGGTGTAAGTTTGGTCTCTCAGGCGGATGGGCGCGTCACACTGCTGCAAACAACCAAGATACAATTAGGTTCTAAATGTTGAGTAAAATAATCTAATCACAGGGAATAATGAAGAATTAATTTCACCATTTAGTGGAAAAAAGATACTGGATACTCAACATGAAGTTCCCTGAAGGTTTATATTGAAATCAAACTTTATTTGTCTTTGTTATTTTATTACATTTCTCCATACACATGTACATGTACATCACTTTAAGGCCTTCGGAGTCAGGAAATGAAGATGGGCCCACTCAAAGGCCCTTATTTGGTCAGTTAGTACTGTTTACAGCATCCCCAAACAGTGTGATTACTCAAAATCTGAATGTGAAAATGTGACATCACATATCTACTGAAATTGGTAATGTCTTAGCTTTTCTCAATACATAAATTGAGATTAAATGTGTTAACTCTTCCTCGGTTTGTTTTACACATTTTATCTATCAGCTACTCTAAATACAAGTGGGTAGATCAGTTTGGTGCGCTGAGAGGCGTGGAGTGCTTTCCTGGGTGTTATGTAAACCTGTGTTGATGTAAAGAAGTAAGGACTATAGTCCCCCAGGTGTGACTTCTTATTGATAGCAGAGTCTCAGATACAATACTGACTGTAACGCGATGTTGCATAAGATTTATTGCAATTAATAAGTCTGAAAGAATCCACTTTGTCAGGAATTTCTTTTATGTGTTTCGATTTCATTGTGTTTAAGTACAAAATTTCTTTTCAGAATAGGTTACCTACCTGCAGAAAATACCAGAAACTATAGACTGGCAGACAACAAGTCCAGAGGTCCTTGCAGAAAAATTCATTTAACGTGTAGGGGTTTTCATTGACATTTGTCGAGCCCTTGAGAGAGCACACTACTCATCCTATTCAACTCTAAACTTCAACTTTTCTTTGAAATTTTCTCAGCCCACAAAGGAATATTCAATTGGTTACATTGTGTGTTCTTGCACTTTCAAGCTTTGCACTCTAGATGGGACTGGAGTTATTGAAAACCTAGTAGGAGTCACCATGGTGTCATCTCCACTGGACGAGCCTTGCTCCAGAGGACCCCAACAAATATAAACGGAGGAGCATTTTTAGATTCAAAGTACGTCCCATTCAGTGAATCTTTCAAAATGCGCCTGTGAGAAATAGAGTTAGAGATGATACAGATGAGTCTGCTTCTAAATGCCTAATCATTCAAGCAGAATGTGCAGATTCTGGATTGAGGACGGATGATTTAAAGGAGGAGCGAAAGAGTGGCACATGACCACTCTCATGCAAAATGATATTAGAAATGTAATCTCTGCTTTTATAAGGGCAGTTTAGCGCATCATTCGTGATCACCAGGACTTTACCAGTGTGGCTTCAAACAAAATAAATAAACCTTTCACTTGACTTACTTTATTTACATTAAATGTCTCCTCAAAGCTCATTTACTCATTAAATACCAGACATAACTGGTTCTGAGAGTGATTTTACCTCTTATATGGTTTCTTATTTTGTTAGTAAGTCCATCTTTATTGTCCCAAGGAAAGGGCAACTGGTAGGTGTGGGTAGGAGTTTTTAAAATCACCGTGAGTAGTATAGACACTTTTTTTTTTGCAATTACATTACCAAGTATTATTTATTTACAGCAGCATGTAGCTTATTATTTATTCGTATTGTGTTTTTGTAATGCATGCAATTTCATTAGGTATTCATGCCTTAATCTATTTATTTATCGATTCTATGTCATGCTTAAATTTATTCAAGGCATGGAAATTAAATGTTTTGAATAAACTCGAACTTCTCCAGTGTTGTCATAAAACTCATGTCATAAAAGTGTGGTTTGAAGTGGTGATATCTACCGCAGGGTCCGAGTCCTCTGATTGGTCAGCGTCCTCCGGTGTAGGGGCCGCGTGGCGACTTAAGCTAGAGGCGGTGCTTAGCAACAGCCACATTAGTGTCGTTAATGTTTGAGCACGTGAAGCAGAGAGCAGTCACCTCGCTCATCATCATCTTCTTCTTCTTCTCGGTTTTATCTGGAGTTGACAGCGGGCTGACGCCGAAGGCTATTTTTTATTTTTTACTTTTTATCTATTTTAACAATGTTTGACCTGAAGAAGAGGAACAGTTTGACCCTGTCAAGCAGCCGTGAGACGGAGGAGTTCAGACGAGCGGCGGTCCGGCGGAAAGTCAAAGGTACTGACTGCTACACTGCAGGTGAGGTAGTCACCTGTCACTTAGGGAAAGGTTTTGCTCCGAAGCTTTAGTCGCCATTTTGTTTAATATGTATTATCTCACATTATCTAACTTATGCAATTCGTGCTACGGCTGTATAACTATTCAGGGCAAGGTATATATATTTTGCAATTAACATACTGAAGACTAGGCTACTTTAACTTTGTGTACCTCTTGAAATAAGAACCAATAAGATTTAGTAGGGCTATATTGGTTGGTTCCTAATTTTATTTATTTATTTATTCATGTTTAGCGTTGTGGATTAACTTACCAGTTGGTGGAGCTGTAATGTATATGGGTTTCTAACATTTTTCTTCCCTATGGAAATTTCTTTTTATGTGTTCTGTAAGAAGGTGTCCAGGGCAGCGTTCAAGACATTACCACTCTTTTTTTTGTTTGTTTCCTTGCGGTGTTCCTTACAATTAGTTTGTGCTTGGTGCCTCAACTTGGATTACTGCAGTGTAATCTCTTTCCCCTGATTCAGCCTGGACTTTGCCTGTGTGTGTGTGTGTTTGTGTGTTTTAGGATGAGTTTGTCAGTGCGTCTCTCTCTTTAACTCCCTCTCACGCACACACACAAAGTGTCACTGTTCTCCCGCTGAAGCAGAGCTATCTGTTTAGATTAGCGAAGTATGTCTGCTCCGATGGTACTGTCGGACGCAGGATTCAACAGTACAGTCCTTTCTGTTTAATGCAAGTTATTCTTTTCCTCACTGCGAGGTCGTTTAAGATGGGACAATCCTTTAGTTTATCCCGCAGGAAAAAGAAGAAAGCAAAATGAACGCTTGCAAAATGGATGTTAAAACTTGACCCTATATGGTTCCTTATATGTCAACAAGGATTAGAAATGGTGATAAGAGCTTGCCTTTCTCTAGTAAAATTACCAAACTCACTAATTGACAAATATTACAGGTCATTTTTTAATTTAAATGTAAATTTCAAGTCCCGAGTTCCTTTGTTACTGTTGCAACTGTTTCAAATGTGTGTCTTATTTTAAGTTTTTAATATTTCTGCATGGCTGTTTGTTTGACATGGCAACAGTAACACAGGAAGTCACGAGTAGACAAAGGGCAGGAGCCCACTGGTTTTTGTGGGAGGACCAGTCAGAAGGTCAACAAAGGGTCAGTTTTTTGGCGCGGCTTTTACAACATCTCCTTTTTATAAAGTATAAACTTTTTAAACTCTGCATGCTTGTTAAAATATAAAAATATTTGGTTATGGGCATAGACCTTGTAAACATCCCAAATAAGTCCACACATTTTTTTGAAGGTGAATAGTTAAAAAAAAAAACAAAACAAAACAGCACATCTCTATTTTTTTCAGTCTCTTTCAAGGTTGAGATGTGTAGAAGTTGTTTCCTTGTGATGATGGCCCTCATCACTTTAGACTTTAGACAAGCGTTGAATGTTGCCTTGCAGACGCTGACATGACTTGTGAGTCAGGAAAAGGTTGGACTCTGTGGAGGAAAAAAAAAACGGAAGCGAGAAAGCAGAAGTATTCCGCTCAGGAAATAGGCTTTAGCTTTCTCCACATGACAAACAAATCTGTCACACTTCAGCAAAGCCCGGAGTGAACTGGAAAGCTTCACTCTCTCTCGTTCACGTAACGGATAATCTCGCTTAAGTTTGGGTGTAAACTGCAGGTAAGAGCAGAGCTGGTTACGTAATTTGAAAGCCGTTTGAAAGTTGCTGTTGTGTGCAGATTTGTAACCGCCGTCCACATTTGAGTATTGTCTTGCGATGATCGTCGTTAAACGCTAAACTGTTGGGAAACATTTGTTGTCGTGGCTGATTCCAGTGATTCATTTTATCAGTCAAACGGGAAATTGATTGAGCTTTGACATGAGTAATGTAGCACCAGTGACCACGTACATGATATCGCATCTCATCTCATCTTCCGTACCGCTTAATCCTGCACTAGGGTCGCCGGGGTTGCTGGAGCCTGTCCCAGCTGGCATAGGGCGGGAGGTGGAGTACATTCTGGACGAGTCGCCCGCCTATCGCAGGGCTGATATCATGTCATGCAACCAAAAAAAACAAACTGCTGAATGTCACAAGACAATACTATGATGTTGAGTGGAGAAGAAACAAAGTTCAACCAAGAGATTACTGACACCGCATTAGTCACAAGATGCGTTGTTTACAGTTCAAAGCAGAAGCATGGTCAATATGTGGTTTGCCTTGACTCAAGAAAATAGGTTCTCCATGTGTCTGTGAGATGATTCCATCAAAAGCACGGTGTGTGCCAGGAGAAATCAGCTGGAAAATACATTTTTAAACAAAATAAAAGACAATTTGTGTGTAGATCAGATCAGCAGTGCCTCAGCGTGTAACTGTGTGTTTCTTTTTTTAGATGGGAGCAGTGAAGTGCGCGGCTCGTACAGCTGTAGCCGCGCTTGTGACAGAGTCTGTGGATCGGAACCAAACTCTGACACTGCGACAGAGGAGGCGGATAAAAATAGACCAGCAAAGAGATCCCCTCTCAAACCGAAAGGTAGGCTAAGAGCCACCCATACACAAGAAAAATAAACGCTGTGAAGTGCAAGTAATCACTTCACAGCTTGTTTTTGGACAGTTGTGTTAATTGTGTTTTATGCTGTAATGATATATTGAACCTCGCTGTTTATTTCCTTGTAGTTCCTCCCAAACCAGCTCACCTGCAGAGCCCTTTGAGAGCAGAACAAGATCAATCCAGCTGTCAGACTTCAGGAAAAGTTCTATGTCAGCACACAGATCCAGGTCCGAGTCCTAACAGAGGTAATGGAGTTTCTATTTCCTGTGTCAGCCCAGCACAGGATTGTCGAGGCTCCCCAAGTCCAATCAGAGGTGGAGGAAGCCATTTTTTGAACGTATCTGGAGCACACATCAGCCCTGCCAGGCATGTTCTAGGGATTCCAAGCATTACAAGCAGCCCGGTTTTAGGATCTCCAAGTCCAGGCAAAAGAGGCACTCAGAACTATAGCCCATTGAGGGAAGGAGGCTACAGCCCTGCTAAGCTGTCCCCAAGAAACCACAGCCCTCTCATGGGAAGACTGCGGACTCCGAGTCCTGTTCAGGGGAGGATGGGCAGCTACAGCCCTGCCAAGTACTCAAAGTCCTGGCTGGGACTGCACAAAATCTCAAGCGACAAGACGGAAAGACTGGAGAAAAGAGGGAAATCTTTGAGTGTGCCTGACCTCGTCGTTTACTCGGATGAGAGCAGGTACGGTTTTGTAAGCTGGAGTTTGTCAATTCTGTACCTGGACTTCATTGTTGTTGCATAATTGATTGTGTAAAATGGTGCGTATTCTGTCATTTCTGATTTTTCTGGAATTTTCAGTGACATACTTTCAGTGACTTTGTTTCTCCAGGATTCCTACTGAGATAGTTGAGCGCTCTCCTCTGAAACCGGTGCGATCCCCTTATTGTAATGGGCCGGCCATCACCATCAAAGCACCAGCCAACCATAGACTCTGTCACACCTCAAGTGAAAGCCATTTATCAAGCATCGGTAAAGAGCTTTCAGCAGGACAAATGAATGGTAGCGTGCAGGCGGAAGAATGTAAGCCTGTAGTTAATGGGAACGCAGGAAATGACAACATGGAAGAAGACAAGACTCCCACAGAGTCTGGCTCCAAGTTTTCATGCGAGTGGACTAAGGCGGCTTCAGGAAATGGGAGCGTTCACGAAGAGTCTAGAGGCGAACCCAGTGAAGAAGAGAAGTGGAAGGAGGGGAGAGGAGGAGAGGCTAAAGATGAGGAGAACGCGGAGCAGAAATTGTATAAGATAGCCAATGAACTCCTGCAGACAGAGAGGGCGTATGTGGCTCGGCTCCACCTGCTAGACCAGGTGAGTGTGGTTATCCCTCATGGCTCTTTTCTCAAAAACCCAGTATATGATGCTGAAGAAGACAAAAATACAACCTAACTACTACTACTATTGGAAAATAGTTTTTCTTTATGCAAGTGAATTTCTTCCTCATGTGACAGTGATGGAAGATTAATGGCTTCTGTGCTTCTCCGATTTCCCGCCTTAGGTGTTTTGTTCCCGTCTAACAGAAGAGGCAGGTTCAGGCTCATTTCCTCCTGATGTGATAAAAAATATCTTCTCCAACATTTCTTCCATCTACTCCTTCCACAGCCAGTTTGTTCTGCCTGACCTGGAAAACTGCATTTGCCACTGGTAGGTACTTCACAAAGGCACACGGTCCTCAACATGAAAGCCTTGTTAGAATTGGTAACTTGGGGCATTGTTTTACTGTCCGACAAGTCAGAATTAATCTTCAAGATGTACCATATAGGACCGAGAGCCCAGGTCTGGGTAAAGTTCTTGTGCAACACGCACCCTTCCTGAGGATGTATGCTGACTACATCAGGAACTTTGACCAGGCCATGGAGCTGGTGAGAACCTGGACCGAACGCTCTTCTGCTTTCAGAAACATCATCCAGGACATACAGGTAATTATTACTCCCAACACATGCCGTTATATATTTCTATCCAGCTACAGGGTCTGATCATGACATTCTGTACACGTTGTCCTGGTTTAGAGTCAGGAGGTGTGTGGCAACCTCACTCTGCAGCATCACATGCTGGAACCGGTCCAGAGGGTTCCACGTTATGAGATGCTGCTGAAGGATTACCTGAACAAGCTGCCTCAGGAAAACCCAGACTATGAGCCTGCTCAGAGTGAGTTCACCGCTTTTATGCCACCTGTTGATCTCTGATCACTGATCTCTGATCAGTCCACCAGTACCCGTGGCTCAAAAGTGTTTCTTTCAAAAGTGCCCATGTGTCTCAGAGCTCGTTCTTCCTGTAATGAATAGTATAAAATGTTTCCTCCCACAGAATCCTTGCAGGCTATTTCCATGGCAGCCACACACTCGAACAGCGCCATCCACCAAGCAGTACGTTAGCGTGACACAGCATTTATCTACACATTTACTGTCATTTTATCGAGGCGTATTCCCTGAATTCCCAGTTGTGGAAAGAAAAATTATGGTTACAACTGCATCCCTCATAGGAGAACCTCAAACGACTGCTGGAGATCCATCAGATGGTCGGAGACGAAGAAGTCGTCAACCCAACTAATGAGTTTCTGAGGGAAGGCCGTCTGCTCAAGCTCGCTGCCAGGAACACATCAGCCATGGAGAGACACCTGTTCCTGGTTAGAGATTTTTATATAGAGACACCGACGCAGACTGAATCTGTGCAGTAATTTCCTTTCTTTTTCAATGGAATTTAAATGTCATGGATGCCAGTTGATCGGATTCACTTTTCTTCACAGTTCAACAACTTTTTGCTGTGCTGCTCTCCGAAGTTCAGCCTAGCTGGGCAGCGTTTCACTGTGCGTTGCAGGATCGGAGTGTGCGGCATGCAGGTGCAGCAGACCACCAATGAAGACCACCCCTACACCTTCCAGGTCTCCGGGAAGGAGAAGACCCTCGAGCTGCAGGCCAGGTACAAATGGGTTTCTGGGGTTTTCTGTTAACGCACAACATATTTAGAGAACATAAACTTACAGAGGTTTACTTGGTAGCTTTGATAGATTGTTTTACTTTACTTTAGTACATTTACAGCAGGCAATTATATTTTTAAATGCAAACTGTTCTTATGCTTTTTTTCCCCCAAGCTCTGAACAAGATCGAGACGAGTGGATTAAGGTATTGAGTTATTTTTGATTTAGTAGCAGCACATTAAATGTTACGTAGGTTATGGAGAGATTCAACTGTGTCAACCTCTAAAATGATCATATCTCCAGGTGATTCAGGAGGCTATTGATATGTTTCAAATGAAAAACGAAACCTTCAAATTGGCTTTTAAGGATCTGAATGTGGAAGAGCCAGTAAGTTGGATCATATTTTATTTTTTATTTTTGAAAACAATATAAAGCATCTTGTAAAATGCACGTTTTTGTGTGTGTGTGTCTTTTAAACAGACGGAGGAACTGGGCCGACGGGCACCTCGTTGGATCAGGGACAATGAGGTGACCACTTGCATGACGTGCCAGGAGCCTTTTAACGCACTCACCAGAAGGAGACATCACTGCAGAGCCTGCGGTTCAGTGAGTCGACACGATCAACTTTACCTTTGTACCGCACAAACCAAATCTTTAACTGAGGACAGTCTCGAGGTAATGTTCTCTCTTTTCCCTCAGGTGGTGTGTTGGAAGTGTTCGGAATATAAAGTGGCTTTAGAGTATGATGGTAACAAGCTGAACAAAGTGTGTAAAGCCTGTTACTCCATCCTGACCGGCCGGGGAGGTGAGAGGATGGACAGAAAGAAGCGGAGATTATTAGAGGTGAATTGTCTTATGCTAATAATGGAAATTATTGGTAGAATCCACCTTCGGAAGAGCTGATTTGAAAAGTTAAACTGAAATGTGATGCTGATCATCGCCTCGTGTTGTGTGTTGTTCCAGTCTGAGGCATCTCCCGGGTCCTGTGACGGTGTAATGAGCGGTTTCCTGCATTACGGTGACGACCCCATGATATGGCAACGAGTCTGGTCCGTTATCGCCAGGACTGGACCTCCAACCCTTCACCTGTACGCTGCTCCACAGGTAAGGATCCCTGCGAATGGAAATGATTAATCGTTGATAGGTTTTCCTAACCAGACTATTATTATTTGCCTGAAACTGTGGCTCTAAAGGCTGCTGCTGTTTTTCGATCGTCACCCCCCACATGCAACAGGGCAGTCAAGATCTGTGCTCACACATGAAAAACGGAAACGCTGCTGAAACTGTCATGAGGTGTTGTGCAATCACAACTCAACAGTTTTAAGTTGTTGCTATAGACAAAAGGCAAATGTAGAGTCTATACACAGACAACTAGATGAGGTGACTGAATAATCACAGGCCAGTATAACGTGTGCTGTGATGTGGGACCATAGAAGCCTCGTGAAATGCTTTTTTCCTGTCTTGTATCTTTTAAAACAAGTGGTGTTTGTGCTGATGCTCTCCTAAAGGTGATAGAAGGTGTTTTATGCAAAGGCAGAAAACCGCAGTTTGTTTCTGTTGTGTTCAAAAACTGTGTGAAATAAGTGGATGTAGTTTCAACTTGACGCTTCTAAACACAAAAAGTTGCCAGCGGCTCACACCATGGTTGCTACATCCGCTTCTTGCTGCCCTGCTTATTCCCCTTTTTAATTAATTTATTCTACGTTTCCAGGACGCGAAGCCCCTGTTCACTATACCTCTGCTCGGCTGCACCGCGGAATCTTCCCCGCAGCAGCTCCAGGGCCTGACCTGTTTCTGCCTGAACCAGTCCAGAACCAGCCACATTTTCTTCTGTGACGGTCTGGACCTCAGGCAGAGCTGGTTGAACGTTCTCAAAGTTGCTGCGACGGGCCAGTTGCCGGCGGGCTCATCTGAGAGCAACAACACTGGATCCAGATCTAGTGTGAATATCGATGATGAGACTGTCAGTATAGGTGAGACGCTTGTTATCAACGGTAACAAAGAATATTATTGCTAAATGTTTGGCGTACTGCAGAAAGTACTCGAATACAAATGAGACAAATCCATGTGTTTTAAATGAATTAAATCTAGAGGGGAAACTCTGGGATATAAAGGTTAATAATAGACAAATATTCAGACTGTGTTTTCCTTACAAGTGGCTGTGCACTTTATTTCTGAAATGGTTTACAGTAAAATAAATAAAGTGAAGGTGTTTTATCATGAGTAAAGACTATCTCTTCAACTACAAAGATGTTTGCTTCAGCTCTGTACAGCTCGTCTAAGGTGCCGTGTGGTGCGGTGCGGTGTGAAAATGTCATCAAGGTTATCTTCTTACAGCTCATGGGTTCAATGAAACAGAGGCTCCGCGGGATCGTAATCGTCTTAGAAAACACATTCACCTGATCCCGTCTTCACATACAGTAATACAGCAAATGAATATTCACACAAAACTGTTCACATCTAAACGAGATAAACACTACAAAAAACGAAACGAACTAAAAAAAATGGAAAAAGAATAACCACTGTAAAAAGACTGAATAATCAACTTTAGTTTACATCGTGTGATGTATGCAGCACATAGAGTGACCAAAGCACCAGGTTAGCAGTCTATATTACATGTTTCTATCATGATCGAGTGACATGTTTAATAATTATATAAAATAAAAAGCTTATCTTGAAGGAAATTCACCGAACAAACTGTCCTTATTATTTCAGGGCAATTGCACAGATGTATAGTGGCACGGAAGTCAAACTGAAACCGTCTCTTAAAGCTGCAGTGGCACGTACCCTGCATGGTTTTAATCTCACTTCTCTCATCAACCGTTTATACAGAATCGAGTAGTTTTAACAGAAAGGTGCCGATGGACCACCTGTGACCTAGAAACTGAGCACAGAACGGCAGAGCTATGGAGTTGGAAGCTGTTTGCCGGTGAAGTAAGTCAAACAGCTAACAACGCGCGACTGAGATATTTGGCTCAGAAATGGGTGACGACCAAAGCGGAGCTAAAAGAAAAGACACAGAAGTTGTTCTCTGATGCATTATGGGGGCTTTGAATGGAAACTGAATGTTAAAAAGGTTTTTTGTCAACTATAGGTGCGACGCCGACAAAGGAAAAAGTACTTTTGTTGGTATTCTCAACGGTATTCGTGTGTCCTCCCCTCCCATCTCTGGTTCACCAGTAGCGCTGTCAACTTTGGCTCAAACGCGTACGGGCACTTCCTCCTCAGGCTAGAAGCTGACCAATCAGAGATGGACCTTCCTGTCTTTTCGCTATCACAGGGACTTTAATAAGACACTGATGTACTAGCTGCAGTGAATGTGTCATTCTTACATAATGCTCTACAAAGCTTAAGGTATATATCGTGTCTAAACCTGATCGAAGAGTTTCTTTCATAGCTGTTAAAAAAAAAAAATCAGTGTACAAATGTATGGACACCAAAAAAAAAAGACAGACTAAACAGTGCTTGGGTGCAAATAAGCCAAACCACCAGGCCTCTTTCAGCAGGATATAAATATTATCGGACAACATCCATCATTTGTTGCATTAAATGTCGCCTGAACTGTGACGTGGCTCTCGGAGGCGAAGGCAGTTTGACCCGTTAGTAAGGATACGAGAAAGGTGGCCCTGATCTTCACATTGAGGCTTAAATATCGGACGTTGACATCCAGCACTTGATACGACGACGGCGGCGGCAGACATTCAGACCACGTACCACACATAAGCCGACACACGGGGACGTAAAGGAAAAGTCTGGGAGTATTTACAGGGACGCTGCCTCGCTTTCACTTCCATACATACGTTTTTTTTCAGTGTATTTAATTCATTGGTATCGTCTTTCGATTTGGTCTCCTTTCAATCGTCTGAAACACTGCGGCTGAATCCAGACCAGAGAAGCACCGCCGACGGCCGAGTTCGAGGAGACCATCGCGAGCGTGAGTTTATCTTCTTTCCGGCTGAACCGACCGCATTGTTCTCGTTGGGAAACGCGAGGCTCGTCGCTGCTCTCGCCGTCGGGGCCGTGAAGAAGCGGGACCGCGGTGGACAAAAGAAGCACGTGGAGGATATACAACATGATGACCCTAGAGGCGGAGGTTCAAACAGTCCCGAAGACTCCGGGAAGCCAAAAGTGCAGCGCTCAGAGTTGGTTCAAGGCAAATCGTCATTTCAAAACCGGCGGTGAGGACGGGCAGGAGGGCCGGCCCACGGCGACCCGCCGTCGCCTCAGCTGCAGCAAAGCTGCTCCGACACCAGGAGGGTGTCGTAGCCGTAGATCTCCAGCAGGTGGAGGAGGAAGAGCCGGTCTCCGTGCGGATCCAGACCCATGGCCCTCACGCTCTCCTGGGTTATGGTGGGGTCGGGGCTCCCCGCCACCTCGCTCAGGGTCTGGAAGATCCTGTTGTTCTGCTCCAGGAAAAACCTTGGGAAGGCAGGCAAGCGCATTTTGTTATCGTTACTGTGCTGATGAGCAGCTGTGACGTCACAGGTGCAATTCAGAGAAGTCACACAAATCTACTCTTTGTGACATGACTCCCATGAGAGGAGGAGGAGGAAGGTCAGGGGGTTTTAATCATTAACTTTGGGAATTAGATTCCAGGCTGTCGCTGTGCAGACCGGTCCTTCCTCATCCTCATCAGATCACGTAGCTGTGCCATTTCTGGGTACACTGGTTAATAAGTAAAGGCCGATTAAATGAATGTACTTACAGAATAAAGAGATCCTCTTCACTGGATACACAGTCTCCATTCTCCTCCTGGGAGTACAGCAACATCTGCCTACACACACACGTAGACACACATAATTTCTAGTTGTTACATACGAACGTTTTCGTTAGGAAACAATAAAGTTTAAACCTACCTGCTTGTAGCCACAGTGATGCTTTGAGGTAAATGCTAATGCGATGCCTAACACCTGCCTATGTTGGCAGCAGTTACCATGGTAACCCCTTTATATTTTCTCTGTCAGGTGGACAGACGGAACAAGCTGACCACCGTCCTCAGCGTGACACTGTCATTGTACCCGGTATGACTTTAACAGGACCGATGATCTACTGACAACGTACTGAATCATTTTTAGTTGCATATCGTTTGCGCTTCCTGTCTCGACTTTTTATCGAAGGGTGGGGAGACAGTAAACGTCTCATTGATTTTGCAGTTTGGTTTTTAATTTCACGTAGCGGATGCTAAATCAAAGGATTGTAACGAGAGTTTTAGTCCTTTTTCTTTTCTTTAAGAAAATATAAAAATATAACTCCCGTCCCGTAGATTATTGTGAAGTGGAAGCAGTATCGTACCTTTGTTCGGTGAGCTTGCGATACTTCTCCCTGTCAGCGGTGCTGAGGCGAAGCAGAGGTTTCAGGCCCTCTCTGTAGGTCTTTACATTCTGATTATCTACATACACATCGTACAGGTCCTTCTTCTCCTCGAAGATCTTCTCAGTGGTACCTAAACAAATACAAACACACAGGACGGAGGAGACGCTGACACACGCACACCACACACACCTGCAAAATGTGCACGTCGCACCGACTGGCCGGGGGGCCCTGTTCGGAAACTTGCAGAAACGAGCACACCCGCTTACACGCTACGTAGGAGAGCTCATTCTCCAGGGCGCTGATGTCGGCGACGTTGACGTAGAAGAAGGGCCGGAACTCGGGCACGGCCAGGCCGACCCCGGGGATGGAGATGTTGGCCAGGCAGCAGCAGCAGTACACTGAAAGTGAACGGGGAGAATAATCAGAAAAGTGATGCGCAAGCGTGGGAGACGAAGGGAGGGACACAGCGGGTGATGAGTGGGCCGACACAGCTGGAAGAAGATGAAGTAAAAACATGATAATTAATAAAGCGGCAGGCACAAATCTGAAGTCACTATTGATTGAGAATGGGCTGATGTTTATTATGAAGTATGAATAGGTGATGTAGTGTTTTGTTCTGGTGATTTTTGAAGCAGTGGAGTTTACTTTTATTTCCAGATGCTTCTCACCTCTGTAGCAGACCACGCCCACAGGCGGAGGAGAGAAGATGAGGATACGTCTGCGGAGGAGAGCGAGCTTCCACAGCACCATGATCTGTTCTCCAAAGAAGCGGATGAACTGGGACATGCAGCCTGCCGGGTGGGTGATCTGGATCCAAGCACAGAGGTGTGTAACATTATTAAAGGCAACACAAAGGCACATGCACCCGAAACACGACAAATGACACATCGCCACAACGAAACACGAGCCTCCGGGAGTGTCTCTAACCTTCATCTCAGGGTGCATGCTGTGGTTGATCGCAGCTCCCCATGTGTTGGACGGTAACGCAGTGACAACACCGTCTCCACTAGGGGGCAGAAGTGCTCTCTTGTCCTCGTAAAAGGCCTCCAGGGGAGAGTAGTGGCCTGGGGACTGAAGCTGGAGCCTGGACACGAGACACGTTGACATCCAAAGACGGCAAAAGAGACAATAAACTCTTATTATATTATAGACCGTGAAATAAGAATAAGAGCAGTAAAAGACGAATCCTGTCAAAGATCTGCCAGAATCCCTCCAGCCAAATCACCACCAAAATAGCTGTTAGCGCTCTAAAAATCGCATTTAACACATGTAAATAAGACCAGCCTGCAAATGAATAATCTGATCATTGTCTGGACAGATGGCGCTCAGTGCAGTGGCATTTTGACGCACCGTTCGACACACTCGCTCCTCGATTTCTCCCCCAAAAATAAGCGACGAGAATACAGACTGCAGCTCCACGACAGAGAGCCACGGGGTCAACGGGCACTAATGGGTGAAGATACAGTGTCGGCAGCACTTTGCTTAACAAATGAACCGGTCCGTGGCCTGGAAGCCGACATCTGGCAACAACAGACGGGGCCAAACTTCCACCAGCGTGCAGGAACTTGGACTTTAATCACTCGCAATGGAAATCGGTTGGTCACGGTGGCTCAGTGGCACATAAAAAACACTCCTGAGAACCACAAGTACAAAGAAACAACTTAGGAAACACAGTATACCGTGGGTACGGACTCAGGGACTCGAGGGAGTGTGGGCGAACCCCATATGCCACAACATTATGACCACTGTCAAGTAAAGTGATTATCACGGTTCAACGTGTTTTCATTGCAACTGTATGTATATATGTATACATTAGGCAGCAAGAAAGCAGAAATAGTTCAGGATTGGTTTGAGGGACACAATAACAAGCTCAAGGTGTTGACTTGGCCTCCAAATCTCCCAGATCTCAGTCAATCAAGCATCTAATGGGATGTTAACGACTTGGTGCAAGTCCACGTCTCGATGGGTTGGGGCCGGGGACTGGTTAACATATTTAGGCTGCCAAGACACATTTCTATTTATCTTATTATAATTAGAACGTCCCTGCAAAAAATGGTGAGTTCTGCCAGGGCCAGGAGAAAACGAATGATACACAAAGTCAGAAAAGACAGACGGAGAGAAACATGTAGACAGCATCCACGAAATCCTAAGTATCTTAATCACCTTGTGACCAACAGCGAGCCCTTTATGCAGGAAACAGACGGCCGCCATGGCAGCCGGCAGATGGGGAATCTGGAGCGAGCTACGTGGGGAATGATGAGTAAGGAGCGTGACCGGTGCGTGACTGGAGGCCTGGGAGAGGACAGGAGTGTGGGAAGTGTGGGAGTGGGGGGCAGGCGGGGGGAAAGAGGGGCTGAACGTACAGAGAGCTGCTGATGGGGAGGTGTGACACGAAGGGGCGTGACGCGACTCGGGACGGAAATTAGTAACGGCGACTTAAGAAGATGGAAGCGCGGTGGGGAGCTTGAGAAATACAGCGGTCAGAGAAAATAAGGGATTGATCTAGTTCTTTGCTCGGGGGACTTCTCAGCAGCTCCTCCATATAATCCCATGATACACCTCGCTAGGGATGAACTTAAGTGATTTTAATGATCTGCTCACAGATTTGTGTTGGCGCCTAAATGTAGGCGGGAAACGTCAAATGGCAGCGGTTTATTACCGCCACGAGAGACCGTTCAGTCTCTTTGAAGAGCACCACGTTTTAGTCCCCTAAAACTACATCAATACCAGCTTAAGTGGACACTATCTTAAGAATATTATCACAGTCTTTACTGCCATCCGACAACCTCTTCTAACGTGGGAGCTATATGGCCATCGATCCACGCTCTCAAAGCCGCCAGACTCCATTTACCAAAAAAACAACAACAAAAAAACGGTAATTTTACCTTGCAGAACACGGGAGTCGTCAAAGTCACGGCGGCAGACCAGTCACTTCTGTGTTCTGGCAGGTAAAATTACACTTTCTGAATAGAGCCGACATTGTGGAGGGCGGAATGAAAGCTTCGGTTCACCATCTAGCAACGTCTGTCTGACAGAAAAAAAGGCTCACCGCAACACCACTCAGGCGTAACATTATGACCACCTTCCTTCCTAATATTGCGTAGGCACAAAAACAGTTGGAGGCACAACTGAGAGCGGACATGGACTTCGTGAAGGTGTCCTGTGGTGTGTCCACATGTCCTCAGCCCCAACCCACCGGTGAACAACACCTAGAGATAGCTAAACCTGGTGATACAAACTGATATTTTTAGGCGCTGGTCTACTTTTACGCCGTGCAACAAGCCCTTCGAGTGACATTGTTCATTTCGGCGTTCGAGCCGACGGCGATGGCGGGGAACCCAGAGGAAGATTGCGCGCATACGTTGCGTGCCAGGCACGTGTGCGGGCGGCTCTGTTGTGCGGTCTCCTCACCTGACCTGATGTTCCAGGAAGCTCATGTAGCGGTAGAGCAGGGTGTAGGAGGGAGACAGGATCCCCACCGACTTCATCCTCGCCCCCCTCTCCACCGCGCTCTCAACTGCCATGTTGGCAAAGCAGGCGAGGCCAAAGAATGAGCCCTTACGGAAGTATCTGTGGAAGGAAGGAGGGGTAGGGGGAAAGGGAGACAGATGAGGGCATGAGTCATGAAAAGCAAAGCCAGTGCCAGATGGCTGTGCTTTTTTTTCTTCTTCTTCTTCTTCTTCACCAGGCAACACTTTCCTTCACTGCTGTGTCCTGCCAAGCAAGGGGAGATGGGGGCGCATCCTAATACTTCACGTTGCCTTTCTCTCGCTCTTGCGCGAGATTCTGATGAACTTCCCCACGTGTGCGAACGCTTCCGCTCATCCCGAAAAACGCGCACTTACATGAAGTCTGTGGTGACGCGGTGGGAGCCGCTGGCGATGGCCTTGAACTCCACTCCCTCCAGGTCCATGTCTTTGGGCAGACACCACTCCAGCATGTTTCCTGTCACGCCCCAACCACAAAGAGACAACGGCGTAAAACACACAGGCAAACACTGACCCGGGGACACACACTACACACGTAACTAAAAAAAAAAAAATGATACGGTGATATCAACAGTGACACAGCCCAAATGGATTTCTTGGAATTCATCGCGTCGGCCGACGCGCCGGAGTGGCAGCTGAGCAAATACGGTGGGATGGGAGCAGGACAACAGAGGGTGAGAGGGGAGGGGAGGGGGGAGGGGGTGTATCAGTCAGCGGAGTTTTTCTGCAGAAATGTGAGCCGATCTGACCACGGTGAGGCAACAGGTCTGCGATATCCACCGAGGTTGTGAGACACCTGCAGCGGAACTTCAAAGATGCTCTGACAGCTGTTACCGACTCTAAGTATTTCAACTCGGCACCAAGTGGCCATGAGAGGGGTTTCTGTACAGACGGAGCGTTAATAAAGAGTCACTGTAAAAAAAAAAAAGGGTAAAAAAAACAACTGATATTATTATTATTATTTATTAAATCAAGATGCTTTGATTTGCGATGTAGTATGTAGTTACTGACGCTTCACTTTTATAGGTAGAATAGAAACATTTAGCTTGGTAAAACACCAAATTGTTCAATTATGATGAAATGTTTATACTTTGGAAAACTGTCCAGTGTCTCTACTTCTCATTTAGCTACAGCTCTTTGTTGGATTCTTTTTCTTTCTGGCCATACTTCCTACGTAAAAATATATGTCACCTTTTAAAACGATGGAACGAAAACGTTTTACAGGATAATGAGGGGATCGCAAAATACATCAGAAACACGGCCGGTTATTTCCTTTAAATGAGGGTTCACAGGGTTTACTGTGAATAATACGTGCATCTGCACCACAGCGGAGCCAAAAGAGAGAGGATGCTGAACTTACACTCATCCCAAGAATGCCTCGAAATGAGTGATGATGTTAAAAATCAGCCGGATGTGCAAAAAAAAAACTATTGTTTGCCGACTAGTCTGACATATTAACTCGATTAAGGAGACGATATGTATGTCAGTGTTGTGTTTCATTGAGCATCCATGGCAACTGTGCAGATCAGACATTGATCCAGCTGAACAACCTGGGGGTTTTATTCGTTGCCTCCGGATCAAGGCCTCTGTTACACAGCGGCAGCAAGTGATGCTGAAGAAAAACATCCAGTATATAAATACATACTGTTCACCAGCCTGTTCTCCTGGTTTCGAGCCAGTCTGACATGCTGCAAAATCACAAAGTGACGGGCTCCACCCTGTAGAGAATCTCCCGTGCTGCATCCAACGCATCGTCCTCCAACCTTTAAATGAAACGCTTCTTAACTTGATTAGACCTCTAGGAAGGTAACCCGATGGTCACTATCTGACAGGGCTCACCCCGTCTCATTAAAAATGCATGTGCCAGCTTGCAGAAACCAGCAGCCGACCGATTGCCACCAGATAAATCATCCTGACATTTAGTCGTGTTACAAGATCACAAGAACACGTCGAGGCTGCAGGTGAAGTGGTGAATCTTAAGTTATGGTGGGGTCAGTCAAAGCCACACCTGTGGGAGAAGGGTCTGCAGGGTTTCATTCTGGGCGTCACACACATCAATGGACTGAATCAGGCGACAGGCTGAAATTATTTGCTGTCTATCTATAAACATCATATAATCCCCCTTTTTCTAAAAAATGTTCTGCATTCTGTTTAATATGGCAGTGTTGCATATTTTATGTCCCACCTGATCTGGTGTTGAATGTAACCACAAAGACCGACACAATCTGATCCTTTTCCTCCCATTTCACCATCCTGTCCTCCAGCGACACATCCCTCGGTCCCGAGCCCGGGGGATGCTCCTCGGTGTCCGGGGGCAGCGCCTCGTCCGCGCCCGCCGGAGTGCTGGAGGTCGCGGGTGGGGCGCTGCAGCCGTCTGCGTTGGAGACGGACCTACTGGGAGCGGGACCCCCCGGTCCGCTGCTCCACCCAAACCCCGGCGCGGAGCATCCTGGTAAGGCACGGCCGTTGGAGGGGCTCGACAGTCTTTCCTTGGCGTGAGCTGCCGTCGCCGCCGGTGCAACGTCGCCGGGCTTCTCCGCGGACGGAACCTCCTCCCAGTCCAGCAGAGGAGCTCGGTCCGACCGCTCCACCATCCTGTCGGCGGTCCCGCCTCGTCAGTCTCACCGCGGATCGTAAATGATGTCTCAGCCGAGGGGCACCAGGTCCATCCGTAGATAATTACAACTCAGGGCAATCCCCGCATGTTAAAGTTATTCTGAACTAATCAGAACGGAAGCATTTTGCTCGTAGTTAATTTTGCGTGCAGTGCGTTTCACGTTAAGCTTTAAAATATTTCTAGTGTCTGGTGGAGATCATAAATTTGATGCTGTTGAAAGAGGGCAACTCCTTCGTCTAGTGCGAGTTGCATTCAAGACTGTTCAACGTTTGCTGTAGCGGTACCCTTACCCAGTACAGCTATTGAACACTCATGAACGCGAGTCGGTTTTGGCTTCTTGAATGTACCCTGCCACACAGCACCGGAATGCTTCTATTTAGGAGCCGCACTTTCGCTCAAATGATTTACGTTTTTATAAAGTAGCGCACCCACAAGTTATATGTGAAGAATCGAAAAATATATTAATGCGTAACACCTGTTGCTTAAATTGTTTTAAGTCGTCGTGTCAATTGATATGTATTTATTTTGCAGTCACCGATGTCATTCGTGTGCGACGAATGTTGCGGAGCATAATCCAAGCGGCAGTATTTGACGTCGTCCAGAGACACGTCAGCCAGACGGAAGTGCAACCAGGCTGCAGCTGTATCAGTAAAATTGGGACCTGAGTCGTATCGAAATGGGTACGTATTTATTCTTTAGTTATATATAACCTCGTTGTGTACGAATCATTATATAGTGATATATACCCGTTTTCGTTTCTGCCTGCTTCGTTTAACGCGCAGTGCGACTGTAGCGAGCTAGTTCGCTAGCTGACGTTGGCTGTTTGCATTGCATACCGTGTGCTTTTCACCCACGCTGTTTTTTTTTCTTCCAGCCTCTTCACTTTAACCGTTATTGTACAAACATATTGGCATCGAGTACACGAGTAATACAATACCCCGGCATTATGTCTTCAGTTCATATTATCATGTACAAACAACAGTTATTGCGGCTAAGCTAACTTCAGCTAGCTGGCGCATTGATAGTGACAGTGAATTAGGTCAGTGTTGTGCAAAGCAGGAAGAGTGGTAGACTTAAAGACATTATTAAATAGCTTTAGTAGTTAACAAACATTCTTTATGGTCTATATCTCTATATGTACATCCACGACTAAGTCATTTATTCGGGTTTCTCGTCAACGCTGCAATTATCTGAATTACATGTCCCAATGAATTACAGGACCCAAGTCATGACCCAAACAAAGCCAGTCGTTTTTCGTGTTTTTCCCATATCCATAGCAATCAAATGCAACTTTCTCCTGACATTAATTCGTTCCCTGTGTGTCTGTCCTTCAGGTGGTTTCTTCTCTAGTCTCTTCTCTGGCCTGTTTGGCACCAGGGAGATGAGGATTTTGATCCTGGGTTTGGACGGTGCAGGAAAAACCACCATTCTGTACAGGCTCCAAGTGGGAGAGGTGGTCACCACAATCCCCAGTATGTACCCGTTTCTTCTCGACTTCACGGTTGTGTGGTGGACTTTATCCCTCCGCCTATGCCATCTTCAGATCCATATCAGCTAAACTCTGTCAGTCAGATGTGTTGTTTTTTAACTGAGTGACATGAGACCAATTTAGAAACGGACGAACCCAGTAAACCCGTCGACAAATACCGTCATAGTCTTGACATGGACTGCGGTCGACACTCCTCTTTCACACACACAGAAGCAAAGCTGGTGGGACAGAAACAAGTTCCTCCAGCTCTAATAGAGCAGGTTTATTTCAGCTACAGTGGTGTGAAAAGGTGTTGGCCCCCTTCCCATTTTTCTTGCCTGGTTGTCACACTTAAAATAGCATTTCAGTGTCTAAATGAAGGTTTTTATTATTAAGAGAGAACAAAACACAGGTTATTGCAAATGCTTGGCTGCAGCTGTTGCTGCTAAGTGTGGCCCAACCAGTCATTAGGTTTAGGGGTTAATCATTTTTTCCACACGGGGCCGTGTAAATTTGGATTTGTTTTCCTTCAGGGAGGGTGCAAACAGTTTTCCCCCACTGTAATTGAGTGTGTGCTGATGTCACTTAGCACGTGAGCAGCATCCTCTTCACCACCGGCTCCTTAACAAACCACCCACTGACTGATGTCAGCAAACGCAGCTGTGGAAAATTAACAGTTTGAATTATGTTGGCACGGAAAATGAGGATTAGAGTCGACAAATGTTTTGAAACAGGCCTGATCAAAACCTTTTCTATCAAATTGTGTTCACCCATGCACAGGCGATAAGATGATTTACTCATTAACGTGTGAGTTGTTGTGTTATTGGTTACAACTAAAGCCGTAAAACTCCTCCTAAGGCCTGATAAGATTCAAATTGACCCAGCAACACAAGGAGCCAACACACTACGCATCAAGACAGATGTTTTCATTAAGCTCTGCACAAAATGAGAAACAGAATTTAAAATTTTGTTCTAATTTTGTACCTTTAAACTTTATCGGTATGCAGTCTACTGTTGTCAATACTTATCTATTTTATTTAAAAAAAAAATAAAAATTTTAGCAGCGACAGTACAAGTTTCCAACGCATTCATGCTGTGTCACTCCTGACTTATGCAGCGTGTTCCCTGGCACGCATTCAACGTTTACTCTCGACGAATCATGTGTGAAATAAATCGATCTTGTTCTCCGCGCTCATTTGTTTTTTTTTTTTTTTTTCCTCTCCGCAGCCATCGGCTTCAACGTGGAGACAGTCACGTACAAGAACCTGAAGTTCCAGGTGTGGGATCTGGGAGGACAGACGAGCATCAGGTTGGTGGTTCTGTGCTGCTCCCAGGTGTGAATAGGTGCTAATGGATGTGTGTGGAAGAAGAGACGGGAACCCAGGCAGATTTTAGATTTATATGTTTTTACTTTACGTATAAATGATTAGTTCATCTCTGATTTAAATTACAGAGTTAACCCCTGTAAGTCTTCTCTTCTATGTTCATCTTTGTCACGTCACATCATCCTAGTCTCACCTCTATTTGAACTTTTTACTCATCTGTACTCTTGTGTCTTCTCCTAGTTTAACCCAGTCTCTCTCTCTCTGATATCCTTTAACCTTTCTATTTGTCTTTCTGCTCTGCAGGCCCTACTGGCGGTGTTACTACTCAAACACAGATGCAGTCATCTACGTCGTCGACAGCAGTGACCGTGACAGGATGGGCATCTCAAAGTCTGAGCTGGTGGCCATGTTGGAGGTAGGCGTGCCCATTCTCAGCTAAACTTGACTTTTCATAATCACGCTGAACTGTCACGTCAGCAGTTTAGCAACTGGGGTCGCCACTGTCTGTATATGCACACCATAGTTCAATTAAAAAAAAACGGTTATTCATGTTTTTTATTGCACACATTCAAACCAAAGCAATGAGTTCAAAGTAAAATATTTCAAAGATGTATCTTCTATGGCTTTAAAAGTTGTCATGGCTATTATTAGCTTCCCTGACATTTAAACGTGGCACTGCTCAGCTTTACTGATTGGTTGTTTGGAAAGTAGTTGTTGAATGTTCACGATGTGGTTCTGTGACGCCGCGTGGTTCAGGAAGAAGAGCTGAAGAAGGCGATCCTCGTGGTGTTTGCGAACAAACAGGACATGGACCAGGCAATGACGCCAACCGAGGTGGCCAACGCTCTGGGCCTTCCTGCCCTCAAAGACAGAAAGTGGCAGATCTTCAAGACCTCAGCCACCAAAGGCACAGGCCTGGACGAGGCTATGGAGTGGTAGGTTATACTAAATACTTACCATAGATGGAAATAATAGGATGGAAAAGGACAAAGTGAAGGCCTCACATCGAAGCCCTGGGAGTACCGGCTCCAGTATTAGCTCAGTTATTGCGCAACATGTCATGTGTTCTTTGTGTTGACTGACCTGTATTTACTCTGCACTCATAGGTTGGTGGATTCCCTGAAGAGTCGGCAGTAAAGGACGCCGCCTGCTCTGTATATACCCCCTCCAACGTTTCACCCTCCTGTATGAAGGCTCGTGACTGACCCCTCCCTCTTTTTTTTTCTTTGGACCAGTGATTGCACTCCTACCCTCCTCTGTCCTCTCCCCCCCAACATCACCTCCAACTGAAGCCTTGGCTATGTCCTCCCCCAATGCCTTTTTTTTTAAGCCTGGGACTGAGAAGCAAAGGCTGCAGTAACATCTGGACTGGACACAAACACATGAATTTTTTGTGAGACTGCGGCGAAGGACGAGCAACAGTTTGAGTGAGGTACAGTTTGTTAGGTCGTGGAAAAGCACCCAAGCGTCAGCTGACACCACCCGTGAACATAAATGCTGCTTACCAACAGTTAATATCGTAGATTAAGAAGGATCATTAAGGTTTGGTAGCATTTATGCAACCAGATTCTTTGTTAGCTTCAGCTCATTATTCTCCCAGACTGAACGCCAGACGATGACGAGCATTTGAAGGGCACTAATGTCTGAAAAAAAAAAAAGTGCCATGAAGATCCACCAGGAGGCAGCGTTTCTCTATAAAAGACACTGAAATTTGTCAGCATGAATCTCAGTCCTGTGTGCCTCCTGATCAACAGACAACGCTACAGTGGTTGCTACTGTACACTACTGAACTGTCCGAAAACATGGAATCTCTGTGCAGCGCTGCAAATATCTCGACTTGTACGACATGTTCTAATAACATGGCTTTAAACTGAATCTATTTGCCCCTTAGCCAAATGTTACTGCAGCCTGGGCTCTTTTTTGTATTATATAGTCTGGCAGATGCAATGTCATGGATTTCTATTTTTCTCCTTCCTGGTGATTTATGTTGTGTTTAATAATTTAGTGGTTAAAGCTTTTTTTTCCATTGAAATCCTCTGAGCTTTGGCATATCGGTCATTTAGTTACTGAACACTAACTGTGTGCTCAAAGTTTTCTGGTTGCATATTTATATCTGATATCTGCTTGTACAGTGAAGCTGGTTCTCAGTAAAGATCAGTGATTGTACCAGTGTTTTTTATTTTTTTTTATTTTCATATCTCTGGTAATGACTGGGCTCCGGTAATGATGGAGAGTCAGTACACGCGTTTTAATTACAAAAAACCTGTACATTTAACTGCACACGATAGAAATCTGACAGCGGGAAAATAAAAAATACACTTCAGGTTCCATCTGAAATTCATCACGGCTCGAGACGACTTCTAAACACACAAGGATGCTGGATCTGTGGGAAGTAATTAACATTTTGTGTGGACTCTTCACACATCATACTGGTGTATTACTCAGAATGTTAAAAGTGATGATGTAACATCAGCGGGGTGGGCCTCATGAAATCTCCCATTTCATTCCCACCTAGTGTCCTCGACAAAGAGACGCAGCGTCCGCCGCTGCTCACTGCACCATGGCCAGGTCTTTGAGCGCGTGGCTGCGGTGCTTCTTGGCTTTATACCCGGGCCGCAGGAACTCGATCTTCCTCTTTTTGGCTTCAATTTTGTTCTTGTGCTTCTTGAGCTTCTTCTTGGCGGCGATATCTGGGTTAGCCACCGCCTGGAAGGACAGAGGACAAAGGTAAACGGCACTGACGGGAAGCCGACGCTGCGTGACGCCGCCGTAAGGGGGCTTTTGTTGCGAGCTCATACCTGCATGGCTCGGTGCTGCTTGCGCGCCGCCCGCCTCTTCGAAAACTCCCTCTGGACGGCGGAGAAGGCCAGGGAGAACTTCTCCAGCCCCACTTGTCTCTTCAGCAGCTCGATCAGCTCCTGCGCCAGGTTCTTCAGCGTGGGGTCTGTAGAAAGACAGAAACACATCAAGAGTTGTTTTTTTTTTTTTCCAAACTTTTTAAGACGCGTTTAAAGGGGCCTACCTTGATCTGCGTATGTGCTGTCCAGCTCTCTGTACAGAGGAGTGATGATGGTGCTCAGATACGGGCTGAGCCGTTCCTTCCCCAGGTCCATGGCGATCGCGCCCAAGAACTTAAACACACACGTTCTCTGGAAGCAACGTTTAATTACAAATTTATAACAAACTGGACACTGGAAAGACATCAGCAGGTTTAAAAAAAGAAGAAAAAGTGGCACCTTGAGGGGAACTTTAGGAGTGTACGCTGCCTCTCTCTTAGCCATCAGAGAAAGTTTCTTCATCAGCCACAGAAGCGACGGAGGCCGGTCGTCCTTGTCGCCCTCGTTCTCTTCTTCCTCCTCCTCCTCCTCCTCTTCCTTTACTTGCTCCCCTTCTCCATCTCCATTCTCCCTCTGCTCCTCCTCATCCTTCTCTTCTTCCTGAGGGGGAGCGACGTCAGACTCGGGGGAAATGAGGTAGATCACCTTGCCAACGAACAGCAGGTTCTTGATCACCTGTTGGAGGAGTAGAAGATACGTCAGCTCGAAGCACCTTTCTCTACGTGTGGATGCGTTTCGGTGATTTTTCCTGCTCTGACCTGCTCTCCTGACGCCGTGTCGAGGAACTTGGACTGCAGCTGATGGCAGAACGACAACGCCAACTCTCTTATCTAGAATTTCGAAAAAAAAAAAAAAACAGGAAGTGAGATATAGCCTCAGGTTATCTGGCACCGGTTCAACCAGGTAAAGCCTTCAGGCCACCCGCACGGCTTTACCTTCTTGTCCAGGTTGTTGCTGATGAATTCGGTGGCCGCTGACTGAGACGGAGCCCCTCCCTCTCCTCTCCAGATGGCGACCAGCTGCTCCGCCTGATGAGCCGCGAACAGCTGACCGAAGAGCTGCGAGGCGGTCAGCCACACCCAGCAGTGAGGGTACCGCAGGTGCGCTTCAATATGACCTGAATGTGTGGAAGAGGGAAAAAAAAATAAAAAATATTTGTGTAAGTGGAATGCGGGTGTGCATGGAAGTAAAAGGAAGAAGGAACGTGTGTTGGCTCGTTACCCCATATGCGACTGAGCGTGTCGTGAGGCTGGCTGAGCTCCAGGAGGCCGCAGTGTTTGCTCAGTTTGGTGATGAGAGTCAGATGGCTGAAGAGCAGCCTGTCAGCTCCTCTCTCGTCCTGCTCCTCCTCAATCTGACAGACAAAGGACAATTTAATAATGGAAAAAAGCTTCTTTTTTTTCAATTGAAGCAGACTCCGAGCTCGACTCACATCTTCATAGTTGTCGGGGTTGATCTCTTTCTCCAGCAGAGGCAGCAGGTTGTCCATTCGACGGGCAAACGCCTCCTCCTCCACCTCCACGTACAGGCCACAGATCTGAGAGCCGAGACGCCGCAGGCTAGCCTGGGAAAGAGACGAACGTCAGCATTTAAACGCGCAAAGTTACCAAAATAAGCAAACAAGTCGCTGTGATGGGAAGTGATCAAAAATACACTTGCAGTTACCACGTACTGCCAGAGGTGTCGCCAAAGAGGACAAAACGTCAATCTCCCAGTTTACCTTTTCTGAATTGAGCCAGGTGTTGACGAGGGAGAACAGTGTGTTCTGGTGGTCCAAGTCCAGCTGGGCAAGCAGGGCCTTGATCGCCATGGCAGCCATTTTTTTACAGCGCGCAGAGTCATCGTTGACCACCACGAGGGCCAGCGGGGCGAAGAAAAGGCCGTTGTACTGCCGCAACAGTTTCTGAATGACAGAAAAACAAACGGTTAATAATCAGCAGCGGTTACGTGCGTCACTTTTAATGTGAAGTCTAGTTGGTGAGGGGGAAATGAACTGACCTGAGGGAAGGTCTGGAAGATGTACGCCAGCATCTCCAGCACAGACTCCCTACCCGTGTCGTGATCATATTGCAGCTGAGCCACCACAAAGTCCAGGTGGTCTTTTAGCTTCCTCCCCAGCGGGTAGTCCAGCAGGTATTTCAGATAGATCTGCACCACACAAAGCGACGTCCTTCAATCTTTTACCAGTCGACATTCGCATATGAGTGCGAATAAGGAGCAAATAAGAGAAACGTGCCGGTACCTGTCGACAGTGTATTCTGATCATAGCGTTGCTGCCCGTAACGGACAACTTGGCCACTTTCTTCATCACCTCCTCCATCTCTGGAACAACGAGCTTCCTGGACAGAATGGCCTGGAGCACAGGTACATGTTTGTTAAACACAGCTCAGCAGGTGGAAGGACACGTCCTCACATTTTATCTCCACCGGTTACCTTGAGCAAACCGAAGGCGGTGGCCTGGCGTGACTGGTCATAGATGTCCTCCTCAGCGTATCCCAGCAGCACTTGCAGCTGCGCCTCGGATATCTTGTTGCTTTTGACGTTCTTCACCAGGATAGTGATGGCCTTTAGCCGACGGAAAGAAAGACGAGTCAGTGGAGTTTATTTAGGGAGGTGTAACTTTTTCAGAAAATTTATCTAAAGCCAACTTTTTCTGTTACTACATAAACCTTTTTTCTTTTAAAAAAAACAATCGATTATTTATGTTAATTAAAATAATAATTTGAAGTATTTGCAATTTTTGTTTACTTTTCTGCATAAAAATTACTCAAAACATGAGTGGTTTTTCACACAAGTCCTGAAAGTGGACAAAGAGAATCCAATCAAACGAATGAAAATCAAATATTATTCTTTCTGTATTTCATTTTTGCAGGAAAATGAGCCAATATTACATATCTGTGAGGTGCAGGAGGTTAACCTCAAGATCAAATTAGACACTATTAGAGTTTTCAGTTTAAAGTGTTTATAATAAATCAAATATCTGGTCTTTACAACACACATGTGAGGAAATGTATGATGGAATGAAAGAAGGAGCTTTCTGCAGACCTTAGAGAAAGAGTTGTTGTTGCTTCTCAGATTGTTTTTCCCCATACCTTAAAGCAGTTTTGGACCAGTTGGTAGTTCTCCCCACGTGCAGCTCCAGCCTTGGAGTAATCCTTGAGCAGGACGAAGAGCTGCTTGGTCAGCTGGCTGGCGTTCTGCTCCACTGCTGGCAGAGGGGCCTTCAGCAGCAGGGTGAAGGCCACCAGAGCCTCCGTGATCACCTGAGAGGGAGGAGGCAGACACAAGGAGAAAATGATGGAGAAGGAGAATTTGACAACGTTAAGATGAGAATGGATCGGACCAACGAGGCAGACGTGTAAACTCTCAGTGCCGCTACCTTGACGTGCATGGAGTCGATGCAGTCGAGCAGCAGCAGTATGAAAGGATCCAGCATCTGCAGGTCTGACGCCTCAGACATCGACACTTTAGACCTCTTCAGACTCAGGTGGAGCAACTGCAGGTTAACAGGCACACACATTAACCTCTCGGGTTTGGGTTCTCCTCAAGGTGCAAAACGACAAACCAAAGCAGGTATATGAATGTGTTCGAGAGCGTTCACCTTGAGCCCGGCGTCCACCAGGATGTGCATGTTGGTTCGGCTGCTGACGGGAGCTCTCTGACCTCCTCTCTTCGGAGTCGGAGGCAGGAGGAGGCAGCTCGGAGGGGGCAGCCTCGGATCTGGAGGAGGCTTCGCCGATTTTTTCTCTCTGCGAACGCACGCAAGTCGTGAGAAGAAAAAAAAAAAAAAAAAACAGAAAAAAAAGTATTTATTTTATTTTGATGTCCGTTTGAGTTTCGTACCGATCCCTCTTGGTGAGCAGCGGCAGGCTCTGGCTGACCAGGCCGTGGCTCAGCAACAGGACGTCTTGAGAGGTCATGCCAGTGTTGACGAGAAGACCCAGGACCAGTCGCCGCAGTACTGCAGTCACCCGGTTACACTGCTTCAAACTGCAGGAGGTCTCCAGGATCTGGAAAGACACGTTTGGTTGGAAGTTAAAACACTGCATATTGCTAAAAAAAGAATTTTGAGACCTTAAGGTCCTTCATGTTGTAATATTCCACAACTAGATGGGTTTGAGTTGCTCTTAGCAAGACTCAAAGTATCTTACTCCTTTCAAAAACAACAGGAATTCCTACAACTCTTGTTGAGCCACTATTATCCTCAAACTCTGACTCCACATGGATTCTTCTCACTCGCCTCCTTCAGTGGCAGTATGAGCTTGGTGATGCTCTCCTTGCTGCAAAACTGTGCCAGCAGCTCGTAGGAGTCCATGCTCTTGCTGTGTCGCGCCTCCATCAGCTTGGAAACGATGCCCTTCACTTCCTTCTCCTCAGCCACTGCCCCGAACAGCTCGTTGTTGAAGATCTGGAGTAAAGCGTGAATAAAAAGAAGTAGAAGTATGTAAGAAAAAGAAATAAAATAAAAGTTAAACTGCACTGAAAAGTTAAACTGAGTTCTCACGTCGATGAGCATGTTCATGCAGGGGTCCAAGTCACCGCTCTTCAGGGTTGGTTTGAGGACCGACAACAGCTGGTACACTGTAAAGGTCAGCACGTGGACCTGCAGAAATGGAGATGAAGCTGATCAGAGACGACGAAGACCTTCTGTTAACTGACTCTGATTCTGTTTGCATGTTAGTGTGGGCTCCTACCTGGTAGCCTTTGACCAGAACCCCCTGCATCTCCTTGAGCAGGTACTGCAGATACCTGCAGCCTAAAGTCTCGATGATCTTCACCAGAGTGCCCCTCGCCACATCGCGGATCTCCTGGAAGCGGTTCCTCAGTAAAACGCAAACCTTGATGAGGATCCTGGATGATACAAAGGAACGGATGTCATGTTCTTACTCTTTTTCACTAGATACGTTTAAATACATTGACGCCACGTGCACACACAGTCATTTACCCCGGCAGGTTGACCTCCATGATGTGTGGAGGCAGGGTCTGCATCAGCTTGACCATAGCGAAAGCCAACGGTATCCGCACCACCTCCTCTTCCTTCACTTCCTTTGACTTCACAGCCTTGTGCTCCTCGTCACGCTTCACCTAAAAGAAACACATACACATATACTTACACTGCTACGCCACGGTTTGAAGTTTTCAAACAGATCGTCGTGCGTCGTACCTTTGCGGTGAGACACTTGTGCAGGCGGGGCAGCACGCTGTCATTAACCGTCTGGTGGATGGCTCTGATCAGAGTCTCCAGCCCCTCACTGCTCTGTGGAAGTCCGCTGGCCACGGCGGCCTGCGCTTTGGCTTTAGCGGCGGCCGCTTCCTCTGGTATGCCAGCCTTTTCTCTATCAGCATCCTCCGTTTCCATGGGGACGTCAGAGGGAGCAACTTTGCCGTCGATCTCCATTCCTTCCTCATCATCGCTCACGTCCAATTCCAAACGTTCAGCTTCAGTTTCATCTTCCTCCTCGATCGTGACACCTCCAGCTGGACGAGGATGTGTTTTTATTCATCTCTATTGGTCAATAAATGCATTTTTTTTTACTCTCTTTCCAACAAAAAATGTCCCTTACCTTCTCTGGCTTTGGCAGCTTCCATTTCTCTGCTGAGGGTCTGGTGGTCAAAATGGAAAGCTTCCAAAGCTGTGACTAGCAAACTGGAATAAAGGAAGCAAAGAAACCACAGAACATAATAAATTTAAGGAAAAGAACTCAACACATTAACAAATGAAGAAAAGACAATCAAAGGTAGAAGCAGCAACAAGTAAGCATTCTGTAAAAGCACACAAACATGACAAACACCCAACCTGACAGCCAGTTTCTGCTCAGCCTGTCCCGTCTGCAGGATGTGAATGAAGTGTTTCAGGTGGTAGAGGTACTTGGACCAGGTCAGCTTGCGACACACTGCGCCCACCACCTCCACCGAGGCCGACGTCATGTTCTCGTGCTGCGGCGCGGGAGGAGGGGAAGGGGTTAGACAAAATAAACAACGAAACGAAACGCGTCGCGCACTTCAGTCTTCAAAGCACCTTGAGCATCGTTTCGTCCAGCAGGGCGGTCATGGCGTACGGCATGATGTAGTTCTGGAGGGAACGCGGCGTCAGCACCACCGTGCCCTCCGTCAGCTGTTTGGCCAACTTCCTCAGAGCACGACCCCGTCGGTGGATCTAAACAAACACAGAAAGCACGCGCGTCAGGTAAAGAAGCAGGAGGAGGAATTCAGTTGTGTCGCTTTTGCGCTCTTTTACCTGGATGTGCTTCATGTGCTCAAAGAAGTCAGACTCAGGGTCGTTGTAGTTGGTGAGCTGCACCAGGTCTCTGAACTCTTTCTTGGAGGGAAAGGTCTTCACCAGGCAGGCCAGTATGGTGGTGTATTCATGCTGCACGCTCTGGGGAGTGGTTGGGGCAAGTTTAGTGGCTTCATGATAAACAGGATCAGGAGACTAGAGTTTTAATAAAGTGCGTATTTGTACATCAGTCTTGCTGCGGAGCCCTTTGAGTACAGCGTCCAGGATGGTGTGTTGCACTACGTCCCTGTAGATCTGCTCTCCGGGCCCCACGACTGCCAGCTGGGTGATGACTGCAGAGAGGCACAAGGTGGCGTTGTCTGCCAGCGACATGTCTCCAATCTGTGTGAGGTAGGGAGGAAGAAAACAGGCAATAAATCTTTTTAGGCTGCAGCTTTGTGCAGCTAGTTTGGACTAGAGAACTAGTGGAGATCGATTGTACGAGATATCGAGCCGATATTTGCATTTTTTTTTATTATTATTGCTATCGGCATTGGCTGATACATGAGTGCCTTCACTAAGCACATATATACATTTTTATCTCCGGCAAGATTTACAGACTGACATCTACAGGCAGCCCTGTGCTGCTGGAGACACTGTGGACCCGTGCAGCCCATACATTGCCCCTACCCCACTAACACAGTGTGTGCAGCTGGAAACTGGAATATATATAATAATATCTAATATAAATATTCTTTGAGTTCAGTAATGTTTTTGGTTTAGACTTGTAACATGTGTTATCATTGAGTCATTGTTATCATGTAAATGGAGGGAGAAAAAGCAGTATTGGCGCCAAATATCAGCTCAGAAAAATCGGCCACATGCATCGGCCATCGGCCAAGGCTGATGTAAAATAATCGGTATCGGCCCTAAAAAATCCATATCGGTCAATCTCTAGTTTAGACAGCATGCAACTGTATATCTACTCACCTCATATGTGTGGAAACAGTTGTGCATGATGGTGCTGATGTAGTCCAAGTCCAGAGTCTGCATGTCTCTGACTCGCCTTGCAGCGTCTTGGAAAGCCGTCAGCCGCACGTCGAAGTAGACCTCATCCAAGTGTCGGCTGTCGAATGCGTTGAGCTGGAAAGATTGAGAAGAGAACAGCACGTTTGGTGGAGCAGTTTGTAATACTGGGGTCAGGGATGAACTACTTACTGTTGAGACCTCTGTGAGAGTTTCATAATAACAATCTTGATGTGGATGAGTGATCAACACTTTTTATTCAATTTCCAGTCAGACTAAATCCTCATCATAACATTTAGAACTAATCAGAGCCATTTGGTCTAAATCAATTGTCCAGGCAGATTTTTCCTGGAGTACAATCAGTTCCCAATGGAGAAACTCCATTATGCAATTTTTTGTTCCAAGAAAACTAGTCTGGTATAAAGATACTTGCAACTTTTTTGTCATTGTTGGGCCAGATACTTGTATATAAGTGTGACAGAGGAAGACATATGTAATAAAACATGGAATGTGATTTCATGGAAACTGTAATCTCTCTTGAATGTAATAATTTATATGAATGGACTAAATGAGCTCTTACCTTTGCTGCTAAATCAGTGATATATGTGAGCGAAGGATCCAGATCTGACAGAGTCTGAAAACAGAGTAGCACAGACAGAAATAAATACATTTAAAAAAACAAAAAGCCTGCATGAAATAACGGACTCTTACATTCTGCAGCTGGATAGATAAAGGTCTTTATTTCTGGAAATATATCAACGTTTAACTGTACCTGGAAGACGTTGGTGAGAGCCTGCCTCGGCAGCTTGTTGTGAATGACGGAGAAGAGTTTGGTGAGCGGTCGCAGGAAGTCCGATGGCTGCATGCACTGCCGCAGCAGGTTCTGGATGGTGGCCAGGATGTCGATTTCCGTCTCCTGAAACAAACACAGTTTTCATTGAGCTGAGCCTCCCGGTCAAATGATCTCGATGCCACAGAAATAAAGGTCCAAACTCCCAGGCCATGACCATGACCTTCAAGAATACAATTTCTAGAGAAAGTCACATACATCCTTACATCCTTAAAAGCCAAATACCCCTTGAATTTTGCAAAAAGCATCTGAATTTAAATTCTGAATTTGAATCAAGATAGTTTTATAAATCTTACTTGAGGGTTGTGACCTTTCTGGAGATATGGAAGCAGCAGGCTGATGAGCACCGAGCTTTGCTCCTTGTCAGTCACAAATCGACTGACCCTGACAGAGAGGGACAGAAACACGTGGACACATTAGTTTGATGAAATTGTACACAACAACAATCTTGGGAAAACAAAAAAAAAATCTAAATGAATGACAGTAAACCCACTTGGAGAGGATGTTGAGCTCTCTGGCCACCTGTGCCCTGAACTTCTTCTTCTTCAGTCTCTCTGTGTTGCGAACAACTCCGCTCAGGTAGTGCAGCAGGGTGGAGATGTGAGGCAGGAGCAGTCTGGAGCCTTGACTTAATGAGTCTGGAGAAAATACGACGAAGAGCATGTTTCATTTTGACGGTAAGCCGTTAGAGTTGGAGGATGAAATAAAGCAAACAAAGATCAGATATGACTCTGTTCGTTAAATGTACAATCTGCCGACCTGCAGTCACGACAGAGGCCTCCTCAGGCTGCGGGAAAACACTGCCGTTCACGCTGATCTCGGACTCAGCCTCCGAGGCAACAAAGTCTTGGGCTGTTGCTAGAAACTCGGCAATGCCCATCACCATGGCGATGGTAGCTGGGGACGCGTTCTTGGCTGAGAGGAGGGCGAAGACGTTCAGGAGGATGCCGCAGTCCGGGCGGCCTGGCCTCTGCTTGGCTAGCAGGGGGAAGAACCTGAGACAGACGGGGAGGAACTCTCATATCTGCAGCTGATGGAAAGACACCAAAGTAAAACGGATGGAGATGTGACTGGTACTGACCTGGCGTCTTTGCACCACACCTGGATGAGCTTCAGGAGAGGGGTGGGGGAGTAGGTGCTCTCCGTGGGGAGACGACACACCTGCACGTGAGAGAAAACAAACTTTTAGATCAACCGCAACTGTGTGGACAAAGGAAACAAACAGAAGTTACAACACGTACCTGAGGCCAGACCACACCATGGAACACAGCATCAATCTCATCTGGGGTGAAGTTGTACGAGTCAAAGCCATCAAAAAAGTCCTGGATCCTCAAGATGCCGAGTCGCCTCAGGTTCTTCAGAGGACTAATGCAACCTGGTTTAAGCTGTACAGAGAGGAAGGATGACTCAGACCTTGAAAAGAAACAATGCGAGTTAAATCAATCATTTTCAATCCTGATTACCTGGTCCCTGCTGTCCAAGATGGTGGACACCGAGGACGTGACACACAGCAGGATCTGCAGCACTTTGGGCAGGTACATGTGGATGAGGTGGCCCAGCTTATGGATCACCACGTTGATGATGTTCAGAAGGCTGTGCTGGCGGCCCAGCGGCAGGACGGCGCCCAAGTCCGTCTCTGCAACCGCCTTCTCCACTGCAGCCAGACAGGAGCCTATGGACATGTACAGAGGACCAGATGAAATAGGGATCTTTATATTTCTCAGGGGAACACGCGCTCAAGACACATTCAGTACATTTACATGCACAGCTTAACTGAGTTGTGCTCAAATTTGACTTTCTGAATGCGGTTTTGTCCCAGTTTACATGCAACGGAGAAAATCAAATAACTGATGGGAACATGTCCTCCTCTTCCACACTAGGTGGCGATATGTGTCTTTTCAGCACGGTAATACAGTCCCCCTTCCAGTTACATCATATAATAAACAGCTGGAGTCGTTCATGTGGCAGACCGGTATTTCAAACAAAAACAAGATGGATAATGGTACAGCTTTGTAATCTCGTATGTGATGTTCGCGATCTTTATGGTACAGATAATATGTACGCTATCCCTCAGATGGTTCTACTACCAAATCTGCTTGGGCTACCAGATCGGCTCTGGGAGTATCCGGCACTTCCAGATGACATCACGTAGTAATTAGGGATAGTGACATCATTTTTTATACTTAGTTGAGTGAGGTTAGTAGTTTCAGTGTTTAGCAGTTGTTATTGAAGCAGAAACTGATAAAAGTTGTATTATTATTTAAACTTTTTAAGGACAAAACTTCTTAAAATCTTTTTGCGCCTATTATACGAATGAACTCAAATCTCTACTCAAATTATTTCATAATTTTCAAAATTCCATTTTTTTTGGGAATAATGTGCTGTCATCGTATTTTTTGTCTTACCTTACCAAAACATACTGTGAAAAATAAATGATAAATGAAAACTGTGTTGTCTAGTCCATTTAAAGTCGGATTAAGGCAATAATTAGTTTTTTTTTTTTTCACACTGCTGTATCGTGTAAACGGTCCATAACTGCTGTACAAAAACCATTTAGGGGTTTCATTTGTTCAGAATGAAAGAGATAAAAATATACAATGAAGAGCTTTACTTTTTAAAGTATGCGTGTGTCTGACCTTGGCTGTGATGGGACACAGGCTCCAGAAGCAGGTCGATGAACATTCCCAGCTCCTCAGCCTGGCAACCGGCCAGGAAGCGCAGGATGATGGAGGACCGGGAGGAGGCGGTCGCCTTCCCCTGAAACCTGCTGCCGGCTTTAGTGCGCAGGCGGCCAAACAGGATCCTGCATCACACATGGCAAACAAAAGGGACCGGTGACTCAGAAAATAAAACCTTGGGTACAACTTAATATTAATATTAATATTATTATCTAAATAAATAATATATATATAAAAATCAGGAACATTCTGTAAATCTTCTCCTTTATTTTTCTTCTTTAAACCATTGATAACCACAGTCAATTTTAAGGGTTTTAAATTAGATTACAGTGTTGATATGAGGCAGCCAGCAGCAGAGGTCAAGACTAGATAAATTAAATGAAAGTGTGTAGTCTGATTTGCTGTGGACATAGAGTGTACAGAAAGACAGTCCTCCTTTGTTAACCACTCTGCTGCTGCTCCTTTCAAGAAAATGAAAAGAACTGGTGATTGTATTATCCAATAAAAATACAAAGGGATAACATGCTCTTTCACTTTCCGGCCACTCAAGACGTCTGTAGGCCACATGAATCTGAAACAATATGGCCTGAGACACAAAAATGTCTTAGAGATACTGGTAGAGTACAGTCAGTCTAGCCGTTTAGCCATATAGTGGTGACATATTAGAGTGGAACTCTAAGTTAAGTAAGCATATTTTGTTTTTAACTGAAAAAGAAGAAAACGTCCAGAGACGTGTACGGTACCTCATGAGCAGCGGGATGAGTCTGTCTCTGTGGGAAGCGTCAACCACTCCTGTCTCCTCGGAAATGTTGAAGTGGACAATCTCATCTTTGAAGTGTTTGTCATCCAGAAGCCTCTCGAGATTCTCCCTGAACACACGCACGAGTCAGATAACGGCAGCGACTCCATCTTGCATTGATAGTCTTCAGTGGGACACATGCTTAAACTTAGGTGACTTAGGCTTTCTCACGATGTAGCTTTAAAAATGTGAACGAAAAGGCCAAGTTATAGCACATAGGTGGCAGAAAAAAATGTGTGTTAGGATAAGTGTATAGGTTCAAACCTATCCCACCAAACTAGTCCCTGGGTGCCTTGTATGGCTTCCCTTTTCCTCCCTTTGTATGTGTACATACTGAACATACAGTACACAGGCAGTAAAGGCGCTTTACATTTTACATCCTGAACAAAGCCCCACACATACATCCGACTGTAATGCCAAACATCCTCCGAGCAGCTCATCTGTCTGCATTTTGGCTCAATGTGTAGCCAACCGACACTTGATAACGTCGGACGCCCTAATGTCAGACACTGTCCTCACTGAGGTGGAAGTTAGCATTCCTCCATGTGTAACCGTAGAGGGCTGATGACGAGAGTCGCCACTTCATCAAAGAAGCTCACAATGAGCCCACTGAAGAAGAGGAGAGCTGCAGACTGCTGCTGCCAAAGTAGCATTACTGTATATCTGATTTCTCCATCTCTTACTTGTACGGCACTATGTTTGGGTCTTTGTATGTGAGGACACACTCCAGCGCCACTTTCTGAATCTGTTGGTCCTGGTGGCACAGCAGCTGAAAGCAGAGAGGAAGAGAAATATATCACGCTCGTTTGATAAATTAGAAAATACCCAACAATACAATCTCCGTTTTTATTAGATAGTTATGTCGCAGTATCTAGCAACTCGGAGTGCGTGTGTTTAGTCTGAGTACCTGGTTATAGAGCTCACGGAGGCTGCTCTCCAAATACAGAGAGCGAGGGTTGGTGAATTTGGCGAACACCTTCAGATGGGCGATAAGATGTCTGTGGAAAAAAAAAAATATCAATGAAAGACATACTATTTGCAAACAAGAGATTCTTCCATTTACTGCATAATGAAGTAGAGCCATAGACCGTGCAATATTCTTTTCATTTATTTGCCTGTTAAAATTTTAAGACACCCTTAGGCTCAACAAGGTGGGGAGGTGTATTAAGCCTTAACTGTATGATGCATATTTGTTAAAGTGAGTCAGTTTCAACCTTGCGAGGTTTTCATCAGGGGTGAAACTGTAAAACAGTTTATACTAAAGGGTCAAGAGGAAATGGACACAAAATATCTCAATACTTTAATGGAAAAAGTGTATCAACACCACAAATACTGATGTTTTATTATATATATATAAACTACAAATCTCAATTGGAATATTGTAAAATTTAAAAAAAAAGATTCCCCTTTTCGTCCACTAGGTTGTGCTATTTCTTAGTTTGCAGTCAATTAAATCAGGTTACAGTAAACTGCAATACAGTGATACAGAATAGATTGTCACCATGAGCCTCATTTAAGAGAGAGAACACACTGAGACAACAGAACAGGTTTTTAATTTGACAACCTGATGGTAAATGGGCTTTCAGGGGTATGTATCTTCTGTATGAGGGAATAAATCAGGTTATTATGAGTGTTTTATGAGTAGGCCTGCTTCAATCTCATTTTGCCGCAATGAGAAATTATGTAAGGAAGAATAATCTACGAGGTTATCAACTAACTTATTATAAGTGTTCCTTTTGGGGCCATAATTAGCAGTAGAAAAAAGGTAATACTGCAAAATTCATATGTACAAGTTGGGGTTCTGGGCCATAGCAGTGGTGTAAAAATATTGTATTATGACACAGATAAATACAAAAAGTACAACATTAAATCATATGACTGAAACATGGTAGTGTCTGAAACAAAAAGCCAGGAATCTTTTTTAACTTGTACATTACGATTAGGTCTTACTTGGCAGCGACTCTCCTCGGCAGTGCCTTCCTCTGTTGTTTGTTTCCCTCCTCTGGCTCCTGCTCCTCTTCCTCCTCTTCTTCTTCCACCTCTACAGTCATCCCCATCTCCTCGAGAGCGGCTTCGCTTCTCTTCCTCAGGTCCTGAGTCGGCGCCACCAGCAGGTCGGTGGGATAAAACTCATTCCTGCCAACAAGACAAGATCAGATACTTGCACATCTAAGCGTGAGAAACATTTGTTGAAACAATCTGTCAGGTTGACTTCCTTTTAAATACCTACCTAATAAACCTGAGCAGCAGGGGGCTCAGCTCCCGGCTGCGTGGCTCCACCCTTTCCGGGAACTGGGCCATGGCGCGCCACAGCAGGCTGCGGAAGTTGGGGAAATCCGTCCTGTCATTAGGGTCAGAGGTCGACTTTAGCTGGTCCAGGAACAGCACCCCGACGTCCCCACTTTCGATGACATCACAGCCTGGTTCACCGTGCAGATCAGATCCCTCTTCATCGCTTTCATCATCTTCTTCAAGTTCCTTTTCTATAACACAGAGAGAAAGGAAAATTAATTCAATGCCAAGTAACGTATCAACAAAATGTGTCGATGTTCTGACAACAAACCAGTGGGGACACTGTACAAATAAATAACTAGATACATATACACCCACGCTAGCAGGCTTACCGGCTATCCCTGCTACTATCTCCAGCTGTTCATGGTACACCCTCCAGAACTCCTTGTTGTCCATTCCTTTGGCGTGGCTCCTGTTAAAAAGAAAGACATTTAAGTTAAATTTAAACAACAACAATATTCAAGGAAGACAAATGGCTGTAGTATGCTAATAAGTTAGTATTGTTAGCTAATGTGTTTAAAATGTGTTCAAGGATTCAGTAAAATACTACATGACATGAAAAGCGGATGAATTACAGAAAACAAATGATACAATACATCAAAACATCATGAACATGCACAATTTCTTTACACTTACACAAGAAGTTCAATGACTGGATCCCACAGAGGCCTGAAGTTGACGAACAGCATTGCTATGAGATATCGCAGAGGAACCTGAGGTAGAACAGGGACGATGGTGATGATGTGTTGACATACAACAATTCACTACTACATTAAACATTAAAAGCATCACAATTAATTCATACATATCTCTGTTGGATCAATTTGGAGCTGGTGTCCAATTGTGTTTCAACAGCTCAGGGCCAGGAAATCTGGTTCTAACTAATTTTATTATGTTTTATTTTATGTTTTATCGTAGTTGGTCTGACGTAGGCAGGTCTGATCTGATTTGACACTGGCACGTATTTAATGGAAGTGAAATCACTGTGACAAACTATAACTTTGTGACTGCTGTTTTTCTTCTTCTTTTTCTTTCGGTATAGCATCGAGTGGATAGGTTTTCAACAGCGGATCCGCTGTTGAAAAAAGGGGGTCTACAAGGTTGGTTGATTAAACATTTTTATTATATTTTTTTTAACTTTTCCCCACAAATTTAAATTTCTTTATATACACATTAACTTGAATCCAACATATTTTAATAAAGGGATAAATGGAGGCAGAAGACGTTATCTTTCAGTCACCACTTCGCTCATTCAGCGATACAGGAGCTGTTTCACACAGTGCCACGCTAGACCTGTCAATCTAAGCCTACTGTATACAGTAGGACCCGCCGCCTCACTGCCGAGCCAATCACAAGGCAGCACATTATACACTGACTATCAGGTTGCGAGAGCCTATTCAAAATATTCTGAATTAAGCATAACTTTAGGTAAAAGGTATTGTTAAATGGTCTGCACTTAAATAAAATGTATACGCTAGTGGCTTATTTACTCAGTTACCCATCATTACCGAGCTAAGCTCTAGAGCAAAGGTCTTCAACAGAGAGATTATTTGAACAGCTTAATATTGAATGCAAAATGATAATAATAATTATGTATATTTATAAATAGCACTAGGCCTAGTTTAATACAGAACACATATAGTAGCCCTGTGTTGGTGAGGTAACAGACCCTAATAAAACCACCAGAGCTCCTCTGGGTACCTGCTGGAAGGTTCCTGGTGGCCCCTGAGGCAGACTGCGCGGCACCAGGTCGTGTCTCAGCTTCCGGAGGTGAAGCAGCTTCTCTCTGTAGTCCTGCACTGAAGCCGGCACCAGCTCTGCCTGCAGGCAAACAGCAAACACCGGCTGCACCTCCACATTGTCCTCACCCTGGACAAAGCAGCAGACAGAAAATAAGCACACAAGCCTATTGTTACTAATGATCATCTCATTAAGAGGGTCATGAGAACCTGTGGGTGGACTACCTCGGCCTGATGAGGGAGCTGAGCCTCAAACTGAGAGAAGATCCTCAGAGTCAGCAGGCGGATCTGAGCGGGGGAATAATTAACGATATTAGAGTCGCATCATCCTTCATCAAGAAAAGTTCCTATGAGTGGAGACGAACCTTAGAAATGTTAGAGGAGAGGTTGGTGTGCAGCATCTGGTAGAGCTCCAGCAGTGCATTGTGGGACAGGTGCTCTGAAACGCCATTGAGCGACAGGCGGGTGTAGTACAAGTCAGCTAGCAGCAGAGCCGACGGGTCTGTGGGAAACTTCCTGTAGCGACAAAGGCAAAGACGAAACCTCTAGAGGGAGCGTAAAGGAAGGGACGGGTGTAAAGATGAGAACACACACGGCTCTTACCGCAGGATGGAGCTGACTTTGTCTACAGTCACCAGAGAGAGGAGCTGGGCAGAGCTGTCCAGAGACAGTAGGCAGCTCAGAGCCTGTCTGGCTACGAACAGAGCAGCTGGAGGGTTGAGAGAGGAGAGATTTAAGAGGAGTTCCTCTGTTTATCTCAACAAACACACAGGTAGTAAAAACAATTAAGTTTGATAAGATTTCTCTTTGAGTTACGGAATAGGCTCCTTCATTTTTAGGTGATAAATGAATCACTAATAATAATAATAATCTTATTAGGGGTGGAGAAAGCATATTCTATCAATACACAGAAGAACTAAGCCAAGAATTTATCAATTTTTTTAAAAACACATGCAAATAATCAGCAATCAAATCACTGAAAACCAGACTGAGAGCTTTATCTTAATATCCATACCATAATAAAAGCCCTGCTTGCATTAGACGGTACTTTTAATAACTGAACTGTAGAGGTAATGTCACATCCTAATCCTGTGCAAATCAGCTGTGTCCTTAATTTGTAAAGTAAAAACAACACTTCAAACGACTACAAATTTCCAGTGAAGATCAATGTGGACATACAAGCAAAATACAAAGAAATGACAAACCTTTCCCTAGTTTCTCTGTCTCAATCTCACACAGGAGGTGGATCAATAAAGACGTCACAGCAGGAACAACATCAGCTGGAGCCAGAGGTCTGAGGGAGAAAAAAATTTACATAGATCAAAACCAGAGTTTAGCTCCATACTTAGAAAATGAATAGGGAGTGAGTGGATACATTCATTAGTTTACTGTGATATGGGCAGTCCCTATTAATCAACTGCCAGTAAATTGAGCAGTTTTAGCTCATTATGCTAATGAAGTGTTTTTATGTGTGTGCTTTAACCTGAGGTGTGGCAGCAGCATCAGAGCAGCCCAAGGCTGCGACAGGTCAGACATGGACCGGTTCTCCTCCTCAGGTAATCTGATCAGCGACAGCACCTGCTCCGGTACTGGAGGCTGCTCACTGCTGGCCTGACCCGCCTCTTTACTGCTGAACACTCTGCTCGGGGAGGAGAGGAAAGGGAAAACACTTTCAAATATTTCATTTCATTTAAACACTGCGACCGTAAACGCATCCTGCAGTCCCTCACCCCGTGGTCTGCCCGGTGAAGAGCAGCGGGTAGGTCTCAAAGGCCATGGAGCCATCGGTAGGGGGCGGGGCTTTGGCGAGGATCAGGCTGACCAGCGCGTCCAGGCCGCGGTGGCGAGACAGGGCGTCGCCGCAGCCGAACAGCCCGGCGGTGAAGCGCAGCAGGCTGGGGAGGAAGAGCTGCAGGGGAGGGGAGGAGCGGAGGTGAGACCGGGGAACGCATCAAAACTCCCAAACTGCACCAACGTGAACTCACCTGCTCAAACTGTTTCATAGTGAACATCTCCTTGGTGAACTCCAGTATCAGATCGTGCTCTGTTGTGCTGCCGAACACCTGATAAAGAACAGAGTCAGGCTACTTCATCTTCCTTTAAACACGTTAATAAATAGAGAGCTTGTATTTTCTTCATCTAGACACCTTTTGCACGGTCTCCTGGACGAGGCCTTTGGGCAGGCTGATGTTCTCCCCGAGGAGCAGAGAGGAGAGGATCTGGAGGAGGAGACGGGAGCAGGGAGCTGACAGGGACGAGCTCTTAATCAGCCGCAACACCGTCTGCAGGAAGGAGAACAGGCCCTGTGACACCAGCAACAAGCTCCCCCAGCGGAATAAAATGGCATTCAGGCGAGACATGACAGGTGAACAGGGTAGAAATGTTAATTGATAGATGTCACCATGAAACTTTTCCAGTTGATACTTCCAATATTTTTTTTGTATTACAAGTTTTCTGTGAATTAATATTTAATTATGCAAATGGAAACCAACATGTACCAAACCAACTCTACTCAAATCCTTGAAAACATATCATATAATCATATTACCTTATATAATATCAAAATATCACATTAAATTTTCATTCAAGTGTGAAACGTGCATGATGATCCACTGCATCGTTTCCACCTTCGTCTCCTTTTACCAAAGACAATTTTACGGCCGGATGAACTCAGATGGGTCTGACTTCTCTCCTCTCCTTCATGTTTCTTTTCTTTGACTTTTTTCTTGCTAATTTGAGCTCTAATTTTCTTCGTAGAGAAGACTTCGCAACATTTTGAAATGTCCCTCGCAGACAAACACAGACTGACAGAACATCCAGTCACGTGACGCTTTTGAACGAATCACGTTGTCAGACATTGTCACTAGTCTATGATCAATTAGATCTGCCTTTCTTCTTTCACGACTGGTTGCCAACTCAAAGGATATGACCATATTTGGACCCGGCAGACTAATGCAGGAGAAACAGAGCTTTAAAACTGTACCTCATGTGCCGGGGTAGAGATGAGGCTCGCAGCGCTACGCTAACTTTTAGCGAATTTAGGAGCAAACTAGAGGCGCATCACAGACAAAGTGTAGGAAAAGTTTATGAAATAAACTCCTTGGTAGAAGACACGTTAATGAAGCGAAATGAAGCCATGTCTCGCCTTAAATCAATGTTCTCCTACCTGGCAAACGGCTTCTGGTTTGGTAACCTTGGCTCCATCCTTGTAGGACGTCAAAGTGTGGATAATAAACAGCAGCCTCTCCAGCTGCTCTGTCGCCAAGGCCGCGTTTTCTCCCTTCGCCTCCATGACCGCCAAGACCTCCTCCACACTGACCTGTACACGGCATCATCAGACAGGAGGGGTCAAAATCAAACTCTGGATGCAGGGACACTGAGGAGAAAGAGGGTCAGATCTTTCCGTGTGCCGCCGGCCTCACCTGCAGAGACTCCCACAAAACCAGGAAGTGCTCTCTGTCAACGTGGTCGGCTGCAGCCTGGGCCATGTGATCCAGGGCGTCCCTGACGGAGTTCCACGGCAGAGAGGTGCCGGGGTTGGTCGTGGGGCCGAGCTTACGCAAAGCCACAGGGAAAGCCTGGGAGGATGCAGAGCAGAGGGACATTTAGATCAGTCAGAAATGTACGCGTGAATGAACTCTTCTGTTCAACGCTCCACAGTGATGTAATCCTCGTATCGTCTTCCTGTTTTGTTTGTTTGGCTATTTATTTGTGTGATATTGTAACATTCAAGAGGGGTCACATTTGACCTGGAAGACAATACGAGGGTTGGAAACTGAGTGATATTTCTGCACATAGACTCACTGTTCCAGCACAGGAATGGAACATGTGCCTGACTCCCTTGCACATCTCAAACAGCAGCTGACCGGTTCCCTCCACTTTGTCGGGGTGCTGCTCCAGGTCTGAGAACACGTGGGTCAGCAGCGCGTCGAGATCTGGGACCTGCGTCAGAGAGCGCGACGGCAGCTTGTCAGAGAAAGTGGAACACGGTGCAACTGCAAGAAAACACGAAGATGACAAACGCACGCGACTTCGTATCCGAGCTCAGTCACTCACCTTTCTCATCAGAAAAGAGAAGCTCTCTGCTGCAAACTTGCGGATGTGCTCTTTCTTGTGCTCCAACAGTGTGCTGTACAGACTGTGGGGTGGAGAGACATTTTACTATACTTTGATCACCTTTGATCATCTCCAGCAGATATTATTTAACATTTACTGAACAGTTAGTGAGCCTTTACCTTTATTAAGCCACCTTTCTAACTGAACGTTACACCTCACCTGTAGATGTTGGCCATGTCCTTCACCATGAGTCTCCACAGGTACTTGTAGAGGTAGGAGAGGCAGGTGAACACCCACTCCAGGACCTCCGTGTCCTTGGTGTCCAGCAGTGAGCTGATCAGGACGAAGAAGTCGGGGAAGTGCGGATAGAAGTCGGTCTGCAGGTCTCTGGCCAGCTGCACCACCAGGCTGGCGAGAAGAACGACACAAGTGACTGAGCAGAGAATACCACGCAGGGTTACAAGAAACAGAGAAGCAGCAAACTGATCTTGGCAAACCGCACAGCGGCCGATTCTCCCGACAAAGCCATGCACAACACTTACTCCAGCAGGGGTTGGTAGGCCAGGCTGTTCTTGACAGCCAGGTGCTTTTTCAGGGTTTCCACTATGGACTTCTGATGGAACACCAGCATGTTGAACGACTGGCTCTTGTTGGACACTTCTTTCAAAAATGTAGCTGCGAGGGAAGACACAATCAAACCGATCGTGAGCACAAACCTCTCCTCAGGTTCTACCTAAGTAGTGACAACAACACGGCAAATACTGATACATACTGAAATGTTCTGTCAAGTTGAGGTCTCTCCATTTTGTCAGTCCTTCGGAGAAGTATGTTTCTACTTCCTGCAAACACAGAGGAACTCGCCAATCAGAGGCAATATTTACAGTAAAAACTCTAGAAATTGTTATAGTTATATAGTTACAGACCTCAGCATAAGATCCAGTCCTGTCAATGCGATGGATGACATCGATGTTGACGTTGGCAAGTCTCTCAGCAAATGTGAGAAACTGGAAAATAAAAACAGAAAACTTTACAAAGTGCTACAGGTGCTGTACACACGGTTATACATGTTTCAGAGCTTAAATGTTGCACGCGAGCTACGTGTTAACAGATTTAAAGCTGGAAAATGCCACAAAATGGTTTAAATGGTTTGTATTTCCACTGTATCACTGCTCCTCGGTTAGCATCATGCTGCATTTGTTTCTGGACTCTCACCCTGTAGGTGTTCTCAGACTTGTGATACGAAGACTTGGATTTGATCTTCATCTTGGCCTCGTTGTTCGATACGAGAAGAATAATATTCCGAAGACCGACGTGCGACTTAAATGGTTCATGAAAAGTTTCTTCCCTCAGCTAATGTTACAACTGTTTACACACACGCCGACAGCAGGGAGCAGCCATGTTTGAACAGAGCATCATGGGAAGTTTTTTTTTTCGCCTCTCCGCGTGGTGGACGAAGAGAAGCAAAGAGGGGAAAAGGCGAGAGAGAAACCTCTTTTCACTTCCGGCTTTGTTTGAGGCTTCCCGCCACTTCCCTTCCTGTATCGTTTAAATCGTTTATAAAAATAATAAATTATTATTATTATTATTATTATTATTATTATTATTATTGTTATTATTATTATTATTATTGTTGTTGTTGTTGTTGTTGTTGTTTTTCTTTTATTAGAATAATTATTTTAAAGGGGTATACAGTTTTTCTTTCCATTGCACTAGCAGACAAGGATCTCCATATGTGACGTGTATAACAGATATAGATTCAGGTTATTTTTTATTCACTTGGCACCATATGTCAATGGAAACAATAAAATACTGTTTCTCCCACTGTTTCTCCCACTGTGCTACAAAACAGTTTAAAATGTATGTTTGTTTCTTGCAGGTTCAAGAGCGCTCGGATCCATCCATGCATTTTAAATCTGGGGCATCTCATCAAGCAGAAGCTTGGGAAAAGAGTGGATCGACCCACGATCACAACATCAGCAAATGAGGACGGACTTGTGAACATTGAAGTGTCATACGTATACGTACGTCACATTTGGAGAGTCTCCTCCCACGTATGAAGCTGGAACCTCAGAGGAACCAAAGTCTGTTCATCCACTGAAGAAAAGACCAAGAAAGTGAACAGAGCAGCACCTGTTCCAACCTCCACCCAAAGCTGCTCCATCTCTCTGTCTGGAACCTCAGCCTGAGCCAACAAGCTACAAATCTACAACCTTAAACTTGTAGACCTGTAAGGGTTGACTCCATCTGATTTTGTTAGTGTTGATTAAAATCCTTTTAGATCCAGTTAAGTTCAAGTAGGTGATGAATACCACACAGGTGCTGAAACACCACAGAGCTTCAGAAAATTGTTCAACAGAAATTTTAGAACATTTAGCACAAAATGGACTCTAAATCCAGAAAAATCCAGTCTCCACTTACAAAACATTCATAGAATCAACAATAATATCACAGTTTACACAAATGCTCCATTCATTTCATTATCTTTTTTTTTTTTTTGGACCTACTGTGGTTTAACTTCTCACGTGTGCTTCTTATCAGTAGCTGCTACACGCGCATAATTTGTAAAAATTTCCCGAACAAATTCCACATCTTAGCTTATGCAAGGAGGTTTACTGGAAGACAGGGGTCGAAGGGAGGGCGTGTAATGTGTGGACGGATGCTGGGAGAGTAACCAAGGTGAGATCAGGAATACTGGTTTCCGTAATGAAAGGCGGAAGAGGAAGTAAAGAAAAGAGTGAGATAGCTCACTTAAGTTGTAATAAATTCATTCATTGGGACGACGTCGACAAGCAGCAGTCTTTAAAGTTGACTTGAATCCATGACAAAAGGATTCACTGAAGTTTCAGCACTAAAAAGCTATAACAAAGGATTATCATTACTAATGAATGTGTGACAAATAGAACTTCTTCAAATCAAACAAAAGCTTCGTAAAAAATATTTAAACAGTGGTTAAAGGGTAGGAGCTGATATCACAAGTATTTCTTGGCTTGTAGACCTCACATATAGTACCTTCCTGGAATTCTCTCTGACACACACACACACACGCACACACACACACACACACACACACACAATAAAAGGCTTCAGCTCCTGCTTCTTTCAGCTCAACGTTGAGTGAGAGCTTGATAGGACTCCCATTTACTCACAGAGGACTGTCTGTTTCTGAGTACAAGACTCATGGGACACTTTGAATAACTTTGTTTTTTTTCTAGTTTTGGTCCGACTTCTTCTAAAATGTCAGGTGGCTCTGTGGTAGCTGGCTCCTTCGTGGCAGCTGACTACGTGGTGTTTGTTGTCATGCTGATAATGTCCGCCGCCGTCGGGGTCTACCACGCCTGGGCGGACAGGAGCCAGAGAAGCTCCGGAGACTTTTTAATGGGGGGCCGCCGGCTGACAGCCCTGCCCGTCTCCTTGTCCCTGTCCGCCAGCTTCATGTCAGCCATCACCGTGCTGTCCAACCCAGCGGAGGTAAAGTAACAGCGGATTCACAAAGTCTTAGAAAATCAAAAACCCAGAAAACGTTACCACTGTTTCTGGTGCAGGTTTACCGCTACGGAGCCAACATTGGGTTCTACGGTCTCGCCTATGGAATGACAATGCTGGTGACATCTGAGGTCTTCCTCCCCGTCTTCTACAAGCTGGCCATCACCAGCACCTATGAGGTAAGCGTGGCTTAATGTCAAAATAATTTGTCAACTTGTATAGTGATCCAGATATTTGACTCCCTTTTGTCTTGCTGCGCAAATAAAAACGGTAAAAACGACACTCGAACACCAAAGAGCACACATTCTGAGGTGATATGACTGTCTGAAAACTGTGTTGAAAGGGAATGGGTTAAAAGAAAACCGTTTGTTGCATCAGTGGTGAATTATGGCAACAGATGTCAGATATAGTGGATACATTTGTGACAATAGAGCTAAATTCATGGCAAAAACTGATTTGGTAAGAATGTATCTGTCTGATTTCTCATCTCATATCTTCTGTCTTTGTCAATTCAAGTACCTGGAGCTGCGTTTCAGCAGGGCGACCCGTCTGCTGGGAACAGTGCTCTTCATTGCTCAGACGGTGAGTAAGAAGCCAGTCATCCATAATTGCAACGTTCTGACAACACCGCAAATCTACCACACACCACCATGAGGTTTTAATGTTTGTTTTCCTGTATTAATACATTTTTTTTTCCATCCCAGATCCTCTACACTGGCATTGTCATTTATGCTCCAGCTCTTGCTTTAAACCAGGGTACGTTGGTTTCAGACTCATGACACATTCCTGCATCATGACACTTAAACCTACTCTACCTACTTTGTCCGCTTGAGTGACCACTGTTTGAAACCTCTGTCTCTCTGCAGTGACTGGAATGGATCTGTGGGGTGCAGTCATTTCAACAGGGGTGGTCTGCACCTTTTACTGCACGGTGGTAAGTGACAAAATAAGCTCTGCTGCGGACAAAATGAGCTTTTCTCAAAATTTCTTAATAACACAATGTTTGTGGTCTACATTGTTGCAGGGAGGTCTAAAAGCAGTGGTATGGACGGACGTGTTTCAGGTGAGGTGTTACATTTACAGCAAGTGTAAGCTTCCTCATCCTGGAACCATCCTGGAACCAAAAAATCATCTAACATGCTGTTAATACCACAGCTAGACAGAATAAAAACAGAGTATGTTACATTAAAACCCTAAATTCGTCTAAATTTTCTTGCATTAGCTTGGCGTCATGCTCGCAGGCTTCCTGTCCGTCATCATCAGGTCTGTGGTCCTACAAGGTGGAGTCAGCAACATCATTTCAGACTCCCAGCACGGAGGGAGACTCAACTTTTTGGAGTGAGTATCTGAGAAAATACTCAGCTGAATGCGACAAGTGAAACGACACAGTAGGTTTGAAGTTCAACGAGTCCTCTGTTAGAAAGCAGAACAGAACAGGAGAAGTGCAGAAACATTTTGTAACTACAACGAACACAAACCGTCACTTCTGCAGCAGCCCTACTATGGCAAGATGCTATAATTCCTGTCAGCAAATTTATTTTTTCTCTTTTTCTTAGCTTCGACACCAACCCTCTGAGGAGACACACCTTTTGGACTATAACCATCGGAGGTACATTTGTTTGGATCAGTATCTATGGGATCAACCAGGCTCAGGTTCAGAGATACATCGCCTGCAAGAGCATCACTCATGCCAGACTGTGAGCTCTGTTTTACTACTGGGTGTATTTTGATTGAATGGTGCAGCTACACAACAAATTTTCCCCCCATCTTTCTTTCTTTTTCCAGTTCCTTGTACATCAACCTGTTGGGCCTGTGGTCCATCTTGCTGAGCTCAGTGTTTGCAGGGATGTGCCTCTACTCAGTCTATAAGAGCTGTGACCCATGGACCTCCGGACTGGTCTCTGCCCCAGATCAGGTATTACCAAGACATGTACAGTGTGACTGGCCCAACTGGGTTTGGACATTATCTATAACCTATGGTTAGAAATGCATATATACATGGTGTATGTGTAAACACTAATCACTGTTCCTCTATAGCTGATGCCATATCTGGTGATGGACATCTTAGGAGACTATCCTGGCCTTCCTGGACTGTTTGTTGCAGCAGCATATAGTGGATCTCTAAGGTCTATACTTAACCTGGAAGTTAAAAAAAAATGTTTTATCAGTTTGCAACACAATGCTGTGATTGTTCTATGCAGTGCAGTTTGATGGCATCACTGATTTCACAGAATTTCTTGTGGGCTCGCTGTTATTTCAGCACAGTGTCTTCCAGCATCAATGCCCTGGCTGCCGTGACAGTGGAGGACCTCATCAAACCTTACACCAACCTGTGTGAGAAGCACCTGTCCTGGATCTCAAAAGGAATGAGTATGTGATACACGTACATTATTAAGTGAATGAGTTGTCTGTTTGGTAGCAGTGAGGATTAATTCTGTCCGAATGTTGTTGGCAGGTTTCCTATATGGAGTTTTATGCATTGGAATGGCAGGACTGGCTTCGCTCATGGGTGGTGTCCTGCAGGTAGAGTGGCTCTAATCATAGTCTAGTCTAGGGTACAATGAAGCAGACATCATAAACAATATTTATTTAAGTTAAATGTTAGACGCTAACCCTTGTCTGCACAATCAAAGTCCATGTTTGACCTGTCCATCCACCCCAGTCTCCTCTAGCCAATGTGCTGGACGGGTGAAACAAAGACAAAATATGTATCGCCAGAGGTTTATGACTTATTAAGAGGATAATGTGTGCGTTTCTCTACAAACAGGCAGCCATCTCTATATTTGGAGTCATTGGAGGTCCTTTACTTGGCCTGTTCACACTAGGCATCCTCTGTCCATCTGCCAACTCCAAAGTAAGTCTATCATCACTATAGATTTCTTTTGTAATTGTAATTCCAGTAACCCATACTAATATTAAAAAAGGACACTATTGCCACTAAGTTCTTAAACTAAGTCTGAAAGATCACCTTTTTTTACCTGCCCGCTGTACAAAACACATTTTAGCGGTTTCCCTGATGTCTCGTAGGGGGCTTTGACAGGGCTCGTGTCAGGGCTGGTTGTTTCTCTGTGGGTCGGGATCGGTGCTCAGATATACCCTCCGTCTCCCGAGATGACTCGGCCTCTGTCACTCACCACAGAGGGTTGTAACTTCACTGCGACACAGGGCTCCAATTGGACCTCCACCACCTTCCCAACACAACCAGGCTCCACCAGCACACCCCAAGTACACATGGATAGCAGGTACGCTGAGGCAGAAGAAATAAGATCACAGACAACTACTGCAGAAGTCCTGAGATATCAAGATCTGTGCTGTGAGCATTTAGAAATTTAGTCATACCACCCAACCATGGCCTGAAGAAACCTGTCATGTTACATGCAACATTTCTCTCCTTCCGCTCTTGTTAACATGAATGCTATAGTGCTAATATATAAATCCACTTTCTTTGCTATTTGTAGTTGTTAGCTTTTTAGAGGGATCATTTCCCGCTTTTCTCTGGACAGTATCGTTCACGAATTAGCTTCAGTCCTTACGTGCTAACCCAATCTCTCAATGTGATTAAATAGTTTAAACCAGTGGTCTTCAAAGCTTTTTAGGCCAATGACCCCCAAACTGATGGAGAGATTAATTACAGACCCCTTGCCTATTATATGTGTTCAATGTTAAACTCGGCGTAATGCTATTAATAAATATACATTATTATTATCATTTTGCATTCAATATTAAGCTAATCCGTAACCCTTTACTAAAATATGTTGGATTCATGTTTATTTAAAGAAATTTGTGGAAACCAAAAGCACATTCATTGTCACAGGAATCCTATGCATGATGCTGTCCAAAATGTAGAAAAACAGTTTGTGTTGCTTAGTGACAGACAAAAACATACAGACAGATGTGGCTGACAGATTACATTCTCTCAACACTGGATCGATTCCAAACATTTTTTATCCCCATTATTAATCATTTAGGTAATGAGGGAATGGAGCTCAGTTTTCAAAATACCTGAATTATCCTTTAACGTATACCATTCTCTCCTATCAGCAGGCCTGTGCTGGCAGACTGGTACTCACTGTCCTACCTTTACTTCAGTCCAATTGGAACCATAATAGTTATCATTGTGGGACTGATAGTCAGCATGTTTACAGGTAAATGACATTTCTTTTCTTTGGTTATCAAAAATTCAGATCATGTTAACTCTCCTGTTTTCTAACCAGAGTCAAGGTTTTTGATGCTTCTCTTATTTGTGTTTCTACTGTTTCGTAAAGGAGGCTGCAAGCTGAAAGTGGAACCAAAGCTTATGTTAACTAAAGAAGACACAACTCTTTATTACTTATTCAAGTTCTTCAAAGACAGAGTAAGTACCGCAACAGTGATCAAAAATCACACACGACAGACCTACAACAGTTCCTGACTTTCTCCTCTGTGTTGTCCCCTGTTTAGGTCACGAGCCGAAGAGGAAAGCTTGACCTGAAAAAGGACAGAGAGAAGAAATTTGGCAACATGAATCCTGCTTTCTATGGCGCTGAGCTGGACTGAAAAACAGCGTTCTCTCATGAAATGCATCTAATGAAGTTGTGTTTTAAGTTTCTCTTATATAAGAAATGAAAAGAAGTGGAATCGATCAGTGACTTGTTGTAATTTGTTAAACTGTCAATGCTTTTGACATGAATACATGCTGAAACATTTTACACCATCGGTTAATGGTGACTCTGAATTGTCTCTGCATACTCACTCTCTCTTTATTTGGGATTAGTAGAACGTAAGAACTTTAAAAACCAAGAATCGTCTTTGAACAGGCAGTAGGTTTTGGAAAGAAATGATGTCCTCACGTGTGGACACAAGGATTTTATTATAATAAAATTACCAAAATGTATCAAAATATGTTAATTTTCATATCTGAACGTTGCTGTGCAAAAGCAGAATTGCAAATAGTCCCAATGTCTTCAATCGTGTAATAATTAGCAAAGTTATAGCTTGTTACTATTGATAGAATTAAAAAAGTTAATAAGTTAATAAAATAAACAAATTTCAACTGTAAAGTCTGATGAGGTTTTGTACCTTGTCCACTGTTATGTGATCAGTTGCAGAATGAATCAGCTGAAATGACCGCCACTGTGTTTGTTTTACACCAACTAGTATTTGATTATGAGGATAAAAGTTTAAACGGAGCAGAATAAGCTGCCACAAACCTAAAACTTAATGTGCCCATGTGAGGACGCAGGGTGTCAGGAGGTTAATGCTCAAACTTCTGTGGCCCAGCACGGCCCCACGTTAGTATTCAGCAAGAGTCAAGTCATCCCTCCACTACTGGGTTTGTTTGTTTCCTGTGACTTAATATTCTTTGAGTTTAAAACACAGAGAAACAACTTTAAATCATATGTTAGACTTAGAAAACAATGACAGACTGGACTTCTTCAAGGTTTATTGTCTTCTTTAAAGGTGGAGTGACCCAAAACTGACCTGGAAGTAAAACAACGTGCTACTGGTCACGTGTTATTTCCAAACCTCACAAGATTTCGTTTGTTGGCCATTCTCTCAGTGTGTTGATGAGAAATAGTCTGTACTTATGTAGTACTTTCCTACCTTTACATTCTCACACTAACACACAGATGGCAGTAGAGCTCCCATGAAAGGCGCATCTGGAGAAAGGTCAGGTTCAGCGTCTTGCCTAAGTTTACTTCACCATGCAGATGGGCCTGTGACTAGACTTCCAACAACAATCTAAACAAAGGCCACACATCTACCTTAGGACTTTAGGGTAACTGCAAGTAGATGTGTGAAATCAAGAAACAAACATGCCACAGGTTTGATACTGCAGGTTTTTGTTTTTATTATTATGGCACAGGATACCACTGTGTGAAAAAAACTGTACATTTATTTGGGATTTGTGTCTTACAGTGCACAATATCACAGTCATGTACATTTCAAGAAATATGAGCATGTTTTTACAAATATATACAGTCAAATACATTTCATAACTCAAGACATTTCATTGTACATGATTCAGTCCGTCTGGTGAAGCTGTCTGCCACTGTGTCAGCCCGGACTGACTTAAACGTAACTGTTCAGGGAGAAAACCTGTGTGTTGTAATAAAAATACAAAGCAGATTCTTTAACATTTAATAAATTATCATCGCCACATTTTTGTAGCTCGGAGATGAAGTTTCCCTTTCAGGACGGTGTTTTATAAAAGGATCTCTGCAGTATAAATTTGTAACCAATGGGTGTCGATAACTGAGTACTGACCTGAGCACTTAAATATTGCAGAGACATTTGTTGCACCCCATGGGTGTCATTTCAAGAAGGCGAATTGTTTTGTTATTATTTGTCGGGTTCATAGTACCTCTTCTTCATGGCCCGATATTTCCTGAGGAAATACAGAGCCTCCAGTTCCTTGATGACAAAGTCTCCTCTGGCCACCAGCTGTCTGATCTTCTCGGGGTCGGTCACATCTTTGTTTTTCATGAAGGCGGACTTCAGGCGCTCTCTGAAATAGGCTGATCCCTTGGGGTACTCACGGCCGAGGTACAGCAACTTATTACAAAGGAGAGATGCATTAAAATCATGGCAGCACAAACAAGGCTTTGAAAGAACTTTGCCACGTGTTTTTTTATTTTTATTTTTTATAAAATGTACTTACATTTTTGTACAGCTTGATAACCTCACCCCTTAAAGGGTTGGCCATGTCAGAAACGGTGTTACCTTTCACAATACTGACGGGGTAAACAGACAAACAACGCAAAAGTTTAGCTACCTAGCTTCAGATTTAGCACGTAACCTCATAATTATGACACTTCAAACGACTACATTAGAAGTGAATCCATATTTACAGATGCTTTGTAGGCGAGGATCCACCCAGAAAGCAACGCTGACAAGTCCCCGTTTCCCTTCGTCCTTTGAATACAGGGTATAATGCACGTCTGCAAGCTGCCGTATACCGTTTCGTGGTATCGCAAAGCAAAACAGAAATGTACGCATGCGCGAGGGTTACTATGGTTACTGGGACGCTTGAAAGTTCTTGTACGCTCCAACATGGTGAGTTTTTGCCATTTTCTTCCAATAAACGGTCTTAAATGTTATTATGTCCAATAGTTAAAGAGAAGACGTTATTACATTATAAAATATTATTATATGTAATAGTTTTAAAGCATAAAATGTAAGGTGTATTTGTATGCCACAGGATAATAGTTGATACAATCCTGCAGCTATGTTGCTATGCTATCAAGTTAGTAGGAGAATGCTATTTTTATTTCAGTATCTATTGTCTTATGTTTCAAAGCATGTCGTTATTTATCTTTCTGTCTCTGTTTTCTCCTGTGAGTGATAGCCACCCAAGAAAAAGGTATGAGCAAAAGACAGTCAGCACATTCTCTCCATTGTAATTATACGTGGTCATACAGTTAGAAAAGCTACAGGATACAGAAAAGCAAACGATACAGAAGCCATAACTCTGATTGCCGCTACTGCAGAGGAGTGTACAGATCTAGCATTTCCTTAGCAATGAATGAGTTTTCCAAGTAACAACAGATTGAGTCGCTCACTTGTAAGTAATGTTTTGATGGGTTGTGAAGTCCTCCAAAAAAGGGGGTAAGCTGTCCAAGGCTCAGAAGTTGAAGCAGGAGCAAGAGGAAGAGGAGAGGAGGCTGCGAGAGGAAGGTAATCGAGATGTCTGTCTTAATTCAATCTAAACTGGGGCAATGTAGGAGGTTTCCTGCGTGGTATTCTTAATCAGTTCCGTCGACCAGTTCAGGAATAAAACGGATTCTTGTTTTGTTTTCTATGTGAAATGGTTTGACAACGTGGTTTGTGCTTTGTAGAAGAGGCCCTGCTGCAGGCGCAAAGAGAAGAACAGGAGAGACTAGAACGGGAGAGGAAGGAGAAGGAGGTAGAGAGGCTTGAGCTAAAGGTACGTCCCAGCGGGGTGACTGAAGACTCTCAGTCATCCAGGTCATGGTGTTTACAACAAGACAGCTAAACTTCGTGAAGACGTTCGGACTCTTAATCCAAAGGGCCTTTTCACTTCTAAACAAACTGGTGTGAGTTCCATGCTTTTGAATCTGTCATGGGGTAAAGTCATTGATAGCATTAACATGACGAACAATATTTGTTCAACCTAATTGAAATCATTCTGATCAAAGATTCCAATGCAACCGTGGACGAAGGCCTTACAGTGCATCAAGAATACTCCACAACCCCTCCATAGGCGGCTGCGTTCTATCTACACTATTTTGCAAATATGTGTCACATACATGTCACATTTCTCACATTTGTCTTTGCCTCAGTCCCACCAGAACCTAGGCTCACCACTGGGTGGCAGGTATGAATTTCAAAGTGGAGAGATGAATCATCTTTAAGAGACTCAAAGAAATCCTGCGGCATTGTTTCAAATACAATAAACCGCGGTGACTAAAAGCTAAAAGTGTACAGACTCCTGCTCAGTTAAGTTGACTGTGGGTTTCCTCGTGTGCTTGCTGCATTTGCTGTGTTCACGGGTGTCTTTTGCCCACAGGACCAAGAGCGCAGAGAGGATGAGCTGGACGAACTGCGCCATCTACTGGAGGAGAATCACACCGCAGTATCCAACTGGAAAAGGGACACAAAGGAGACAGCCAAGGTGTGTGTTTCTGCATTTATTTGCGTTAACAGGTAAAACCTGCATGTCTCACACTTGTAGAGTTGCTTCGTCTTGGGACAAGAAGGCAGTGGTGATTGTTATGCAATACAGTCTGAGCCAGGCTCAAGTAAACACTTGCACGGGGGAAATAACCTTAAGTGTATTTCTGGTATGCTTGGCGCCCAGTGGGAGAGGTACTTGCGTTGCGATGGCGTGCCAGACCCAGCAGTGCAGCAGGATATCAACACGTATATCAGCTTGTGGAGAGACGACGCAGAGGTCAACATCACACCAGTGCTCAAGCAGTGTGACCTGGCTCTACAGGTGTGTACGATGCTATAAAAGAGATCCATTAAAAGTATGGAAAAAAAAACTAGGATTGAATGTCAGGGGGAAAAAATAAATAAATAAAAGCAAAGATGTTTTTCATAATAGTTGGTGGAAGAGCTGGAAGGTCTGCTTAGAGACGCTACGGATCCGGAAGAGGGCCAGACGTACCAGGAGGCTCTCATAAACTTGCAGGATCTGATCCACTCTAAACACCACCTCACCACTGAGGAGATCCTTAAGGTGCAGGAGACTCAACTATACTTGTGTTCACATGCTGTAAACCACTTTGCCGCTGTATAAAGATCCAAAGATGTGGCGGCGCTTGTTTGTTTTTAAGATTCGATCTTCTTTTTTTTGTGTGTGCGCGCGATACGTGGGCCCGGTCACAGAAGGCCAGTGCGAGCATCGACACCGAGACAGGCAACATGCAGATAGTGATCAGAGATGACAAGATTACGCTGTGTCTGTGGGCCAACCTCAAGAAGAATCCAAGGTCTGTGTGCATCACTGCCAATTCGAGACGATGAAAGAAACGCTGTTTGTTGAACAGGAAATCAAATGAATGCGCTTAAAAATGCTCTCACCCGTACAAAAGTTGTGTTTTTCTCTTCCATCCAGGTTTAAAGGTTTGAACTTTGAGGAGGCAGGGATGGGCTTCGAGCTTCCCAAGCAGCTGGCCGTGAGCGACATCGCCGTGCGGATCCTCCACACGCGCTACGACCACCTGTCTCTGCTGGCGAGGATGACCCACCTGAGAACAAACACGCCGAGCCACAGGTTCTTTCCTACCACTGCTTTCAGAGCCTCACACCCTGTGCGCCCTAATTTCTCTTTTTTGGCGTCAGATCTCTTGCAGGGGGCGACGACGCTCCGGAGGACTCACCTGAGCGGGAGGAGAGGCGAGAAAACGACAAAGCGGAAGAAGGCGGCGAGACGCAGTCGCAGAAAACGGACGAGGACGTTCAGTCCATCCAAGGGTCGGAAGGAAGGAAGGTGAGATTTAAAGAAGTGGCTCCTGGTTTGGGTTCTTGCATCCACTGCAATGTTTTCATTCTTTCTGCTTTATGTGTTCACTCAGAGTGCAGCCAGTCTGCAGTCAAGGAAAAGCAGCCCACGGCCTTCAGAGGACCAAGGGAGACAGATACAGACACAGATGGAGACGCTTGATGGCAAGATGCCCGGCTTGACATTCCCTGACAGCTTCACATATAAAACCTGCTGTTGCTCTAATTCAGACACTACATGAAAACCACTGTACATCTCTAAAACTCAGGAATATCGTCAGAAAAGGAACTAACACAGTGTAATGTTACATACTGTATTTTTGTTATCTTAGAATGAATCCTTGAGTTCCACAGACTCTAAGGAGTGCTGCCTGTGTTTATGTGGCTACCACAGATTATCCAGAATGCTCGGAACGATAGTAATCTCCCTGCTCCTATAATCGCACACCATCAAAACATTCGTGAGACCAGGACATTTATTTTAGAAAGGTCGTCTTGGCTGACACTTCTTTTCTCTCCTCAGCTGAGGGAGACCTGAGCTGCCCCCCGGCGCAGCTTACTGAGACCACCATCGGCCCCCAGGTGGTAGATTTAAGGCGGTACGTTCCTCTGGGTGGGGTCTTTTTCTGCGATGTATTTCACCTCCCGCCTCAAGCTCATCATGTCAAGGGCTGGGAGATCCGACAGGTGAATAATCCAATAATTACTTATTCATTATTTTTTTGCTTACGTCAGCAACAGCAGGTAAAGAAAATCACACAACTCCTTCCATCCTTTTTCTAGCTGTTGGACACAGGGCTACAGGTCTTCCACTACCCCACAGAGAATGTAGATGGTAATGAGGACCAGGACTGCCCTCCAGTCGGGGTGTCCGTGACGCTGCCCGACTCCGTCGTCTTCTTGGAAGCTCCACAAGTGGCTCGCTGGGATGCAGCAGGTTACACTCGCTTTATATAATGCCGTCAAACATTCATTCATTCTAAGCTCTTAACCTCAAGGGAGCACGCCTCAGCTGTCACCGGAAAATGTTTTCTCCTACAGCTAAGCAGTGGAGGACGGACGGCATCACCGACGTCTCCTACGAGGAGACTGAAGCCAAAGTCTCCTTCAGGATGGACTCCTTCCAGCCCTGTGCGCTGATGCAGGAAGCTTACGCCAACCTTCCCTTCCAGAGCTGGGAGCTGCGGCCGCTGGGCCAGGACTCGGCTCTTTTCACCGTGAACGGGGCGCTAATCAACATCAGCATCACCATCCAGGTAAGAGACTGGGAAGAAACCTGGAGGAATCAGGATGCAGCCTGACAGATAACGTGTCGTTGCGTGTTTGTCTGTTTGAACAACAGGGTGATCGGTGCATGCTGCAGTCAGAGCGACAGAGAGGCCTCTCTCACCTCCTGGGGAAGTGGATGAGTGGTCCCTCCTTACAGAGAGCCATGCTCAACGCAGGCATCAACGTCTTTGTGAACGAGTACGCGGACAAATACGTCAGCAGCTACGGCAAGGTCCGCCTCCAATTTACTTGTTCAGTGTCTGAACGGAAGAACAACGAGGTTCCGGCTCTGTTTGGTTATCCAGGTCAAGTCTGATGTCATGTTAGATAACGTGTTTTCTGCTTGAATCATAATTTTAAAGAGGCTGGTAGCAGACTGCACAACACTGGAGCAGTTGTTTTTAATATCTGAGCTCGTTAAGTCACATGTAAAGTGAATAACACCGATCGTCGTTATCTTCCACCGGCTCGTGTGACAGAATGCGTTCTTTTGGTTGGATTCATCGTCTTTACGTGTATACTGCTTGGCTTCCATCCACTCAGGACCCACTGACAGAACATGCTGCCTATGAACAGATGGCCCTCTTCGCCTCTGCTTGTGCCTTCTCGTGGAGCAAGTGGAATGCTAAATGTGGAACTGAACATCTGGTCATGCAGGTATTGTCACGCACAAATGGATGCAGGTTTATTTATGTTCTTACAGTGATGTAGTTGGCCTGCCCTCAGTGAGCTGCAGTGGTATTCTAGCTTTCGCTTCCATAGAGAGTAAAAGTTTGTTGTGAAATACCTGCTACTCTCTCAAAAATCAGGGCAATGAGCCCAGCTGGGTATACAGGACTGACACACAAAACAAACAAACCTGCTCTGAATGTCTCTTGAACGTGTACCTCTTACTCTTTTTCCAGGCTTGTGAGCACCTTGGTGCCGCCCCTGTGCCTAAGAGCTCCTGGAGTCTGTACCTGCTGGGCGCTCAGAGGAGCCAGAAGCTGGAGATCACGGAGAACAGCGAGGTGTTTTCTGCAGACCATTCTCCTGACAGCGAGTTTCACTCCACCTTCATCCACATGCTCCAGGACAACATGAGCCCTGAGGGCGTGGACCAGAGCAGAAGGTCTCATTATCTGTTTGTGGACACAGTGCAGAGTCTGCTCTGTGCCACCAGACCTCTGATGTATTCGTAGATGCAGTGTAAAAACAATTCAGTCCTGAAGACGTTTTGAAAATGAAAATCTTTGAAATGTACATGCATGTAAGAACACACATCTTCTCAATTAGAATTGGCTACTTTATTTGTGCAAATATCCACGCATCTTCTTTGGAACATACAAAAGTGTATGAAGTTGAAAACGGTGACAACCACGGCAAGAACGAAGAGAAGAAAAAACTTTGGTGTTAGGACTGTAACAATGCAGAATTATAACTTAACAAAAACTAAACAGATATTCACATCTTCCAACTCAAATCTAACAAACTCATAAATATAGATTTTTATAAACACTTTAAAACACTTCAAATAAAAGTTTTATTACCAGTGTTAACAGACTTAAAAGTTATAAAATGTCCTCTGCAACCAATGAGGAAATGAATGTAAAATGTCATTTAAAAAGGCTGACAGTCTTCCCTGTATGATCAGATACATGAAATGCATTTGAAAAGCTATGTGGCACAGTTTGGGTGGACTACTGAGGGACCTACCAGGACTATGATTACTAGATAGCTGTGACATGATGAGTCAATGTTGCGCCAGCTCTGAGGGCTGATATGAGAGACTGCGTTGGGTCCGACATAATCAGCAGCACTAATTAAACTGTCAAGGATATTGAGCAGCCCAAAGGCTGCCAACACCTGTAACTGCTTCCTCTTGTAGACACATGCATACACACACCGATTAACTCATTTAACAAACGTGACGTGATGCATACACATCCTCCTAAGGGTTAACTATCCCCTCAGGTCCGGCCTGTGCAAGTCTTGGTTTAGGGATCTTCAGGCACGAGTAAACATCCCAACAGCCTCCACTCAGGAGTAGTAGCAGTGTTCCTCTTCATCACCGCCCCAGGGCACAGGAAATTCTCTGCGGAGGGCCGATGGGTGGTTAGCACCATCCACCTCCAGCGCTGGAAGCTAGACGGGGGGCTGTCCGTTGTGCCGGAGTCCTGTGTAGGGCCACAGCAGCTGCTGGATGGTCGTCCAGGAGTCCCCAGTCCCCACGGGAGCTGCATCTGCTGCTGGCTGCATCACCAGGCTGGCCAGCAACGCCAGGAGACCTGGGATCAGGAGATGAAGGGATGTAGATGTGGATGTGAAAACTTCAGTGACATGGTAGGTATATAACAGTGTAATCAGTATATAGTGGGTTGTTCGCTTTCAGTTTGTCATGAACCATTCTAAAGTACCTGCTAGTACCACCACCATGGCCAACCAAAGCCAGAGTCCTCTGCTTCCTCTGGCTACTGCTGCTGCTGCCGCCCGTGAGCTCGTCAGGCTCTGGGACAGGGACAGAGACTGAGCTGCACCTGGATCTACAGACGTGGGGCTGGGTGAAGGGCTTGGCCTAAATTAGAGAGAATACAAAGTTACCATCGGATCAACCGAATAATGACACATTAGAGACGGACGAGAGTGAGGAAAAAAAACATTAACCAGATAAAGCGAGATAGTTAAGTTACCAAAAATGATTCATCACAGGACAGTTCCTGGAAAACGTCCGTCTATGGGTCATTTGTGGTAACTTATTTAATGGATGCAAGGCAGTTAATTAACTACGGCTGAACTGAAAAGTATAAATGGCAAAAGTTAGAAGCGTCTGACCAGTGGTTTTAACCAGCGTGAAAAAGCAACGACTTTACATTATCTTCATCAGCACAATGAAAAAGCTGGCAGTTGGATTAGAGCACTGACTTCTTAGGCAAAGGCAACACACAATTTTGACCTGAAATTTGTCAACAGTAGGAGTGCTGCGTCATATAACCGTATCGTCCTTATGAGTGCAACGTTTCAAGTGGCCTTTAGCTTGCACTCCTACTTGACAAATACAGCTCTTCTGCATGCATTTTTTTTTTTTGTAATTTTCTTTGTATAGAGAGCCACAATCATGTCCCACGTGATGTACACATTCCTCCTCTCTATACACTTACAGCATTACAAACAGCTCATCCTGACTCCTGAGCAATGTGAAAGAAGGAAAAGAGGAAAGAACAGTTCAGAAAAACATTTGATCTGTTGGATCACGATATTCGATCGCCCCACAAAAATGAAGAAACAGTCAAAAAAAAAAAAAGGGAGAGCAGAATACATTGTTATGCACATGAAATTGTTAAGGTGGTTGAACGTGTTAGTAAATGACAGAGGAGTAAGTTCAGTAAAGATGAACTGGTTATCAGTTCAGAACTTGAGATCCATGCATGAAAGTTTCCAAAATATCATTTGTCGCAGTTAGTGACACGCATCGATCTCAAGCCGATTTCTAGCCTTCCCAGTCAAACCACTCAATTAACATGAAAACATGAAAACCACTGAGCCCTTGAAGAAAAGAAGTTTGTCCAGCACAAACCCATATAATGAAAGAGTTTCATCACTTAGGAGGTTCCATAGTTTCACCCAACTTTTAAAACGAAACCAGATAAAACTAAACCTGATAATTCTGTGTTAATAGCAAATGTATGAGTTGCTGCTCATTATTACAAGTAAAGACAGAACAGAACTAAAACTCAGCCTTAAGCCCGTTTATACAAAAAAAAAAAAAAAAAAAACAATAAGTGGAGGATTCTTTAACTTTCCATCTTCTAACAGCCTGTGTGTTCTTGTTTAAATGTAACAGGCCACTGGGTAGTGCAGAAGTTCATGATTGAGTCCTTCTCTGTCAGGACTAAATGATGGATTATGCATTTCCACTCACACCCACACGTGTGTGTGGGTACAGTGGTTTCCTTCCACAAAACAAAACATGCAAAGAAACGTGTAGTGTAAAATAGTGTAAAAAAAAAAAGTGTAGATTACAAAGCAGCTAAATGAAATTAAATGTAAATAAAATATATTTAAAAATACAAATTTTCTGCATACACTGAACCACTTAAACACATATGATATAAGTGCTGTGCCCCTCAATTACAGCCAGTGATCTGTGTTGCATGAAATGAGACATTAGCATACAAGCTACATGTCATTAGCTGTGCAATGTCTGAAACTACCAAAATGACTTAAGATGAGGATAAACTAAAAACAGTCAGTAGGTCACATATAAAGTCTGATATGAGGAAGCATTCAGGTTACTACAACTGGAACCTCAGTTTAACTAAGTGACAACTCTTCCACTATGATACCAGCCTCTTAGGTTTGCTGGCAGACAGTGGTGCTGTAGAAGGCTAGTTGTAGGAATTTGGTGGGACTAACGTCTTAAGGGGCAGAATGAAGGAGGTGAGTTTGTTGCCCAGCTCACTGAGACTAGACCTCCTCCTTGACACTGTCGTCTCCCTTTGCTCGTCCTCCCACTGGCAGTCTGTGGTGCTGCTGTAGGCCGTCCTGTGGGCATGCATGGGTCAGGCATTCACACACACGATATACAGGCATGGCTGCAAAGCTACGACAGCTTTGTGTGAACGTGCACACGTTCACATTTCATGCACATGAAGCCAATGAAAAGTGAAGCAGGTGAAGGCACTCTTGAAGAAGTCATTCAATCGTATTACCTAACGAACCCAAAGAAAACTTTATATATGAAATCCATGTTTTTGCAAAATAAAAACACTTCCCAGCAATGCAACAAACACACTCGAATATTTCAGCATGAAGCCACAAAGCAGTTTCACAACCTTTCAGATATTTGGAGGGCGTTAACTTGTTTATTTTTTTATTTTTATTTTTATTTTGTTTTTTGTAATCTAAGCTTCAATTTTGACTTAACTTGTCAAAAAGGGCAAATTGTGCCATCTTTGTCCAAACATTTGAAAGCATTTAAAAAGTCCACAGCGCCTATTTCTTCACATTTTAAAGGCAGAGATGTGTGACAGATTGGGAAAACGTACGCTTCTGAACAACCCATGCAGAGGTGGATGGACCAGATGCATGAAAGTTGGTTGCGGTTTGATGTCATCATCGTTTGTCACCAGTGAACTAACTTAACCCTTTCACTGCATTGATAAACTAAAAGACTAAAATCATCTCTCTCTGGAATAAAAAACTGACAATACTTTTTATGCCAACCTCCTGTTTACTGTAACCTAGTATTTTTTAGGGTACACGGTGATGATGACGTGAAAGCGACCATCTTTATGCATCAGGGTCCGCTGTGAAAGGGCTTGTGTACTGCAGCCACCACGGTTTCCTTCCCCTTGGCATGTCTTACCCCTTCATCAAGAGAGAGGGCTCTTCAGTGTCAAAGCGTTTTAGCGGGGGACGCGCCATGCTCTTTCCAGGCACATTCCTGGAAACCACCATCATCACATAGGGGCATAACAACAACAACCCTCAAGTCCTGGTTCAACAAGCCTTGGTGGCCTGATTTAAACAACCACAGCCCTCACATCAGCAAGACACTTAAACAGTCCTGTCGCTTTTAATTCGACTGTGCTGGCATTTATATTTTGCTTTAATTGTGTAAAACTTCACTTGATTATAGATTATAACCCAGGAATAAGCACACCTAACACACACACACACAGACACACAGATACCTACCATGGGGATCGCCTGGTCAGTCTCTCCATTTCAGCCTCTGAGCCATCTAGTGCTTTGGGCTGTGATGGGAAATATTTAACAATTTGACTTGGATCAGGCAGAGAATACTTATTTGCACACCTTTCAACAAATTATTTCATTTTTTAATTAATTTTTTTAGAGTAAGTCCATGTACTGCCGTGCTCAACTAGAATTTCGACTCAACAGGCTGTATAACAAGTCCTGCTTGTCTTTTCTGTATCAAAGGTCGCTATGAGAAATAAATGTTCTTGTCTAACCACAGTCTGACAGCTGAACAATCAACAGACAGATTTTACAACATAAAATATACGTAAAGTCTTTCTGAACGAGATATCAAATAACTCTTCATCTGTGTATGACCTATGTGTGTATAATGCAGGGCCATTACTTAATGGGATAAGTGTAGACACAAACAGAATGGTTTGACAGATTGCTTTTTCTCCCCCTCAATTAGAAAAGTAGGTTTATTCTAACTGCTGCAAGTCATTCACTTCCTGTGAAATCAGAATTAGAGTAGAATGACAAAATCTGTCTTGAAATGTAAGATATGAGAGTCCCCAATGTAAAGCTGTAATTTAATGTAACTGATAGAATGATCCTCACCATGTCAAAGTGCATGTTGCCTGCACCAGATCGAGGGATGCCTGCTATGCTGACCCGCCGGGCTGATGCCTGAGCAGGTTCATGGGGAGGAGGGGTGGGGCAAATTAAAAAAAGAAACAGGAAACATTAGCCATGATTTACACTTACTTATTGTGTTAATGAGGTGTAATTAAATAACATGAAACGCACCTTGTAGTATTGTGAGGATGATTGCTTTTTACCACGGAAGTCATCTGGTAAGAGGAACACGGTGGTTAGTGGTACGTGGTTTGTGTGTGCATTACAATGCATTACACAGCACATTTACCACATGCAGTTAAATGATATGGGTTACTGAGTCTGCATTTCATTTGACTAGATAACTGTCCAACATTATTTTATGGGTCCTAATCATGAGTTTACAGCAGTTAATGATGCCCTAAGTACTCATGAGTATATGGTATTTAATAGATCTGTCTCATTTAAAATACTGCTAGTTTTTGTTTAAAATACTGACAAAAACTGGCAAAATAAAACTAATAACATGGATTTATAAACTCATGCTGCATCTACTCAGACTGTGTGAGTCTCTGGAGCCAATGTCTCAGACCTCGTTCTGTTTGTGATCCAAACGACCTCTCGTTCTGCATAAGTGTCTCTCTCAGCTCCAGTAGCTCAGCGTGCTCCTTGGTGTACATCCTCCTCAGGTTCTCAACGTGCTGGATCATCACCTCCACGGCTTTACCAATTCGACTTTCCTGTTGGTCCCGAACACAAGTAACCATGAATTATCACATTTGAAATCACGTAAGTCTGTTGTCGCCCTGTGGGGTTAGGGTTGTGATTCGGTTTGTTGTTAGTTCTCAGCTGACCTGGTGAATAGCTCCTAGCATCTCGGAGCGACTGGACACCCTGGTCATGGACTGGATGAGGATATCCAAGTTTTTCTGGAGCCTCTGGATGATCTCCATGGACTGATTGTCATCCTCACACAGTGGGGTCAGAGCCTAAGAGGAAAGAGACAGAGAGAGATGAACGGAATCAATGAACTCACAGTGAAGGGTTTGCACTTCATTCTTTCTACTATAATATGTGACTTTTCAAAAACTGAAATGATGTTTAGAGCAGCCAAAAATTACACAACGTATTGCTAAAGTGGTGAAGTGGTGCAACTTGCGGCAGTCTAGCTCTGTGCTACAACACATTGTGCAACAAAACCTTTAGTAAATTCGCTGTTATCTGTATAGGCTCTAAAACATTTACCATTCACCATGTCACTACAGTACTTATAAAAGGTTGAATGTCTACAGAAACTATACTAAAAAAAGAGGTGCATAAAAGCACTATAACTGAAACTGAAACTTAACATTTCTAAGTCCGGGAAAAAAAATAAATATGTGAGCAACTCAGCAACAGCTCCATCCATCCGAGCTGAACAGCTGCACACACACCTGCAGTAATCCCTTGCAGCTGGACACTTCCCTGCGGACGTTCTCTTCAGCCAGATCACGTGACCTCTCCTCCAGCCGGAGCCTCTTTTCCAGGGTGAACATGTCGCACTTGAACCCCAGTGCCAGACGTTGGAATTCTGCCTAAAAAAAAAGTTAAATGAGAGAGACTTTAGTAGCCACTGTGATGTTCCGTTTTGGCCCTCGCTGTTAAGCATATGCATTACATTCTTCTGGTGCCAGACAGGATGTACAGTACATTTCCTTATTTGATAAAGACGGGCTTTATGTTATCAAAAACACCATCTCTGTGCTGGCAGAAAACTGGTTGTATTCTAGATCTTCTATAACCCACAGCTTTAAAGAGGGTTAAAAAAAAATCACTTATTTAAAAGAGTAAAAGCTCTTAGCTTTCACAAACACATAATCTGCAGCCTGGAAGCCAGACGGAAGTTTAAACTTTAGGGGAGAGGAACTCCTCATGCCTAGCAAAAATCTATCGGGCCAATGTATTAGTTTGGTCGATCTTTATGTGATGATGGACAGCAACATAATCATGCTATGAAGTAGTATACATACCTCAATCTCCTTGTCGCTTGGTAACAGGCTGTAAATGAAGCGCAATAATTAGGAATTAGTGAAAAGCCTTCCTAAATAAACACGTGAACAGTTTCAAAGCTGCTACGATAATAAACTGACATCTCACCTGTTCTTGTCCTCTTTAAGGTTGTCTTGAATGTCGGAGTTTACCGATGTCTCAGCTAGAGGTGAATGCAGGAAGCCAATCAGCACAACAAATATTTGTCCAAATCTATAACTCAGTTTTAAAGTAACAGTAGAAGAGGTCATTTAAAAAGACACATGGTATATTTACACATACACTCCTTCTCATTTGCCACGCTGGTCTCCCTTGGGTCCTCGCGAAACTTGCGCTCCTCAAGGGCCCCCATGCTGTTGGAGATCTCCTGCAAGGTCCGCACAAACACAATGTTTTCTTCCTCCTCCTCTGCTTTTAAGTCTGAGTTCTCCATTCTCACATTCCCCTCAAGATCCATGTTGCTCCTTCACTACTCTGCCTTCTCCTTCACTATCCTACATGATTATGGGAAAGTGGAGATTCGAAGCAGTTGGCAGTGCACTTAGATCTTGATTCTGAATAATCTGATCCCGAGTGAAGCCACAACCAAAATATGCAGGTTCTCTCCCTCCCTCTCTCTCCTTATAGGCACACTAATGCTCACATCGTCACACACTCACATAGCTGGATCGACAACATTTCTTGCCAGGCTGAATTCGTGTTCATGTTGGTTCGCACCAACGGCCACAGTCTTGCCACAGACAAAGAAATGTAACTTGATCCTGGCATTGTATCCAACCTGGAGAGGCTATTTTAAGGCAGTTTTTTTTCTTTTCTTTTTTTAAATTGAACAAAATGGCAGCACATAAACATAATGACACATCCCAGCGATATTCAGCCAAGTACGTTGGTAAGACTTTAAACTCTTATAGCTTTAATAAAAGAGGGCGTAAAACAGGTCTTACCAGTTCCATCCTATATTTGCCATGACGGACATTGTCCTTTTTGGTGTCACTAACCTTGGAATGGCCGGGGTCAGAGGTCACGCTGCCCATGCTGCTCCTTGATTGGTTCGCGTGCGTGAAGGACGACCCCGACTGAGGAGAGCTGCTGTTAGAGAAGGTGGTAGGCGCGCTGCTGGCCTGCCGGTCTGTTCCTGGAATAGGCAGTTGCCGTGTGGGTGGTCAAAGTTACACATAGATGGAAGAAGGTGTAAACAAACGGCCAGCTTTGACGTTTGTTTGTCGTTTCCTCTACTTCATGCAAAACAGAATTTCCTCCTACCTGCCATGCCGACTGGAACAGCTGGAGCCTCAGTTACACTGTCCTGCACGCTTTCCTCTTCTTCCACCAGCACGGGTAACAGGCTTGTGCTGGATAGAAACACATACACAACACTCGAGCATTTGCAGATAACATACCAAACAAACGACAAATGCGTTTCAAGCACAAGTTAATAGAGTTCAGTCAACAACTCACCTGTCCTCAGCTGCTGCTCTGTCTGCCAACTGGTCCTGGCTCTGCCTCTAAGATGGAGAAGAGTAAAGGCAAGAAATCAAGGGGTGAAAAAAGAGACACAGGCCTTCCAGCATGTTTTCTGTAGCGAATTGAAAGAGATGGTTAATGATTTAAAAAAACAAAACAAAACAACGCATGAACACATACGTTTGCATACACGTAGTGTACCTGCCCCATGGCAGTGAAACGCAATCTAAGCTGAACGGAGAGTGGAAGAGAAAGATTGGGCTGATTCCTTATATAATGTGGAGTTGCATGGAGAGCTTTGCAGCTCTGCTAATGTGTGTGCGTGCAGCAGAAAAGGGCGCTCGGTTAACACTGGCACAGTGCTAAGTAGTGGAGGCGGACTGCGTGCACACACTGTCGTAGAGCAAGGTGAGAGCTACCAGCAATGTAATGGGATATTGTGTAATGATTGTACATAATATCCGTTCTGGAGAGCTGCCTTATTTTGTTGAATTTAAAACTTAAAGAGACTTTCGGGACATTTTATACCCAAAGCAAACGGTGGAGTAAATTAAAACTGACTGCTGTTAAGTTTCCTAAGCTTCTAAATCATTACAGGCATCATTAACTGATGTAATACAACAAACATTCATTTACTGATTTAACTGAACACTCTTTTTAGGGAACTATATTCCTTTTATCTGTTACTAATGTAAGATGTAATTGGTCTCGATGAGCATATATCTTATCTTTTTGCAAATGACGGCAGCCAAATAAATGTCAAGTCAAAACTTGAGAACACAAGTCAACTCAATGATCCAGTGTGCAGGATTTGGTGGTAGCTAGTGGTGAGGTTGCAGAAGGCAAAAACAACCTTTTTTTTTTTTTTAAAGTGCGTAGGAGAACATAAATTGGCTAAATGACATAATAATGACGTGGATTAAAAACATGAAATGTCATCTCTAGAATCAGTATTAAGATTACTGTGCAAACATGGTGGGGAAAGGTGGCACTCATATAGGGGACCATACATGAGATTGTACACATGTTCCATTTCAGCAAGCAGATTAAAAAAAAAAAATTAATAATGTGGTAATGTCGGGATACACAATGGTTCAGTTTGTCTATAAGATGTGGCCAATGAAAATGTCTTCATTTACAAGTAGAACAACAATTTGAATATATACAAATTGTTCTGTCTATATGCAACGCCCCTCCACTCCCCGCCTCCACTCGCCTTTCAAATAGCAGAAGTATAGGATACCAGAAGTACACTACCATAGTATATCACAAAACATATCTGAAACATATTAAAAAATATCAGAAACACTTTGATTTGGTTCAGTCATGCTTGACCAGACTTCTCAAACCAATACAGTCTGAGTCTCAGATTATCTGTTAGTAGGGTTTCAGTCAGCAGGTGTAAGACGACACAAAACAAGCTGATGGGTCTGACACCAAAATGTAATTCTGTCTGTACTGAGAGAGCATCACAATATATGTTAGCCCGGAAAAACACCTCCTGGTTTCAACATGAATATACTGCCAGGCCATCTTACATAATTATCATGAAAAAAAACAACAACAAAAAACAGTGACACTCGATCAAACTCTTGATAATAAGCAGTGTAAATAATAAATGAAGGTTGCCGGTTTGAGCTTCTGATGTAAAATCTCTTTGGTTTCCGATGTGTTGATCAAACCAAATGATTTGAATAAAAACGTAATAAATCAAAACAACACTTCGTCAAAATCACAGTCGGTAGGAAAACCTGAAACAATAGTACTTGCCTACTTTGGCAAAAGTTCAGTGAAGCAGATTACTTCCTATGTCATTCACTGAAACCGTGAAGAGAAACGCAGTCACATTCGGATTTTCCCTTAATTTTACAATCCCTGCTTTTTCCTGCTTGACGAGGATTTCCCATCACTGCCTTTTTGAAGAAAGAAAAAAAAAAGCCTAAGTCCAGCCCACTGAACATCCACCTACCTTCAAAACACACCCACATAGATCCTTGCAAGAAACACACACACACACACAAAAAAAAACCAAATAGAAATAGCGAGCCAAAAAGAGGAAGTTGAGACTGAGGGTAGTAGGTACTGAAGAGAAGAGAGGAAACTGTAATACCCTATATAGTGAAACATTTCCTCTCTGCCACTGACCTTAGTACGACTCATGTCTCCTGTAGCCGAGTCCGCCTCAACTTCTTTCTCTTCTTCTCCGCTGTGGTCCTCACTGGTCGGCTGGGTGCTGAGCACAGTTGAAAGGTCAGAAGACAACTGTCAAGCGCGATCCATTTTCAAAGCCTTGATTTACTCACATTGGACATGCGCTAGGTTTCTACCGACGCAGATGTTACACTACACGAGAGGAAGAGAGATGAGGAACAGCCTCCATCTCTTTGGAGGTGGACTCTCACTATGCAAAGCGTGACCTTAGGGGATTCTAATTAGCCTCTGTACTCCTCCCACAGCAAGGGAACACCCATTTGATTAACAAATGTGACCAAAGTCAGGGAAACGAAGAAACTCTTGTAGTTGTGACTTAAGTTATGACGACTGTGGCTATTGATAACACCCATCAGTTTCATATTTAGCAGGTGTAGTTTAGACTATGAAAATCAGACATGCTGCCTATGGAGACATGTGTGTTGTATGTGACAGACTCAATTTGCCAATTCAAACAGAAGCTGAGGGAAAAAAAGACTGACCAAGCCCACAAAAACAGAAAGGTCTGTTTTAAAGTTTGCGATTGTATATCCTGCTTTTCACATCAGCTCAATCATATTAATCAAGCAGTAATGCACTAAGCTGAAGGATACTAAGTCAACCTTGGAAACGGTTTGTTAAGAGCAGGCAGTTAAAAAGAGATACTAGTCTGGTATCGTTTGAACCTTCAGCCTGTCATGTGCGTCCTTCAGTGAATTTGATGAACAAAGCTATGATGTAGCAGCACAGCGTCTAAGACGAACCACAGCTAGCTTCTTTTTGGTGCGACTCGGAAGCTAGGGAGGTAGTCAGCATGTCTGCTAAATGTTATTAGGTGAAAGCAGGTTAAAAATGTGTACACAGGACTGCGACCGGTATGCACTTTTGTGAAATCATCCACAAGTACACTGAAACATGGCAAATTCATGCGATTTCAGCCGATCTCACTCCAGCTGCCTCTCAAGCTAATGTTGTACACAGCAAGGATAATACCACTCCTGCAAAATTTAGCTTTAACCTTAACTATAGCCAAGTGTAGTCTATATAATATATAATGTCATCATTAAACACAACTAACTCAAACTGAAACTCAACATCTCAGTCAGAACATTATTGAACAGACACATGACTAACTCATTATGAGTGTGTCTTGCCATGCCTTGCAGTATACTTTTTTTATTTCTACCATTTCGGTGAATGCTGAAGATCACAGACATCATCATATCCGATGTGTCATGGGACAAGAATGCATCAGAGGTCAAATTCACACAACATGTGCACAACATGCTGTGACACGGCACCATGGTTCTGTCTCTGCTAGTCTCTCTCCGCTTGTCTCAAATTAAAATAAAAAGCTTTGAGCACAAACATGTTTCTTCACTGAAAACAATAAATTAGTTTTGCTATTCACCCTAAACCTTAATAAATGTCTTTACCTTTAAAATATTTCAAAATTAAATGAAACTTTGGCAACACCTAGTGGTAGTTTGAAAAAATTATTATTTTTATTTTTTCTGGTTACCTCTCACTGTGGGTCATGGGGGTTTCATCAGGTCCACGTGATGTGAAGCTGGGAGAAACCATATCAGTTGATGTGGGAGGGGTATTGGTTTGGTCCAGTTCAGGCTGGTCGCTCAGGGTTTGAGCAGGATCACAACAGTTAGACTCTGCAGCGTCAAAAACCTTTGCACCTGCCAAGACAAAAGGAAATTTATGTCATCTAATAAGTAAACTTTCAGCATTATCAGGTGTCATTATTCACTCATATCATATACAACACTCTATTAAATGCTCAGTGTAACCTGGATGTAAATTATACAAACATCAGCTGTAAGTTTAATTTTAGAAAATCAAAATGAGTGTAATACGAGTTACTTTTTAACACAAAAGATATTTGTATATCTAGTTAACAAAGTGTGTAACAAAAACACAAAAAGATGTTTATTCTGTGTCGTTTAGAAGAGTTTGACCTTCTTCCGAGATTTAGTCATGTCTTCTCTAAACAAGCAGCGCACCAAGTGAGTCAGGAAATGACTCACTCTTTGGTTAAGTAAGTAAAGACAGTACAGCTGTAGACTAGATGACAGCGGGGGGGGGGGGAGGGAGGGAAACAAAAGGATTATGAGTGATACACATAAGTGAATTATAGAGCGGGAGAGGGAGAGAAAAGGTCTTACTGTTCTCTGAGTGGGACAGATCAGGGAAAGCATCCGCCTCTGGGTGTCTAACGCTGGCAGCTTGTACGTGGGCGCTCAGTGGTACCGCTGCCTCTTCCTGAAAACACACGCACACAGAGAGTTTATGATAAATATTCAAAAAAAAAAAAAAAAAAGGACATGGGTGAAAATATCAAGTAAGCAACACACATTAACCGGGCAGACAATCAGTCAACAGAAAAAAAACCTCGAAAGGAGCGTCGAAAGACACAACGTTGCATAACAAAATCTTACATCTGACAGTGAAGACAAAGAGCCTGTCCCCATGTGTGACGGATTATTGGAAAGACCCTCAATTACTGTCATCTTTATAGGATTTCAAAAGCAACCCCTACTTTCATACTGTTGGCAGCGCTGATGGAGCATTTAAATTAGTTTTATCAAGCTCACAGGCATGGAAATGAATTGGACGCTGAGCAAGCGAGTAGAATGCACGACATTCAAGACAGAGATTACAGCTACTTCTCTTCCTTTAACCTGAGTGTGATGTTTCATCACTGCCACTCTATGTAAGGAAGTAGACAGCTTCAGCACAAACATGCAGACTGCTGCCTCTGTGCAGAGGCTTTGATAATGACACGCAAAGGGCTATTTGATAGGCAAATGCCTGATTGAGCGAGCAAGCATCAGGAGAGGACTGTGAGGAAGGGAGAGGTGGTAAAGAAATATTTCTGTAAATTTCTATCTTCCCGGCAGTCACTGGATCATATTCACTTAAGAATGGTAAAGACGTCACAGGAGCAGGAACTGTTGGTGTGTACAAGGACATTCCCCCAACCTCTGAAAGCTCAGAAACTGAATATGTCAAAGAGCCCTTGAACAAAGGAAGAGTATGCAAGTGGCCTTGTATGTAAGTGTGACAAAAACGTGTGAAAAGTGTGGGGAGGGATAAAATGCAAACCAGACTAAATGTGCAATGAGATGAAATACCCACATCCTGCAAGTGCCCAACTCATTTCCATACAGATCTGAATTTTATAACTAGAAAAGTTAAACATGTTAAAAACATCCTACTGCACAGGAAACGTTAAGTTGCGTTGCCAGAACAACAGCTGACTATGAAAATGTATGAAAACTTGACTGGCCAGTATGCATAAAGTCACCTGTTCTCAGTTGAGTCGCGATGCTTGTTCAGTCAGCAGATCAATTTGCTCTCACCACCAACATTTGTGTAGGTTTAGAGGTTTGCCGACAGTCTCTCATTTGTGTTTTGCTTTATAGTAAAGTCATTTATGGAACATCATAAAGTGTTAAGGTTAGGTTTATCCCAAATAGTTTGTCCAACTGATATCAATCACTTTTTGGACTTTTTATTATTGCTCAATCAAGGAGGCCCAAAAGCAAAGATTATGTCCAAAAAGGTAACACAACCCAGCGGCCCATCCACAGGTGAATGAAAAGCTCCGTCACACTCATTATGTGTGATCACTGAGAAATATACAGAGCACATGGGTCGTCAAAAAGTTATAATATGTTGAGTTTGGTTAAAAGGTTTTTTCAAGGAAGGAATATATCATCTTATGTCTGGTACCATCCCTAAGGGAAGAAGACTAATTTGGTTAGACGTTAATTTTAAATGGAGATTCTGATACGCTTCATCTACCAGCTGAAAGGGTTGCTTTCTGAGAACGGGTTTAAAGTATAGAGAAGTTCAATTTATTAACAAACAGGAGAAAAATCTTTAATTTACAAATTATACTTTAAAATGTTTAGTGGCGTTTTTGAGGCACCCATGCAGAAAAAGCAGACAATGTGTGCAGCGCATCCGAGGACATTTCAAAATTATTATTTACCTGGAAAGGTTGACAATTCACCTCCTGCTCTGACTCAGTGCCAGCTGCAGAGCCTGAAACAGACGGAGCAGAGAAGATGAGAAAATGCCAGTAAATTCAGGAAGTAATAAAAGAAGGATATAGGAGGCTGAAAAAGGACAAAGCTTATTAAGAACCAAGAACCCCGTCCAATTCATCCACGGGCTAATGGCCGTCAAAAAAAAAAAAAAAAAAAGCAGCCGCACCTTTACCATAAAAGGTCAGACTGTCTATTATGCAAGAAATAAAGCTGAAGGAAAGAGGAGAGATGGGTTAAAATACCATGAATGGCTTCTAAGGGGTCATTAATGACCACATTTGCACTTTGTTTTCTGTTTCTCTGCCTGCCAGCCACTCATGCAGGCAGAGGAATGGGGATTACTGAGTTCACTTCATGGTCTCAGACCAGTCCTACACCTGGCCATAGAAGGACCTTGAAGAAGAGGAGATTTCTCATCCTGTGTTGAGACACACACACACTCTCACACAACCTTTAGAAGCACAGGGCCACAACAGCCATAGAAGGCAGGGGTCTACTTCCAAGGTTCCTCAGGGTGTGTGTATCCTTGTGTAAGAGAAATACAAAGCATATCCTAGGGCTGGGTGCCCTGAGAGTGGAAAAGGGAACAATCCACTCAATCACACACAAGTCAACACTCAAAGACAATAAGAATGAATAAGCCCTTGTTC